>NW_024062861.1:878130-1621260 GCF_006381635.1 Hibiscus syriacus | reverse complement strand
TCAGTGAAAATTCGAGGGCGAATTTTCTTAAAAACGAGGGAAGATTTGTAACATCCGCAATACCGGGTTAGTGACCAAATTGTAAAGTTTCAGAATTTGGTGACTAAAGTATAAGAATGAAATAGTTCAATGATTATTGGATATATATGATGAAGGTTATTTAGTAAATATTAAAGGAAATAAAGGCCAAAAGGGTCAATTGACCAAGAAATGAATTAAAAATGGGATTGATAAGGATAAAAGCACGTGGAAAGGGAGAGAATTCTCCAGAGTTCTCTTCTCCTTTCTTCTTCTTCTTCACGTGGAAGCCAAGAGCCAAAGGTAAGTTTCTTTGTTTATAATTGAATTGTTGATTTGAAGGTTGGGTTTTGATTATTAGATGATAAATAAGCTTAAGGAAAGCTTATATGGGATTTAAACAATAAGATAAAGGAATTAAGAAGGAATTTGTAATATGAGTTTTAAGATGAAATTTTGATATGGTATGGTTGTTGAAGTTTTATGGATGAATTTGACTTGTCATCAATCTAATTAAGAAGTATGAAGTGTTAGAATTGGAATTATAACACATTGAAAATTTAGTGTGATTCTTGAATGCCATGTAAATTATGGAATTTTGGGTTTAAAGAAGTGATTATGGAATAGAAATGAGTTTAAATATGTGTATGGAAGTTAGGAATATTAAAGAAAGTAAAATATGAAGGTTTAAGCTGAAATGAAGTGATTTTCGAGCTAAAAATATGATTTCTGGGCAAGGGGAATCGGTACTCATTCAAGGAAAACTGATACCCCTTCAAACGAACAAAAATTTCCAGAATGTCATGAGGGAATCGATACCCCCATAGTAGGGAACCGATTCCCCCTAAAGGAAAATGTGAATATTGGTTTAATAAGTTCGTTTAAGTTGCTAGTATCCAATTACAAGGTGTAGGTATCTAATGATTGCCTCAAAATGTACATTTATGTAGATTCTGCGCGTAAAGCAATTCCGGAACATTTGGCAAGTAAGATCGATCAAGGGAAAGATAAGAGATTGGAATTGACTAGTGAGGCCAAGGTGAGTGCATACTAGTGATATGTAGTGTTTAATGGAAATAAGACTTGCGATGAGTCTATTTCCTAGAGTAATATGCATGAAGTCATGGACATGATTATGTGTTGTTATAACTATATGTAATTATATGTATTACATTGATTGTATGTATGCATGACTAAAGATAATGATATGCTTTGTATATGCTATATAATTTATGTAAGACTTTATTATGTAATAATGGAAGAACATGGAATAAGTTATATGATAGAGTCATAAGAAATGAAATGAACATGAGAGAATAAGATAATAAGTATAAGTCATATGATATGGTATAAGTGATGATACGAGAAATGTTAGGAGACTCTAAGAGAATAGTATGAATTCGAGGGCATAAATAAGGATACATAAGTTATATAGAGAAGATTAATAAATTAAAGGAAACTATGGTTTATGTATTAAAGTGAAGAGCTACAGAGTTTTATTAAAAAGTATTATGGAAGTCATGAGAAATTGAACTAAATAAATAGATGGTTTATGTGAGTGAAAAGGGAAAATGATATAAAATAAGTTATGAAATTATAGGAATATAGAAGATAAGTCGAGAGATGTAGGGAAATAGAAATTGATGTTTATTAAGAGTCATAGGAGAACAAATATATGTAATATGATAATGAAATATAAGACTACGTAGATACATGGATATGAGATCAAATATGTAATAATAGGAAAATATGATGAAAGTGAGTTTATAAGAAGTGATATGAACTAGGTAAATATGGGTAACAGTATATGCATAATGGAAACATGAGTTGGACAAGTACGTAGTGGTATGATTTATTATGAAAATTAGTATAATGGAGCTATATGAAAAGATTATAATGAATATATGAAATTGAATTAAGTAAAGAGATTAAATTAGTACCTAAATAAAAATACTATTAAATGATATATGTTTAGAAATACGACATAATTTATAATCTAAGGGAATACAAAGAAATGGAGCATAAGGTAGATAATATGATATCCGTTATTATATATCTATATGATATATGTCACCAGGTAATATGAAAGGACTCTGAAAATTGATATAAGCTATGAGAAAGTGTTCTAGGTGTTTCTATGTGTTATATGAAGCATATATGATCATATGTGAACAAGATATGATATGTATGTTTATATGAATATCTGAGAAATGATCTAAGCTATATGATATGATATATGTGATTATGTGCACTTTGGGATATATATTATATGATATGGATCTATGTAACTACGTGAGAAAGTATATAAGCTATGTGACATGTAAATGTGACTCATATGAAAATGTTCTATGAGTAATTGAACTATGTGTTATGTGAAATGATAAATATAAAAGAAAATGCCCATGTTATGTGTCTTGAGAGCTAGGGGTATAGTTGGCATGCCAAGAGTCGAGGGTCTATGTGGTCCTTCGGGACATATATGTATTCTTTGGAACATGTGTGAAGTCTGGTGAGACACATACTTGATCCTTGGCATATGTGTATGATTCTTAAGGAATGATATGTGGTCCTTCGGGACATATATGTATTCTTTGGAACATGTGTGAAGTCTGGTGAGACACATACTTGATCCTAGTATATGTATATGATTCTTAAGGAATGGTATGTGGTCCTTATGGACATTATTATATGGCACTACGGTGCAATTCTACGTGGCACTACTGTGCAATTCTATGTGGCACTTCGGTGCATTTACATGAGCTGTGGTGACAGCATTAGTGCACAACCTCCATAAACTCACATATCTATAGTTCTCACATATGTACATGGGCTAATCAAGAGATATAAACAAATATATGTTAGTGATATGATAAATGTTATAGAAATGATATGATGTTGTGTATGTATAGTGTTTGATTGAAAAGGTTAAGCATAAAAGTATATGATTACATGATAAACTGTTAATGATGAGTTATGTGTATGTATGTATTTACTGTAATTAATCTGATATGATTTTATATGATACGAGGAAATCATGTAATTTGGTATAACATAATAGAACAGAACATGCATGTATTGATATATGTTATAAAGTGCATTATAAGTTTTTATGCCTCACTAAGTCTTCGACTTAGCGTGTGATTGTTTCACACATAGGGTACAGAAGCCAGAAGAGAAGAGAAGAAGAGTAAGACATGTCAGCACCTCCCTTACAAAATTTCAGATCAGAAAATAGAGGATTTAAATGTTTTTGGTTATTTGAGTATAGTTGGCATGTACTAATTGGTTGAATTAAATATGCTCTGATTGATTTTGGTTATTGTGGTCAGTTTATGTAACTAAACCTCTTTTATTTTAATGAAATGTTTTAAAAATTCTTTGAATTTTATCAAGAGTCAAAGTTTGAAAAGTCAATGTGACACCTCAGACTCGTATCCGGGTCGGGTACGGGTTGGGGTGTTACATTGAGACCATGAAATCCAAATATAAGAAAATGATTTCAAAATTTAAAATTGAAAACGATTTTCTTTTGAAAACAAAAATAGATTTTCAAAGCCAAAATGAAATTTTGAAAAAGGATTTAGAGCTTTCAAAAATAAAAATTGATAGTTTTGAAAAACAAAATTTTGATTTAAAAGTTAAGATTGAATGCTTAACAAAAGAAAAAGAAATCATTTTAAATAATTCATTTAGTTCAATAATGACAATATGCTCAGATTGTCATTATCATGGTCATTTGGAACATACTTGTCCTTTGAAGAAAGGGAAACGTTTTAAAATTAGGCAAGTATGTGTTCCAAAAGGAACAAGGGGCATTGTAACTAATATTCAAGGATCCAAAGCAATTTGGATACCAAAATCTACTTAAATGTCTCTTGTAGGTTTGTGGAAGCAATTGAGATGAAAATGATGATATTCAAGATGTTTTAGCCTCACATGAAAAATGAATGGGTAACCTCTAAGCTTAATACTTTTAATTTTGGATTATTTGGTTGCTCATTTGATTTTAAGCGTGCATGAGTTTTGCTTTTAAATGATTATGCATCATTGTTTTAATCTCATATATGTTGAAAATATGATTATGATGAACATTTTAAAGTTGTAATGATTTTTCAGAATTTTTAGTTCATCATAATAAAATTTTGGTCAAAATTTGTTTTAATGCAAATGATATCTCTCTAACAATTAATATCAACTTTTGAAATACTTTGATTTTATAAATCTTTAAAAAATTTTGACCTAAATTTGAATGTTTATGCATGCGGTTTAAATAAAAATGATATATCTATAATAATTGATATAAAAAAATTTCAAATGCATAGCATTTTTAGAAAACTTTATGCATATGGTCTTAAATTCAACAATTGATATTGCATAAAGTATTTTAGTCTTGGATATACTGAATTTCATATGTTATTAACATGTTTGTTATTCTTTGTTGAAATTCAATTTTGTTTAAGTGTCAAGATCCTAAAAACAAAATTTTATTTGGAATGCATTTATTGAGGGGGAGCTTTGATTTTTTCAAATGATTTTTAAAATGTCAAATTTACTACTTACTCTCCAAAGTTATTTTGAACTTCAAAGATTAGAGTCTTTTTTTATTTAACAAAAAGGGGGAGAAGTGTTAAGGTGTTAAAGGGGAGAAGTGTTAAAGTAAGGGAGAGTAATTTCAAACTTTATTTCAAAATCTTAAAATTACTCAAATGTTTTGTTATATCAAAAAGGGGGAGATTGTTGAAAACATTTTGATGTTTCTATATAACAAATTAAGTTAAATGAATTTTAAGATTTTACAAAAGATTTTTTAAGTATATTCGATGTAATTATTCGAATATCAAAATATTACTCCAAGTCTTTCAAAGTTCATTTTAATCCTTACTAAAGTGTAAAATTGTGTTTTATACTTAAACTATTTTAAAACAATTTTACAAAGTATTTCGAGCCTTAATCGATCCAAAAATATTTTCTTTTTAAAGGATTTCAAGAAAAATCAGATTGCTCAGGGGGTATAGATTCCCCCCCAGGGGGTACCGATTCCCCCCCAGGGGGTACCGATTTCCCCCTGTCAAACGGTCAAAAACAGATTACACTTAGGGAACCGATTCCCCATGAGAGGGTATCGATTCCCCCACGCTCCAAGCTGTTTTATTAATTGTTTATCATCCCCAAACGGTTCCAAAACATCCCCAGCGACTATATATGACTTCAAACACATTCCAAGCTATAAATACAAGCTAAGGACACTTGAAAGAAGCAAGAGAACAACCATCCAAGAAATCAAACACAAGAGAAGAGCTTTTCATTCTTATTTCATCTTTCTCTTGTAAATATTTTGTTCTTGTGAGCTTAATTCTTGTAAACACCTACCTTAGAGAGGTTTTCTCTATCTTTCAATCTCTTTACTCCCTAAACACTATAAATCGCTGTACAATTCTCTATCTTTCAATCTCTTTACTCCCTAAACACAAAACTGTTCCGACCCCTCTTTGCAAACCGTTCCGGTTATCGATTCGAGCTTCCAAAAATCCTAACAACTTTTTATGTTGTCCTTGAACCTGCACTAAACCTATATGTTATCCTTTTAAATGTTTATATAAGTGATTACTTCAGGAATGTTATTTGATGCATTTTGTGAACTATGATGGAATAATGATAGCATGTGAATACCGTGCTAGTTTAAAATATATTTGGCTTTGTTTTCACTGTTTAATATCATGTCTGTTTATAGTATATAATTTGTAGTTTTTGGTATATCTAACTTGGTATGTTTATTGTTTTTGTAGAAATATATTTCGACTGCATTGACCTTAAGGAATAAATTAAGTCTAGCCACTAAAATTGCGTCGACGCTTACACCTCTACAAAGAAAATTGTTTGAGGATACTTGCTTCGGGCCATGGCTGAAAGTACAACATACGGGTGGAGATGTTATGTTGACACATTTGTTTATTCAGACCATGACTAACGATCTACCTGAGAGGATACAACGTGGTGATGAAGAGATATGGTTTCATTTTCCTCCACCATCGGCGTATACTTGTTTTGGGCGGGAGGAGTTTTACTTAACCACTAGTCTACGCTTCGGACACGATGAAGTAACCCGATATACTAGTCATATCTCCCGCCCATCATGGTTATCTCGGGTTTTTCCTGAGCTGGCAAAGTCGAAGCCGAGTTTACACGTCGACGACTTGAAGAGATTATTTGTTAAAGATGGTTTTACTCGGATGGATGACCTTGATGTTGTCCGAGTATGCCATTTATTACTTTTTCATGCCGACTTTTTAGGAAAAGAGGGCAGACAACCTATCTCTGAGGACCTAATATTATTGGTAGAGGACCTAAATGCATGGAACCTGTTTTCGTGGGGTTCATATCTATGGAAAGCTACCTGGAAGAAGTTTTCGTCTGCCTTTGAGGACCGAAAAAGTTTGCGGGGCGATGGTTCTAAATACACTTTGACAGGCTTTACTTGGGCCTATAAGGTAAGAATTTCTATATAATGTTTCCAAAATTATAATTAATTATTTAATAATTACTAATGTTTTTGTATTATATTGTTTATAGATTTGGATATTTGAGGCTTTCCTCAGCATGCAGACATATGCGATAAAAAGATCAAATGATATTCCTAGGGCTATTACCTGGAAGAGGATCCGCATGTTGGATTGGGAAGAGTTACTCCCATATACGAAGATGAATTATGTAAGTTAACACACAAATAATACCATATACAAACAAGTTATTACTAGTACAAGTTTAACTTTGTTTGAGCTTTTATATTGTTAGGAGGTCAACTATCCATTACAGAGGCTGACACCCACAGAGGCTGAGCTTGCCACTGATTGGTGGCAAGCTAGTAAGCGGTTTTTTGATGGGACGGATGATGAGAACCCCCACTTCGAGAGCCATCACCTGATCGGGCCGATTCTACAGCTCGACACCCGGAGCCATCACCTGATCGAGCCTCTTCTCCACCTCCACCATCACCTATTCTATCACATCATCGAGCCTCTTCTCCACCATTACCTCATGATAGGCGGTCGACAAAGAGGCCACGACATTTATCTCCCTGTTCTCCACCTCCACGGGATGAGTTAGGGGAGTTACGTGATGAGGTCAGTGCTTTGCGTCATGAGGTCGGTACTTTACGTGAAGATAATGGTGCATGGTGTGATGAGGTTCGGTCTTTACGTGGTGAGGTGGATTTTTTATGCGATGGCAATGGTGCTCTACGTGGTGAGGTATCTACTTTACGTGCTGAGGTTGCCGCTCTACGCGAAATTGTTTCATCGTTACAGAATGAGGTTCATACTCTACGCAATGAGGTAAATTTGTTTAATACTATACTAAAAATGCAAATAACCTTTTTTCGGCATTATTTATTTATTTTCAGCAGCCCGATAAGGTAAATGCTTTACGTTGGGTTTTTCTTGTACGACAGGGTTCACGCATCAGACGTCGTGCACGTGCCATTACGTCTCTGTTTACCCCACTAGTGCCAAGACTCCGTAAGAAGAAGCCTGATGCACCTATCATCATTCAAGAGACGCCTCCTATCGTTCAAGAGGCCCCTCTCATCATTGAAGAGGTCCCTGTCATCGTTCAAGAGGTCCCGCCCACCGTTCAAGAGCCCGATTCACATGGCGTCATATGTCGATATATTGATAAACCCCATTCCGTGCCTGATATGATGGATGCGAGTTGGCTTTCGTATGTGTTACTGGCCAGTACCATTGCTCAGTAGGAGAAGGAAACACTACCGGACACAACTACGGATAATACCCTTTGGGCTAAGATCGCAGTTGATTTTTATCTACATGAGCGGAGCAATGGGTGTTATTCTGACCTATGCCAACTCGACGATGTTATGCATTTGTTTCTTGATCGGTCTTGGTGGGGTATTTTATTATGGGTTGAAGATAATGACTATCTCGAAGGGGTGGTAAGTCTTATATTCTTCTTATATTGCATTTTGATTAAATTTTTTTTAAATTATTAATAAATTCACTAATATATGTATTTTTTTTATAAAACATCATATTGATGCATGGGTGTCACGTCTTCTAATAATAAGGAAATTGAGGAAAATAAAAAATACTCGATGGACTATTATGCCGATGTCTTTTCACGTAGCTCACTTGAAAGATCCAAGAGATATTTCATATACGTTGGGTAATGGAAAATCTAAACTTTATCCTGTGTGGTGGGAGGTCGATAAGGTTAAAATTTATTTTTTGAATATTTTAAAGGTTTTTATAAATTTTATTTGATGTGCGTAATTATTTATGATTGCAGGTGTTTATCCCTATTTTGGAACGTCGTCATTGGCTTCTCGTCGAGCTTCAGCTCCCATTCCTGAAGATAATGATATATGACAGCATGTTGAATTACATACCATTGTCTGATTTGATAGATATTATTTGTAAGGGATGAAGCGCTCATTTGGCGAAATACTTGAACATGATTGATTATTGGATTAAAAAAAGTTCAAAGTTATAATGATCAGAGACGATACCGCGCCACAACAAACGGAGGGAGCCAGAGGGGATTGTGGTCCTCTTGTATGCATGTGCTTGGAGCGTTTGACGACAGGAAGTAAACACCTTCTACCTCCCACATATAGAGATAGAGGTCCAGTAGGCTTATGGTTTCAGCATTTTATGGCTCGAGCGATATATGCGAGACGTTGCCTACCTGCATCCGCGTGCTGAAAGTTTGCATAAAAAATTGGTAAGTTTGAGCAAGTGTTGTTAACATATATACTCTTTGTTGGTTTGAAAATGTTTGGTTAAGTATTTAGAATTCAATAATTTGATGTTTGTTGGTTTTATATGTGAAGAAAGTGTTGTTTGAGCAAATGTTTTGGTTTCTGCAGGTTATTCCTGACGTGAGCTGCGTGAAATTGATGTATTTGTGCATAAACAACAGTCTGGGTACACTTTTTTTTGCTTGTTAAATTGAATTTTACATTGAAAGTTGATTTGTTTAATTGATTTGTAAAAGTTGATTTGTTTAATTTGATGTGTAAATACGAATTATTTTTTTGCTTGTTTAATTGATTTGTAAAAGTTGATTTGTTGTTTTAAATTCAATCTGCATTATGTTGAAGGCAAAAAAGACATGTTGAAGGTACAAAGTTGCAACGCGAAAGGTAAATTCGCAACGCGAAATAAGCGTTGCGATAGTCAAATTCGCAACGCGAAAGTCAAATTCGCGTTGTGATTTTCGGTTTGCGATTTCGCGTTGCGAATTTGACTTTCGTGTTACGAATTTGACTATCGCAACGCTTATTTTGCGTTGCGAATTTGACTTTCGCATTGATCGCAACATACAACATCAAGTTATATACAACATCAAACACATTCCAAGTTATAAATACAAGCTAATGACACTTGAAGAAGCAAGAGAACAACTATCCAAGCAATCAAACACAAGAGAAAATCCCAACATGATAACAACTGAACAAATCATAGCAATGTTCAAACTCAAGTTACTAATGAATGTCTAACTGAAAATGTATGCATTCACACATAAAATACACATAATACAATGTTTGCATTTAAAAATAACCTAAGTTAATAAGTCCCAAAAGGTGAAGCCGGTTGTGATTGGGATTTTGATTTTGATTGCGATTTTGATTTCCTTTTGCTTGTCACCATATTAGCTTTGGATTTTGATGAGGATCCATTTTTTGGTAGAGGAAAAGATGATTGTGACGGCACTGGTGATCCACAGGTCAACCTTGTATGACCACTTTCCTTGCACCGACTACATGTCGATATCCTCTTCTCTTCACCCTTATACGGTATACGATCATGATTTTTTGGTCGGCCATGTAGCCTGTTGTCCATGACTGGTGGAAAAATTATTTGTAAGTCATCTGGTATGTCCCACTTAGAAGGATGTGGACATGGGTAGACAATCTCGGCATAAGTCTGTCGATATACTTCTGTAGTGTAGCAATCCATAGCGTATGCGCTTGAATCATCTTGGTTTAGATGAAGAGCAACTTTTATAACATGGTCACACGGATACCAGAAGTTTGTCATTTCTTACAACTACACGTCTTTGCATTTAGATCGAAAAGCTCATTTAAGTTATTTTCCAATTCTTCAAACAAAGTGTTTGAACATGGTTCAACTCTCCATGACGTTGACTTCACAACACATTTCATTATCTTTTTTTCAGTCCATGGTGTAACACGACTTTCCAATGTTCCTGTAAATTTAAATAAATAATACTTAGTAAAATATATGATAAGTTACGAATTTAAAGAAATAATACCTGCATGGTTTCTTTTCTTGTAGTACCACTGTTGAATAGAGGCTCGAAAAAACTCCATTAACATAGTAATGGGTAATTTTCAGGAATGACGACTTAGAGCGTTGATTGATTTTGCACTATTAGATGTCATGAAACCATATCTTGCTCCAAGTTGATGTACTATTGACCATCTTTCAAACCCGACATCTTCTAGTGTTTGAGCACATTGAGGCAAAAAACGTCTTAAACAATTTATATGCTTATTAAAATCCACTTCCTGATAAGCTTTTATAGCCTTCCAGTATGTCCATCTGTGATTTTTTATACCAGCAGACGTTGATTTTAGATTTCTGTACAAATGAGCACCACAAAGTCCATGAAAAACATCTGGGAAACACCTTCTAACAGCGTTGTCAATTGAGATTGCCCTATCGGATATGATTGTCAGATTGCTAATATGACCTATGCAATCCCTAAGATACCCCATAAACCATGTTCATGAATCAGAGGTTTCAGATTTACCAACCCCGTAAGCTATTGGTAGTATCCCATTGTTAGCATCCATGGTTACTGCTAATAAGTTTACTCCAAGGTATCGACCTTTCAAATGTGCTCCATCAACTATAATAACTGGGCGCATGCAAGTAATAAACGAACGAATCTACAAAATCATATACACAAGAAATATAATCATTTAAATGTGAAATGCATGCAACTAACAAAAATGAGTCAACAAAATTATAATTATTTACTAACCGCAGCACCAATGGCGATAAACAACAACTCAAAGCGTCAATCTCTATGTGTTTTGATATGAGTTACCGAACCATGATTTTTCAGCTTTAAATTGTGACAATAAGCTGTCAGTTGGGCAAACGATGCTTCTGGCGACCTCCTCAACAATTCCAAGGCATAACATTTGGCTCTCCAAGCTTGAGAATATGTGATACTAATCTTGAACCGGGCATTCATATCAGTCATAATTTCATGTCCCCGATATACCCTTCCATTCAAAAACATTAACTCAGCCAGAAAACCACCAACACTTTTTTGTTTGCCTGTCTATGGTGAGGAAAAACTTGGGTTCTTGAACATGTATGTTTATCAATAAAATTCCTAATTTGAAACATTTCACAATCTTTTATCCTCTTTGCAATCATACGCCACGTACAGTTTTTGTCAATCATACACTTTATTTCGAAACGATCTTTGCTTGATTTGTTAACTTTTAGTTGATAGCCATCTTCCACACATTTCGTATACAAAGCTATCTTCAAGTCTTCCTTTGTATCAAAAAAATCATCTTTTTTGATACGAATAACTTTTGTGTAACAATCAACTGGTATCTTTACCAACTCTTCTTCCGGTATCTGAAGTAATTTTGGCATATTCCAGTTATACTCTCATGGCATTTTCTTCTTTTTCTTTTCTTCGGGGACTTCTTCTTCTTCTTTTTCTTCTTCAGGGTTATATGAATTACAAAATGGATGTTCAACATGTTCATTCACAGTTGTAACTTCCTCCTCATTATCATCAACAACATCTTCCTTGGCAGCGGCTGTTTCATCATCAAAATCTGGGTATTGACCAATATCAAAATCATTACATGCAGGGTCTGTTTCTTCTTCCATCACATCATCAAAATCCGAGTATTGACCAAGATCAAAGTCCGGGTATTGACCAAGATCAAATTTCGAATGCTGACTAGTACTCACAATTTTTTCTATTGGCTCATAATCGTCTAACTGGTCAATACGAAAACCGAAATTTGGTGCTGAAAGTTGATTGGGATTTGGATTAGGAAAAGGTTGTGGGTTTTGAGATTGTGTTTGATATTGTGTTTGGTATTGGAAATGTGGTGAAACAAAATTTTCTTGGTGATGAAATTGTGGTGGAACCATTAAATTTTGAGGTTGATAACAATGTTGTACATTGTGAGCACCATTAACTGGGGTTGAAGAACTTAGTTGATTACTACCCGCTACTGACCCAACTTCACTACTTCTAGGTTCAACAACATACAATGTAACATCATCCTTCTTGCGATACACTAATGTAAGCAATGAATCGTTCAACATCTTCATTGTCGGTTAACAAATAAACTTTACCTTTTCTCTGATAAGATAGCCTAAATCTATTTAGAGGCTCTAAATTCAATTTCTTTGCAACACGTAACATTAGAGTTTCATAAGTTAACTTTTTTAATGACAGTTTTAGTTGAAGATTCATGGGTAAAGGAACATATTGTAAAACACCATGAACATTCTCCCATGACACTCCAAAACACAAATCTATCCAAACATGATCAACATTAGATGATTTCATTCTACAAATTGTAAATTAATTTACTAAACAAACGAGCTATAAACTAGATATCATCACTAACTTAGAGAAAAACATACCTTTATTAAGTTGATAGTTGATAATTTGGGAGAGAAATCATTGAAAAATTATATAGAAATAAAATTATGTAAAAAAAAATTAGAGACGGGGAAGGATGTCGTTGGATATAGGAACGGATGTCGTCGGAGAGAGTGATAGATGGAGATGGAATGAGTTAGGATTTAGGGATTTAGATTATGAGTTGATGCTGCTGCGTTGTTATATACCCAAAACATTTATGTTGCGAAACTAAAATCTATTGCGAAATTAAATTCGTGTTGCGAATTCGAAAATCTAGTTGCGAATTTGAAATTCAATTATGAATTTTGAAATTCTGCATTGCGAATTTGACTTTTGTGTTGTGAATTTGACTTCTGTGTTGCGATTTACAAATTTGCGTTGCGATTTACATATTTGCGTTGCAAATTTGGAAAATCGCAACGCGAATTTGGAAAATCGCAATGCGATTTACATATTCGCGTTGCGAAATTGGAAACTGGGTTGCGAAATTGGAGTTCGCGTTGCGAATTTGTTGGTCATTTTGGCAAATCCAAAAAAAGTTGATTAAAATCGTATATTATAAGGCATTTTCGGTCACTGAGGTTATTTTCTCTTTTGTAATAGCTTTATAAAATCTAATAATTATTTTGACAATAAACACTCATACTTATGGTATACGCGATGCTTGAACTTGAGACCTTAAAGGGACAATAATAAATCTTTTAACCATTAAGATTGTTTGGTTTATGCATACTTTACCTTCAATGTAAGGTAGTAGGTCAGTACATAAGTAGTCTCTGTACCAAAAATATATATACGTTTATAAGTCAATAATAAGTGAGCTATGTCTACTTTTAAGGTGCAACAAGTTTTAATGTCAGTTGTAAACTCGGCTGCATCTTGAGAAGTAACTTGTTAATTAGTTGTTATAACATTTTAAGTTGGCAGTTGACCTTTTTGGTATTTATAAGCCGTAATTTACTTAGATGATTGAATCTAACGTCAACTTTGAAATAGATTATAAATATTTAATTTCATCAAATTATATATACGTTCATAAATGAATTTATCAAGTGACTTTAGTGGTTGAAGAGAATTTTGTTCTCTTTAGAGATTCTGGTTTTAAGCAATTATATCTACGGATGTGTGTATCATGTGATTTAAGGATAAATGATTTGTTCGACTTTTAAGGATTGAAATTGATCGCATTGAATTTGTTATGTTTGATTGGTTTGTTTATACAACGAAGCATTGCTTTGTTTTGAAGATTATGTTGGATAAAAGTATCTAATTTTCTATTGTTTTGATATCTAGTACAAGTCATCATCTTGTATTTCTATTAAGTCTTTGTTTATCATTAATTCTTCTAAGATTAAGATCGTTCAAATCACATTTTGTTATTTTATCTTTCAAATTATCGATATCACACATCACAAATATAGTTATGACTAAATACTTATGTAGTTTTCACAATCTTCTGTCCTCAACCTGTTCACTATCTCATCATGTTTTCCAAATATCGTCCCTCTTCTAATGGAATATGTCAGAATCACTGATGGATTTATAAATTTAAAAATAAGATCCAAAATTTTAATATATTTAATTAAAAAGAATTGGGTATGCAAATTTTCATATATTTTTTATGTTCCTCTTAACATATTAAAATAACTTATATGATTTTTATAAAATATGAGGATACATTTACTCTTTTACGAAACTTAATGCATCCGTCCCTGGTCGGAATGTTATGTACAAATAATGTTGTCGGAGTTTCCTGTTGTTGCCTCTCCTTGATACGAGGATCAGCTCATACTAAATAATAAGGGTTTGGTGTGGGCAATGACTAATTACAAGCTGAGATCAAGCCTTAATTAACATCCACGTTTTTAATTAAATTTTCAAAATCCTTTTAGGACCGTGTTAAGGATAAGTTAATCCCATGATAAAATTATAATTAACACCGTGAACTTTTTCCTTAAAATTTGAATCACAATCTCTAATACAAAGTTTAAATAAATGGAATTTCTTATAATATAGAATACGGTATATCTCATAAACCTTACGTAATACCAAAAAATTCTTCTTACGTAACTACGTCCCTACAAAACTTATTACTACAACAGAGAAACAGAAAATGATTATATCACTCCGATAATTTTCTATTCAATAATTTTAAAGATTAAAACTTAATCAATATTTCTAGGGTCGAATACTCCCCCACTAAGAAAACCTATTTTATAAGAATTTTCATATAAATAAATTTATTCATAAAATAATCCCTAACTATTGAAATTATATCGAATTTTAACTTAATTATCAATTAAAATTTAAGGCGATACACATAACATCTTTAAATCAAACTTAACAATATCCACTTGTGATATTAGCATTCTATATCCAATTATATATGTAGGAAAAGCACATATTACATATTTAATACTTAAATTATTAGTTTTGATCCGTTTTAATATTTAAGCTTTTATTTTTTTTTCAAAATCATATCTAACGTTTAGTTTTGTTTCATTTTATTATTCCACAGTTAAAAATTTAACAGACGAGCTCACCAGCCGTCACGTCTATAGTCGTCGTCCGTCACATCCGTCGACCGATGAAGCCCAAACTTTCTAGCCCGTACATTTTCGATCCCCTAAACACGATTTCAACCTCCGTTTTACCGGGAAACACCTCAATCTCCCCAAATCTACGACGGATTATTCGATTTCTTCATCTTTCGATCTCCATGGTCCACCATCCGATAGGCTTGAAATTGGACTATGTTGGTCGACTCGTTATTCTCTCGTGGTCTATCGTTTGGATTGGTCGTCCTCCACCAGAGCTATGCCACGTAAGCTTGTCGTTAAGTTTTTAGCGGTGAGGTACTAAAATGAAACAAAAACTAAACGTTAGATATGTTTTTAAAAAAAATAAAAGTTTAAGTATTAAAACAGGCTAAAACTAATAGTTTAGGTACTAAACACGTAGTTAACCCATATATATATGAATCTTTATTTGCTGTTCCCAGCTGAGACATGATGCAAATGTGTTGAAGTGGCGAGCACGTTCATTAGAAGCCTGCTGGAACCTTCCTTCGCTTCGAGAGTAAGGATTTTAACTCTTTTTACCATTAAATATACGATAGTAATTCTGCATGTGCCATTAAATTAAATAAAGCTCACCCATTATGGCTATGCTTTGAACATCTCTTTATGTTCAAGTTGCAGCTCAACTTTATTTAGCATTTCTTTTTCATATAAAAGAAAAGAGTAAATTTATATTTTGGTACATTAACTTGATTTTATGGTTCAATTTCGTACCTAAAGTTTTTTGGTTTTATTAAATACCAAAACTTGATTTATCGGTTTAAAGTGGTACTTTAACTTCTTTTTTGGTCCAATTTGATATTAAGACAAAATATTTATTTAAACCAATTTGAACCAAGGAATTAAGTTCAAGATAATATCTATTTAAAGATAGTTTTCCATCATTTAACATTAAACACTTAAACCCATAATATTCATGATGTTTAAACTTCAGACCTCAAAAATTAATAACAATTTCTTACCGGAAATAGTTATTAAATTGTCGTTATTACGTTATTTAGTGCACTCAATAACGTTTGGTTATTCAGAAAAAAACAAAACTAGATTTACCTTTTTATTATATAAATAATTTTAATTTAACTTTTTATTGATAATATTTGAGTTTAAACACTTGATCCTAATCGTTAAAATTCAATTTTTAATTGTAAATTTTCAAAGTTGGACATTTTAGATCACCTCTCGAAAAAATACAAAGTTTTATTATAATAATTATGTGAAAAGTAAATGCCACGTGATTTTATCTTTGTGCACGATATTTCATAAGATATTTTCATCGTCGAAGTTGAACCTGACGTGGCTATATAAATATAGCAGCTATTTATCTGTTTATATATGGCAAAATTTTCAAGCGGGGGGCAGTGAAAAAAATATTGGCTCGTGAAGGATTTCATCAGAATTATTTTTTTGATCTAATATGATTATTACATTACTAATCGGAGGATGTCGGAAACACAATACATCTTCTAAAAAATGTGACGATCATAATATAACTCTTGTTTTATTTCTTTGGTAATCTTGATAATTTTGACATTCTATAATGTCAAAAAAACGTATTATATTTCTAACGTCTTTTTTAATACTATAACAATCTTAATTTCAGAAAATAACTATGAGAATACCCTATATGAACCAACTATTTTTTCTAACCGTTTATATATTTTCAAACACAATGATTTGTTAAACCTCACTTTTATTTTCTGAATAGTTAAACCACTAAGAGCCTTTGCGTGGGGATATTTTAATAAAAAAATATTAAAATGATATTATATTACAATAATATAAAAACAATAATGAAATCAACATATATATATTTTACATATTTATTTTTAATAATATAAACATAATTTCAAATTTATTAAATTTATTTATTGTTAATTGTCACATTGAATTAATAAATTCAATTTAATTATTTCTTGTATTATTTTACTTTATTAAGTTAGTGCACTTAATAACGTTTGGTTATTCAGAAATATAATCATAATCCGTCCATGATTTTTGATAATCTAAATCACTTTTGAGTACAAATCTTACCATCTGCAAGTACTATGGCCAATAATGAAATCGGAACCTTTAATGGTTTTATCTCGATAATTTTTTATTTTCCATTGATATATGATTTATTAATTAATTAATTAGAATCCGTTCCTATAGAGATTTATTATGATTTATCTTCTTAATCTTATTTATTTTAATTATAATGTCAAAATTCAAATTTTAAATATTATTTAACAAACTTAACGTATCAACCAACTAAATCAACTTATCATTGATAACTCTTTCTAACTTTCACCTAGACATATATTCTTTTACTTGATAATGTATTTATAAATCCTCATTCTTAAGATGTTATGTTAGAAATTTGTAAATAAATAAAAATCTAATTCCATAAGATTTTTTTTGTTTAAAATAAAATTTTAATTATTAAATAAACTAAATTATCAGGTAATATTTAGATATTAGAACTATAATAAAATCTAAATTAATTATCAATTAAAATTTGAATCAATATTTGACATATTATAATTTATAAAATTTATGATACATTAAAATTTTAATGATTCAAAATTATATTTTATTTATGTTGTCATGAGAACAAGTTTGTCTCGTCAGTTGTTGATAGTTTACCCCTTTTGATCTGGACAGAGAGTCGCGGCCGATGAAGGAATGGTCAATGGCCGATATTTCTTTGTGATATAGAGATGATCATAATGGAGAGGATGAAGATGGGTGTGGGAGGTAGAAGGTTCATCCCCTT
Organism: Hibiscus syriacus; assembly: GCF_006381635.1. NCBI lineage: Eukaryota > Viridiplantae > Streptophyta > Magnoliopsida > Malvales > Malvaceae > Hibiscus > Hibiscus syriacus. The sequence continues at coordinate 1,603,236 of NW_024062861.1, read as the reverse complement.
TAAAGTTTCATCTATGGTATTTATAATATCTTATCTGATGATGTCATGCGCAAGGTAATTATGACTAATTGTAAACTAACAAGTTTGATAGATTTGTTAGTAAGACTTTAGATTTCGTTTTGATATGTCACGTGGGTCTATCATAAGTCTTGTCCAAGCACAATGCTCTAGTAAGCGAAGACATATATATGTGCGGAGATTTTGGCTGACACAGTGCTGACAGTTTTAGCAAGTACAATCAGGCGGAGGCTTGGAGGTTTCCGAAGATCATCTCGAGAGGTATAACAAGTTGTCCTCATCTTAGCCTAGGGAATATCATAAAGTGGCTTGATTCAAGACTTAGTATAGCGGTCATTTGCTAATTTCTCTCTTAGAAGAACCTGGGTTTAGCCCCCTTTACAGTCTTATATAGGATATTTATATTGGTCCTAGTTGATGATGTTAGGCGTATGATAATGATAAAAATATGTAGACTAATAGGTCAAATGGATTTGCTAGTCAGACTTTAGATTTCGTTCTGCCGTGTTATGTAAGTCTGTAAGAAATTTTGTCTATGCATTGTAAGCTACGTCCTCAGAGACATATGTATGAAGATCTTGATTGGAGTATTTTTGGTTATTAGACGAGTGCTGATAATTTAAACGAGTCCAATCACATAAAATTTTAGAAGTTTTCAAATGCCATCCAAGAAGATATAACAATCCTCAATTACTAAATTCATTTGGGGTAAGATGATTTCAGCCCGATGAAGTAATAGTTATAGAGCAGCACCAGGTGTATAGGGTTACATTGGATTTCCCGACGGAGAAGTTTTGGTTTCAACGTTCTTTAGACGTTTCACTTTCACCGCCCCACTCCTAAAAAGCAAAGCAAAAGCTGCACCCAAAATGTAAAAAAATAGAAAAGGGAGACAGCAAAGCGAAGGCTTTCAGCTTCAAGTTGCCTTTTTCACGTCTATATAAATGCATCAAATGAGAAAACTAATGCATTGCTGATTTGCAGTTAATTATCATCCAACCATCATCTATTTCTTGCTGCTTCTCTCGTGTGTATATTATGAAGATCAAACAGATAACGTCTACTGTGCTGGCGAGTACTATTGCCAAAATCAAATCCATGGCAGCCAAGGGGAAAATGAGTGCAGCCAAAGCCAGGCTCATCATTTTAACACTGATGAAAAGCAAGAAGACAGTTTTACTCGGTTCTATCTCCAACAAGATTCATGGACTCCTTGGCGACAAGGAGAGCAACCAAGAGCAAGACGACCAAAGCAAAGCCATTGTTCCATATTCCTACGACTTCACATCCAATTATGGTGATGATGATGATGATGAGGGTAAGTACCCTGACCTGACGCACTGTTTGTTCGACGAGGAATTGGAGTTGGAGGCGGCGACACAAGGCGGATCCATCGTCGAGATGGTGAGGAACTCCAAAGAGGAAGGAGAGGATTTCCGTTTGGAAGACGAGATCGATCACGTTGCAGACTTATTCATCACCAGGTTCTACAAACAAATGCGCCTGCAAAAGCTCTTGTCTTTCAAGAGGCATCAAGAGATGATGGAGAGAAGCGTTTAGACTCACACATTTAGCTTTCTAATATGTTGCTTCTGTTTTTTTCTTCTTAGTATCCTATGAATTGGTTAAACTACATGTTTAGTATTTCAACTATCATTTTTGTTTAGTTTTGGTCATTCATTTTTTGTTTAAAAAAAGTACTTAAAGTTACGTTTTGGTTTCATTTTAATTTCATGTCGTTAAAAAATCAACATAATTGTTGACTTGATTTTTAAAAAAAAATTCAATGATGATGTGACATTATCTTATAATGACACGTTATCATCACCGTTAATTTTTTAACGGTGAGTGATCAAAATAAAACTAAAACGTAACATTAGATATAGTTTAAAAAAAAATGAGTGAGCAAAATGAAATAAAAATGATAGTTAAGATAATAAACATGTAGTTTACCCTTTTATACACATTCAAAAAAAGCTTGCTTTGGTGGATTCTATACGACCAAAATAATACCATTAACACATCAATCCACATCTGGCTTTAGTTTTCATCTCACTTTTTGGAAAGCAATGACATTTTCTTTAAGTAAATAAATGAGCTAGTAGCACGAGTCAAACGATTTTGGTTATTAAGAAATTTGTTGTTATTTTAGTTTTCGGCTCGAACGATGCGTATGTGAGGGATACGAATGTTTATTGTTAAAGAATTGAAAATCTTTGAAGAGATACTATCTTATATTTTATCACAGATTTAAAAAAAAAACAAAAATAAATGAGTAGTAAAGAGTGTAAAGAAGGAAGAGCAATCAGACTATTTATAAAGGTTTCATCCTTATAGACGAGGAACCTACGTATCTCTCCGGACTTTCTTTTCTAAAAGCTATTCATTAACTTTTCATGATGCTTACCTTTCAACGAAGAAACTATCACTCAGTCCTAATATCAAATATCTAAATACTAATAAATTTTAATGTTTATAATGTATTATTTAATAAACTTTAATCAGTTAACTCAAAAATAATATCATAACGTGAATGACAGTTTCCGTTACTATAACGACATTGAAAACGATACCGTTGTGAACAACAACAACAACAATAAAATCATATTCCCATATGTAATGGGGTAAGGGGGAGGTAGGTTAGTAGGCTGCCCCCAACACTAGGTTGAGAGTAGCTTCCGTGGAAGACCTTCGGCAGTCAGAAAATTAAAAATAAAAATAAAATACAATGCATGTATAAATAAATAAATAAATAAATAAATACATAGTTGAACAATCTTCATATGCAGTCATTCATATGTGCGTCTGTAAATGGGAAGTAATCCCTGCAAATAAATCCCTGCCTAAAAAACTCTGCATATAGATAGAAACGTAAGTACCGACTAAATTTAAAAAGAGGAAACATGAAGAGAATGATACACAGAAGTCAGCGATAGCAAGCTACGAGAATGAAAAAAAGTCAAAATGGATTAAAACCTAAACTAAGGCAACACTACTCCGCTACCCTAGTTCTAAGCATTCATAAATTCCAATGACAGAAACGTATAAAAAGTAGAGGTTATGGAAATTACAACAAAGGCAATTAAAAAGAAGACAAAGATGTTACACCCTATGGTTGTTGACCCATACTACTCGGCTACCTTGGTCTTAAGTCTCCATACTTTCCTATCATAGGTCATGTCATCGGTAAGGGATAAATCCTTCATATCAGATCTCAAGCAGTCTACCCACTTCCTCCTTGGTCATCCTCTCCTTCTGGCACCGTCGACTGTAATCGACTCTACCCTCCTGACCGCATCCGACGGTTATCGCCTAAGGACATGCCCAAACCATCGTAGTCTTCACTCCCTCAATTTTTTGGATACAGGCACCACCACCAAGGACATCCTAATAGCAGAGTTTGGTGTCATGTCCCACAGAGTCCTACCACATGCCCATCGAAGCATTCTCATTTCTGCAGCTTCCATCCTCTTTACGTGATCCTTCTTGATTTTCCAACATTCTGATCCATACAGCAGCACTGGTCTTATTGTCATTATATAAAAATTTTCCTTGAGTTTTAGAGGCACCTTCTTGTCACACAAAACTCCAGTAGCAGCCCTCCACTTTAGCCATCCCGCCTTTAGACTGTGTGTAATGTCATCATCTACACCCCCATCTTTATGTATCATAGACCCTAGGTACTTGAAACAATCATTTGAGGGGAGAACGTGTCCTTCGATGCATACGTCTACATCTTCATCGTTTTGGTTCCTACTGAAGTTTGAACATAAATACTCTATCTTTTCAATATTGATCCTTAGACATTTTTCTTCCAAAGCAGTCTTCCAGGTAGCAAGTCTACTATTCAACTCATTTTTTGTTTAAGCAAATAGGACAATGTCGTCAACGAAAAGCATATACTATGAAACACCATCTGGTGTCACACAATAAATGTCGTCCATAATCAAGGCAAAGATGTAAGGGCTAAGAGCCGACCCCTGATGGAGTCTGATTTTCACCGAGAAAGCCTCGATGTCACCAACTGTAGTCCTGACGTATGTAGTAGATCAACAGAACATATCACAAATCGCCCGGATATAAGCAGTTGGGATTCGTCTCGTTTCCAAGGTCTTCCAGATCGGATCGCGGGGTACGCTATCATACGTCTTCTCAAGGTCAATGAACATCATGTGAAGATCTCTATTTTTCCCTATATTTCTCCATAAGCCGTCGAAGTAGATGAATCGCCTCCGTAGTAGACCTGTCTGGCATAAAGCCAAATTGGTTTTCCGAAACCCTAGTAACCTGTATCAACCTAGCCTCTATCACTCTTTCCCATAGCTTCATGGTATGACTGAGTAGTTTAATACCTCTGTAGTTACCACAACGTTGGGGATATCCTTTATTCTTATAGATTGGTATCACTGTAGACTCTCTCCACTCCTCTGATATTTTGGCAGACTCTAAAATAATATTAAAGATATTGGTCAACCACTGAACTCCCTCTTCTCCTAGGGTCAACCATACAGTGATAGGAATTTGATCTGGACCGACAGCTTTGTCTCTCCCCATCTTTCTAAGGGCCATTTTGACTTCCTCAATCCCAATCCTACTTGTAGGGTAATCATTGGCCGTAGTATGATGGTCGGCTGACCCATCAACATTACTATCTCTTCAGGGAGAGGCACCTTTATTAAATAAGCCAAAAAAGTAACTACCCCAAACCCTCTTAATATCATGATCTTTCACTAAAAGAACACCATTGTTGTCCTTAATAAACCTAATGTTACCTAGATCCTTTTTCCTATTCTCCCTGGATTTTGCAAGCCTGAAGATGCCGTTTTGTCCTTCCTTGGTGTCTAATCTCTTGTACATTTCCTTGTATGCCTTATCCTTTGCTTTAGCCACTGTTTTCTTGGCTTCCCGCTTTGCCTCCTTGTATCTTTGTTTAGCCCTCGATCTTTCTTCGTCGTCATTGCATTGTAGCAACTCCTTGAAGCAAGTTTGCTTTGTCTTCACCTTAGTTTGGACTTCGTCGTTCCACCACCACGATTCTTTATGTTCATTGGCCTTCCCTGTCCATAACCCAAGGGTGTTTTTGCCCACCTCTCTGATGGAATTTGTCATATTTTTCCATAACATATCTACATTATTTGAGTTTGTAGTTCCAAAACCTGTATGAGACAAAACCTTACTCCTAAAGTCATCAGCTGTCGCACCATGTAAGTTCTTCCAAAGAATCCTAGGTTTACATAGTGTAGCCCTCCTATGAGTACTCCGCCCGTGGCGTACGCAGAACACCAAAACCAACAATCTGTGTTGTGATGCACATGCCTCTTCAGGGAACACCTTACAGTCAATGCAAGCTCATCGATCCTGACTTCGAACCAGGATGTAGTCGATTTGGGTACAATGTCCCCCGCAATGGAACGTAATCAAGTTTGCATCTCTCTTGTTAAAGAATGAGTTAGTGACCACCATACCGTGTGCAGTAGAAAATTCAAGCAACGTACTCCCCTCCTCGTTCTTACTACCAAAACCGAAACCCCTATGAACACCATCACAGCCTTCAATTTCACTACCTATATGGCCATTGAAGTCTCCCCTGTGAAAACTATTTGGTCATCCGGAATGCTCCTAAGTACATCATCTAACGAATCCCGGAAGCAACGTTTCTTCCCCTCCCCTAGGCCAACATGTGGGGCGTACATTGAAAGGACATTCACCACTTCCTCTTCTATAATAACCTTAATCATCATGATCCTATCACGGTATCTACAAACTTCAACTACATTTTCCTTGAGTCTAGAGGATACCAAGATACCCACCCTATTTCTAGCGTTATCTACACCTGAATACCACAACTTGTACCCGTTACAATCTCAACGATAGCTAAAATTTCACAGAAGATAATATTCTAATTTCTAATTTTTTTCTAAACTTGAATTTGTTTTTTAAAATTTTCTAAATCTAACCCAAATCTATACTAACCCTAGATGAGGACTCCTTTCATGTTTATGCGAGCTTAAGTATTTAACATGAATGTGGGTAGTGGCACCCACCCTCTCTCGCAAACCCATCTAACAATGCAACATTAATAGGAAGGAAGCATACATGTCCAGAAAAAATGCATTTAAATGAAGGGTATTGTGAAGAGAGTTGTAGTCTTTATTAAGTGCAGCTAGAAGATTGGCAAGGCCGTCTTGTAAATTTTGGTGGCCCTATGTCATAACAGTAAAATAGGCCTTTTAAAACTAAAATATTAGATATATAAAGTTCACTAATATTTCAAAATTTATTATAACTATAAGAAAACATTAAATAGTGATAAAAAAATATCTTCATGTAATAAAGTGAAATACAAAGTAAGCTATTCTCTAAATAATGTGGCCCTTGGACTTAAAAATTCTTGGGCCAAACATCATAAATACACGTATATACAAAAGACATAAAAAAATTTGGAGGCCCTTACAAAAATTGGGCCCTGTGCGGTTGGACAACCCGCACAGGTCCAAAACCGGCCCTGAAGATTGGTTGTTTAGGTTGTTATTGTGTTGCACTAGTCAAATTTTGGAGAGTGGTTTGTCGATTGAGGTTGTTAGCTTCCTTAACTGATCACTAACTATCCTCTTCTTCTTGTATATATCATCTGGTTCTTTGAGGATTTTACAGGTTTTATCAATAAAATCCAGAGAGTATTGTCTCTCTTTCACTATCTTGGCATGGTATCATTCGCTAGTGTTTTTGTTGGGCCTTGCTCTGCTTCTGCTCTTTCGTAAGTTTTGTGGTGTGTTCATCTTATTTTTTGTTTGGCTATGGATCCGCCAGTTAGTGGTTTAAATTTTGGTTCTCTGACGGCTGATGGTGTGACTAATCCTCCTAGCTCTTTGACGTATACCACGGTGGTTCAACATCTTCCTAAACTTGACACGTTGAAGCTTTCTTAAAACAATTACATATTATGGAAACATCAAATACCGTTGATTATTGATGGTTATGGCTTACTGTGGTTTCTTTCTGGTGATGATGGTTCTCTGGAGCAATTTGTAACTATGACAGACGAGTTCTTAGTTAAGAATCCCTCGTTTCTTGTTCATCGTTAACAAGACAAATTGCTTGCATCTTGGTTGTTATCTATAGTTTCCTCAGAGGTAGTGGCTATGGCCATGGTTGTTTTAGTAATCGACCTCAATGCCAGCTATGTGGAAAGTAGGGTCATCTAGTTCATAAATGCTATTATGGTTTTAATGAATCCTTTCAGGGATCTTTTTCTGATTATGGCGACTCACGCGGTGGTGCTGGTTCTCGATCGAGAGGTTTTGATCAAAGCGAGACTCGTGTTCTCAGTCAACAGATCTCCACGCCCTCTATGTTTGCAGCTCAGCCAATAACCCATCAAGTGTTGGCTCATTTTTTTGGTCCTACTGGATCTGGTGGGTTGTCATCAGTTAGTGGTTATGGATTGAGTGTTCGTTTTTCAAATAGAAGGCCATACTTGTGTGGCTCAATCACTAGTTTGAGAATGCTCCTTTTACCAATCAACACTCCATTAATGGTTCTCCAAGGTTTTTTTATACTTCACATGCAGTGCCACAAGTTTTAGTTGTTTCAGTTCCTGTTTCTATCGTTTCCTCTTCTCAGTCTCCTCAATCTTCGTTTAGTTCTCAACAGTTTGCTTCGTCTGGTTTTCCTGCGTCGTTGAACTCTACCATGGGCAAAGAAGTCGAAATTGAAGTAATTTACTCTTATAACAATTTAGACTGTAAATTGAATTTTGTTAATTGAACTATGAGAATGTGAGCATGTTGTCTCCACTTCTGTAAACTTGTGTTTTGGATCAACCTTCAAGCCCTAAACTATCTTAAATAAGGATAAACTATCTTGTCAGTCATTCAATTTTAGTTTTCTTATGGAACTTGTTATTAAACAATAAATTAATTTAATTTTAGCTATAAACTTTTAGCACTTATATCTCTATTTGAGAGAGAGTTTGTTCCAGTAGTGAAGACAAATTATATCTCTATTTAATTTATCCATCCACGAATAACATTTTAATTTCCTCGATTATTTCATTGGGTGTAAAAAACAATTAAAGCACCCCAATCAGAATCATTTCCGTCATTAGATGGTTATAATATTTTCATTTTAATGGAATCCAAGTGGCACAGCAAGACAGGAGAATAAATAATCTAAAGGGCAGTTAGAATTTGGCCAAACCAGCTTTGAAATTGGAAAATGGCGATGCAATTGCGAAGCGGCGGCGACGGCGTCTTCCTCTCGCAATGGTCACCGCAGCCAGTGTCCGATTCCAACAATCATCGTAGCAATAGGAATGCCCGGTTGCTAGTTGCGGCTGAGACCCGGCGGAGATCGCGATTCCTCGGCCTTGTCCATTGCAGCAGAAGCAGCGGTAACGGAAACAGCGATGCTAAAATGGGAGTCCCTAATTCGAACTACGTCGTGCCTCTCAACAAGTCCTTCTCCCCTTCCAACTCCTCCTACATCACTCGTCCACTCGTCGAAATCCTTCGCGACCTCAACAAGCGTATCCCTGATAACGTCGTCAAGCCCCCTTCGAACTCTTCTTCTTACACCTTTATCCCCTGGTACTATCGCTGCTTACTTCTATTTTTGAATTTCGGAATCTTCTTATTCATGTTCCAATTGATCTGATCTGACCGGATCTGCTTTGATCGCCGCAGGTACCATGCCAATCGCATGTTGAGCTTCTACGCCCCTGGTTTGAACTTTTCCCTTTTACCCCCTGGATTTCCTCTTTGAATTGCATAAAAATTAACGATTATTGGGTTCAATCTTTCTCACAGGATGGTGTGGGGAAGTACGTGATGTTATATTTGCTGAGAATGGAACTATCACTGTTGTATATCGACTCACCATTCGAGGATCTGATGGAGAGGTATGCTTCCTTCTCCATCCAATAATTGTGTTAAAAACATCATCCTCGCTATGAACACCTGACATTTTACATTTTGACCTCATAGTATTTGAGAACTTAGAGTTCAGGATTTTGATTTGGATTTCAAAGATAGTATAAATTGTGTAATAAAATATTTGGAAATGTAGCATTTATGATTATTTCTCAAATCCATGTATTTGTTAGATAGTGAATTTGAAATTCCTAATAAATTTTTTTTGTATTTAGTAAATCCTGGTTTTAAGCATTTCATATATATATATATATAGATATATTGAATGCTAACTATTTATCCTTAGTGTATGGATTTCATTCTTATAATTTACATAGCAAATGAAATCCAAATCCAAATTCTCAAATTTGTGTTCCCAAATGGAGCATTGAGCATTAAGTTAATTGAGAAATACAAGGGGAAAAAAACGAATAATTTCTTAGGAAGGAGCTATATTGACTGAGTTGCTTACAATCATTATTAAGGTTTTCTATTCAATCTAGTTCCATGTTTTCAGATTTTGTATTAGATGATGTTGGTTGCTTTCATGATCTGCACTTTGGAACTTAGAACTAGGGATATTTTGTTTTGTTTTTGTACAAAACTGTGGGGTTCCTGGGGGGATTCTCATAGATTGTATATTAAGACTGATCCATGGTAGCTTATGGGATTTAAAGTGAAAAGGAATAGAAATACAAATGATCCCTAAGATTCATACCTTGGGTTTCTTGATTGCATTACACAACCAAGAAGAAGAGAAAAAACCATTAGCATCATACATAAAATTCTTTAATTACATCACACCATCCAAAGTAGAACATCTGAGAAAGTACAATTTTAATTCCCCCCCCCCTCTTTTCTGTTCCTCTTTTTATCATTTTATCACAATATTCATATAAGAGCTCAAACCTATTGTCATTGATGAGAGAAAATCAAAATCATTTTGTAGCATAGCACACTACTAGTGCCACTTCCCTTTTCGGTGAGCACATGATAGTGCTGTCATATGAAACTAGTTACTGGTTTTTAGTTGAGTTGCAACGACATGGGCCAAAAATTTGGTAATCTAGCTTTGCTTAAACTTCAATAAAACTTGCTTTGGCTTTTGCTTGAATCAGTAATGATTATGTCTTTGTTGTCACATTGGAGACAGCAAGCTTCTTAAGCTTTAGTTTTTGTCTGAGCTTGAATCAGATTAGACCAAGAAGCTGAATCATATTAGATGATTATTCAAAACAATTTCATTATAAGATATGCCAACAAGTAAAAGAAACCAAAGTACCATATCCGTAGAATCATATAGAAATCCACCATTACTGTTCAATTTGGCAGGCCTCAAATTCAATACTTCAAATCATCCTTGAAGAATAACTTCCCTCAAATATTTAGTTCCATAATCTACAAAATCACAATATAGACTCACAATCCCATATTAACCCTGGTCGAAAGATAAAACTACTAAAACTATAATGTCATTTATATTAAGGAGCTTCTTTTAATGGAACAGCCAGTGTTTTTAGCTGACCTTATGAAGGATTTCATTATAGTCATCTACTGTATTGTTCTGCCAACATATATCCAACGGACATGGATATGGAGGTTGATCCTCCAAAATTTGGAACATTTAGGAAAAAATGAATGTAGCAATATTGGATTACTTCTGAACTTCTATTTAAAACTAGCCTGATTAGATTTCAAATTTTGTTATAGTCCCTTTGACTTGATGCTTGTGTGATGGTATTTACTGTTGTTGTTATGAAGGCGCATCGGGAGTCGACAGGCACTGTGTCAAGCAGCGACATCGACATAGGAGAAGATCCTGTGAGTGCAGCAGAAGAAATAGCATTCTGCAGGGCCTGTGCTCGATTTGGTCTTGGCCTGTATCTTTATCATGAACAACAATAGACACATGCACAAACATATACTGTACTCGTACTGTTGAATTACATTTCCATTACCAGACTATTAATTAAATTAAGGTTTTAAAATTAGCTTACTTTGAAATTATTTTATTTCTATTATTTATTGTAGAAAGGTATTTGCATGCATGCATTATAAGAACTAGTATATAGTGTCACTTGGACCTGTTACTAGTATAAATTTATATAAAAAAGTATCATTATATTTATAGAAAAAAAATATGACAAGATTTCTAGACTATAAATATCACTATTAAATATTGTTATATTTGTCATACATACAAATTTTAAAATTAATGTGATATTTCTATTTTATTGATCTAGAATAATGTCTTTATTAATATTTATTTAACAACTGAATTTTTTATGTAAATCAAATAATTAAACTTAAAGAATTTATTTGAAACTCGACGTACATAATTTGTAGGGGCGTAAATAAACAAAGTGAATAAACTTAGGCATGTTCTGTTCATTTATGTTCATGAAAAAGCTCGTTTATTGACTCGTTCGTTTATGTTCATGAACAAGTTCGTTTAATGATTCATTTATAAGTTCGTTTAATTTTTATTTTTTTACATTTTAAATACCGGTGAATGTATGGATTAAATTAAACACAATGAAATTTAGAATTTACACTAAGAAGTTTAAGCATCAGTGTCATAATTTTATGATTTTTTAGCTTGCAAATAAACATGTTCACGAACCTTAAATGAACATGTTCGAGAATCCTAAATGAACGAACACTAACACCTTAAAAAATAAATAACCGAACACGAACATGATATAAAAAAATTAAACGAAAACGAATCAAATATGAACACAATTAAAAATAAACAAATAAACACAAAAGTAACTTTATCTAAAGTTAACTGCGAGTCACAAAAAAAATCGATTAATTGCGTGATCAATTTATAACGAATATTATATATAAGAAAGTTTCTCTAAATTCATGTTTATATATATTATATTAGAAAGATGAGTGGTCTCAGTGGTTAAAGAAAATATTGTTCTTCCTAGAGATCCTGATTTCGAGTAGCTGTGTCTGTAGGATGTGTGTGCATTGTCAATAATTAAGAAAGATACTGAACAAATACTACCTTATAATCACTCCAGACTATTTAATATATATTATAGGGTGGTTATGTTGTACGAAAGCCTAATTTAATATATATATATTATCACAATTTTGTTTTTGTTTTTACATATTCTATTGAGATACACACACGTATATTATATACATGCAAACATTGTTTACTTGCAAATTGATGGAAGGTCATGACTTGTATGTTTGAAACTGGATACCTATCAGTAAGGCCTCAAAGTTTTGCACCTGAATCTGAAGCTATCCAGGAAGTGATCACATCCACCAGAATGTTAATGTCCTTCAAAGTTTCCGTTCGTATAATGCTAGACTCAACGCCTAATGTATTGTCGACCTCTTTGGCCACGGTCTCCCACTGTGTTCCTGCACTCAGATTCGCCAAAAGCTCACTTCCACGAGTAACTGCATCTGCTATCATGGGTGGAACCTCTGGAAGAACCTGCAACATGTATAATATGTATTACTAAAACTGCTTGCCTTCTCCAGCAAGTAAATGCAATTTCGACTTGCTCGAATCGTGCAGAGGCATTCTAAAATAATTTGTTACAAGCATACTTGGAGAGGAAGCCCATGATTTCCTGCTAACAATCGAATCGACATGTCTAGCATTGAACTGATGGCCGACTCCGAACTTAGCACCTTAGCCAAGTTTGGAGTTTCATCTATCGAGTCGTCATTGAACTTTATCAACAGATTTCTTGAAACACCGTAGTATGACTTTATCTGAAAAAAGATTGTGAAAATCAAAAAGCAGAAGTTTAAAAGATTATATCAGAAGGAGATTGCAGTTTGCAGTACTTTGTGATACAGTTAATAAAGTAAACCATCTCTATCGAGTCTCTAAGGTTTTGGGTTCCCTTTCTGAGCTTGAGCGAATCGACAGAATCAGCCCAACAAAGAAGAACAAGGGAAAAGCTATGCTACTCAACACATATTTTCCTGTCCATTTCTCTGTGATTTGATCTCAAACTCACAGATGCGGATAATTAGGTCTTTGTTCTTAGGCTTAGAACATGAAGTGAGAGGAATTGGCTAGACCAGTTACAGAATATCGGTCTGCAGAAAGATAACCTCAGTAGACCACCTCGTCGAGGGGACGCATCAATTAGCTAAAGGCCAAAGTCTTTCTATGGCTCAAAACTATCAACCATGAGGTCCAAGCATGAAACAAGCAGACAATAAAGTTTGTCTAGGATGAGAGACTTGATAAATTAACAAGAACATGAAGTGAGAGGAATTGGCTAGACCAGTTACAGAATATCGGTCTGCAGAAAGACAACCTCAGTAGACCACCTCGTCGAGGGGACGCATCAATTAGCTAAAGGCCAAAGTCTTTCTATGGCTCAAAACTATCAACCATGAGGTCCAAGCATGAAACAAGCAGACAATACAGTTTGTCTAGGATGAGAGACTTGATAAATTAACAAGAATAAACAACAATGTGTAATGCGACAACCTCGGGATAAAAGAGTCGGAGATTTTACGTACAAGTCGCTGAGCTTCTTCAGGTTTTGGAGTAAAATCATCTCTTCCATTGGCTAAGTCTATGTACAAGGGAGGAAGTTGCTCAACTAGAGGGAGAACCTGCTTTATAATGGGAGGACTAAGGCTTTCCATTTGCTTTACTGTCATCTCACCCTGCAAGTAGTTGGTATAAAACTGGATTAGTCATTCGTATCAGAACAATATATAAAGAATAAGCTCAACGAAGCAATAGCTGGCCTTCCAATGACAACGACAGTGGCGATTATCGTGGGTGGCCCATAACAAATGACTTGGCAGTAATTACATTTTCATGTCATATTGAGGAAGAAGAATAAGAACGATGAAGCTCAGAGGGATCATTAGTACCAAGGAGGTTCTAATTCTTGTTGACAGTGGTTCTACCAACAATTTCCTAGCTGATGACATTGTTACATAAGGCTAAGATTTTCTCCAAGATCGGTTTGCGATCTGGCTACCACCATATCAGATTCAATCTAGAAGACAATGCCAAGAATTCAGAACACATTTAGGACATCAACGCACCATCATCCTTTCAGGCTGCCATGAATGATCTTTTCAGACCTTATTTGTGAAAAGTATTCTATTCTTCGATGATATCCTTGATTACAGTAAGGATATGAAACAACATTGGTCACATCTCCGCATGGCACTCGATATGCTATTTTACTTGAACAACAAGCAAAAGCAACTGAGACCTTCGACCAGCTTAGTTGCTTGAATTGAGCATGAGAAGAATTATTTGCAGCATTGCATGTAATACAGGAAAAGATAGAGTTGAGCGTTTACCGCCATGCGGATTGTCGGCGACGATGCAATTCGTGATAGAAATGGTCCAATGCATTGGGCCACTGGTACAAGAACAGTTGAGAGCCATGGGATAGTTAAGCTTGCTTTCTGCAGATTATAGAATATATTTTCAATCTCATTTCAACTCATAAAGGAGATAAATGGTAGCTATCTTAGGATGGACGTAAGCTGAAAAATGCAGATTCAGAAGAAAAAAAATATCAACATGAAGTTGAACTACCTGGTTGTTGAATGCCATTAATACATTCCCACTCCTTTTCACGGCATATCTTGAACCTGTAAAATCAATTCATTAATAAAATAACCAGCTACATGCTTAGGCTTGAATAAGATAAAAGAAGATCTGTTAATACCGATCAAAAGGTGGATGACAGAACCCAAAGAATGGCCAATACCAAAAGTAGGAAGATCATGCTCCTATTTCATGAAGCTTAAAGTTACCTTTCAGTTTCATTTATAAAAGAACCCAAGAATTTAAAGGTGGCTTTCAACTGGAAAAAGAAATTAATTTTTGATATTACATTAACAACTCACTGTTTCTTGTAGAAACCGTAAGCACCTGCCGAATTTGGCCTGTACTTCATCGGCGATGAAGAAGTAATCAAATCCGCTAGCATATGGTGTTGCAATCACCAGAACACCCCTTCATACAGGAAAATGTTAAATAGTGGGGTATAAATAAACCGAGCTTCTATGTTGGTGTTCAATTGTTCATTTTTTGGTAAGGAAAAGAGAGTATCCTAAACAACAAAGTGGACTCTATGAAGAATGTTATGAAAAGAATTACAAATAAATTACAGGCACAATATATATATATATATATCTGCCATAATACTATCATACAAACCATGTCAACTTTGGAGGCCTTCAATCAAATTTTTGGAAAGAAGGCAACTAAAGAGTAGCGGTGGATAGGGATGTAAATGAACCAAGATTGAATGAATAAGATTATGTTTGTGTTCGTTTGTCTATTTTTAAAGGTGTTCATGTTAGGTTTGTGTTCGTGTCCGTTTATTTATTATTTGTTAATATGTTCATTTAATGTTCACAAACGTGTTTGTTTATATATTCAGTAACGTGTTCGTTTAGCGCTAATGAACATATTCTTTCAGCATTCTTCGCTTATCGTTCATTTATATGTTCAATTTTTAGTTTCACACTTTCATTTGCAAGCTAAAAAAAAATGATAAAATTACGTCACTAGTGTTTAAACTTATGTTCGCTTAATTTAATTCATATCTTTACCAATATATTTAAAAAGTAAAAAAATAAAAGGAAAATGAGAACCGAGTATATGAACTTGTTCATGAACATAAATGAATAAATCAATAAACGAGTTTATAAACGAACTCATAAACGAGTTTATAAACGAACTCATAAACGAGTTTGTTCGTGAACATAAACAAATCGAACACACATCTGTTCGTGTTCCTTCGTTTATTAAATGAACATAAAAATTTTTGTTTATACTCATTTATTTAGTTTAACAAACGAACAGAAACAAACGTTATATAAACAGTCCACCGGATGTTCTATTCATTTACACCCCTTCAGTGAAAGACACTTACTTTTCCGAAAGGCGCTCAAGAAACAAACGATAAGTAAGTTGGGGAGCTGCTCCAACAAATAGATCACCAAGAAAATGAACAACTGAATTCGGTTTCAAGCCTTTGGGTTTGAGAACCCATGCTCCCTGCATGCATAAAGCTAGCAATCAGGTGAGATTGTTGAAGATGGAGTTTGTAAAAAAAGATGGGTTCTCAAATTTTAATAAACTTGTGAAATGGTTTATGCCTTCTAATGAATAAACATGATATGATACCCAAACAACACGACTTGACAAAGTATCAAGAAAAAAAAAAAGGTAAAGTACACAAATGTCCTCCAATTATAAGATATTGCTTTGTTAAGTCCTTTAATTAATTAAAGTTATAAAATAATCATCTGACAGTAAGGTGTTGTTTTGTTGAGTCCCTCGACTATTAAAAGTTATAAAATAGTCTCATGACTATTCATATATTTCAAATTCGTCATTTTCCGTTAAAAAATTATTATTGTCTCAATTGGTCGTTAACATGCTCACTGAGATGTGATAAAAATCTGATTTCATAACTGTTTGAGTTGTATTTTGTCGATCAAGTTTTTATTTATATTATGTCATTGAGTCAGTTTTTGAAATATTATGTTGTCGATCTAGTGCTTGAAAACGACGATGGTGTCAATAGACATCATTAGAGTATGATTTTATTATATCTCAATCAACATGTTAACGTTCAGATTAGACGACTGTCAAATTTTTAACGAAAAAATATGAGTTTATAATATATGAGTAGTCGGATGACCATTTTATAACCTTTAATAGTCGAGAAACTCAACAAAGTAACATCCAATAGTCGGAAGACAATTTTGTAATTTATAATAGTTGAAGACTCAATAAAATAACCCTCTATAATCGGGACCATTTGTATACTTTACCATAAGAAAAAAAAAGAATGGGATAAAACCTCGACTTGGTTCCAATCACTTGAAGCACCCCAAGCACCTGACGATTGCCTAACGGTGTCTGTAAGTAATCTGAAAACGCAAACACATCAGGAGAAGAACTGCAGGAGTGGAAGAAGAGAAAGGACATAATATACCTCTCGATACCATGATAGGGCTGATTCTGTATCTGGTTGCTGCGGTTGGATTCATTGTAGTTACATAAGATTGTTCGAGTCGAACGGGGACGAATTGCGGGAGAAAAAGGGAATTTGAGAATGGATTCGGAGGAGCATATTTTGTGAGTCTGGTGAATTGGAAATGGAGATGGAGGCATGAACAAGCGGTTAGCCATATCATTAAGGTTCTAGGTACAGGACAGGGTCTAGCTGTTAAGATTTGAAATTGCTTTGGTTTTGAGTCATTATATGTTTCTGTTTGTCTTGTCCCACCCGCAAGCGGTCATGCCAAAGGCGCTTCATTATCTCTGCTCTCCACCATCATGCATGTCGCGTTTCCGTTTCACACTTTCACTGCAACTATGTTTTGGTCGGCTCGGAATATATTTGGGTAAAGTAAACAAATGGTCTCTGAGAATTATTTTTATTGAATCTAGTGACTATTAAAAATTATAAAATGATTCATTGATTATAGAGAGTTGTTTTGTTGAGTCATTTACTATTAAAAGTTACAAAATGATCATCAAACTATTCATTGTGTTCTAAAATCATCATTTCTTTTTAAAAAAATTGACGACGGTCTAGACTGGTTGTTAACTTACTGACTGAAATATGATAAAATTTGATCCCATAATCTCAAACGACAATCATATCTCAGTCGGCAAATTAATGTTCATCTCAGACAATCATTAATTTTTTAACGAAAAATGAAGAGTTTGGAATAAAATGAATAATCGAATGACCATTTTGTAACTTTTAATAGTCGAGTGACTGAACAAAACAACTCTCTGTAGTTGGGTGATCATTTTGTAATTTTTAATAGTCAAGAAACTCAACAAAATAATATCCTATAATTGGGAGACCATTTGTGTACTTTACCCAATATATTTTAGCTTTAAATATTAACTTTTGGGTAAATTACTTAAATAGATCCTGCACTTTGGTGCTTACATTTTAATCACTGAACTCTTAAGAGTTGAAACCATTAAATGGTCTTAGCGATAAAAGAAAATTTTATTTTCTCTAAAAGTCTTGAGTTCAAGTAGTTGCGTCTTCGGAGTGCGTGAGGACTGTCAATAGGTTAAAAAAGTTATGAACAAATATTATCTTGTAATCATCTAATACTATTAAGAAAAAATTGGTTTCAATGAAGTTTTTATTTTCATTTCAATCAACTGGATAAAAATTGCAGAAAATATATATGATTTTGATGAGAATCAAATCTATACTCTTAACCATTTGAATAAGTTAAAATATTGTTATAATATTAATAAAAATAATATTTAAATTAAATTGATGTTGTGTTACTCTCACCACAAATCCAGGGACGTCTTGTAAATTTTGGTGGCTCTATGCCATAACAGTAAAATATGCCTTTTAAAACTAAAATATTATTTAATGCGGGTCTTGGACTTGAAAATTCTTGGGTCAAACATCCTAAATACACATATATACAAAAGACTTAAAAATATTTGGAGGGCCTTACAAAAATTGGGCCCTGTACGGTTGGGCAGCCCGCACAGGCCCAAAACCGGCCCTGCACAAATCATTTATAGAGATCAATCACTACACACAACATCTTGGATTCCTTTTAAGATGGTTGCTGACATGTGTGGTAGATCTTTTTATATATCAGCTATTGGTTATACTGTAGTAGATCTTAAGGAAAATTTATTTTGAATGTTAAATTTAAATAAAATTATTTTGGGTATCAAATTTAGAAATTATCTGAAGAAATTTTCTTAAGCGCATGAAAATGAATAGCTGGTGCCATTTTAGGTTTAAGAATGACAATATTTTATTAAAATTGTGTTAATTTTATTTTTTTTAAAATTTATATTAATTTTATAAAGAAATTTTCTTTTCAAAAATTTGACACGCCTCATTGTATGCTGGCTCCACCAGTGGTAGATCCCTCCGTTAAAAGATATTCGTTTATGCAAACGTGAGATGTCTTCGTGGGATTCCTCTACCTTACATAAGTAAATCTAAAATGATACCTCTATTGATATGTCTTTTTTCGAACAACGTCAAAACCCTTCTTAGTGAAAGCATATACAACGTGAGACATTGTGGTTATATTATTTTACTGGTATAGTATGAGATAAAATGATTGTATCCCTCCATTGACAGTAACTTCGAGACATCATCTAACATTCATTCACTGAGTGAAGAGCGAGATGTCTTCTTGAAGAGATGTTTTTATCACAGTATAGTAGACCCCTCTATTAAAAATCACTCATCTACAAAACATAAGGTGCCTTCGTATGATTCCTCCACTTTAAATGTACCGCTAAAGGGAATATATTAGGATGCCTCTATATGAGATGTCTTTGTTTCATACAATGTTGGAAGCATCTTTAGCGATAGTCTCTGGTAGCATAACTTGAGATGACATAGTTATATCTCATTGCTAGTATAGTGTGAGATATCACGATTGTATCATTCTATTAACAGTAGCTTCGAGATGTCATCCAACATCTCTTCATTAAGTGAAGAGTGAGATGCCTCCTTAGAGAGATACCTCTGTTAAGATGTCCCATTGGGAAGCCTTCTCGTGTACAATGTGAGAAGCCTCCTATTTAAGAGACCATGCAAATGCAGCAAGGGATGACACATTTCTTGAAAGTGTAAGATGCTCATCGAATATAGTGTAGTAGATCTCCTCATTTACATATATTTCTTAAAAGTGTGAGATGCTTCGTTAAATCTAGCATGGTAGATATTTTCAATTCACATATATTGCTTGAAAGCGTAAGATACTCTATCGAATCTGACAGGCTAGATCCTTACGCCTATACATATCTCTTGAAAGCATAAGACATTTCATTGAATATGATGTTGTAGATCCTCCTATTCACACATTTTTTAAAAGCGTGAGATCCTTCTATTGATTTGGCTTTGTTCGTACAACATCAAAAGTCTTCTTAATAATTGCCTATGCTAACATTACGTTTGACTTAATGGTTATATCTCGTTGCTAGTATAGTGTGAGATGTAAAGATTGTATCCCTCCATTGACAACAACGTCGAGATATCATCCAACATCCATTCGTTAAGTGAAAAGCGAAATGCTTTCTTAAAGAAATGTATCTATCACAATGTAGTAGATCCCTCTGTTAGAAGACACTCATCTATACAACATGAGACGCCGTTACAGGATTCTCTACTTTAAATGTATTTGTCGAGGTGAATCTACAAGAATTCTTTCATAAGATCCATGTTGTTATTGTTGTTGTTTTTTTGGAGACACAAGGAAAGGCGATGGCTAACACCTTATTTTACCATTCTCCAACAGCTTCTTCTATTCTCGATCGTCTCCTAACTCGGGCCTAGTACCCCAAGAGATTGTGTAACATCCCAAAAGTCAGGTCAATGACCAAAATAGAATTTTGGTAAATTTAGTGACCAATTTCAGAAAAGATGGAAAGTTCAACAATTTAAATGAAAAGTGTTGATGTTGGATTTAATAACAAAGTTTGAAAGTAATAAGGGTATTATGGTCATTTTTCATGGAAGATTTTTTATTTTCCCTTTATAAAGGGTAATAAGCACGTGAGAAAGGAAATAATTTCTCCAGAGCCTTCTTCAGTCTTCTTCTTTCTCCTCTCCACCGTGGAGTCTTGTATAAGGTAAGTGGGTCTTCAGTTGGTTAATTATTTCGTTTTAAAGCTTGTTTTGATTCTTGGGATGTTAAGAAAGATTAAGGAAAGCTTTAGGTGGCTTAAAACTTAAGGATTAACAAGTTATGAGAAATTAAGAAAAATGAGTTTTTAAGTGAATATTTGAAATAGATGGAGTTAATAGAGTTTGAAGATGAATTTGACTTGTCGATGGTTAAATTACGGAATATGAAGTATTAGAATTAGATTTAGAACATATTGGAAATTGAGTGTAATTCTTGAATTCCGTATAAATGATAGGATGTTGAGTTTAAAGAAGTGATTATTGAGTAGAAATGAGTTTAAGTGTGTGTATGAAAGTTAGGAATATTAAAGGAGGTAAAATATGAAGAGTTGAGATGAAAAGAGAGTGAATTTCGTGCTTAAAATGGAATTTATGGGTTGTGTGCATCGATGCATCTTTAATGTGCATCGATGTATCTTTAATGTGTATCAATGCACTCTCAAATAAATGAACATCGAATGCAATTAGTGCATCGATGCACCCCCTTAAGATGAAAACATCAAATGCAATTTGTGTATCGATGCATAAGCAGTGCATCGATGCACTCGTTAAAGGATGCATCGATACACTGTAGAGTGCATCGATACCTACATTATTTAAGAGATGAAAGTAACATTTCTTTTAGTCTAAAAAGTGATAGATTAGAATATATTAATTAGTATACTGATATGTATCAATGTATTACTATGTAGATATAGAAAGTAATCTTGTTCCGAAACAATCTAAAGGTTAGGATCGAGTCAAGCAAGCAAGGGTAAGGTGAGTGCGTATTAGTTGATATATTATGATGAATGGAAATAAGACTTGTTAGAAGTCTATTTCCTATATTAACATACATATAAGCATGTTATTGATATGAGCATAATTGTGATATATTATTGTATATGTGGTATGATATGTGTGAATGTATGTTATTGTTATGTGATTAAGATATCAATTATGTGATAATGAATGGTATGAATATATGGAAGGTGAAGTAAGCTAAAGTATGTGAACATATGTATATAAGATAAGCCATGTGGATATGATTTATAAGAGTATGAGTGATATGATAAGAACATATGTTTATGTGATATGGCTATGTGAATTTATGGTAAACATAATAATGATACCCATGTTACGTGTCATGAGAGCTAAAGGTATAATTGGCATGCCAAGAGTCGAGGGTTCTACGTGGTCCTTCGGGACATATATGTAATTCTGTGGAACATATATGTAGAACTTCGGTACACTTATTTGGTCCATTTTATTATGTTTATGGTTCTTAAGGAGTGGTCATTCGAGACATAGTAGTCATTCGGGACATAGTGGTCATTCGGGACATAGTGGTCATTCGGGACAAATATATAGTGCCCCTAGTGGGAATTTATTTGAGCTGTGGTGACATCATCAGTGCACAACCTCAATGAACTCACATATCTTTAGTTCTCCAAGATGTACATGGGCCAATAAAGAAATAATATACAGAAACTTAACATGATTGTCATATGTGATTGAACATTTGGATGTGAATGTATGAGTTTCATTTATTGCATATATGATATGTTCTATGTGAAATATGTTGATATGATATATGGGAATGTAAGTGAATATAATATAATTATATGATATATTAGAGGTAATTTCATGAGAAATCTAGTGAACGCTATATATATATATAGATAAGGAAGTGGTGAACTATATGATTAATGAGAATTGAGACCAAGAAGGTAGTATATTAATTAAAGGAAAAGGTATATAGATAAGTATAAAAGGATATTAGATAAGTGGTGCAGGAAGATATATACGTTTAAAATAGAAATGTGAACTAACCTTGCTAAATTAGTATGAGATTAAATTTAGTATAAGAATCTAAGAAATCATATGAGAATATCAGAGGAATCAAATAAAAATAAGTTATGCAAATATATGTTTATTAAATGAAGATTGGGTGAGGAATGAATTAAGAGGATATAAGAAATTAGGATATTAGAATATGTAACGAGAATTTATGGGTGAAATGTTAAATAGAAATATATAGAAATGAGAGATAAAATATGTAGGATTGTGATCAAAATTACAGGATTAAGAATAGGGTAAGTAAACGACTTAAATGAAGATAGTAGAATGTGATATAAGCTAAGTAGTGTGAATTAAATGATTATAGGAATATGAAATAGTAAAACTCATATGTGATATTATAAGGTTTGTTTATGTATGTATTCATTTTATGAAGTGTACATGAAGATGTATGTTATAATAGTATTAATTATTTATATGCATTGTTAGAAATTTAGTTTATATTATATGTTTTATAAGCCTCACTAAGTCATAGACTTAGCGTGTGATTGTTTCACACGTAGGTTATAGAAGCGAGAAGAGAAGCTAAGAGGAGCAAGACAGGTCAACATCTTCCTTACGAATATCGGATCAGAAATATATTAAATATATGCATTTTGTTTTATAGAATGTAATTGGCATGTAGTATAAAGATTTGAATAGTATAAGCTCTAATATGTTTTGTAAAACCCATTTATGTCAATTAATGATAAAATATTCATTTTATCGAATAGTGAGTTGGATTTTTATCTATCTGTAAAGGAAAATGTTTTGAAAAGTCAATGTGACACCTAGGACTATTTGAATCCGGGTCGGATACGGGTTGAGGTGTTACAGAATGACTATTGATGTTAAACTGTTCAAACTTAGAAATAGGGACGAACTCCGAATTTTCCCGTCAAACCGTGTAATGCAGCTGGTGCCCTTGCTCGGTGAAGTTGGAACTACATCGTGCGAAGTACCGATTGAGAATACTCAAACTTGGGATAAGTGTCTGAAACGAATATGTGCATGGTATCAATATGGTCACTAGGAAAGGGAAGAAGATTCCAAGCATAAGAGAATGTTAGTAAATCAACGTCTTCCTTTGGCTTTTGCATGATTAAAAGGTTTATGGAATAGCAATTGCTGGAAAAATGACACCAATAGAAGATTGAAATGAAACAAAATGCAGAAAGGATTAAAATTATGCAGTAGAATTTATGGAACCTGAACATAGTACTAATGATATGATCTTTTGCCATGAAAATGAGATCAAATGAAATGTTTCAAGTTTCAACAGAAGATACTGCCTACAAACGCACTTTTGAATCAAGATGGAAAGTTTCAAAGTTGTTGGACTAAGTTTCAGATTCAAGAAACTAGCACATGGGTTTGAACTAGCAAAAGAAAAGCATAATCCATGAAACCAGTCATGTTAGATTCTTGTCATAATTCTTACATTTGGAAAAGGGATTTGAAAATTAGAATAAAATGCTTGTAACTAAGCATTTTTGAGTGATCATAGTATTTATACATCTCATTTTCAAATAAGTTAAAGCAGTAAATTACAACACAAACACAGATAACCAAAGCCAAAAGAGACTAGAAATACGAGCAATAGCAAACCCATCACTCACGTGGTGGTTTGAAGGCTGAAGCATTGAGTCTGGATAAAAGGTAGTTACTTGCCATTAGTTGGGAAAAAAACAAAACACGCCGTTGCCGTGTATCGAACCCGGGCCACACGCGTGACAGGCGGGAATACTAACCACCATACTACAACGACTTTGTTGAAACTAGGCTTAAAACGTTTAAAAATAATCAAAACTTTCTTTTATAAACCAGTCATGTAATGCTCCAGGCCAAGTTTTTACTTATAAAGAAACAACTTCAAATTCATAATCTATGATCTTGTATATGTTGTTCAGAATCTTGAATTAAAGAAATCGGAAGCATGTTCTCTACAAACATATAGATTTAATCAAATTAGAGAAGGTAAGATATATTATTAGACATAACATCATAGATTCCTCTTAAGATGGTTTTTAATATATATGTGTTAGATCCTCTAAAGATGAACTATTGATTACAGTGTAGTAGATCCCTCTATTAAAAGATACTCATCTATACAACATGAGATGTCTTCATAAGATTTCTCTACTTTACATATAGTGTTGAAGTAAATCTAAAATGATACTTCTATTTATGTCTCCGTTCGAACAATGCTGGAAATTTTCTTAATGAAAGAATATGTTAATATAACGTGAGACATCGTGGTTATATCCCTTTGCTAGTATAGAATGAGATGAAATGATTGTATCCCTCTATTTATATTAACTTCGAGACATCATATAACTTCCATTCATTAAATGAAGAGACATTTTTTCCACAACGAAGTAGATCCCTTCATTAGAAAACATTCATCTACAAAACGTGAGATGCCTTCGTAGGATTCCGCTGCTTTAAATGTACCACTAAATTGAATCTATTAAGATGTCCTCGTTCGTACAATGATGGGGAGCATCTTCAACGAAAGCCTCGGATAGCATAACGTGAGATGACATAGTTATATCTCATTGTTAGTATAGTGTGAGATACTACGATTGTATTTGTCCATTAATAGTAGCATCAAGATATCATCCAACATCTCTTAACTAAGTGAAGAGTGAAATCAGAGATGCCTCCTTAGAGAGATGCATCTGTCAAGATGTCCCTTTGGGATGCCTTCTCATGTACAACGTGAGAAGCCTCCTATTTAAGAGACTCTTCTAATGCAACAAGAGATGAGACAAGTTTTTTTTTGAAAGGGTAAGATGCTTCATCGAATCTGGTGTGATGGATTCTCTCGTTTACATATATTTCTTAAAAGTGTGCGGTGCTTCGTTAAATCTGATAGCATAGATATCTTCACTCACATATATTGCTTGAAAGCATAAGATACCATACCGAATCTGACATGGTAGATACCTATGCTCATACATATCTCTTAAAAGTATAAGACGTTTCATTGAATATGACGTTGAAGATCCTTCTGTTTACACGTATTTTTTATACGTATTTTTTAAAAGTATAATACTAATATTTCTTAAAAGTTTTATAAAAATCGAATTAAATATATATGTTTAAATATAATCTATGGCCTTATATATATGTTTTCCATACTCTTGAATTCAAGAAATGGGAAGTGTTTTTTTTTTTAATTATTTAGGATGATTATAAAGTAATATCTTTTAAGAAATTTTCATAGCCATTAACAATATACATTTGTAGAAGTAGTTGCTTTAAATCAAGACCTCCAGAAAGAAAACTGCCTTTAATCATTGAGATCAATACGTCCCTTAAGCAAAGTCAGAGATTTGAATCTTAGCGTTGTAAATAAAGCAAACTAAATTAAGAGTATCACCTCCATAATGAGTCTCTATAATATCCTATCTAAATTAATTGATTAATAAGTCAGATGTAAATAACTAAAACAATATTTCACCAAAAATAAACAGTTGTTTTAGAAGGATATTAATCATCATAAATAGAGGTAAGGTATTTCATTAATAATTGACTTTTAATGCATATCTATTATAATATCTAGTTTTGGATGTGCATTTATTATAATACCATGTGCGTTCAAAAAACTCTATCTCTATCTAATGAAATATTAGTTAAGATATTTTTTATATGATTGGTACAATGATTCATTAACTTTTTATATAATTTACCTAAAAACTCTAGTATAAAATCCCTAATACAAAAGCACTTTTGTATATCATTTCCTCCTCATCCAATACATAAAATACTTAAAATTCAATCTTATTTTCTTCTCTAATTGGCTTCAACATTATCTACTGAAAATGGGTTCTTTTCGCATTGATTCCTTTCTTATAATCTCGGTTCTAGCTTCTTGTCAGTACATACATACATACATATATATATATATATATATATATATCATGTTTTTCTATTTTAGTATTTTCACAAATTATTTACACAAACTATTTAAATTTAATTTGTAAGTATGTCAAACTCAGTAGCATGTTCTAATGAAGGTTCAGAGTTTTGCGCCTGTGACCCGACTGGCAACTGTTATTGTCAGCCCTGGGAGGTTGCTGCTAAGGTGGTACCAGTCGTCGTGGATGCTCAATGCCGAACAAATGCCGACTGTATTCTTTTTTGTCCATGGGATTGCGAACACTATAATTGTGTTGGTGGCACTTGTGTCTGTCAATATTAGTAGTGCCCGAAAATTTGTTTAAATTTCAGAAGACTCGAAATGTAATCCTTTTATATGTTGGAAAAATAAAGAAAAACAACAATACAAGTGAAACATATTTTTCATATTATTTTACATATTTGACTATTTTTTAGCTTCACCTCATTATCTTATATTATTCTAAAAATCAAATATTTAAAGAATTAATAATTTAGAAATGAAGCAACAGAAAATAGTTCCGATCAAATTGTAAGGATGAATATGGATTATAGTGGGTAACGTAACTGAATTGGTGTTGGAATAAAAGGAATCTACAAACACTGGATTTAATAAGAGAACCAATGAGCTGCTGCCAACATATCAATTAAAATATTTAACACCAACTTATGAACCTAAACTACCTGCAGGCTTTACCATGTAAGAGAAGACATTGATGGAGATAAACAAATAATAAACAAGTAGCATGATGTAATGAATATCAGTCAAATAAGATTCTAGAAAATTTAAAGTAAATTGCTTAGATTTAGAGGAGGGTTTCATTTTTATTTTGTGAAAATTAGTATAAAATGATTGTAAGTAAGCATTTTGAGTCAGTACAGTATTTATACATCTCGTTTTCTTGTGACTTAGGGCAGTAAATTGCAACACAAACACATAAAACAAAATCCAAAAGAGACTAGAAATATCCAAGGAGTAATGGCAATTCAAACCCATGTACTAGCTTGAAGGCTGAAGCAATTAGACTAGAAATTGTTAACCAATTCTGAACGTCATAGGCCTACTCTTTCCAATGATGGTATTTGCACCCTTTGTGGAGCCGCAAATGAAACAGTCTTACGTACTCTCCGCGACTGTGCCTAGGCTCGGGATATTTGGAACCAAGCCCTGCCGAGTTCGATCCCATCTGATTTCTACAGCCTGAATTTAAGCGATTGGATTATTAATAACATCCGATCAGCATCAATATGTTTCGTTTCTGGTACTACTTGGAACATTTCTTTTGATAGCCCCTGTTGGCACATATGGAAGGCTCGCAATGATCAACTCTTCGCTAATATTTCTCGCTCTCCTTCTGCTGTTGCTCATCACAGTCTCATCTGGGAAAAACACTATGATTCTTGCAGAAATCAGCATATGCAGCAAGTTCCCACAGCCCGGAACTCCACCGAAATTCAACGGATTCCACCACCACCAACTCGTTGGATTGCTCTTAATACAGACGGGTGTGTTTCCTTATCAACAGGTTATGCTACTATTGGAGGTGTTTTACGTGATAATACAGGTGCTTGGATTCATGGTTTCAGTCGAGCCATTGGAATCTCGGATGCTCTCCAAGCAGAACTTTGGGCAATCCATGACGGTCTTTGTCTAGCATGGCAATATGGTTTTGAATTTGTGCAGGTACAATCTGATTGCTCTCATGCCATTTCGGCTCTTAACGATACTGCTGCCCCCAGGAGCCACTTACCTCTGGTCTGAGCCATCTCAAAGATGCAACATCGAGCTTGGGCTCTTGAATTTATCTGGATTCCACGTGAAGTCAACTTCCCTGCAGATGCTTTGTCAAAGCAAGTCATTTCTTCCCACTTTGAGATGATTCACCTCCAAGCCACGTCCAGGAGCTTCTTGACAGATATAAAACTGGCCCTCTTGTAAAACTAGTTCCAACTAGTTCCAACTAGTTGTCTTCTAATTTTCCCATTTCAATTTTAAAAAGAATGAAAACTAAATTAGAGTTAATTTTTAAAAAGAATCGAAAAATGAATCGAACATAATAAAAAATTAAAATTAAGAAACAAGAGGTGACGAAAATAAAAATAAAAAAACTAAAAAAAACTAAAGTAAACTAAATAAGCATACTAAAAAAGAAAAAAAGTTTAAAATGAAAGAAAATAAATTTAAGATCTAATTTAAGATAAATTAAAATAAAATTATGGGGATATGATAAAATTAAATGAAAGGACCACGAAAAGAATTATCTCCTATCCATGTGAAAATACGCGAATCTCATGGGGATCTGAATCGGATCTTCAGATCATTTAATTGAATATAAATCTCAAAATTCTAAAATAAAAAAATAAAATACAAAACTTTTCTCATCCTACCACCCGTTTTCATCGAGAAACTTTAAAGAATGTAAAATCTATGAAGATTTATTTCAAAACTCTTTTATTTTCATTGGTTTTCTCTTCGATGGAATTTTCAAAAAAAGGCAAAAGAGTGTCCAAATTATCTAAACAACAAAAATTCAAATGAAACAAATGAAGAAAAAATCATACCTTTAAACAAAAATTCCTTTTTTATTGCTTTTCTCTTCAAATTATAATACTTTGTGTTACTCTCTCTCTCTCTTTTTCTCTCCTCTATTAATTACATAAGATGTGTGCCTATTTAGAGGCTTCTAAAAAACCCTAAAAAAAACTCTAATATCTTTTTATCAATACTCGATACACAACGTAAAAGAAAATAAATCCTACCCTAATAAAAGAGATCTTAAATCACCATAAATAAATAAAGGAAAGTCTAAAGTTAAATTTTATTACAAAGAACCAATAAAATAATTGAAAATTAGTAATAAATTAAAAATCATGTATTAGACTCGTATTCAATTTTCTACACACGCTGTCTTCACAAATTTTGAATTCTCGATGTCCAGTTGAGGCGTTTCAAAGTGCGTCGAAAAGCTAACTGACATCTGGTTCTGTTTCAAGAGGACATCATGTCTTGAAAAATGTCTAAATCTCACCTTAAAATTCGTTGCAAGTAGGGATGAGCATGTGACCCAAACCTGATGAGTTCTGACCCAACTCGACCCGACCGATCGGATTCGGGTTTAGGGTGAAAAATACCCGACATGACCCGACCCAAAAAAAATATAATTTTACATTATATATTTATGAATAATTACAATAATACCTCTCTATATATTATTTTTTCAATTAAATCATTGTTTTTATTAAATAAAAATAATATTTTTTATTATTTCAGATCGGGTTACGTCGGGTTCGGATTTTATTTTAAAAAGTCGTGTCGGGTCGGGTCGAATTGGGTCGGGTAGAGGGTAAACATTATGCGAGTCGGGTTGGATTTCGAGTGGAAGAATCATTGTTCTCGGGTCGGGTCAGGTGGACCAAAAATCCGACCCAATCCGACCAATGTCCTTCCCTAGTTCAGCTGATGTTCGGGCCTCAAAACCTGTTTCAATAAAAATGTTTGGGCCAGACGAAAATTGGTAATTACGCACGCTAGGGTTTTCTTTCATTCTAAATTTTGTATTTTTAATTGTGGTATCTGAAGATAACAATTGTGTCTTTCCTCTTCGGCTAATTAGAATGAAGAGTTCTAACACGCCTTGCAATGTAAGGTAAAGATCCAATTGAGAGCGCCTTTATTAAGAGATACTTTTGTACTATATAGTTGAAAAATGTGTAATTTTTATGAATAATATTGTTTAAATAATTAAATTTTAAAAAATAAGTATCATTCTTATAAATTAACCCATTAAATTAGCTTGGGGGTAAAGTAGTGAAATCAGTGTCAAAAGCAAAGACGTAAACTCTGATTGGATCATTCTAACACATTTCAAGGCTGTTTGTTACAGCAAATTGCTTAACTGGATTGGATTCTATTCCTTTCCTCATTGACATATATACCCCTACTCTTTATCATATATATCTTATTTCATTTTCATTCTCATCTCTTTGATAAAACCGAGACGAGCTTCCTTGTTGGTGGCGAAATGACGATCCGAAGAGCCTTGTCTGGGCGGATGATGGACCGGACGGCCGTCTTTGGAGCTCGACACATATCGTCGTGGTGGCGGAGCGTGCAGCCCGCTCCCAAGGACCCTATTCTTGGTGTTACGGAGGCTTTTCTGGCCGATCCCAATCCCGATAAAGTCAATGTTGGAGTCGTGTGTTTCTTTCCTTTCCTTCTTTATTTGCTCAAACAAATTTGTTTTTGTTTGCTCTCCTTTTGAACTACTTACGATCGCCTTTTTTTTTCGTTTTTGCGTTTTTAAAAAATCTATTCAACGTTCCGAGCTAATTACGTTAATATCTTTTGTTTGAATTTTTTTGGTAAGTTTCTCAGCTGCCGAACACTAAAAGAAATCATTCTCTATTTGCTGTATGTATTTGATTTTACATTTGCGGGAACTTGAAAATTTGAAGGTAAATAGTAACTAATAGAGTCAAATCATGATTATCTAATTAAAAGTAAAAAAAAAAGTTTTTTTGTGTGTAAATTTAAATTAGGACTAAAGTAAGCATAATTCAATAGTAATTTAAAGCTTGAACAAGATACGGACCATTAAACCTGTTCACAGAGATACCCGGTTTTCCTTTTGTTGCTGAAAATGCAAAAACAATTGAGTTATTAATTTTCAGGACTTGTTCACAGGGTGCTTACCGTGATGATAATGGGAAGCCGGTTGTTTTGGAATGTGTTAGAGAAGCCGAGTGAAGGGTTGCTGGGAATTTGAACATGTAAGCCATTTTAAGTACTAAACGTTGTTGTTTCAAGTATAGCATAAAACTAAACTGGTTAGATTTTTTTAAAATTATTATAATTTATTGGTGCAAGGAAAGCCAAAGCTTTGTTGATAATATTACTAAATTTTGTGAGTTAACTTTGCTATCTCATTGCTACTGGTGCATTTATGATCTGTAGGCAACTATTAATGGGGTGACATAAGGGCACCAAAAAAGCACTCACCTGAGTGATGTATATGTGACTGTTTTTGTGTCCCATCTTTGTGTGTGTATGTAATAAGTTTAAGTATATAATTATGATAATTACCTTTAAAGAGCGGTCTAGTTTAACATATAAAACATGCATGATTTTCTTATGATCTTATATGTGTTTTTGAATACTCAAATATAGAAAAGTAGTGTGTGATATTTTCCCTTTCTTATTAGTAAAGGTACAAGTAATTTGCAAAAAAAAAAAAAAAAAAATTAAATAGGACTTTAACCATGAGGGCCTTTTCTATGCCTATTGGTGCACTAGGCATGCATTGATCACATGCCCTTTGCCCATTCAGGTCTTTGGTGCTTTTGTTGTCTGGCTGTCCTTGTCCTAAGCACAAGCCTTAATAACTCTACTAATGTAAGACGGTGTTCTTTTGTTCTCATTTTGAAGATGGTATATAGAGCTCCCAAGTATAGTGGTTTCAATCTGTCTGTGCCTGACTCTCTGCATATGATTTCCACCCTTGAGAAACTTATGGGACCAACTTTTCGTTTGGTGATATATAGAATGTACGTGCTATTTTTCTCAACAAACTAGGCCAGAATCTTGTTGCATTATTCCTTTTCTTGTGCACATAGTCCATTCGTATCCCATTCCTACGAGAGAATGGTGCATATAGAACATCTATTTGTTGGACTATGCTTGCCAAACTTCCTTTTCTTATTCTTCACCATCTTGTAGTAGGATTGTATTGGACCCCATGGATATCTAATCCTTTTCAACAATCATATGAAATGCTCCAACCTATATTTAATCACTTTCGTATTCTTTTTTTATTTCTTTGGAATTGAAAGAAATGTTCTCCATATGTTTTCTTTCTATAAGGGAATATCTTCCTATGGGAGGAAGTGTGCAGATGGTGGAAGAAACACTGAAATTGGCATATGGTGAGAATTATGAGTTGATAAAAGACAGAAGGATAGCTGCAGTGCAAGCACTGTCTGGGACTGGTGCATGCCGACTTTTTGCAGACTTTCAAAAGCGTTTTTGTCCCGACTCCCAAATCTATATACCAGTCCCTACTTGGTCAAAGTGAGTCTTCCTGCTATGTTTCCATAGACATTAATTTCTCTCTGTCTTAGTTTATTTTTAGGACCCGTACAAGTTCAGTTATCAGATTGAGAAATTACAATCTAATCTTCTCTCTCATTCACTTAATTTATTACTTATGTTGCTTATAATATGAGATATCAACAGCCACCACAACATTTGGAGAGATTCCCAGGTCCCTCAGAAAACCTACCATTATTATCACCCAGAATCAAGAGGTCTGGATTTTGCAGCAATGATAGATGACATTAAGGTATTTAAGGATCATTCTTTGAATGTGAACATATTAACCAACATTCCATCCTTATTTTTGGTTCCTTTTAGTAGTTCGACTCCCCTTGATTCTATGTGTGTATCATCATTGCTAAAGGTTATGTTCCTCTTTCTTCACAGAATGCTCCAAATGGTTCATTCTTTCTACTTCATGCATGTGCTCATAATCCAACTGGTGTGGATCCTACAGAGGAGCAGTGGAGAGAAATCTCACACCACATCAAGGTAAATGCTTGCTTGCACCCTTTTTTTGTTTACTGAAGGCACTCCATGAGACAATTTGTATCCTCATGTTCACATCTTTCGGTGTTCTCCATTCCAATTATTTCCGAGGCCTTTTCCTTGTTGAAACATTATATTCATTGTTGTTAGGTGAAAGGTCATTTCCCCTTTTTTGACATGGCATATCAAGGTTTTGCTAGCGGTGACCCAGAGAGAGATGCAAAATCCATCAGGATTTTTCTTGAGGATGGTCATCATATAGGAATTGCACAATCATATGCAAAAAATATGGGACTCTATGGCCAGAGAGTAGGATGCCTCAGGTAATTGTCTCTTATCATTTTCAACGAATGCACAACAGTTTGCCTTTCAAGGTATTACTTCCTGATACCGATTCTGCAATAACAACTGCAGTGTGCTTTGCGAAGATGAAAAACAAGCAGTAGCTGTGAAAAGTCAACTGCAGCAGCTTGCAAGACCCATGTACAGCAACCCACCTGTTCATGGTGCTCTCATAGTCTCATAGTTTCAATAATTCTTGGTGATCCGGACTTGAAGAAACTATGGCTGAAGGAAGTTAAGGTAATTGCTTGGTTTCTTTTAGGAAACTTTTGTATTTAAGCTAATCGCACAAAAGGAATGTATGGCTGCATGTAGTGCCCACAGAGTTATGATATCCTTATTGCATGTTTCGGATCTGGGACTGATGATAGAAAACCCATGGAGGCATGGATTTCGAAATTAAGTCCTTTGGGACTGACTTAGGAGGGCACCTAAAGAAACTGAACCCTCTTTTAACCTTTTTCTTGTTGACAAATTTTAGTGAATTTCCTATAGCTTATGCCATTGCAATGCCAACCCTGAAGGGAGCATAGTTGAATCTGTGTAATCTTCTTTTTATGATCATCTGAAATAGATAGATTAAACATCAAATGGTGTGCAGGTCATGGCTGATCGCATAATTGGGATGCGAACTGCTTTACGAGGGAACCTTGAAAAGCTAGGTTCTCCTTTATCATGGAAGCACATCACTAATCAGGTGTGTTAAGTTCGTCAAGTTTCTCTTCTCTTGGTACAAGCTGACTTCTTTAATCGTCAAGTTTCTCTTCTCTTGGTACAAGCTGACTTCTTTAATCAAGTGACATGGTATCGAGGTTGTTAATACTCGTAATTTCAAGCAGATAGGCATGTTTTGCTATAGTGGATTGACACCGGAACAGGTCGACCGCTTGACAAATGAATTCCACATCTATGTGACTCGCAATGGTCGAATCAGGTAGAGATGTTTTGAAAAGTAGTTCCTTTTTTTCCCTTTCTGGACAATCTTGAATCAGAAACTGAATTCTTTGCTGTTGTTGGAAAACAAATACAGTATGGCGGGTGTTACGACGGGCAATGTTGAGTCTTTGGCAAATGCGATTCATCAAGTCTCAAAATCTACGTAGAAGTAAACTCATTGTTCCTTCAGCTTGAAGAGTTTTAAAGATTTTTGGGCCTCTTTGTGAGGTCCACATTGGATTCGTATCGGTAGCTGCTCATACTCGGAACCTTTAAGAATAACAACACTCTCTTTTACCATTGAGATTACTTGATCGAGTTCTCTTAAATTTAAATATGTCTGGTGAGTTGAATTTTAATTTTTAAGTAAGACCTTTAGATATTAAAATGTTATCTATTCAAATTAAACAATAATCTACTAACAATGTTATCAATTGTATTTTAATTTCCAAAATCAAATGAATAAAGGGACTAAATTCCTAAATTCCAAACAATACAATGACTAGGAGCAAAATTAAACCTATGTTAGATGGTAGTACATATATAGATGTATGAAAAATTTATTGGTAGTGATATGTTTTAACTGAATCAAATTAATTTTCATACCAACAAAAATATAAATTCATATAAGTTACCGAAAAATAATGAAATATAATAAATTATCACAGCCATAACAATGTTAAAATCAGTGTCAGTCTATTTCGGTTAAAAAGTATTGCACTAGTTCTCTTTAATTAAGTAAATGATATTATATTTTGAAGATAAATATCAAGATTCAAATTCATATAAAGTAAGATATCATGAGTAATTTTAACCGATTCGTTAGTTAATGAATCTTATGTTACATTAATCTTTGTAGCAAATAAATTATATTTTGATATCTTTACTCATAAATTAGATAAATGAAATTTTTCACTATTTATATTAAATAGATTGATTCCTCCATCAATATTTCACTTTTTATATTAAATGCTGACATGGAATTTTGTTTCCCAAAATAAGGACATATAGTTATGACTTGGCAAAAAATAAATCAGAGTGAAATACAAATAACCTTGTACCAAAAAGCCCATATCCTTATCAATCCTAATGCAGGTATTTTTTTGCTCAATATCACCTTAAAAGAATTAATATCTAAAAGCGCTCATTGTTAATAGTGCATTTAAAAGATGATTTTCTTAAAATGCGATTTCATCTAACGTGGTTTACCATCAACAATTTATCTTGTCAGAAGTGAAACACGCTTTCTATTGAAAGCATCCTTTTAACATATATTAAAAATAATAAAATAAGTGAACTAGAAATAAAGAAATAAACCAAAATAGCTATAACACTAATAAAATATTTACAAAAGCTAAAAATCACGGTATTACAATAAGAAAATAATATACAATATTGATAAATAATAAAAATGAAAAAAATATAATATTTTACAACGATGAGTTTTTTTGGAATGAGTTTTATTTCTTGACCTACATTATGTCTAATATTATAGACATCAATGTGTAGTGTCAACATCGGAAGTTCCTATTACTGTTGAAGAAACTGTAGAAATTCAAGGTAATGTTCGACACTTTATTTAATTTTTTGTTCATTTTGAAGACTTACAATTAATATTTTTTTTATAGTTGAAAATGTTGTATCACGCAAGACTAGAGGACGTACAACGTTGAAGGAATTATATCAACTTCCTCCTGGGCACCGTGTCAAAGTTTTAAGAAACAATGTCGATCAACCTATTGGTCCAGAAGCACGTCTTCTATCCGGTTACTTAGGCATAGTTGGAAGTAATGCTAATTTTTTACCGATCAATTATGAATCATGGCGTGAAATGCCTAATAGTAACAAAAATCAGGCTTTAGATTTTGTTAAGATAATAATGTTATTATAATAGATAATCTATAACAATTCAATAATACTTTATACTTACTTTTAACACTTATTTTATGTGTAGGAAAAATTTTCTTTAGAGGCCTCTGACGATTATTTGAACCAAGCATTAGGGAATAGATGGAGAGACCACAAGAGTTCATTAAAAAAGAAATACTTCAAGAATGATCTCAGCCTTGAAGAGAAGCTACAAACTGTCCCACCTCGAATGCTCAGATATCAATGGGAAGATATAGTCAGATTTTGGAGTTCACAAAAAGGACAAGTATGATGTATTTTTCAATAATAATATTAATGAATTATAATTTTGACTTTATATGTGGTTGTTTGAAATTGTAGGACCAAGAGCATGTTGGTGTTGATAGCAGGCAACAACAAAAGTTTACTCACACGGCTGGATCGAAGAGCTTTGCTTGTATAGCTAATGATAAGGTATTATAGATTATTCACATAGTGATTTGTATTCTCATGTACATACTAACGCAAATTAATTATATTATACTACATTGTAGGAGAATACATCTGGTTCTAAAGTTGGACGAATCAAACTCTTCGACATGACACATACAAAAAAGGATGCCACTCATATGACTGCTAAAGCAACATAAATTATGGTACATTTATTGGACATAGAAATTGAATTATGTTTTATTTATATCTATAGTCTGCTAGTCTTATTTTGAAATAATTATTTACTTTATTATTAGGAAAAATTGAGGGATAAAAGGGCGGAGTATGAAGCTACGGCTTCAAGTCATGATCTTGTTAATGCGGATGACATCAAAAATCAAGTTATTAATGACGTTTTGGGTCCTGAAAGATATGGTCGGGTTCGCTGTAAAGGATCATTCGTTACTCCCACCAAATATTTTGGATCCAGTTCATCTCAGTACATGTCCTCACAGTCTTAGTCTTCCCAATTAGAAGTTAGTCGTTTAAAACAACAATTTGCTGAAATTGATAAAAAAAATAGCTAATATGAAAGTCGAAAATGAAGCGAGGGAAGCAGAGAGAGAAGCATCATATCAGCAGAAATGTCAAGAATTTGAAAATCGACTAGAAGCTATGACGCAGATGATACGAAAAACTCAACCTCAGAGTCCACCATCTTAGGTCTTATTTCTGTTATATGTTTTGTTCATGATATTTAACAATGTTGAACTGCATTACCTATTACGTTAATGTAAACTTTTATTTAATATAATGGATTTGAAGATTGTTGTTATGGAATTAAAGTTTGTTGTTGTCATGTCATGTTTGTTGGATAATGGAACAGGTTGAAAATGTAATTTTGGGTAACAGAGGAGCGGAAATCAATGGTTGTAAATTATGTGTTAATTAGCGGTGTTTGTATAAAAAATGCCGCTAAAGACATAATCAATACCGACATTTTACAAAAAAAATGCCACAAAAGTTTTAGATAATTTGTGGCGTTTATTCCGAAAATGCCGCTATAGATCTTTCCTTTTGCGGTGTTTGTATCTAAAAAAACACCGCTATAGATTTTGACCTTTTGCTGCGTTTATTCCAAAAATGCCGCTATATATCTAACCTTTTGCGACGTTTGTATCCAAAAAATGTCGCTATAGAGCTCGACCTTTTGCGACGTTTGTTCCAAAAAACGTCGATATAGATATCGACCTTTTGCGGTGTTTGTTCCAAAATACCGCTATAAATATCGACATTTTGCGGCTTAAATCTAGACCTATAGCGGCATTTTTTGTTCTCAAATGTCGCGAACTTTAGTGGCGCTGTTTTCGTTGACGCTTCTTGCGGTGTTTTTCCTATCGCCGCAAGTGTTTTTAGCGGCGCTTAAAAACGCCGCTATAGGATTAAAAAAACGCCGCTAATCTTCTGTTTTGCTGTAGTGTGCGGAAAAAAATTGGGGTCACCGACCGGAATGATTGGATTAGCTGCGATTTCCATCAATAGTGTATGTTGTGTTGTTTTGAATGATGTTGCCGAGGACAAACTGGAAGGATTTCTCTCTTCTAGTTAGGGAACAATGACGATGTAGTAGTGGATGCTTATCCCTACAACGATAAATAGATTAGTTATTTCCTTATCATACAATAGATATAGCTTATCGTATTGCATGAAGCATCTCAGGAATAGTCTTTGTCCAAGTCGTTGAAGTTTCGTTGGAGCTATGTAATGAGATTCATCCACCGTTGAACTGATCTAAGACATTTCCAAAAAAATTGTAACACAAAATATCCCAATTATATATACTCCTACCAGTCACAACATGTCTATCAATTGGGAGTCCTAAATGAAGTGAAACATTCTTCAAAGTAATAGCGACTCCCCATACGAAATATAGAATGTGTGTTTCTGATCTTCTCCTCTCAATAAGAACAAAAATAAGTATTCATTGTAGTTTGCAACGTCAGTGCACTTTAAAAACATGTTTAAATTCGAATTGACTTAGATTTCCATAATGTGACCAAGGAAAAATTTAGTCATTTTGTAAATGAATACTTCAAGAATATGGTTTTCATTTTGTTAATTTAAAGTAAATAGATTAAAAATATCATATTAAATTACAATCAATAAAATTTAATTAATAAAAAAATAATTTTCTTATCATACATGGTTGATTGGTCACGATGTACTTTTCATCTAATATAAGTGTTTCTATTTTTAACGATAGAATAATTATAAAAATAATGTCATTATTCTTT
Source organism: Hibiscus syriacus (assembly GCF_006381635.1). Lineage (NCBI taxonomy): Eukaryota > Viridiplantae > Streptophyta > Magnoliopsida > Malvales > Malvaceae > Hibiscus > Hibiscus syriacus. The sequence goes on along the minus strand of NW_024062861.1, from coordinate 1,564,475 downwards.
AAATAAAAATATATACTAACTACAACAATTCAATAATTATTAAAACTTGTATAATATTTTTAATATTATATGCATATGATATTAATCAATTAAAATTATTAAATAACTAATATTTTAATTAATTTTAATACTATAATCCCTTAATATCAATAAACTTTAATCAATTTATATTAATCTTAAAATTAGATATAAAATTACGGTGTTTGGTTTATATTATTTATAGGGTAAAATATATAAATAGTCACTAAACTTTTTAGATACTTGCATTTAGGTCCCCCAACTTTTAAAACTTGCAATACAGTCACCAAACATTTTGTTCGTTTACAATATGGTCCCCGAAGTAACGGGCGTTTCATTGTCGTTAGGATAATTTATATAAATGGTCACTGAACTTTTCAGGCGCTTGCATTTAGGTCCCCCAACTTTTAAAACTTGCAACACATTCATCAATTATATTCTAAACCCCAAAATCCAAAATGCTTCAATTACATTCTAAACCTTAGATTCTAAAATACTTCAATTACATGCCTAACCCCAACCCCAAATTCATAATCTATTCTCAAAATCTGTCATAACAAACTGAACTTGAAGCAGTAATCATAAACTCTCAAAACATAATCATTTCAAAAAAAAAAAAAAATTAACCAACTATAAGTGAACAATAAGTGGTTATGTTGGGTTTAGGGTTATATTGGACCTAAATACTCAATTCAGTTTATAAAATAGTTGACTCGAAATTTTTTCTATTTGAGTTTATAAAATTTAAATCAAGTCGAATTTAATTTAATTTTCAAGTTTCTGTTTAAATTTAATTATAAATATTTATCATATTATAATATTATTTTATTCTAATTCAATTCAGTTTATAAAATAGTTGACTCAAAAATTTTCGATTTGAGTTTATAAAATTTAAATCAAGTCGAATTGAATTTTTGAGTTTCTGTTTAATTTAATTATAAATATTTATAATACTATAATATTATTTGATTCTAATTTAAATAGTTTTTTTAACCATATACATACATAGATTTCTTCATATTTTTCCCATATGTGATATACATATATCATACAAAGTCAGGGGGCTTGACTCAAACTTAAAAATTAATCCACTAATTACAAAAAAATTTGAGATATTCGAGTTGTATTTTACAAATCGATTTTAACTTGAAATTTTTTAAGTTGAGTTTATGAAATTACAACTCAAAGTCAATTTGTATCTAATTTTTTAAATCAATTCAAGTCGAAAAATAATTTTTTTCGAATCGAATTGAATGTTGTTCACTTATAGTTGGTTAAATCTAGCTTTTAAATCCTAAACCCAACATAATCACTTATTGTTATGGACCCAAAATGAACTAAATGTTGTTGATTATGTTGGGTTAATTAGTGGGGAAATCTAGCATTAAGGTTATGTTTTGAGGGTTTAGGTGTTGCTTCAAGTTCAATTTATTATGGTAGATTTTGAGAATGTATTATGAATTTGGAGTTGGGTATGCAATTGATGTATTTTGGAATTTGAGGTTTAAAATGTAATTGAAGTATTTTGGAATTTGGGTTTAGAATGTAATTGATGAATGTGTTGTAAGTTTTAAAAGTTGGGGAGACCTAAATGCAAGTGCCTGAAAAGTTTAGTAACAATTTATATAATTTACCCTAACGGCAGTGAAACGGTTGTTACGTCAGGGACCATATTGTAAATGAACTAAATGTTTAGTGATTGTATTGCAAATTTTAAAAGTTGAGGGACCTAAATGTAAGCATCTGAAAGTTCAATGACCATTTGTGTACTTTACCCTTATTTATATTAATTGTCAAGTGTTTCTTTATTATTACCAGCTAATCATTTAGTTGATGAGTTTAGATTTCGTCATATCTGTCCCGTAATCTTATTATCAACTATTCTAGAATTATTATGTTAATCAATTTAATCATTTTCAAATAAAATATAAACATAATAAAAATATATCTCACTTTTTTTAAAAAAAGAAGAAGTAAACCTGTAAAAGTCATATTATTATTTATCAAAAAAAAAGTCATATTACAAAATTGTAATAATTATACTTACTTTAATGAATATTTACTATTATATAAATTTATTTAAATTATTATTATAATTTTATAAAAATTAAGATTAAAATATTAAATAAATTAAACTTAATCTAAACAAAATTATATAAAAATAATTATTTAATAAAATATGTTTTTAAGTAATCTTACATCCCTTCAACCTTATGTTCCGATCAAATGAACCAAATATTATATGTTTACAAAATATATGAATAGTGTCAACTAATTTTTTTAATTTACATAAAATAATGACATATCATTATAATCTAATTTTTATTGTAATTTATATATTAATAAGTAAACATGTGATGCATCGCTTGACTCCTAAGATTCTGGCAACGCACTACCTAAGGTCTGCTGATCTGTTTGCATTTATTTCATTACATAATAATTTTTTTAATTCATTTTTTAAAATATAATTTTAGTTTTAAAATTTGTTATTTTTTTATAAAATAATATTTTTTTAAATATAATTATTTTTTAAATTTTTAAAATAAAATCTTTAAAATTATCAGAATACATGTGTTACTTAACGAGATTCTTTCACGGCCGTTACGGTCGAAAAGCTTAAAATGATAACATTTATAATGTTAGGCATTAGAAAATAATTTAAATAAAAAATAATATAATTTAAATATTATTTTTATATTAAAACTAAATTTTAATTTTATAATTTTATATCTCGTAGTGTAACGTTCCCTAAACAAACGCTACTAAAAGAAAACAAAATCTGTTAGGCTGTTTATGCCACAAGTCTACAACTCATTCGTCTTAAATTATTTACTTAAAAGAGAATAATAATTAAAAAAATCCAATATTAGTTACTATTATTCTTCCTTGAGTTTGGAATCATCGTTGAAATTCCTCCTCTATGTTGTATATATTAGGCATCCAACTTCACACAATTTCATCAACCCATTGCTCTCTCTCTGTCTCTCTCTCTGTAGGCTATTTGATGGATCGTTTGGCCATTGCTGCAGCAATACTCGCAGTGCTTTCTCTTTCACAAGAGCAGATTTATGGAGATGGAGAGTGTGATATTTTCCATGGAAGTTGGGTGTATGATGAATCCTCCTCTTTATCAAACACCCAATTGCCCGTTCATTGAGAAGCAGTTTGATTGCTTGAGGAATGGTCGACCTGATCATGACTATCTCAAATTTCGATGGCAGCCCACTGCCTGCAACTTGCCACCGTAAGTAACCCTTCACTCTTCCTATTCTTTTATCTTGATTTCTTATTGGGATAAAATATGGGGTAAAGGACACACATGATTCCCCGACTATTTATTATGTTTTAAACTTGTCATTTTATATTAAAAATAGACGACAATATGAGTTGGACTTTAACATGCTGACTGAGATACGAAAAATTTGATCTCATAATCTTAAACGACTATAATATCTCAATCAACATGTTAACGTCCAGCTCAGATGATTTTTTTTTAAAAAAAGGACTTTTGAAAAATAAAATAGTTAGATACCATTTTGTAACTTTTAATAGTCAAGAGCCGATTGATCATTTATGTACTTTATCCTAAAATATATATGGAAAGTATACATGAATTAATTGATAATTCTTGAGTCTTTTTTGTTGTTATAATCGATAAGTTTTCTCAATAAAAGTGATACAAGTTAACTTATTTCTTGGGGACCACTAACTTTTTATATAGACTAAATATTGGGTCAATCTTTAGTATTTATAACTTTGTCTCTCATCAAATTATAAATACAACTTATGATATATACACTTTAATTTCATGACACTTTAATATCTATGACACATGTAATATAATTGATAATTTAATTTTATGTCATACTTTATGATATTATTGTATATTATACATATTTGTCCAATTATGAATTTTAGCCTAACATTTACATCTTCATGCATATTATAATAATACCAATGTTAATCGAAATAAAACTCAATTTAATTTTAAAACGTGAGAAAAGATATATTAGTTAATATAAAAGGGATAGAATTTAATTACAGAGTGTAAATTTATTTTAGTTTTACATAATTTAAAATTGTTAGATTAGTAAAAATAGATGACGGAAATTAACAGTAGAAAATGAGAAGTTATTCATTGAAAAAAAGGAGTTAATATCAGCATTCTATTTTTACTCATTCACAGTCCTAATCAATATAAAACTTATACAAGTGGATCATAATCAGTCCTAAATTAGTTACAAGAGAATACTAATATTATTATTTTCTTGTAACCAACGTTACTAAGAGTTAATCTCATCTTTTTATTGTTATATATGAAAACCTTTGTGCTTGTAATTTGCGTGGTTTGCATGAAAGGGACATTAACAATATCAATAAGTGTTTTGAAAACCGAACCGGACCGGCCGTTCAATCGAGAATCGCTGCCTGGTTGGTTCATTCTACACCGGTTAAACCGCTACTAGTAAATTGAAATGAACCGCTAAACCATATATGAACCGTTGGAACTGGATTGGACCGTGAACCGGTTGAAAACCGGTTCTGTTTTTTTTTTCTAAAAAAAATTAAATCAAACGACGTCGTTTGTTAAACGAGCCGAGTCAAACTCGAGTATTGCTGAGCTCAACTCAAAAATTTTAAAAGTAAGCTCAACTCGACTCAAAAACTCACGAGCTAAAAATTATCAAGTTCAACTCAAACTTGAAATATAATATTGAAACTTGAATTCAAAAAGTCTCGAACTCAAAAAAAATTTAGAAGCTCGATTGAAGCCTGAAATTCGAGCTCGATTGAAGCGAAAGAATAGTACTTTAATTTTCTTTTGTATTAACAAATGGGTTCTTTATAGGCAAAGGGAAAGGCTATTATTATCTTGAGTTCACAAATGGTTGTGACCGAAAATTTAGAAACTCATTTTCAGGCTGCGTTTATTGTAAGAAACACTATAGGGATAAAAACGATTAAAGTGTACCCTTCATGCATCCACTCTAGTTTAAAGCATGCTAAATTTATGAGAATATATATAGGTTAGGATCCACGTAATGTAAAACTATTTTAATTTTACATAAATTTACGATCGTTTGATGAGTGAAAATAGATGATTAAGATTAACTTCTTGTTTATTTGAGTGAATATCTTCTCATTTTCTGTTGTTAATATCAATAATCTATTTTCAATTATTTAATGGTTTTAAATCTATGTAAACTAAAAGAGTTTTTCATTATGTAATAGAATCCTATTCATATATATATGAAATTTAAATTGCATAATTTTATCTATTTAAATATTATTTATTATATTTAAACTTTAGAGATTAAGATTTTAGTATTTAGAATTTAGGAAGTATATAATTTAAGGAGATAGACGCATGATGTTAGGTTAAGGGACAAACTTATAAAATTTAAGATGATGAAAATATATTTCAATAAAAATACAAAGAAAATATCTATAATATATATCACTCCGAAATTTTCAGATGACTATTCCCACCTATCTCTCGTTCATCTTTATTGGTGTTCAATTAACTCGTACTATTAAATCTGTTAGGAAGAGTTCTATATATTGATAAAATTTTGGCTGGAAATTCAGAAGATTGAAGGCACATGCATGTCAACTTCATGACTTGATTTGTTTCCATTGGCTTTACTCAACCTATTCTTCATATATCTAAAATCAGGGAACTAAAATATCAAAAAAATATAAAAAAAATCTAAAATACAAATGAATTTGAAAATTTCAGGGCGATTGCCTCCACCGTTCCCTTCCAGTCCATCCCTGATCATAGATCCAATCCTTAATTACGTTTGTTAGTTTGCTTACATTCTAATCACGCATTTCATTTAAAAGGAAAGCATACTTGAAGGATTAGTTTCTTGTTTTGCTTAATTGTTGTGATTGTGTGTATGTAACTTACAAGTTTTCCCATCATTTGCATGACATTACGAAAGAACAAGATATTGAGGGGAAAAAGAGAAGCGTGCACGATATGCGAATACACATGGAACATCTTTGCATTAATTTTTTTTTTATCAAAACAGAATATATTGTTGTTTTCACATCAATTAAATTTTAATTAGGGCTGGATCAAAAGCGAGTGGGGCATCGTTATCCTTGAAATTTTCAACTTAATATTTATTTAATATTTTTTTATATATTTTCAATTGTAATATATTATTTTCTCCTCTAGAATTTATAAATTCACCTCCCAAACATAAAATTTTACGTACGTCGGTGTTTTCAATCTAACGATATTGCTAATGCCAAGTTGGTATGAAAGTAAATGAAGCTTGTTAATGAAGGTTCGATGGTGAAGATTTGTTACGGAGAATTGGAGGGAAGAGCATTATGTTCGTTGGGGATTCCCTGAGTCTGAATCAATGGCAATCGTTGACTTGCATGCTCCACACTACTGTCCCACAGGCACAGTACAAATCTATGACTGTTCAGGGCCTCTCCACTTTCACATTTCCAGTAAGATTAATCTCTCGTTTCAGTATCACCATTATTAGTACCGGATTAGACTCGAGGTAACGAATGTTTGATCAGCAGGAGTACGATGGAAAGTGATGTTCTCCCGTAACGCGTTCCTAGTGGATCTCGTAAGCACACCGACCGGACGAGTTATGAAGCTCGATTCGATCGAAGGTGGCAAGCTATGGAAAGGGGTTGATTATTTGATCTTCTATACATGGCACTGGTGGCTCCACACTGGGAGGAAACAACCGTATGAAATAAATACTCTAGTCGTCGTCGTTGACATTTGCTTGCCCTGAATCTCCCTGTTGTTTCGATTTCTTATGTTTATGGCTTTGCAGATGGGATTTCATTGAAGAAGGAAATCATACACAACGGGACATGGATCGGTTGGTTGCGTATGAGAAAGGATTAAAAACATGGGCTAAATGGGTTGATGCCAATGTTGATCCTTCGAAAACCAGGGTTTTCTTTCAAGGAGTCTCCCCGGATCACATGAAGTAAGACGTAATCTATATTTTACACTGACTTGAGAGAGAGTGATTGATTGTTTAATTAATTGAGTAGCTCGTGAGTGAGTTGTTCGAATTCGATTCGTTCAAAACTCGATTAACGCTTGATTCATATTGACTTGACTCGAATTCGAGCTCGACTTGAGACATTAACGAGTTGAGTCGATCAAGGTCCAACTCGACTCGATAAGTTCGATAATCTTTGAATAATTATCTTAAAAACTTATTCCACTAAAAAAATCTAATTAAATTATTAATTTACTAGTAGATAATAAAATGTTAAATTATTAATTAATAATTATTACTAATTTATTAATTTTTGAATAAACAACAAAATACTAAATTATTATTTAATAATTATTAATTTACTAGATTCTACATATAGATAAAAGTTATGGTTAGCTTAACAAGCAACGAGTCGAGCAAAATTCTATCGAGTTTAACAAGCAACGAGTCGAGTTGAATAACAAAACTTTTTAACAAGCACGAGTCGAGCACTATTCAACTGACAATCAACTCGCTCGATAAGCACCCCTAAATTGGATAACTAAATTGTTGATTTGTGTATTTATGTGTTGGAAATCAGTTCAAGCGATTGGGGTGAACCCAGTGCCAAGAACTGTGAGGGCAGAAAAAGCCAATGCGTGGAGGAAGCTACCCGGGGGTCGACATCCAGCAGAGCAAGTGGTCGAGAAGGTGATTAGCACCATGTCCAAGCCCGTTTATCTGCTGAATATAACGACTCTTTCGCAGCTAAGAAAAGATGGCATCCATCGGTGTTCGGGCACGGCGGCCACAGAGATATGGACTGCAGCCATTGGTGTTTGGCCGGCGTTCCTGATACTTGGAACCTACTCCTATATGCTGCTCTCATTCAAAGCTAAAATCAATATTCCAATCTTATTATCATTATAGTAAACATCCCTCTTCCTCACCAATATACATAGTCCAAATAATCAAAATCTCTCTTCCACATTAAAACTAAAGTCATAAAATTTGTATACAACGATATAGACATTATGACATGTCCTTGAAACTAAATTAATAACCAAATGATTATTAATTACATTTTCAAATAAAAATCGCCATTTTTCATTATCGTAATAACATAAGCCCATTATCAATACGGAATGAAATATTTAGCTCAACACATCAAGCATGTGAAGTAGTACATCACAATGATATCATGTTTCACATCAGAAAGCACATTTACTAGCATACTTGAACATAACAAGTCATCAAATTTCATATTGAAACGTACATTTACATACCTTATATAACCCCCGATTTTTGATATCTATTGAATGAGATTTTTTCAAATAATTTTTTATTTCAATAAATTTTAAGTGATTTTTGATGTTTGAAATTATTCAATTAATATCGGAAATTTAACTTTTCAAACATGATGTCAAAATATTTTTATAAATTTATATCGTGTATTTCGTCATAATTTTGAACACCGAGTGAGTATTCCAAAATTATTTCACATATTGACTATATAGTTAAATAAATTAGTATTAAATTAACGTGTATATTCTATTTCAAGTTAAAGTGGATTTTACCTATACATATATTGGAATATTATATTTTAAACAAGTGTCTCATAATTATTTTGGAATACTAAATAATATTATGATTCGATCTATATATGAATGAAAAAAATACTTATGTACTTAAATAAAAAAGATGATATACTTTAGATATTTATTTCTTATGTAAGTCATGTTAAAAAAATATTTTAAATAATAGATAAAAATTAAATACTTTATATACCTTGTAATCGCTCTAAATTATAATAATAAAGAAAATATTAGGCCTTTCCATGATTTTAAATTAAGGGATTGCCCACTTTCATAAGTATCATCATTTCTGCTCTTATTCATTAGATTTCAGGTAGTACTTTAGATTTGTTTGTGACCCACCATTCGGTAGTGTAACACCTCAATTTAGGAGCTAAATTTTAGAAATTATAAAGTGATGAATTTAATTGGTATTTTGGAAGAAATTGAGGATTAAATTGTAAAATTTAAAGTTGGCAGACCATTTTATAAAGTGTAGGAAATTCAGTGGCTAAACTCACAGTTTAACTATTTTTCTTTAGAAGAAAAATATAAACCCCTTCCCCGTACGCAGTTTCCAAATTGTTTTCCAGTTTCCCTTCTCCTTCAACCCTCCTTTCAACTCCGATCTACTCGTCGTCCGACCTTCGATCGACGAACCTAAACCACCATCGTGTTCGTTGTCGACCGATGAACAAAACCCCTCAAACCTTTAGTCGTGAATCGTCGTCGTTCGTCGTTAAATTCAGTTGGAAGCACCGTCGGTTTTAACTCGATTTCAGTTGGTTTTTCGTCGATTCACGTCGATCCAGCCATCCGTTTTCGACACCTCCCGCACCATCGTGTTCCTTACATCGTTCCGAGTCCACCGGTGTCCTCCATTTCTCCGTCGTCGTAGGCGAGTGGAGGGGTCAGAAAGTCAAAGTTTTCGATGTTTCGAAATCGAGCTCTTCTCTGTTCAAAATTATAAACCGAGCTTGGTAAGTGTCTCAAAATGCCTTAAAATAATTTTTAGGAATTTTTTCGACACTGTATCACTGTTCACGCACCGCACGCGCCCCCACTGCGCGTAGGGGGTGTTAATTTTTTAATTAATTTCTGTTATGGTGACATTTGTGTAAAATTCGAGTTATAGTTTTGTAAATATTTGTAGAAGGTGGCTAATTTTGTAATTAATTTCTTTTAGGGTGATATTTGTGTAAAACGGTTTACTGTTGACCGGCGTTGACCACTGTTGACCAGAACTTTGACCGGCGATGATCGGGCGTATAACGACCTTTGACTTTGACCGGGTACACATATCCTAACATTTTTTGACGTCCTGAGTTCGATTCCGCAGTCCGTTTTTTGAAATTCACACCCGAAAGCCTCGAAATTTCCAGTCAAACCCGTTGACTATGACTGAAAAGTTAACATTTTCAAAAAGTCAGATTTTATGTTTTGACGTCCCAAATCTGTTTTTGGGGTCCGTTTCGCCAAATTTGAACCCGATAAGTTGGTTTTCACTGATTAATCACTCGATTCGATCCGTTTTTCGGAATTAAGCCCCGTTTTTTATGAAATGTTTATTGTTATGTATTTGAGGAAATATTGAAAGTTAAATTAAAGATCAAGGGCATTCGAATGAAATTTTTATGGTCGATTAGTATGGCACATAAATTGAGGTAATACTTTACTACCTCTTTATGCTTTATGGAACATATGGGTATTGGTAAATGCATGAATGAACATTTTGGTCACAGTTGGATTTTTAATTAATTCATACACTCGATATGAATACGGTAGAAATTCGGTAATTGAATACGACTTGGATGATTAATAAAGGAACTGATGGATTGTTATAATTACATTATGAGTTCTGCGATTAGTGATAAAGGAATTAGTATGGATATGTAACATATATTTATGTCATCAAAGGTTAAATGTTAAAGGTAATTGGATGAGAAATTTATGAGAATACTCTGGTAGGGTAAAATTACGAAATACCCTTATGCTGTAAAATGACAAGAATGGCCCTGGAAGTTGGTTAATAACTCTGGAAAGATATATTGAGCTGATGAAACTACTTATGTATGGAAAATACTAGTTTTCTTTAGGAAATCTGGATAACCTATTTCTAAACCCAAGATGGCTTGTACATGATTAGAAGTTTGATAAGGAATTTTTAAAGTTTAAAGATTATATGGAAAAGAGATAAACCCTAGAATCTGTGAATTATAATCATCTTTGTTAGGAGTTTTAATACCAAAATTATATGGTTAAGAAATTATGAAATTACCCTTGAGAGGGAAAAGTAACTCGAATTGACCCTATATGGAAAAGTACTCAAGAAGCATGCCTAAATCGATGAATTAATTGTTTCATCGTTAAGTTATACGTTTATACAAAAATTTCTGATAATCCGTAAATCTCCGAGTGATGAGTAAATACATGAAGAATAATTTATCGATGGTGCTCTTTAAACAGAATTGTTCAAAATGACTGAAATAATGATAAGTTTGAATCCGATAATAAGACCAGACAGAACGAAATATTGAAATACCCTAGATCTGTAAAATGACCAAAATACCCTTGTAATAGAAATGACTCAAGAAATCACCAAGCTGAGGAATGATTGGATATCCTCGAGCTCTGAAAAGAATGGAATGAAACTGAGCACCAGAATGACCAAATACCCTTATGACCTAAACTAAGTAGAGGTGTTGGATTAATTAAAGAATCCAAATACATGGATGTGGTACTGCTCTTAAAAGTTATGGATCACATATTAAGCCGAGCAACCATGCTAGTATTATATCAGTACCTGAACGACATAGGTGTCACTTGAATGCGTGTTCGTATTCTCAAGTTTGGCTCGATGATAATTTTGGAAGTATTCAGCTTAGTTCAACTCTAGATCGCATTCAGTATAAGAATTTAATATTTGTTAGACAATCACCACGAAGATCAATTAAATTGAACAAAAGTACAATATATCCGAATTCAAAACATCTAGATTACCCTAGAAAACCCCGAAGTAACTGAAATATACTTGACTGCAAATGAATTAAGTAACCTCAAGGACTAAGGATTAAGTAAGTGATTTGGATGAGTCTGGAAACATTAATGAACATACATGTAATGTTCTTATGGATCATGAACTACAATCAAGCACGTCAGCATTTCATGATATAGTGGAAGCGTGAACATGAAATAAGAAATTGAAAAATTTATTCAGCGAAGATTCCAAAGATAATATATGGACTAGAATTTATGGTATTAAAGTGTAAATACCCTGTAGGACAATGAATTGACCAGTCGACAAGCATTAATTTTGGAGATATTAATCTGAAGTTGTTTGATAATGAAATCAATCGACTTAGACTGTAAATGTCCTGAACTTTCATTTCTTCTTTATCAGATCAGTCACACTATGAATAACTGATGATTCCGTCAGTTATGAACTATTCTAGTAGTGATCTAAATTCTGACATTTATCAGTATACAGAAGATTCGTATTTCTCTGCCTGCTAAGATTATCCAGTACCTATGAATAATACCTGTAAACTCTGGTATGTTTCCTAATCACATGAATATTTTATCTAATTTCTGATTTGAATTCTGTTATGATACCTGGGATGGATTCTGATATGATACTTGACCTGAACTATGTTTTGATTTTTGTTATATCTGTTTACGGACGGAACATGTTTTATTGGGGGTATAGTTAGAGGAATAATACTTGCAGGTTTCTTGGCTTTGTGCTGAGAGCCTTACCGTTTGTGACAGGGTTGAATACTTACAGGTTCCTCGGCTTTGTGCTGAGAGCCTTACTATCTGTGATGGGGTTGAATACTTGCAGGTTCCTTGGCTTTGTGCTCAGGGCCTTACTATTTGTGACAGGGTTGTATGGTTATGGAGAACCTACACATTTTGTTCGTGACGGATGGGGAAATTACTATGGTTTTTGAATTTTTAAAAAATATGTTTTAAAAAGATTTGTATATTTTCATTGGTTTTGAGGGAACACACTAGATAACCTATTCTGATCTCCTGAACCTAAACATCCGAAATATTTCCCTGAACTAAACTTTTACTATCTTTTACTACTTGAAATATCTGTAGGATCTCTGCTCAACATAAAATCTGTAGATGTCTGAACCAATAAAAAAATATGTTTATCTGTATCTGCACATTCTTTAGCATCATCTGGTAGCTCTGTATTATTGAGCTTTCCGAAGCTCACTCTATTACTCACCATTGAAGGTTAAAAGAATTGAACCAGTGCAGCTATTGACATCAATAAGGGAGTTCTTCTGGTGTTACTTGCAGAGTATGGTACATGTGATTAGGGGGCATGTAATTGTATTTTGTTTTATATACGAGTCTGAAAATCTATTTTAAATAAAAGTTTTAAATTTTTGGCATTTTTTACTGTGGGTCGCTCTGATGGCCCTAATGTGACACTTCATATCGGATCGGGTTACCCGCATCGGTCTGAGGGGGTTACATTGAATGGTATCAGAGCTTATGTTTGAGTAAAAAAAATTTAAAAAAAGACTGACCGGTCGAATTTCAAAACTATGTCTGATCAGTACATGTCCCTAGACTACAATCGTACCTCTCTGAGCTGGAACTCTAAGGGTGAGTCTTTATCTGTAATGAGCAAACCTAAGTTTTCATCCGTTATGACTCTATCATTTTATAATGGAATACCAGTAACGATTGTCTAAATTTTGTAAAGTACCACACGAGCCATGTAAGAGTTACTAATCTGAGAAATTCTTACTCGACTCTGGAAATGAAATTGGAATATGTTACTACTCTATAAGCCTATTATCATGATCAAGACTGAATTGATTACTCAAGGAAATTTTCGTTCGGATTCTTTTATTGAAATGGGGGAGAGTTCTGATAAGAATGTATACTCAACTGGTTAAGGATTAGTGGAGGATCCGTATTTCTATAAGAGCTACATGAAAGATATGAAAGAACTTATGGAAGTTTCATTTCTGCAATTATATGACATGAATGAATTTCGAGGACGAAATTCTTTTAAGGAGAGGAGAATTGTAACACCCAATTTAGGGGCTACATTTTAGAAATTATAAAGTGGTGAATTTAATTGGTATTTTGGTAGAAAATTGAGGATTAATTGTAAAATTTAAAAGTTGGCAGACCGTTTTATAAAGTGCAGGAAATTCAATGACTAAACTCACAGTTTAACCTTTTTCTTTAGGAGAAAATATAAAAGCCCTTCCCCGTGCGCAGTTTCCAGATTGTTTGCCAGTTCCCTTCTCCTTCAACGATCATTTCAACTCCGATCTATTCGCCGTCCGACCTTCGATCGACGAACCAAAACCACCATAGTGTTCGTTGTCGACCGATGAACAAAAAACCTCAAACCTTTAGTCGTGAATCGTTATCGTTCGTCGTTAAATTCAGTTAGAAGTATCGTCAGTTTTAACTCAATTTCAGTTGGTTTTTCGTCGATTCACGTCGATCCGGCCATGCATTTTCGACACCTCCCGCACCAACGAGTTCCTTACATCATTCTGTGTCCACCGGTGACCTCTGTTTCTCCATCATCGTCGGCGAGTGGAGGGGTGATAATTCAAAGTTTTCGATGTTTCAGAATCGAGCTCTCCGCCGTTCAAAATTGTAAACTGAGCTTGGTAAGTGTCTCAAAATGCCTTAAAATAATTTTTAGGAATTTTTTCAGGAATTTTCTGACACCGAATCACTGTTCTCGTGCCGTCACTGCGCGTAGGAGGTGTTAATTTTGTAATTAATTTCTGTTAGGGTGACATTTGTGTAAATTCGGTTGTTAGTTTTTGTAAATATTTGTAGAAGGTGGCTAATTTTGTAATTAATTTCTGTTAGGGTGATATTTGTGTAAAACGGTCGACTATTTACCATTGACCTGCGTTGACCGTTGACCATTGACCGGCGTTGACCATTGACCGGCGTTGACCACTGTTGACCAGAACATTGACCGAACATTGAACGAACTTTATCTTTGACCGGTACACCTATCCTAATGTTTTTCGACGTCCTAAGTTTGATTTCGAAGTCCGTTTTCGAAATTCAGACCCGAAAGCCTCGAAATTACCAGTCAAACCCGTTGACTTTAACTTTGACCAAAAGTCAAATTTTCGAAAAGTCATATTTTATGTTTTCGACGTTTTGAATCTGTTTTTGGGTTCCATTTCACCAAATTCGAACCAGATAAGTTGGTTTTCATTGATTAATCACTCGATTCGATTCATTTTTCAGAATTAAGCCTTGTTTTTGATGAAATGTTTATTGTTATGTATTTGAGGAAATATTGAAAGTTAAATAAAAGATCGATGGCGTTCGAATGGAATTTTTATGGTCGATCAGTATGGCACAAAATTTGAGGTAATACTTTACTACCTCTTTATGCTTTATGGAACATATGGGTATTGGTAAATGCATAAATGAACATATTTGGTCATAGTTGAATTTTTAATTATTTCATACACTCGATATGAATGCGGTAGAAATTCGGTAACTGAATACGACTTGGGTGATTATATAAGGAACTAATTGATTGTTATAATTACATTATGAGTTCTGTGATTAGTGATAAAGGAATTTGTATGGATATGTAACATATAATTTATGTCATCAAAGGTTAAATGTTAAAGGTAATTGGATGAGAAATTTATGAGAATACTCTGGTAGGGTAAAATACCCTTATGCTGTAAAATGACAAGAGTGGCCCTGGAAGTTGGTTAATAACTCTGGAAAGATATTGAGATGATGAAACTGATGATGTGTAAAATACTAGTTTTGCTTAGAAAATCTGGATAACCTATTTCTAAACCCAAGATGGCTTGTACAATATTAGAAGTTTGATAAGGAATATTTTAAAGTTTAAATATTATCCGGAAAAGAGATAAACCCTAGAATCTCTGAATTATAATCATCTTTGTTAGGAGTTTTAATACCAAACTTATATGGTTAAGAAATTATGATATTACCCTTGAGAGGGAAAAGTAACCCGAATTGACCCTGTATGGAAAAGTACTCAAGAAGTCATGCCTAAATCGATGAATTACTTGTTTCATCGTTAAGTTATACATTTATACAAAAAATTTCTGATAATCCGTAATCTCCGAGTGATGAGTAAATACATGAAGAATAATTTATCGATGGTGCTCTTTTAACAGAATTGTTCGAAATGACTGAAATAAATTATAAGTTTGAATCCGATAATAAGACCGGACAAAAGGAAAATATTGAAGTACCCTAGATCTGTAAAATGACCAAAATACCCTTGTAATAGAAATGACTCAAATATAACCAAGCTCAGGAATGATTGGATATCCTCGAGCTCTGAAAAGAATGGAATGAAACTGAGCACCAGAATGACCAAAATACCCTTATGACCTAAACTAAGTAGAGGTGTTGGATTAATTAAAGAATCCAAATAAACATGGATGTTGTACTGCTCTTAAAAGTTATGGATCACATATTAAGCCGAGTAACCAATGCAGTGTTATATTAGTACCTGAACGACATAGATGTCACTTGAATGCGTGTTCGTATTCTTAAGTTTGGCTCGATGATAATTTTGGAAGTATTCAGCTCAACTCAACTCTAGATCGCATTCAGTACTAAGAATTTAATATTTGTTAGACAAATCAACCACGAAGACCAAATTGAATTGAACGAAAGTACAATATGTATCTGAAATTCAGAAACATCTAGATTACCCTGGAAAACCCCGAAGTAACTGAAATGGACTTGACTGCAAAATGAATTAAGTAACCTCAAGGATGATGGATTAAGTAAGTGATTTGGATGAGTCTGGAAACGTTAATGAACATACATGATGTAATGTTCTTATGGATCATGAACTACAAATCAAGCACGTCAGCATTTCATGATATAGTGAAGCGTGAACATGAAATAAAGACATTGGAAGATTTATTCAGCGATGATTCCGAAGATAATATGGACTAGAATTTGTGGTATTAAAGTGTAAATACCCTGTAAGGACAATGAATTGACAAGTCTACAAGCATTAATTTTGGGAGATATTAATCTGAAGTTGTTTGATAATGAAATCAATCGACTTAGACTGTAAATGTCCCGAACTTTCATTTCTTCTTTATCAGATAAAGTCACACTCTGAATAACTGATGATTTCGTCAGTTATTGAACTCTTCTAATAGTAATTCTAAATTCTGACATTCTATCGGTATACAGAAGATCCGTATTTATCTGTCTGCTAACATTATCCAGTATCTCTGAATAATACATGTAAACTCTGGTGTGTTCCCTAATCACATGAATATTTTATCTGATTTTTGATTTGAATTATGTTATGATACCTGGAATGGATTCTGATCTGATACTTGACTTGAATTATGTTTTGATTTTTGATATATCCGTTTACGGACGGAACATGTTTTATTGGGGGTATAGTTGGAGGAAGAATACTTGTAGGTTCCTCAGCTTTGTGCTGAGAGCCTTACTGTTCGTGACAGGGTTGAATACTTATAGGCTCCTCGGCTTTGTGCTGAGAGTCGTACTGTTCGTGACGGGTAAATACTTGCATGTTCCTTGGCTTTGTGCTCAGGGCCTTACTGTTCGTGACGGGGTTGTATGGTTATAGAGAACCTACACATTTTGTTCGTAGCGGATGGGGAAATTACTATGGTTTTTGAATTTAAAAAAAATATGTTTTAAAAAGATCTGTATCTTTTCACTGGTTTTGAGGGAGCACACTAGATAACCTATTCTGATCTCCTGAACCTAGACATCTGAAATATTTCCCTGAACTAAACTCTTATTATCTGTTACAACCTGAAATATCCGTAGATCTCTGCTCAGCATAAAATATGTAGATGTCTGAACATATAAGGAAAAATATGTTTATCTATATCTGCATGTTCTTTAGCATCATCTGGTAGTTCTGTATTACTGAGATTTCCGAAGCTAACTCTATTACTCACCATTGCAGGTTAAAAGAATTGTACCAGTGCAGCTAGTGACATCAATAAGGGAGTTATTCCGGTGTTACTTGTAGAGCATGGTACATATGATTAGGGGCATGTAATTGTATTTTATTTTACATAAGAGTCTGAAAATCTGTTTTATTTATGTATACTGATAAATAATTTTCTGAGTTACATGTTTTAAATAAAAGTTTTAAATTTTCCGCTATTTTTATAGTGGGTAGCTCCAGTGGCCCTGATGTGATACTCCAGATCGGATGGGGTTACCCGCATCGGTCTGAGGGGGTTACATTTAGTGGTATCAGAGCTTAGGTTTGAGTATAAGTTTTTCCAAATAGACTAGCTGGTCAAATTTCAAAACTCTGTCTAGTCAGTACATGCTCCTAGACTACAATTGTACCTCTCTGAGCTGGAACTCTAAGGTTGAGTCTGTATCTGTAATGAACAAACCTAAGTTTTCATCCGTTAAGACTCTATCGTTTTATAAAGGAATACCAGTAACGACTGTCTAAATTCTGTAAAGTACCACACAAGCCATGTAAGAGTTACTCATCTGTGAAATTCTGACTCGACTCCGGAAATGAAATTGGGATATGCTACTGCTCTATGAGCCTATTCTCATGACCAAGACTGAATTGATTACTCAAGGAAATTTTTGTTCAGATTCTTTTATTGAAATGGGGGAGAGTTCTGATAAGAATGTATACTCAATTGGTTAAGAATTAGTGGAGGATTCATATTTCTATAAGAGCTACATGAAAGATATGAATGAACTGATGGAAGTTTCATTTATGCAATTATGTGACATGAATGAATTTCGAGGACGGAATTCTTTTAAGGAGATGAGAATTGTAACACCCCAATTTAGGGGATAAATTTTAGAAATTATAAAGTGGTGAATTTAATTGGTATTTTGGAAGAAAATTGAGGATTAAATTGTATAATTTCAAAGTTGGCAGACCGTTGTCCGCTCTTTGTGAGTACTAAAATATGGTGCGGATATGTGTACAAGTATACACAATCGAACAAGTAATAAAGTGATAAGTAGAGTGTCGTCTCCACAGGGAATTGGGCAAATCAAATAGGTTTGTCAAGGCACTTTACTTTGTCACCTAAGTAAAGTTAGTTATGGTATGTACAAATGAGAATGCAGTGGCAAAATGGAATGGATGTGGTGGTGATGGAATAGTGATAGTGTGGTAGCAGATGGATATGTCGTGGCAAATTAAATTGTGATACGTGCAAACAAACAAAAATGTCAATGCAAATAAAACTGCAAATACTAGATTTAATATATATAGGACTTTAGCTTTCTCACAAGTCAAGCAGCAATGGAAATGATTGATGGGAGTCACAAGGAAAACCTAAGTCTATTTCTCTGAATGGTGTTTCTTTTATGCTTACCCTTCCCGACAGAGTCTACTGATGTGCCCTATGCTATCTCTAGTAAGGGACTCGACAGAATAAAGATGCCCTGGCAAAACCGATTGGCGTAAGCCCAAGCAGTGACCCTATTGGTTCAGCTAGTAGGATATGTCTCGGCAATACCTTTTTGCGGCAACTTTAACATCTAACCTATCGTTTATGCACAACTCCTTTTAGTCAAATGAAATCCTAGCCTTATCTCTAAGGTGGATTAGGCCTAGTTACTATCTAGAACCCATTGTTTATGTAGTTCCTCCCTAGCTTCTCTCGAAGACTAGAGATAATTGCCAAGGCATTCTCTCGAACCTCATGAACCCTCATAAGGAAAGGATACTCTCGTAGCTCCTACAACCTTAAGGCTTTAAGCATCATAAATAAAACAGAATAAAACATGAAACAACAGTCATTCATTGAAACAAAAACTTAAACATCCATACAAACTCCCACCAAATAGGATTAGTTCATGGTGGGGTTCGAAATCAAGAAGCACAAAGCAAGATTCATTCGTTCCTTACAACCCAACAACAAAATATGAAAGTAAATACTAAGGGGAGGAGAAAAAGCCTTCAACGTGCACTGCCAAATGCCTTCCTCAGCCACCAAGGACTGATCCCAGCGAACTAGCTCCTCTTGGATGCTTAGAACGCCACTCCCTTCTGCTAGTCAAGGAGAAATGCCACGGCAAGTGGGATTAACGGAGAAAAATGAGACATTCTCTCTCTAAAATTTTAGCTCAAATATGGCTGGAACTAAAGTCTTCTTCAATGTGGCTTCATCCTCTATTTATAGGGGAAAATTAACCCTAGGACTTGTTGTTAACTATCATAAGAAACCCCAAAACCATAGTTAATTTGCTTGAGAGTCGGGCAAAGCTGGCTATGATCCAGCCTGGGTTGCTGGCTTAGACCCGGCATAGTCCCGCTGCAGACGCCCAAGGATAGATAGGATCTGCAGAGCAGACGGCGTGGTCAGCAGGGTCAGCTGTGGCAGCGCTGACCCCTCCAGGCGGATCTTCGAGGCAGATTTCTCGGAAAGTAGGAGACAGCTGGCTGGAAAATATCTTCTTTCACCTTGTGCGTTCTCGAAATGCCAATCGAACTCGGCATTTTCGTTTAGCTCAGCAATCTACTTATGCCACGGTATTTTCTTTCCTCTTTTCCTTGCTTTCAATACCTACACACCATCAGATAAGTACCTTTCCCATAAAGAAGTACCGCAGTAAAAATAAATGCCACGACAAACTGAAATCCACCACATGCAACTAAATGCTTCTAAATGCATCTATATGGTTCTAAATGGGCCTTTAGACATTCAATAACTTAAGTAAAAAGGTACAAAAATGTGACCTTTTACGGAGTTATCACACCCCCAAACTTAAGCTATTGCTTATCCTCAAGCAATGGATAATAATTAGCAAAACAAAAATACCATGACAAGTTCAGAAGCAGAATAGTTATGTGGGATAAAATTTCAGCCCTCAGCATTTGTCTTCAACATGGTAGATTAGTTTGAGAAATCAAGTATCGTCCCCTAGGGCAAGATTCTTTGTGTGGGTTTGTGCGTGTTTGTATCCATTCCATGCTTAACAAACCTAAAATTTTCTACGCAAACTTTCGTAATTTACCATGACATTTTCAAATTACTACTCCCCTTTGTTTTCTTCTATTTACTTCTGCTACGAGGAGAGTCAGCCCATCACTCTACCATCCCACACTCTGGGTGAAAGGGAGCATACCTTCTACCCCTAAGCTAGTCAGGTAGAGTCATCCCGTGACTACTTTCATTCACTCATATGCCATGGCATAGCAGAGTGTCCCTCTACAGATATGCCAAAGCATTTATTTATAACTTACATTTTTTTTTCTTTTTTATACGGGGTTTTCATCATTCAAAGTTTTATGCCACGACATTTAAGAATTCTCTTATAAAAATTTTCTAAGTTTCTCAAGCATGGAAAACATACAATCGTGTATTCAAGGGTTTCAAAGAAGCAAGTCCTAGAGTTGGTTCTATCATCCTCAACCAGTCATGTACATTCTATCCTAGCCATCAGAATTCATCATCATCGGACATCCTTAACTAATTCCTGCAAACTATTCAGGCATTTACTAATGTAATGGCAAATTTATTTTACTAACATTATCATGGAATGATGCGAGAACCCTACTTCCCCCAAACTTGGGAGAAACATTGTCCCCAATGCTTACAAAATCTAAGGAAAATGACAACTACATGCTATGAATGCAATGCAATGCAAGGTACATTGGCTTCATGGTGGTGGTACGGCAGTTGCACGGCGAGTGCGCTTGCGGAGCTTAGCGGGGTTGGAATGTTCGGAGTCAGAAGCGGGTACGGCTGGAGGAGTGCTAGGGCATTCTTGAACAGTTGGGAGCGAGGGCTCCTGATGTTGAGATGCCTTCCTGAGGCGACGTCTGCTAATACGCAATGGAGCTTGCCGTGGCATCTCAAATTGTGACTCCTCGGCTGACTCAGTGGGCTGTGATATTTCGGGGTTGTCTGCTTCCATCGGTACAGCAGGCGGTGGTATTTCTTGATGTTCTTCTTCTAGTGGTTCAACAAATTGGGCAGGCTCCGGGAGATGAGCAAGTTGGCGGTTGGCTTCTCTGTCTACATCGGGCGACACATCATGGATTGGATCGGGATCGACTGGCTCTTCTACTTTAGCTGGTCGGTGACTGTCTTTACTAGAGGAGTGTTGAGCAGCAGTTGGGTCAGGGTTAGGTACTTCTGCAGATGCCTCGGCATCTTCATTCAGTGGCACGAGCTTATCAGGAAAAGTAGGAGTGGTAAAGTTAGTGTGCGGGAGGAATTCCATCAAGGCACTGGTGAGAAATACATCACGTCGTTTGGCATAAGCAAAATAGACCATCAGTTTTTCAAACAACTGCCCAACATGCTCTTGAGTGCGATGTACTGCCTGCTTCAGGGCGTTTGAAGTTGCCCTGGAATGTGGAGATGGTGCAGCGCGAGATGTGGTTGCCTCGTGTTCCTTTCCTTTGGCTTCCTTGTAGCCCAACAACATAGGTATTTTTGCTTTGTTGAGTCCAGCAATTCCCGGCAAAATCTCATCAAACATTTCCTCTCGAACCTTCTTTTTCTGGCATAAAGCAGTGATGAGATTTGGGAATACCAAGGCACTTGCTTGTCTCTTTAGGCATAGATGAGCATGTTCTACGATAATCTTCCCTACATCGATGGGTCGTCCGGAAATGATCGAGTGCAGCAAAAGCATCCGCTGGCATGATACGGTTGTATTGTGGGAGGTTGGCAAAAGCTTGTGCTTCATGAAATGGTTCCATAATTTGACAAGGGGGAGCAGTCTATCCCTATCCACTATTTTTCGTCTCAGTTGCTGATCGTTCAACTGAGTATCGGGAAGACACAGGTCTTCCAGGATGCCTTGGTAAGTTTCGTTGTCAGCTTTCTGGGCGAAGCTTGCATGGTGGTCATCGATAACCTTTTCGTTTGCCACCCAAAATTTTACTCAACTTCCTCAACACGCCTCACGTGCCTCATACGTGGAATTTCCCTTGCAAAAATTAAAATGAGAAACATGAAAATAAAAGCGAAACAAAAATAATTTATGTACAGAAGTAAGTTAGAGATGCCACGGCATCCCTAAGATGTCGGACTAATGTCAACGTCATGCAAAAGCAACGCCGACTTGTCACAAGCAGGTAGGACTCCTTGGTAAGCCTTTAGGAGCTGGCCATTGACTTTAAAGATGGATCAATCGTCCATGTTCTTAATATCAACAACGCCATAAGGGTAAACATGGTTAACCTCAAATGGTCCTGACCAACGTGACTTTAATTTGCCTGGGAAGAGTTTGAGCCTGGAGTTGAACAACCGAACTTTTTAACCCACATGAAAATGCTGTGGCAAAAGCATTCTGTCGTGCCACTTTTTGGTTTTTTCTTTGTACAGCTTGGCATTTTCATATGCTTGCACTCGAAACTATTCCATTTCATTTAAATCAAGCAATCGTTTCTCCCCAGCAAGTTGTTCGTCGAAGTTTAACTTCTTGATTGCCCAGTATGCTTTGTGCTCTAGTTCAACGGGAAGGTGACAGGCTTTTCCATATACCATCTTGAAGGGCGACATTCCCAAAGGTGTTTTAAATGCCGTCCTATATACCCATAGTGCTTCATCGAGCTTGGGGGACTAGTCTTTCCTTCGAGGGATCACCACATTCTCAAGGATTTGCTTGACTTCTCTATTGGAAACTTCATCATGTCCATTCGTCTGCGGGTGATATGCCGTGGCAATCTTATGTCGCACTCCATATTTCTGTAATGCCTTGGCAATCAGCTTGTTGTCAAAGTGAGTGCCCTCATCACTGATGATGGCTCTAGGGACTCCAAAGCGAGTAAATATGTTCTTATGAAAGAACTTGAGCACCGTCTTTGAGTCGTTTCTTGGCGTAGCAATTGCTTCGACCTACTTTGAAACGTAGTCCACCGCAAGCAAAATATATAAGTCTCCAAAGGAAAATGGGAATGGTCCCATGAAATCAATGCCCCAAACATCAAAAAGCTCAATCTCCAGAATATTTTGCAGCGGCATTTCGTGTCGTCTGGAAATATTTCCAGTGCGCTGGCATCTGTCGCATGCTTTGTAAAATGCGTGGGCATCTTTAAATAATGATGGCCAATAGAAACCTGACTGGAGGACCTTTGCAGCAGTCCTCGAACCTCCAAAATGCCCTACACAAGTTGATGTATGGTAATGGTGTAGGATATTATTTTGCTCTTCTTCGGGGACGCACCGTCGAATCATTTAATCAGCACATTGCTTGAATAAGTACGGCTCGTCCCAAAAATAGAATTTGGCATCATGAAGAAACCTCTTTTTACCCTGGCTATTTAGTTCATAAGGAAAAACACCACTAACAAGAAAGATAACTAGGTCAGCGTACCACGGAATTTCCATGGCATATAAAATTTTCTCGTCAGGAAATTCTTCTTTAATATCAAAAATGTCATGGCATTCTGAAATATTTTCTAGCCTAGATAAATGGCCTGCAACCTGATTTTCAGTACCTTTCCTATCAATTACCTCTAATTCGAATTCTTGCAGAAGTAATATCCACCTAATCAATCTAGGCTTGGCATCTTTCTTGTTCACTAGGTATTTTATGGCTGAATGATTAGTGTGAACTATAACCTTGGTGCCTATCAAGTATGGCCTAAACTTGTCAAATGCGAATACCAAGGCAAATAATTCTTTCTCAGTGGTTGTGTAATTTAATTGTGCATTATTTAAGGTACGACTAGCATAATATATGACATGAAAGATTTTACCTCTACGTTGCCCCAGCACAACTCCCACAGTAAAATCACTTGCATCACACATTAATTCAAATGGGGCCGTCCAATCTAGGGGAACTAAAATCGGTGCAGAGATAATATTTGCTTCAGCTCTTTGAATGTGCCATGGCATTTCTGATCGAACACGAATGGTTGATTCTGTTGTAGCAGGGTGCACAAGGGCTTGGATAATGTTGAGAAATCCTTGATGAATCGTCTATAAAATCTGGCGTGTCCAAGGAAACTCCGAATACCCTTGACAGAATTTGGTGGGGGGAGCTTTTCGATCTTGGCTTTATCAACTTCAATGCCCTTCTCAGATATTTTATGACCCAAAACAATACCTTCTGTCACCATGAAATGGCATTTTTCCCAGTTTAGCACAAGGTCGGCCTCTTCGCACCGCTTCAGTACCTTTGCCAAATTGCCGAGGCATTTTTTAAAATCGTCTCCAGAAACAGAAAAATCATCCATGAAAATCTCCAAGAAATCCTCAACCATGTTAGAAAATATGGCTTGCATACAGCGCTGAAAAGTTACCGGGGCATTGCAGAGTCCAAAAGTAATTCTTCGAAATGCATACGTGCCATAGGGACACGTGAATATTGTCTTCTCTTGGTCCTTTGGTGCAATGGCAATCTGATTATACCCCGAATACCCGTCCAAGAAACAATAAAATGCCTTACCAGCAAGTCGATCTAGCATTTGATCGATGAACGACAAAGGAAAATGATTCTTCTTGGTGGCCTTGTTAAGCTTGCGGTAGTCCATGCAGATTCGCCACCTAGTGACCGTGCGAGTAGGTATCAACTCATTATCTTCACTCGTCACTACGGTCATGCCTCCTTTCTTTGGCCCGCATTGAACGGGACTCACCCACGAATTATCCGAAATGGGGTAAATTACTCCAGCATCAAGCCATTTGAGAATCTCTTTCATCACAACTTGCTTCATGGTTGGATTTAATCTTCGTTGTGGCTCTATGGAATTGCCATAGCATTCTTCCAGCAGGATTTTGTGCATGCTGATTGTTTGACTTATTCCCTTGAGATCTGTCATCGTCCACCCTAACGCTTTCTTATGCTGTGACAAAACACTTAACAAACTTGATTCTTGGTTAGGAGTTAGGGCAGAGGAAATAATCACAGGCAAAGTTTCATTACTACCCAGATAAGCATATTTAAGACGTTGTGGCAAATTCTTAAGTTCTAGGGTAGGAGCATGCTGTAATGAGGGCTTGGGAGGAACAAATTCTTTGAAATTAAGAAGTTCAAAGTGTGTACCTGGGCTAGCTTTAAGGAAGCTAGCCTGCTGCTCATTGGAAGAAAAATCATTAGGCTCTTCGGCCTTTAAGTATTCAAATAGCCTCTCGTTCTGGTCCAGCTGAATGAAATTATCTTGGCAAAATTGATCTGCTTCTTTTTCAACTGTTGTATCTACTTCAAAAATACTTTGGCATTCTTCAGAATCATCCATGTACTTGAGAGATCGGAAGATATTAACAGTGACATGTTGATCGACCACTCGCATGGTTAGCTCACCCCTCTCACAGTCAATGAGAATTCGACCGGTAGCTAAGAAGGGTCTCCCTAGTATGATAGGTGCTGTGGCGTCGACCTCACAGTCCAGAATCAGAAAATCGACAGGAAAAACGAACTTGTCAACCCGCACGATGACATCTTCAATTCTCCCTTCAGGATGCACATGTGAATAATCAGCTAATTGCAAGATGACCGAGGTGGGTCGCGCATTTCCTATCCCCAATTTTACGAAAATTGACTTAGGCATCAAGTTTACACTTGATCCAAGGTCACATAGTGCCTTCCCATCAAATTTATTTCCAATCGAACATGGATTAATAAAGTTGCTCGGGTCATGTCTCTTTGGTGGCAGCTTGCTTAATGATGAGCAAAATTCTTTTTCCGTGGCAATTGTTTCGTACTGCTCAACCTTTCTCTTCTTGGTGACAATTTCCTTTAGAAATTTAGCATATGTGGGCATCTGCTCCATAGCTTCCAGAAAAGGAACATTGATCTGCAGTTACTAAGAATGTCAACAAACTTTTTAAACTGAATGTCTTCGTTATGCTTCTTCAGTCTTTGTGGAAAAGGAGGTGGGGGTCTGGCTTCTTGTACTGACGGGGTGCGAATAGAAGTTGCCGTGGCATTTCTATTTGTCCCTTCAGCTTCTTTACTTGATGAACCCTCAGATTTATCCTCTTCCTTTGGTGCTTCATCCTGTACTTCTTTATCAGCTTGACTGATTGTAGGGGGTGAATCATCCTTCGGTTTTCCCCCAAACTTATCTTCGACATTAATTTGTGTACCACTTCGGAGAGTCAGCACACTGCATTTCTCTTTGCTATGAGGTTTCGTGACTTCAGTATCACTCGGCAAATGTCCTAGTCTGCATTTTTGTAATGTCGCGGAAATCTGACCTACTTGACTCTCCAATGCCCTTAATGACAAACTATGGCTCTGAAGTAGAGCTCATTGATTTTTGATCGAGGTCGAATGGTCTTGCAGTATTGTTTTTGTTGTTGCAATGAATTCTTGCATCGTGGCCTCCAAAGAACTAGTATTTGATGAAGATGACCCTCCCTTGTTTTGATTATGACATGGCATATTCGATTGATAGCCCTGGGAATCATTAAAATTCTACTGCCGAACTGGTTGATGGGCATTGCTGGTTCCTTGATTTCCCCATGAAAAATTTGGATGCTGACGCCATCCAGGATTATAGGTATTGGAATAGGGGTTGTTGTTACCTCGATTAAAATTCCAACAAAGTTGATGGATTCTTGATTGGTTGGGCAATCACTCTCATTGTGATTGCCTTGGCATAATAAACATGCTGAATGGGCTGCCTTCACTTCTCTCACCTCAATTGGCCTTTGCAAATTCTTTAACATATTGGTGATAGCAGCAAGTTGGGCTGACACGGCATCCTTAGAATCTAGCTCGAGAGCTCCATGTGATTTGCGTCTGAATCCATGCCTAGTAGAGGGAAACTGATAATCATTGGTAGCAATCCTATCCAAGATGTCAAATGCCTTTGCTGGTGATTTATCCAGTAACGTCCCATTTGCCGAGGCATCTAGCATCATCCTCGTGGGAGCGTTTACTCCATTGTAGAACATCACCACTTGTGTCCAATCTTGAAAACCATGGTTTGAGCACTTGCGAAGCAATGCCTTGTATCGATCCCAACACTCATGTATCGACTCGTCATCAGCTTGACGGAATGAGGCAATGTCGTTCCTAAGTTGGGTGTTCATGTTCGGAGGATTATACCGCAGCAAAAAATATTTGCACAAATATGTCCATGACTCCATAGAACCCGCTGGAACGCCACTTAACCATACCCTTGCTCGGTCATGCATGGAATACGGAAAAAGCTTTAATTTCAGAACATCTTTGTGCACCCCTTGCTGGCGAAAAAAATCGCACACCTCCAAGAAGTTACGAATATGCTGCCTGGCATCTTCATTTGGCATGCCCCCAAACTAACCTATAGAATTTAGCAAATTGAACATGACGGGTTTCAGCTCGAAGTAGGCTGCCTGAATATCGGGTGCCACAATTCCAGGATTTAGATCTTCTAGGATCGAGTTTAAATGATCACGAATGGCACGAGGCCTAGCTGCATTCCCAGCATTTGGATTTGCCTCGGCATTTTGATCACCCTCATTGCCAATGCCTGATTTCCGAGTTGGTATATATTGACACGTTGAGCTCTTTTTCTTTGTCTAAAAAAAACCTTACAATTTCATGATCAATAGGCTCCAATGGCTCTTCAGGGTTACTTCTGGTCATAAACTCGGAAAAATCTAAAAAATAAAAGAAAATATAAAGTAAAGATAATTCAAAAGAAAATATACACAAGTAAAATAAAAATGCTATGACAAATCAATTTAACTTCCAGTTGCCAAGTTCCCTGGCAACGGCGCCAAAAACTTGTATGCTCTTTGTGAGTACTAAAATATGGTGCGTATATATGTGCAAGTATACACAATCGAACAAGTAATAAAGTTATAAGTAGAGTATCGTCTCCACAGAGAATTGGGGAAATCAAATAGGTTTGTCAAGGCACTTTACTTTGTCACCTAAGTAAAGTTAGTTATGGTATGTACAAATGAGAATGCAGTGGCAAAATGGAATGGATGTGGTGGTGATGGAATGGTGATAGTGTGGTAGCATATGGATATGTCCTGGCAAATTAAATTGTGATACGTGCAAACAAATGGAAATGTCAATGCAAAATAAAACTGCAAATACTAGATTTAATATATGTAGGACGTTAGATTTCTCACAAGACAAGCAGCAATGGAAATGAGTGATGGGAGTCACAAGGAAAACCTAAGTCTATTTTTCTGAATGGTGTTTCTTTTATGCTTACCCTGCCCGACAGAGTCTACTGATGTGCCCTATGCTATCTCTAGTAAGGGACTCGACAGAATAAAGATGCCCTGGCAAAACCGATTGGCGTAAGCCCAAGCAGTGACCCTATTAGTTCAGCTAATAGGATATGTCTCGGCAATACCTTTTTGCGGCAACTTTAACATCTAACCTATCGTTTATGCATAACTTCTTTTAGTCGAATGAAATCCTAGCCTTATATCTAAGGTGGATTAGGCCTAGATTCTCTCGTAGCTCCTACAACCTTAAGGCTTTAAGCATCATAAACAAAACAGAATAAAGCATGAAATAACAACTATTCATTGAAACAAAAACTTAAACATCCATGCGAACTTCCACCAAATAGGATTAGTTCATGGCGGGGTTCGAAATCAACAAGTACAAAGCAAGATTCATTCGTTCCTTACAACCCAACAACAAAATATGAAAGCAAATACTAAGGGGAGGAGAAAAAGCCTTCAACGTGCACTGCCAAATGCCTTTCTCAGCCACCAAGGACTGATCCCAGCAAACTAGCTCCTCTCGGATGCTTAGAACGCCACTCCCTTCTGCTAGTCAAGGAGAAATGCCACGGTAAGTGGGATTGACGGAGAAAAGTGAGACCTTCTCTCTCTAACTTTTTAGCTCAAATATGGCTGGAACTAAAGTCTTCTTCAATGTGGCTTAATCCTCTATTTATGGGGGAAAATAACCCTAGGACTTATTGTTAACTATCCTAGAAAACCCTAAAATCATGGTTAATTTGCTTGGGAGTTGGGCAAAGCTGGTTGTGATCCAGTCTGGGTTGCTGGCTGAGACCCGGCATAATCCTGCTACAGACGCCCAAGGACAGACAGGATCTGCAGAGCAGGCGGCGTGGTCAGCAGGGTCGGCTGTGGCAGCGCTGACCCCTCTAGGCGGATCTTCGAGGCAGATTTCTCGGGTAGAGAT
The DNA here is from genome assembly GCF_006381635.1 of Hibiscus syriacus. NCBI lineage: Eukaryota > Viridiplantae > Streptophyta > Magnoliopsida > Malvales > Malvaceae > Hibiscus > Hibiscus syriacus. Next base: position 1,534,840 of record NW_024062861.1, on the reverse strand, counting down.
CTCGGAAAGTAGGAGACAGCTGGCTGGAAAATATCTTCTTTCACCTTGTGCGTTCTCGAAATGCCAATCAAACTCGGCATTTTCGTTTAGCTCAACAATATACTTATGCCACAACATTTTCTTTCCTCTTTTCCTTGCTTTTAATACCTGCACACCATCAGACAAGTACCTTTCCCATAAAGCAGCACCGCAGTAAAAATAAAATGCCACGGCAAACTGAAATCCACCACATGCAACTAAATGCTTCTAAATGCATCTATATGGTTCTAAATGGGCCTTTAGACATTCAATAACTTAAGTAAAAATGTATAAAAATGTGACCTTTTACGGAGTTATCAACCGTTTCATAAAGTGCAGGAAATTTAGTGGCTAAACTCACAGTTTAACCATTTTTCTTTAGGAGAAAATATAAACCCCTTCCCCGTGTGCAACTTCCAAATTGTTTTCTAGTTTCCCTTCTCCTTCAACGCTCATTTCAACTCTGATCTACTCGTCGTCTGACCTCTAATCGATGAACCGAAACCACCATTGTAACACCCCCAACCCGTACCCGATCCGGCTATGAGTCCGAGATGTCACATTGACTTTTCAAAACCTTTACTTGAACAAAATAGTAAATAATTTTAAAACTTTTACTAAATACAATTAACTAATTTACATAAATTAGTATCATATGAATTTACAAACCAATTAGAGAATATCAAATTCCAAAACTTTATTTACATGCCAACTACCTCTATATACCAATTACATATATTTTCTGATCTGAACTTTGTAAAGGAGATACTGACATGTCTAGCTCCACATTTCTCTATATATTCTTTTCGAACCTACATGTGAAACAATCACACGCTAAGTCGATGACTTAGTGAGGCAAATAAAACATATAATAGAAATCATAAAACATTCCATATAACAAAACACATGAACATTTAATACTAACTTATCATACAAAAATCATATAACAATTTCATACAAAATCACACATCTTTTTATATAACAAATACACCCATGTACATATATCATCATCTACTTTCTTAGCATTATCATATATATTATTATCATTATTTCTATCATTATCATCAAATTATTTATCGCATGATCTTGTATTTATCATTTCTGCATATCATATAAAACATATATCATTTCACCTAGAAACACCCATAACATCATACAATTCATATAATGCATTTCGTATAATCACAAACATATCTATCATTTATATGTATATATATTGTATTTGTTATTATTTCTTTATTAGCCCATGATACACTAGTGAGAACTAAAGATATTTGAGTGCATTGAGGTTGTGCACAAATGCTGTCACCACAACTCGTATAAATGCACCGAAGTGCCGCGTAGAATTACAACGTAGTGCCACGTAGAATTGTACCGTAGTGCCACGTAGAATTACACCGTAGTGCCATATAATAATGTCTTTAAGGACCACATATCATTCCTTAAGAACCATATACATATGCCAAGGATCACATAGGTGTCTCAACAGACCCCATACATGTTCCAAAGAATACATATATGTCCCGAAGGACCGCGTAGACCCTCGACTCTTGGCATGCCAACTATACCCCTAGCTCTCATGACACATAACATGGGCATTATCATTTATTTCATTTCATATTCACACATTCATATTACTTATCTCTTATCGCATGTATGATCTCTTATAATCATGTAATCATATAGCTCATGTCATTTCTTGTGAAATCATACATATCATGTAATACATATAACTCCTATACTTTCTCATATATTCACATAGGTAGTATCATAGGACTTATATCTTTTCATATGGTTTATGTTATATTCTCTTATATTCACATACATGTAATACATATCAAACATGTTTACATAAATCATTTCTATATAATTCACATGTACTTATATTCTTTTTCATATACTCACATAGTCATATAATATAATATTTCATATGACCTCATATATCACATCGCTTATATACATATCAAAATATTCATAGATACATATCACTTAATATTCCTATTTACATAATTTATGGTCATATAGTTCCTATCACAAGTCACTTATCTTATCTCTTCTTCTCATATGTTCATATTTATCATACAACACATAAGTTTTATTACATATTTATATCACATTCATATATCACTAATTCATAATATAATTTACATCGCATCATCTATCTTATTCTTTATTTCTTAGTATGCACTTATATTACATAACCTATATTATACTGATAAATATATATATTACTTCTATTATTTATTTTATATACAAATTAATCAATTTACTTAATTCAATTTCATATAACTCCTATAATTTTCTCATATCACTCTATATTCAAGTTTCCTAATTGATACATTATTCTCATTTCATTCTATAACTCAATCTTATTTAGTTTCTTTCGTTTCTCGTGGATTCACTTTCATCATATTCTTTTATTTTTACATATTTTATTTCATAATCCTATACTCCCTTTATCATATGATTTATGTAGGTTCTCTTATAACTCTTCATAAACATATATTTTCCATTCTATATATTACGTAGATCTTATCATATAACTTATTCTTTATACTTACATAAATTATAACACATACAAGAACATATTAGCTCATATAATCAATCATACATACATTTCATGTCATTCGCCTAGTTATAATCAAAACTTCATGCATAATAAAACAACTATCAGAAATAGACTTAACATAAGTCCAATTTCCTTATAATCCTATAAAATAAGATGCACTCACCTGGGCCTCACTAAGTTAATATCGCTCTCTCATATTTCCCTTGATCGATCTTATTTTCCAAATGTTCTGGAACTGATTTATGCTCGGTATCTACACAAATATACAATTTAAGGCAAACTATCAAAATCTAACCTTATAACTTGATACTAATAGCTTAAACGACTTTAAGAAATCAACATTTCCATTTTCCTTTAGGGGGTATCGATACCCTACTGGGGGTATCGATACCCTACTGGGGGTATCGATACCCTCATGATATTCTGGAATTCTGTCCGTTTGAGAGGGTATCGGTACCCCTTTGAATGGGTATCGATTCCCCCTAGCCCAGAAATCATTTTTGAGCTCGAAAATCCTCTTGATTCAATTCAAACGCTTCATCTTTCATCCCATTTCATATTCCTAACTTACATATACATACTTAAACTAATTAATATTCATTTATCTCATCTTTAACCTCAAAATTCCATATTTCTTATGGAAATCAATAATCATACCAAAGTTTCCATGTTATCTAAACTTAATTATAACACTTCTAACTTCTTATTCTTATAGATGACAAGTCAAATTCATCCTCCAAATTCGTTTAAACCTTCTTATTCAAAATTTCACTTAAAACCCCATATTCTTTAATCTCTTCTAGCATCTTCATCTTTGAGTTTTTACTTATCTTTAGACTTCCTTAAGCTTTCTTACTTTCCAAAGAATAAAAATCAACCTAGAATTCAAATAATAATCAACTAATAAAAATTCTCACCTTAGCTCTTGGCTTCCATGCGTGAAGAAGAAAAGAGAAAAAGAAAACTCTGGAAACTCATTTCCCTCATTTCCCACGTTTTATATCCCTTAAAAGAGAAATAAAAATCTTCTCTTAGAAAATACCATATTACCCTTATTACTTTCAAACTTTACTATTAAATCCAACCTCAAAATTCTCCAATTAAAATTCTGAACTTTTTAACTTATTTCGAAATTGAACATAATACTTTCAAAATTCACCTTTAACCTGATATTGAGGATGTTACAAATCTCCCCTCTTTTAAAGAAAATTCGTCCTCGAATTTTCACTGTACATCTTGATAAGAACATATGTTCTAATGTTTTCATGTTGCTTCATTTACTTAATCTTTCCTGTCACCATCAGAAAACTTACTTTGCATTCCTTTAGTTCTTCATCTACCTTCTTCTCTTATACATCCATATCATATCACTTATCAAGTATACACTAACTTCAGTTCTTAACACTTCAAATCATAAATCAATCAATTTACTCATCAATCTCTAATTGTCTTGCAATCATACTCCAACTTCATTCTATCATCACTTTACTGTCTCTTAACTTCTTTAATCATATAAATCATTCTTTGTTTCTCTGACTACTTCTACTTGACCAAGAAACATAACTTTAAATCTTCATCATAGATAATTAAAACATACATCTTGCATAATCAAACAATCTTTCACATCCTTTGAAAAACCTTTCTTACTTCTATTCAACTTATAATTTATACTTCAACATAACCTTTATCATATCTGATCCTTTAAACTCAATCATTTCATTTCCTTATTCAATTACTTTTCCCTAATTTAAAATCTTCTTATAGCATAGGTCATATCTTTTCTTCAGACTCACATACTCTTCTAGCTTCCTTTAGATACACAAATATGTATCTTCTTAACTATACCACATTTACATTATCAGAATATACTACCATATCTAAATCCACATCAGACTTGATTGACTTAACCTTACATCTTTTCCAAATCTTACAACTTTATCACTTTTACTATTACAACTCATCAATAGCAACTGTTCAATCTAGGGCACAAGCCCTAATCAATCAATCAATCAATCAATTATATACATCATTTCTATTCGAAATTATCTCAACAATAATTTACTTAACTTATAAATCCACCTTTATTCTCATACACCATGCAATTTTCATTATTCATACTTACCATTCTAACTTCTTTATCTTATAAACTGATTAATGATGTATCAATTCTTAAATTCTTCTTATTAATCCTTAGCTTTACTCAAACATACAAATCCTCACTTCCTTCACTATATCACTTTACTATGATCATAATATACAACTGTATCCAGATTCACTTCATATTTGGTTATCATATCCTGACAATATCTTAAAATCTTATAACTCCAATACATTTCATCACACAATCTTGTTAGTCAACGCTAACTCTTTCCATCTGGAATACAAACCTTTATCATATTCACAATCTTACTTATACACAATACGACCCATTTGATTCAAATCCATAACTCTGATTTCATTCATCTTATAAACATATCACTGATGCAGTAATTCTTGAACTCTTTTACAATTCTAACCACATCATTCGATCCTTTAACGTTCTTATGGTGACACTTTTTCACCATATTCTAACTTGTCCACTTAGTAACGAAACTACTCAATTTAACTTCTCCATTTGTAGAAATGAAAACCTTCTAATCATTATCTTCATATCATTTAACCCAAAGGTCTGTAACAATAGAATCTTCCTCAAATCCACCCTTCAACTTGGGTGCTCTTAACTCTTTCAACTAATTCGATACATTCATTCTATGAGTTAAAGAAGTGGAAAATTGAAAACACATCAAAATATTATTCAACATCATGAAGACATTTTCTAATCTTGTACAGGCATTCCCTGAGGTTTTTCACTCTTCTCCCTGCCTGGCCAGGGCAGGTGAATGCTATTACCTTCAGGTCTATCGCCTTGTGCTTCATTTTTTTTGAAGCTCTCAATATCACACATCTAATATAATATAACTATTGAACTCTATTAACAAGACATCACACTCCTTACCGTTCAGACCAGAAACTTTTTCACTTCGTGTTGGCATGTACATTTTTTTAAAAAAAATACTGTTGACTTCGATTTAAGCCTAGAATCGGTTAAACCGTAGCTCTGATACCATTTAATGTAACACCCCCAACCCATACCCGATCCGACTACGAGTCCGAGATGTCACATTGACTTTTCAAAACCTTTACTTGAACAAAATAGTAAATAATTTTAAAACTTTTACTAAATACAATTAACTAATTTACATAAATTAGCATCATATGATTTTACAAACCAATTAGAGCATATCAAATTCCAAAACTTTATTTACATGCCAACTACCTCTATATACCAATTACATGTATTTTCTGATCTGAACTTTGTAAAGGAGATACTGACATGTCTAGCTCCACATTGCTCTCTATATTCTTTTCGAACCTACGTGTGAAACAATCACACGCTAAGTCGATGACTTAGTGAGGCAAATAAAACATATAATAGAAATCATAAAACATTCTATATAACAAAACACATGAACATTTAATACTAACTTATCATACAAAAATCATATAACAATTTCTTACAAAATCACACATCTTTTTATATAACAAATACACCCATGTACATATATCATCATCTACTTTCTTAGCATTATCATATATATTATTATCATTATTTCTATCATTATCATCAAATTATTTATCACATGATCTTGTATTTATTATTTCTGTATATCATATAAAACATATATCATTTCACCTAGAAACACCCATAACATCATACAATTCATATAACGCATTTCGTATAATCACAAACATATCCATCATATATATATATATATATATATATATATATATATATTGTATTTGTTATTATTTCTTTATTAGCCCATGATACACTAGTGAGAACTAAATATATTTGAGTGCATTGAGGTTGTGCACAAATGTTGTCACCACAGCTCGTATAAATGCACCGAAGTGCCGCGTAGAATTGCACCGTAGTGCCACGTAGAATTGCACCATAGTGCCATATAATAATGTCCATAAGGACCACATATCATTCCTTAAGAACCATATACATATGCCAAGGATCACATAGGTGTCTCAACAGACCCCATACATGTTCCAAAGAATACATATATGTCCCGAAGGACCGCGTAGACCCTCGACTCTTGGCATGCCAACTATACCCATAGCTCTCATGACACATAACATGGGCATTATCATTTATTTCATTTCATATTCACACATTCATATTACTTATCTCTTATCGCATGTCTGATCTCTTATAATCATGTAATCACATAGCTCATGTCATTTCTTGTGAAATCACACATATTATGTAATATATATAACTCCTATACTTTCTCATATATTCACATAGGTAGTATCATAGGACTTATATCTTTTCATATGGTTTATGTTATATTCTCTTATATTCACATACATGTAATACATATCAAACATGTTTACATAAATCATTTCTATATAATTCACATGTACTTATATTCTTTTTCATATACTCACATAGTCATATAATATAATATTTCATATGACCTCATATATCACATCGCTTATATACATATCAAAATATTCATAGATACATATCACTTAATATTCCTATTTACATAATTTATGGTCATATAGTTCCTATCACAAGTCACTTATCTTATCTCTTCTTCTCATATGTTCATATTTATCATACAACACATAAGTTTTATTACATATTTATATCACATTCATATATCACTAATTCATAATATAATTTACATCGCATCATCTATCTTATTCTTTATTTCTTAGTATGCACTTATATTACATAACCTATATTATACTGATAAATATATATATTACTTCTATTATTTCTTTTATATACAAATTAATCAATTTACTTAATTCAATTTCATATAACTCCTATAATTGTCTCATATCACTCTATATTCAAGTTTCCTAATTGATACATTATTCTCATTTTATTCTATAAATCAATCTTATTTAGTTTCTTTCGTTTCTCGTGGATTCACTTTCATCATATTCTTTTATTTTTACATATTTTATTTCATAATCCTATACTCCCTTTATCATATGATTTATGTAGGTTCTCTTATAACTCTTCATAAACATATATTTTTCATTCTATATATTACGTAGATCTTATCATATAACTTATTCTTTATACTTACATAAATCATAACACATACAAGAACATATCAGCTCATATAATCAATCATACATACATTTCATGTCATTCGCCTACTTATAATCAACACTTCATGCATAATAAAACAACTATCAGAAATAGACTTATCACAAGTCCAATTTCCTTATAATCCTATAAAATAAGATGCACTCACATGGGCCTCACTAAGTTAATACTGCTCTCTCATATTTCCCTTGATCGATCTTATTTTCCAAATGTTCTAGAACTGATTTATGCTCGGTATCTACACAAATATACAATTTAAGGCAGTCTATCAAAATCTAACCTTATAACTTGATACTAATAGCTTAAACGACTTTAAGAAATCAACATTTCCATTTTCCTTTAGGGGGTATCGATACCCTACTGGGGGTATCGATACCCTCATGACATTCTGGAATTCTGCCCGTTTGAGAGGGTATCAGTACCACTTTGAATGGGTACCGATTCCCCCTAGCCCAGAAATCATTTTTGAGCTCGAAAATCCTCTTGATTCAATTCAAACGCTTTATCTTTTATCCCCTTTCATATTCCTAACTTACATATACATACTTAAACTCATTAATATTCATTTATCTCATCTTTAACCTCAAATTTCCATCTTTCTTATGGAAATCAATAATCATACCAAAGTTTCCATGTTATCTAAACTTAATTATAACACTTCTAACTTCTTATTCTTATAGATGACAAGTCAAATTCATCCTCCAAATTCGTTTAAACCTTCTTATTCAAAATTTCACTTAAAACCCCATATTCTTTAATCTCTTCTAACATCTTCATCTTTGAGTTTTTACTTATCTTTAGACTTCCTTAAGCTTTCTTACTTTCCAAAGAATCAAAACCAACTTAGAATTCAAATAATAATCAACTAATAAAAATTCTCACCTTAGCTCTTGGCTTCCATGCGTGAAGAAGAAAAGAGAACTCTGGAAAATCATTTCCCTCATTTCCCACGTTTTATATCCCTTAAAAGAGAAATAAAAATCTTCTTTTAGAAAAGACCATATTACCCTTATTACTTTCAAACTTTACTATTAAATCCAACCTTAAAATTCTCCAATTAAAATTATGAACTTTTTAACTTATTTCGAAATTGAACACAATACTTTCAAAATTCACCTTTAAGTCATTAGCCCGATATTGAGGATGTTACAACCATCGTGTTTGTTGTCGAAGGATGAACAAAAAACCTCAAACCTTTTATCATGAATCGTCGTCGTTCGTCGTTAAATTCAATTGGAAGTATCGTCGGTTTTAACTCGATTTCAGTTTGTTTTTCGTCGATTCACGTCGATCCGGCCATCCATTTTTGACACCTCCCGCACCATCGTGTTCCTTACATCGTTCCGAGTCCACCGGTGTCTTCCGTTTCTCCGTCGTCGCTGGCGAGTGGAGGGGTGAGAATGTCAAAGTTTTTGATGTTTCGAAATCGAGCTCTCCGCCGTTCAAAATTGTAAACTGAGCTTGGTAAGTGTCTCAAAATGCCATAAAATAATTTTTAGGAATTTTTTAAGGGATTTTCCAACACCGTATATGTGTTCACGCATCGCACGCACCGCCACTGTGCACAGGGGGTGTTAATTTTGTAATTAATTTATGTTATGGTGACTTTTGTGTAAAATACAGGTGTTAGTTTTGTAAATATTTTTAGAATGTGACTAATTTTGTAATTAATTTATGTTAGGGTGATATTTATGTAAAACGGTCGACTGTTGACCATTGACCTGCGTTGACTGTTGACCGGTGTTGACCACTGTTGACCAGAACATTGATCGGCGTTGACCGGGCGTTAAAGGACCTTTGAATTTGACTGGGTACACTTATCCCGATGTTTTTCGACGTCCTGAGTTCGATTCCAAAGTCCGTTTTTCAAAATTCAGACCCAAAAGCCTCGAAATTGCCAGTCAAACCCTTTGACTTTGACTTTGACTGGAAAGTTAAAAAAATTTATAAGTCATAATTTATGTTTTTGACATCCTTAATCTATTTTTGGGGTCTGTTTCACCAAATTCGAACCCGGTAAGTTGGTTTTCACTGATTAATCACCCTATTTGATCCGTTTTTCAGAATTAAGCCCCGTTTTTTATGAAATGTTTATTGTTATGTATTTGAGGAATTATTGAAAGTTAAATTAAAGATTGAGGGCGTTCGAATGGAATTTTTATGTTCGATTAGTATGGCACGGAAATCGAGGTAATACTTTACTACTTATTTATGCTTTATGGAACATATGGGTATTGGTAAATGCATGAATGAACATGTTTGGTCATAGTTGGATTTTTAATTAATTCATACACTCGATATGAATGCGGTAGAAATTCGGTAACTGAATACGACTTGGGTGATTAATATAAGGAACTGATTGATTGTTATAATTACATTATGAGTTATGTGATTAGTGATAAAGGAATTTGTATGGATATGTAACATATAATTTATGTCATCAAAGGTTAAATGTTAAAGGTACTTGGATGAGAAATTTATGAGAATACTCTGGTAGGGTAAAATTATGAAAATACCCTTATATTGCAACATGACAAGAATGGCCCTGGAAGTTGGTTAATAAATCTGGAAAGATATATTGACCTGATGAAACTACTGATGTGTATGAAAAATACTAGTTTTGCTTAGGAAATCTGGATAACCTATTTCTAAACCCAAGATGGCTTGTACAATATATTAGAAGTTTGATAAGGAATATTTTAAAGTTTAAAGATTATTCGAAAAAGAGATAAACCCTAGAATCTCTGAATTATAATCATCTTTGTTAGGAGTTTTAATACCAAAATTATATGGTTAAGAAATTACAAAATTACCCTTGAGAGGGAAAAGTAACCCGAATTGACCCTGTATGAAAAAGTACTCAAGAAGTCATGCCTAAATCGATGAATTACTAGTTTATTGTTAAGTTACACGTTTATACAAAAAAATTCTGATAATCTGTAAATCTCCGAGTGATGAGTAAATACATGAAGAATAATTTATCGATGGTGCTCTTTTGACAGAATTATTTGAAATGACTGAAATAAAAGATAAGTTTGAATCCGATAATAAGACCGGAAAGAAGGAAAATATTGAAATACCCTAGATCTATAAAATGACCAAAATACCCTTGTAATAGAAATGACTCAAGAATATCACCAAGCTAAGGAATGATTGAATATCCTCGAGCTCTGAAAAGAATGGAATGAAACTGAGCACCAGAATAACCAAAATACCTTTATGACCTAAACTAAGTGGAGGTGTCGGATTAATTAAGGAATCTAAATAAAAATGGATGTGGTACTGCTCTTAAAAGTTATGAATCACATATTAAGCCGAGCAACCAATGATAGTGTTATATCAGTACCTGAACGACATAGATGTCACTTGAATGCGTATTCGTATTCTCATGTTTGGTCCGATGATAATTTTGGAAGTATTCAGCTCAACTCAACTCTAGATCGCATTCAGTACTAAGAATTTAATATTTGTTAGACAAATCAACCACGAAGATCAAATTGAATTGAACGAAAGTACAGTATGTATCCGAAATTCAAAAACATATGGATTACCGTGGACTTGACTGTAAAATGAATTAAGTAATCTCAAGGACTATGGAATAAGTAAGTGATTGGATGAGTCTGGAAACGTTAATGAACATACATGATGTAATGTTCTTATGGATCACGAATTACAAATCAAGCACGTCAGCATTTCATGATATAGTGGAAGCGTGAACATGAAATAAAGACATTGGAAGATTTATTCAGCGATGATTCCGAAGATAATATATGGACTAAAATTTGTGGTATTAAAGTGTAAATACCTTGTAAGGACAATGAATTGACCAGTCGACAAACATTAATTCTGGGAGATATTAATCTGAAGTTGTTTGATAATGAAATCAATTAACTTAGACTGTAAATGTTCTGAACTTTCATATCTTCTTTATCAGATCAAGTCACATTCTGAATAACTGATGATTCCGTAAGTTGTTGAACTCTTCTAATAGTGATTCTAAATTCCGACATTCTATCGGTATACAAAAGATCCGTATTTCTCTGCCTGCTAAGATTATCCAGTACCTCTGAATAATACCTGTAAACTCTGGTGTGTTCCCTAATCACATGAATATTTTATCTAATTTTTGTTATGATACCTGGCATGGATTCTGATCTGATACTTGACCTGAACTATGTTTTGATTTGTGATATATTTGTTTATGGACGGAACATGTTTTATTGGGGGTATAGTTGGAGGAAGAATACTTGCAGGTTCCTCGGCTTTGTGCTGAGAGCCTTACTGTTCGTGACGGGGTTGAATACTTGTAGGTTCCTTGGCTTTGTGATCAGGGCCTTACTGTTCGTGACGAGTTTGTATGGTTATGGAGAACCTACACATTTTGTTCGTGACGGATGTGGAAATTACTATGGTTTTTGAATTTTAAAAAAATTTGTTTTAAAAAGATCTGTATCTTTTCACTGGTTTTGAGGGAACACACTAGACAACCTATTATGATCTCCTGAACCTAGACATCTGAAATATTTCCCTGAACTAAACTCTTACTATATGTTACTACCTGAAATATCCGTAGGATCTCTGCTCAGCATAAAAATCTGTAGATGTCTGAACCAATAAGGAAAAATATGTTTATTTGTATCTACACGTTCTTCAGCATCATCTGGTAGTTCTGTATTACTGAACTTTCCGAAGCTCACTCTATTACTCACAATTGCAGGTTAAAAGAATTGTACAGTGCAGCTATTGACATCAATAAAGGAGTTTTTCCGGTGCTACTTGCAGAGTATGGTACATGTGATTAGGGGGCCTTTAATTGTATTTGTTTTATATACGAGTCTGAAAATCTATTTTATTTCTGTATACTGATAAATGATTTTATAAGTTACATGTTTTAAATAAAAGTTTTAAATTTTTCGTTATTTTTACAGTGGGTCACTCCAGTGGCCCTAATGTGACACTCCAAATCGGATCGGGTTACCCGCATCGGTCTGAGGGGGTTACATTTAATGGTATCAGAGCTTAGGTTTGAGTAAAAAAATTTCCAAATAAACTGGTCGGTCGAATTTCAAAACTATGTCTGATCAGTACATGCCCCTAAACTACAATCGTACCTCTATGAGCTGGAACTCTAAGGTTGAGTCTCTATCTGTAATGAGCAAACCTAAGTTTTCATTCGTTAGGACTTTATCATTTTATAAAGGAATATCAGTAACGACTGTCTAAATTCTGTAAAGTACCACACGAGCCATGTAAGAGTTACTCATCTGAGAAATTCTGACTCGACTCCGGAAATGAAATTAGGATATGCTCTGCTCTATGAGCCTATTCTCATGACCAAGACTGAATTGATTATTCAAGGAAATTTTCGTTCGGATTCTTTTATTGAAATGGGGGAGAGTTCTTATAAGATTGTATACTCAACTGGTTAAGGATTAGTGGAGGATTTGTATTTCTATAAGAGCTACATGAAATATATGAAAGAACTGATGAAAGTCCCATTTCTGTAATTATATGACATGAATGAATTTCGAGGACGAAATTCTTTTAAGGAGAGGAGAATTGTAACACCCTAATTTAGGGGCTAAATTTTAGAAATTATAAAGTGGTTAATTTAATTGGTATTTTGGAAGAAATTGATGATTAAATTGTAAAATTTCAAAGTTGACAGACCGTTTTATAAAGTGTAGGAAATTCAATGGCTAAACTCAGAGTTTAACCATTTTTCTTTAGGAGAAAATATAAACTCCTTCCCCGTGTGCAGTTTCCAATTTCCCTTCTCCTTCTCCTTCAACCCTCATTTCAACTCCGATCTACTTATCGTCCGACCTCCGATCGACGAACCGAAACCACCATCATGTTCATTGTCGACCGATGAACAAAAACCCTCAAACCTTTCATCGTGAATCGTCGTCGTTCGTCGTTAAATTCAGTTGGAACTATCATCGATTTTAACTCGATTTCAGTTGGTTTTTCGTCGATTCACGTCGATCCGGCTATCCGTTTTCGACACCTCCCGCATCATTGTGTTCCTTACATCGTTTCGAGTCCACCGGTGCCCTCCGTTTTTCCGTCGTCGCCGGTGAGTGGAAGGGTGAGAAAGTCAACGTTTTCGATGTTTCGGAATCGAGCTCTTCGCCGTTCAAAATTGTAAACCGAGCTTGGTAAGTGTCTCAAAATGCTTTTAGTTTATCAGATCCTGTGTTTTCCTCCCTTGTTTTTGTTAAGAATCCTTTGAGATCGTTAAAGAACAATTATTTGTTAGGTTCATTCTGTTTCTAGATCACTTGTCCCTTTGCCTTATATATTTTTTCAATTACATATGTAGATTTTCTTCATCAAGGACATTCTGTTCTTTGTAGTTTACTAATGGTTGGGCTCCAAGATTTCCATTTGTAGATATGTATTGCAAAATTTGTGTAAAATTTACTACTTTCCTGTAATCAGAAGAGAGAATTTGATATTTTTTGTTCCTGCAGAAATTTAAGCCGCCTCCGATGTGCCTTTGTTGAGGTAAATGATATCCGTTTTGCAATGGATGAGTTACCAGAACATGTGGTTTGGGAAATTTTAGGCAGGATTAGGAAAACTGAGGACAGGAACTCTGTTTCATTAGCGTGTAAAAGTCTTTATGAAATGGATAACGAACAGAGAATTTCTCTTCGAGTTGGTTGTGGATTAGATCCTGCAAATGAAGCTTTGGCTTCCCTTTGCATTAGGTTTTCCAACTTAACAAAAGTCGAAATCACTTACTCTGGTTGGATGTCCAAACTCGGCAAACAAATGGATGACCAAGGGCTCTCAGTTCTTGCTGGCTACTGCCCTTTACTAAGTGATTTCACGTTAAGCTATTGCACGTTTGTCACTGATATCGGCCTCCGTTACTTGGCTTCTTGCTCGAAGCTTTCAGCTTTGAAGCTGAACTTTAACCCAAGAATTACCGGCTGTGGCATACTATCCCTTGTTGAAGGTTGCAGAAGCCTTGCCATTCTCCATCTTATTCACTGCCTGAACGTGAATAGTGTTGAGTGGTTAGAATATCTTGGCAAGCTTGAAACTCTTGAAGATCTTTCTATTAAAAATTTTAGAGTAATTGGGGAAGGTGATTTGATAAAGCTAGGACCGAGTTGAAAAAAGATAGAACGGTTGGAAATTGAGGTGGATTCTAATTACCGCTACCTGCAAGTTTACGACCGGTTGGCTGTAGAACGATGGCAAAGACGGTGGATTCCATGTGAAAATATGTAGGAGCTTAGGTTGGTCAATTGCATCATCAGCCCTGGAAGAGGGCTGGCTTGCGTATTAGGGAAGTTCCGAAACTTGGAGAAAATTCACTTGGACATGTGCATTGGAGCAAGAGACTCAGACACTGTAAGCTTAGCACAAAAGTCTAGTAATCTTCTGTCAATATCTCTCCCTGTTCCTTCTGATTTCTCACAGCCTTTATTGATGAACAATCCATTAACATTAACTGATGAGAGTCTAAAAGCCACTGCTCAGAACTGTTTGATGCTTGAAATGTTGAGGATATCTTTCTCTGATGGATAGTTTGCTCAATTTTGATCGTTTACTTTAAATGGAATTCTTAGTGTGATTCAAAATTGCCCTGTCCGGGAACTTGCTCTTGACCATGTCAATTCCTTTACTGATATTGGGATGAAAGCTTTATGCTCAGCTCAGCATTTAGAAACCCTGGAGCTTGAGAGATGCCAAGAAATAAGCGATGAGGGGTTGCAGCTAGTAAGTCAGTTTCCCTGTCTCCGTGTTTTGCAGCTGAGAAAATGTTTGGGGATTACAGATGATGGATTCAGAACTCTTTTTGTTTCATACAAATCGGATTTCTTGGCTGTTGACGATAGTTCTCAAATTTCTGAAAGAGCAATCTACGGTGCTGCTAGATCGATATCATTTGGGCAAGATTTGTCATGGATGTATTGAACGTGGTAAGTATAATTATGAGGTTTCTTTTGTTTGTGCCTTCTGGTTTTAGATTTCATTGAACATTTCTAGACGTTGCATCTAATTCATGTATTATCTTTACATGTAACAGTTGATAATAACAATGTATATAATTTCTATATGCTATATTGTAGTATTGATTGTTGAAAATGATATCTTTTGGTAAGAAAAATGAGAAGAATATTGAGCCTGGCATCTTGGCATTGTTGAGCCGTCAAGTATTTCACATGTTCTTTCCAAGTTCTTCTGTCGGTTCAGTTGACTAAAGGAAATGAGGGTTGAATTCAGGGATTTAAAGTAAGGCTAAAGGCTCAACATTTTTAGGACAAAAGACCCCATATTTTTCATTTGTTGATTAATGATTACTATCTACGGGAAGGGTCTTTTTGCTAAAATAAAATGTTGGGAGATAAAATACCTTAAAAAAACAAGAAGTGAAGAGTGACTATTTAATCTACATATTTTTTGTCATTATTCCATAAATCTAATCCTTGTGGCTTCACGAAAAGCTCTACAGGTCAAACTACGATGCTGGAAATTCGTTAAAGAACTTTTAGTAACTTTGTCAAAATTTCGGACAACAAATAATGAGGTAAATCACTCAAGTTTTTTACTAGGGACGAGAAGAAATTTGCGGGGTTTATTTTGAAATTTTTAATTGTTTGGAATTTTAACAAAACAACCTTCTATAGTCGGGATATCATTTTTATACTTTATCTTAAATATATTTGATAGATTTAATAATTTATAAATGAAATATATATGTTAATTTAATTAATATCATGATAGTAATTTAAAACTTGTAAATTCAAACACATTTAAATGTATAATATATTTTACCTTATTAGTAAAAAAATTATAAAATGTTAGAAGAATCGTCTAATAATAATGTACTCTTAGAACGTTTTGACATCGGACCCATGGAGACTGGTTGGATGTCACTTGTGCTTCTCTCTTTCTTACTCTTCCATCATTACATCATTTGGAAAAATAAATAAATGCCCGCACTTTATATAAACAATGGTTAAATATTTAAAAGAAAAAATAAAATTAAAATAGTATAATTATATATACAATTTTTGTATAAGATAATGACAATGATATATTATTATAAAATAAGGTAATATCTAGTTACACAATGTAAAACTAAATTATTTTACATTAATTTATGATTGTTTAATGAATAAAAATAGATGACTGGAATTAACAGTAAGAAATAAAAAAATATTCATTGGAAAAAATAATGAGATAATATCAATTGTCTATTTCCACACGTCTAATGATCATAAATCATATAAAACTATATATTTTTTTACATTATGTTAGTGGATTTTAATCCTTATAAAACTATAGAATTAATTAATGAGGTGTAGTCATTTGATTCACAAATAATATATTTATTGTTATCTTAAATATTACCCAAATATCAAATAATTATTTTTTAAAAACAATTATTATCTCTAATTAGGGAAAAAGGAACTTTACTCTTAATAGGTAATGTACCCACAACCCATGGAAAAGGGGATTTATCAACTGAGAATTTTTAATCATTTACTTTAAGAATTGTTGACACAAATAACTAATCATAAATGTGGTTTTCTTCTTTTTTTTATATAAAAAAAAACTTGCATGTGAAATATGAGTATTATATTGCAGAGAAGTTGCATTATCTATAACCTTCTGTCAGCACAAAGGGAAAGTTATGGCTATTTTATAAGGGGCCATTGGCAGCAGGCAAGGCAGGGTGAGTATGTTCCCGAAAACCTAACAAAATAAATAAATGAAAATAAATAGAAAAGCTTGGTTCTACACACTACAGGTAGAACCGAATGTGTTGGAGTGAGTAGTACATAGTATTCTTCCAGGGTTTTGTATATGTTCCCATTGCCTTTGAAAATGACAACACAAACATATCTCATTTACATCTTCAAATGAAGATCATATAGTAAAAATTACTATTTTAGAAACGATTTTAACTTGGTATTTATAATTAAAAGTCGACGTCATTCCTTAAAATTAATATAGTTCTCTTAATTTTGTACCCATAAAAAGAAAATGAAATTCGAGAAGATTAAGAAACTATGAGAGCAGAACGAGTACATTTAACTCTATCATGTATCACAATTAGAGGAGGGAGAGATTCAGGGTTTAATGGTAATTAGGGCTTCAAAGTTCACATGATAATGTTTCATGTCGACAAAGAAAGATACAATTATTGTGTGCATTGATAGAGGAATTGTAGAGTTAATTTTATGGTACTAAAAGTAATATTAAATATAAAACAAGACAAAGGAGAATAGAGAAATGAAAGATGAAGAAAGCAACATGTTGGCTATGACCCAATGGCTCCCCTGATGTGGAAACTCATTTTCCTCCACTCTCTTGCTTCAACTATTCCTTTCACCTCCCCCCCCCCCTTTTATAATTTATTGCCTTATTTAGCAAAAGATAATTAATCTGCATCCATCTCAACGATATGTCCAGTGAAAGAGGGAAGGACATAGTTGAAGGATCATCAAGGGGTGATCAGCCCCCCACGCCTAGCCGCTATGAGTCACAGAAGAGAAGGGATTGGAATACTTTCGGGCAGTACTTGAAGAACCAGAGGCCCCCAGTCCCTCTTTCTCAGTGCAACTGCAACCATGTCCTTGACTTCCTTCGGTACCTGGATCAGTTCGGCAAGACCAAGGTCCACCTCCAGGGCTGCATGTTCTATGGACAGCCTGAGCCTCCTGCCCCTTGCACTTGCCCCCTTAGGCAAGCTTGGGGCAGCCTCGATGCTCTTATTGGCAGGCTTCGAGCTGCTTATGAAGAGAATGGAGGGTCACCTGAGACCAACCCTTTCGCCAGCGGTGCTATTCGTGTTTATCTCAGAGAGGTCAGGGAGTGTCAAGCTAAGGCAAGGGGTATCCCTTATAAGAAGAAGAAAAAGAAGCCGACTCAAGGCAAGGGAACTGATGAATCCACCTCCACCATCCACTTTTCTTGATTCTTTGGACCCCTATATGGTAAATTGTTCTATCATCCTTAATCTCACTACCTACTTTCACTTGCAGACTGCTAGATCTAGGAAGCTGTGCTATTATTTTCATGCCATTAGATCATTTCTGAACTAAAACACTGCTTTGTTGAAGGCTACCGAGTACTAACATACAAACCAACAAATTAAAACTAATCGTTTACCTGTTTGGAGGCAAACCAGATAAAAATCAACCAATTCTCATCATTATAAACACCTCATTTTCCTTTGCCTCTCACCCGAAATTTACAACATTCAAGAACCCTAATCAGCATTTATAGTGACATGATATCAGAATACATAGGAACGATCTGAGGATGTTTCCAGATTAGCTTTTATACTAGCTAGCTAGGTATTTCTATTCTTATGGGATGGGATATTTATTTCTAGTAACAACAAAAAGCTGCCCAGAAGTATGCAAAACCTGACTGAAAATATTCGCTCAATGTAATGTTAGTTACTTGATGAAAACTTTTCCCCATTTAAAGATTCTGCAGATTATGTGGCGCCATGAATGGTCAAGTGAGATGCATAAATCATGCACTTTTCCATGTTTGCAAATATAAAATATACAAATGATTGACAGCAAACGGCTGTTGAAAGTTTAAGGTTTCTCAACGGATCACCTTAGATAATATATTTTAGTGTTTATCCTTGCCTTTTGCTCAATTGAATTAACATAATTAGAATCTTCATGCAGGGATGTTCTGAAATGCCTGACTCATTAAATTAACATTTGCTTTCTTTAACCTTAACAATAACAACAATTTAACTGATGCCCCACCTTATATATATATAGTGCAGAAGATCTTTGCAAGGCTAGTTTTGAGATTTTGCATTTCTGCATTAATAAATTAATTTTGTTGTTGCCTTTTGTACCTTCCATAGATTTTCATGTTCATGTTTTTACTCCTTAAAGTTCTACCACCTCACGTGTTCTTGTCGTTCTTCTTCGCCATCATCAAATGCAAAACCCTTTCCCCCGCACCTCATGTTGTTTTTCTATACCTCACTTGAACTTGTAGACAGCAAATTATGTTTCTTTTGAACAATGATTCATATGAATGAAAGATATCGCAGATCATGTGCATTTCCTTTATATATTTTCATTGAATTTGTTCTACTTATAATGCAATTTGCATCTCCATCTTCATACGTAAATCGAAGATTCAGAAACTTCTTTGCATTTCCTATATATTTTCATTGAATTTCTTCTACTTATAATGCCATTTGCATCTCCATCTTTCGTCTTCGGACGTATATCGAAGATGGGAAACATCTCTGCATTTCCTATATATTTTCATTGAATTTCTTCTACTTATAATGCCATATGCATCTCTATCTTCCGACGTAAATCGAAGATGGAGAAACATCTTTGTATTTCCTATATATTTTCATTGAATTTCTTAATTTATGTCATTTCTTTTTTCCTGAAATCATGGTTAATTCGTTATAAAAGGTTAAACATTCCTTTCTTAATAACAAGGAACATGTAGAGCAGCCTTTATGATCCGTTTTCAATTTTACATGAATATATATATATATATACTCAAATATTGAAAGGAATAAGGTACTTAAGTTTAAAATAATAAAATTTATTATGTATTTAATCTAAAAAAAATTAGAGGGGATAAAAGTTTATTTTTACTTAAATTTAAACTTATAAGAACCTAAAATGCTATTAAACAAAAACAATTGGGAGGAACAAGAGTCTCTCCCACACTCTATACAAATCCGTCTCTGGTTAGGATTTTATCGAGAATCTCCTTTTCCGACATGTATAATTAAACCTTTAAAAAATATTATTTGGGCATAAAAATTAAGGAATAATTTCTCTTATCCCTCCTACCTTATTAAGGCATGCAACATTATTAAATTTGTAATTTCTTGAGTTTTTTTTGTAGAATCTATAAATTAGATTATGTCAAATAATTAAATATGAAATGATCTATATTTATTTGTAAAACATTTTAATGAGATTATATTATAATCAAGTGTATCGATCATGTATATATACATTGTTAGCTTGACTCGAAAAGAATTATATACCGTGACATCTACTGTTTTTATTATTATTATTATTGGTAGGAGGAAGGAGAAGGTCTTGTCAGAATCGAATTTAAGAATTAATATCAATTGAAGCTAGTGTTCAATTGAAATTTTTTTGTCAATGCACCATAGACTTGGTTGATTGATATTTACTAACAAGACATTAGAGATGGATCGAATGGGGCGGATGGGGACAATCATTCTTCTTGAAAATTTTAAATTAGTATATATTTTAGAAATATATATATATATATATATATATATATATATATATATATATATATTTATTTTCAATTGATAATATGTTTTCATTTATTAAAATTTTATAAGTTTGCTTCATTCTAAAAGTTTGTAGGTTCATTTCCTTAACCTAAAATTTTATAGATTTGTATAATGAAAGTGTATTAAATATAAATCATATATGAATATATAAACAAGGCTTGCAACTTGGGGAAGTAATGAGATATAGTTTGATGCAGGGATTAGACGAGAAGAGAATCAAATGGGAGGGATCATAATATGATTAAAGCTATTGAAGATTGAGCCGAGTTTGATTTTATGTTTGGTATTTGGCAAAAGCCATAATCAAGGGAAGAGTTGGGTGTCTATAATTCTCTTGATCAATTGTGTTTTTCTTTTATCTGATAAATATGATATAAATATAAAGTAATATATGTTCAAAAACTTTAAACTTTTGACAATAAAGGCTCATACTCTTACATACATAATGTTTGAACTCGAGACTTCAAGAGATAACAATAAATCTCTAAATCGCGGAGGTCGCTTAGTTCGTGGTGTGTTTTTTTCTATTTTTAAGAATGTTCATTTTCTGCCTAGGAAATATGTTGATATCTTTGTAATCATTGTATGAATAATATCCTGTAATCTTAAATGTGGATGAGCAGATTCGTCCTAAAAGATGAGTAGATCTTGTGCTATTTTTTAAAATGAGACCTTTAAAATATTTTATAATAAGGTTTAATTTGTCAAATTTAAAATTATAAGGGATCTACGAGGTCTTTTTATCAAAATTCATCATGAAAAAATGATTAAAAATACTATCAAAATCTTCGTTTACAACTTTCTCGGCCACTTTCTTTTAAATAAATATATTGTTAGAACACAAAAGTTATATATGAACGAGTCTAAATGTCATTCATGTATGAGACAATTAAATTTTAAGATCTCATGACATATCAACTTATATTTATACGTGGACGGAAGTTGGCATTACTTTTACCAATGTAAGATAAGATCAGAGGAAGAAGTCGTCACTCTTTATGTAGTTCTCATACCTCCATCAGTTATTGTGCCGATGGATAAAACAAGAATCAGATAGAGACTACACCTATTCAAAGGTTTATGGAGACTTGTTTCATATATAGAAATATATACACATCAATCTGTACGTAATTAAATCCATGTTTCTTCCTAAACGAAGGCTTCAAGGGAATTGTGAAGGCATCATATTAAAGTGCTTAAACGAAGTTTGGGTTTGAAACTGATATTTCCCATTGGAAGAAAGAGATTTGCTAACGTTATGATTTTTTTTTGGACCAGCTCATGAAATTACGATCAAAACAGTAATAAGCATGAGGTCTGTGAGATAGGAAAGGCCGTATAGATAGAATGTAGGGATTAGGGTTTTGAATTGTAACAAGTGTAACAGATTTTATATATTTTTCATCATAGTAAACGTTTTTTCTCATGACCTTTTTTTTTTAGTTTTCCACGTAAATTTTGATTTATTTTATTTTATTATTCGGTCATATTCATTTGTTATTAATCGTTCCAATAATTATAACATGTTACTTAGAGGGGGCGCAATGTTAAGAGCTCTTTTTCTTAAGTGAAACTGACTTGGCAACATCCATTTTTGAGGGACCAAGCAACAGAGAATAAGTGTAAGAATATAAGGGATGCAATACAAAAACGTCCTAAATAACCGATCCATTTACACCCAAAACTGAACCCATCCCTTGAATTCATTGGCATAATGAATATTTGGTTGTTTTATAGTGTAAATGTCAGAAGATGAAGGATTAAAGTAGTAGGTTGTGACTGCATCTAATTACATTCAATGTATCCCTGTGCTGAGGATTGAACATTTTGTCTTTTTACATAACTCTTATCTTCATTGGATTAATCAATTAATTAGTCTTTAATAATTCCGAAAACTTGACTAATAGGCACCTACTCCTATTGCCATACCCTTTGGCATCGGGAAAACGGCCTGCACCCTTAATATTTTTTTATAATTATTGGTATTTGATTTATTGATTGATTAATTTAGATAAAGTATCGTAGAGACTTGATGACCCTCAAAATCTTATTTACTCTATTTACAAATGTTAGTCTGTCCTTATTTAAGAGATCTAATATTTCATCTCACTAAATCAATTAATTGTTAGTATCTATACTATTAATTTGATAACCGATTTGATACCGTTACAACAAATAATGGCAATCAAAAGAAACAAAACTAAACGTAAAATTAAAGAGTAGAATTGAAGCATCGCCAAGTTATCATGCGGATATCGCTTAGATAAACAGTTAATTGAAGATAAAATAGTATAATAATGATAATAATATTTAAATATTATTATAAAAATTAAAGATAAAATTCAAGTTTCGTTATTTCTAGGATTGTTATAAATATATCAATTCTAAAAAATAAAAAAATATTAAAATAATATAAAGAAATGTATATAAATAAATATTTGATTTTTGACTGAACAAATGATTGGAAACGAATTGAAGCCTGTAAATACACAATTTTTTAAGATTGATTTTCGATCAATCTTTGGTGTTTGGAATTGTCGTTCACCTGTCTCTCATGATACAACAATTAGATGATCAGCTACAATAACACAAATACAAAGATCATGAACTATACCCTTATCTGTTCCTATCATCGGAAAAACCAGAGGAGAAAAAAGTTTTTTTTCTTTCAAGTTGTTTGAGTTCTTGAATTGTAAAAAACTATCAAATTATGCTTAACCCAGAAGTTTTGCATGATATTTGTAGGGATTTCTCTTAGGTAATAAATCCATAATCTATCTTAACTAGTGATGACGGAATAATTTATTTTCCTTTAGTGTAAGCCTCACATGAAATTGTTCTTCCATGGATGATCATATAAAGTGTCAATTATTTTTCACATTATAATTAAATCGGGATGGTCTAACTGGTCATATTAAATAATAAAAGTTAGCTTTAAGTATGAATACTTATTTTACATTAAAGCTTTCAACAAAAGTGAAAACATAGTTAGATAAAATCTATACAAAAGTGAGCTTTAATGTAACATAGATTTTGAGCTTAATTGTTTATATTCATTTGTAAAACACTTGTGAGCTTAATTGTTTATATTGTTAAATTGTTATTTGGGTGAGAATTTATTTGCCGTATGAGATTTTTCTTTAGTTCTCTAAATTTGTATTTACTCTTTAGAAGAATGTGTATCTAAGGTTTAAAGTATAACCTTGAGATATTTGTAAAGTTACATTTTTTTGTCCGGGTCTACAAAAATATTATTAATTATATTATTATTATTATTATTTACATTTTGCAGGCCAATGTAGCACAACAATACAAGCCCATATACCAACCCAATTACAAGCAAAACCCAGCGCTCAACCCAACCCGAAGGGGACCAGAACCGAACCGACCCGACTTAAGCCTGATAGTCCCCAAACTCGACTGACCCAGACACAAGACCGAGGCAAAACAACCAAGATCTGACCCAACCCAATTATGATTTCTGAAACCCTAATCCTAGACAACTAATATCGCCTCCTGTTGCTTTTGTCGCCACCGTTCCAGCAGTATCGTATCATCTGTCAGCCCATCAGTCAAAACAACTCCATTAAAGAAATGAAAAGCAAATCCAATGTAGATCCCATTAGATCTCTAGTTATCAGAAATCACAAAGGGGCAAATTGAAAGAAGAGAAAAAGGAAATAAAAAGGGGGACACTGCAGAACATTAAAAAAAGGATGAGGGAAAACATTTAAGAGGAAAAAGAGGGAGATCGAACAAAAAAAACACTTAGAGTCAAACCAAAACAACAAAGCCGAGAGAGAAAAAGGAAAACAAGGAGAAAATTGTACCTCGTTTGGAGATCTAAATGCCCGAATGTCACCATTCTTCAAAATTTTCAAAGGTATAAAAACCTAGATCTAAGACTTTAGGGTAAGAGGGTTGAGTTTCAGGTTGAGGACGTAAAGGGGAGGCTTTTGGGACCGTTTGCTCCCTCCGACCATCGTGATTGCCGCTGTGCGCCACCGACAGCGGCGGTTGATACCTTCACTGATGAGAGAGTTGAGAGAGTTGAGAGAGTTGAGAGAGTTCTCTCTCTATCTGTTTTTTTTATGAAATGAGAAAATGAAGAAGGATAGCCTTATTTTGGGCTTATATAATACATCCAAAATGACGTCGTTTAGGCCAAGAGGGTCTACGTGTTTTTTGGAAATGGTAAAATAGCATTTTAGGTCCCTACGGCTTTGTAATCTCTTGATTTGGTCATTAAATGATAATGTTATTCTGTTTCAGGCATGTATCTTTTAATACTTACATTTAAGTCACCAGTTTAGTTGTTATACCATTCTTGTTTATGTTTAAATTTGGCAATGAAATTTATAAATATTTTATTTTAGCCACTACTTGACATGTGGTTTAATTATGGTTTGGTCCTTTATGTTTCTGCTTATTTCATTTCGGTCCTTAGTATTATTTATGGAGAAAATAACTTCAGTGACCAAAAATCCCAGATAATATACGATTTTGACCAACTTTTATTGGATTTGCGAAAATGACCAACAAAATCGCAATGCGATCTCTAATTCACATTGCGATCTCTACTATCGCAAATTCGCGTTGCGATAGTTGGAAATCGCGTTGCGATAGTTGGAAATCGCGTTGCGATTTTCCATTTCGCGTTGCGATAGTTGAAAATCGCGTTGCGATTTTCCATTTCGCGTTGCGATAGTTGAAAATCGCGTTGCGATTTTCTATTTCGCGTTGCGATTTTCCATTTCGCGTTGCGATAGTTGAAAATCGCGTTGCGATTTTCCATTTCGCGTTGCGATAGTTGAAAATCGCGTTGCGATTTTTCATTTCGCATTGCGATAGCCTACAATCGCGTCACATTTTGTTTCTTAAGAATTTTCTCAAAAAGGTAGTATCCGCGCGGACGTGTCGAAGACACGTATTACCACGACCACGACACGACCCGACCCGACCCGACCCGAGACGGACGGACGGCGGCGGCGGCGCGCGAGAGTCCCCCTTGTTCTCTATCACTCAACAAGGAAGTGGGAAAGCCAAGCCTTAAATACCATTCCCAATAGTATTTCCAATACTATGTGGGATTTGAGCATTACCAACACTTGTTCCCAATACTATGTGGGATTGAGCCTTAAATAGTGAAATTATTTTTGAATGTTTTGCTTAAAATTGTAATAACCGCGATTGATTGTAGATTGACTTTTAATTATGACATATTTAATCGTATAATCTAATGCAATTGGTTGCTGATTCAGTTGTTTTAAGGTGCATGATTGTTAATTGTTTCCTGAATAATCACATTGTATTGGAAACAAGTGTTGGTAATGCTCAATCCCACATAGTATTGGAAATACTATTGAGAATGGTATTTAAGGCTTGGCTTTCCCACTTCCTTGTTGAGTGATAGAGAACAAGGGGGACTCTCGGGCGTCGCCGCCACCGTCCGTCTCATCTCGGGTCGGGTCGGGTCGGGTCGGGTCGTGGTCGTGGTAATACGTGTCTTCGACACGTCCGCGCGGATACTATCTTTTTAGAGAAAATTCTTAAGAAACAAAATCTTTTTTTTTAACTATCACAACGAATTTTCGCAACGAATTTGGAAAATCGCAACGAGAACTGTAGACTATCGCAATGAATTTGGAAAATCGCAACGACAACTGTAGACTATCGCAACACGAACTGGAAAATCGTAACGCGAAATGGTAAATCGCAACGCGAAATGGAAAATCGCAACGCGATTTTCGCAACGAATTTGGAAAATCGCAACGACAACTGTAGACTATCGCAACGCGAACTGGAAAATCGCAACGCGAACTGGAAAATCGCAACACGAAATGGAAAATCGCAACGCGATTTTCAATTATCGCAACGCGAAATGCAACGCGAATTTGCGATAGTGGAGATCGCAATGCGAATTAGAGATCGCATTGCGATTTTGTTGGTCATTTTCGCAAATCCAAAAAAAGTTGATCAAAATCGTATATTATCTGGGATTTTTGGTCACTGAGGTTATTTTCTCTTATTTATGGGTTAATTTCATTTCTAGTACATGTATTGTTTAATATTTGTGATTTTGGCTCTGGTTTATTTGTAATTATTGTTTAGTCCTTTAAATTTTTTTTTCTATTTTAGTCCTTTAAATTTCTATTTTAACTATTTTAGCCCTTTAAATTTTTGTTTTTGCTATTGTAGTCCTTAAAGTTTCTATTTTTTCTATTTTGACCCTTTAAATCGAATAGGATTACTTATCGTTTTTATTATTTGTATTTAGAGCTGTAATTATTATTTTATTTTGTTCTAATCCATTATGTATATGTATATTATGTATATTAAGACTCTTTGCATTATTTTAGATAGACATTATTAGTTATGTGTTGTAAATATTTCATTTTTATAGATTTCAAATTGTATTTGTTTTCAGCATTTTCCATTATCTATCGATATGTTATTTGAATATTTCAAGAACCGATTTGTAGAATAGGCATGGAAAGTATCACTTGGTCGAAGTGATGCAATCCGATACGATATTTTAACGAAATGGGAACTTGAAATAAATCTAGTTTATTTTACGTATTAAATTAATTTTTCATCAAATGATGCAATGCATGTTTCTAAGTGGCAATTTATGTTACAGGGCGAAAATACAAATATCTAAAATTAAACGTTAGTCCTTTTAATTTAGGGGATAATACGAGCTAGCCTTCACCTAAATGCTCAAAGAACCATCTCTATTATTCGACTCGATAATTGGTTAAAATCAATTAGGACTAATATTAATCTCACATTTTTTAGGTTTGAGCCCCTATGTTCCTTAATTTTCATAATTTGACACCTTAAGTTAGAAAAAACCTTAATTACCTTAGCTTAATTAGGATTAAATAAAAATTTGTTTGATTGCAATGTTTTTTAAACCTAAGACATTGTTTACTTATTAAGGAATTAATATTATATCTCCCTCAATCATGCTTCGGGGGTGACTATCGGTAATTCCCGAAATAAGTCGACATCCTTTTCAAAATTGCATCATGATTTTTAAAATTAAGGCAATGTCTAGTTATTAGACACAATAGCTAATCTCCCGCGTTTATGCTAGGGGGCATATGTTATTGGCCTTAATAAACGAATATCCTTTTCAACTTTGCATCCGTAATTATTTTCAAATTAAATAAAGATCAAACTCTAAATTTTTGACTTTAAATATAGGGTAATCAACTAGGTACCAATTTTTGGGTGCTTGTGGGGGTGCTAATCCTTCCCCACGCGTAACTTACTCCCGAACCTGATTTCTGGATTTCCGTAGACTTTAAAACTTGGTATTTTGATAAAAATAAAATGTTTTATTAAAATCACCTGATTTTTATAGTGTCCCAATCGATCATCAAATGATTGGTGACGACTCCTCACCTTTCAAAACCCATTTCAAAGAGAAAACCCTGAGTTAGTATCAGTCTTTCCCCGCCCGGGTGAAAAATGGTGTCGATAGTTACACATTGTCCTTAAAGATTACCAAATCTAGTGGATTTGATAAATTCTTAATGGCGATGCTAAGATAGTGAATGTAGACTTGATTTAGAAGTCAACCACTTCAAAATCGTTGTGCAATTTTTCTATCTTTCAATTGCTTCCAAACAATTTTTAAAGATCAATTCATCCTCTTCTTAACATATTTCGATTGATCGAAAGAGCTAACATATTATAAAAAGATTAATGAATAAATTATGTTGATCTAAAATATATAGATTAAATAAAAAAAACTAAGCATAATAGAGGGGCCAAAATCAGATTTGACCAATTAATTCCAAACTTCCTGAGAGGGGAAAATAGTTGAATCAAATGATTTGGTTTCCTTGCTATGATGTCTCGAAAATGAATTACATCAAAATGACAGATAGGGTGAGATATGGACAAATGTATAATCGACGCGGAAAAGTGTGTCGTAAGTTATCCTAATTACGAATTGAACGACTGTGATTAAAATTTTTTTTTTAATTTTGACTTTAAATATTATATATGTAAGAATATAAGTTTTATTGACAAATGATTAAGATTTAAGAGTATTTTAACTGATGTTATTTTATATTCACTTAAATTTATTAAAAATAAATAAAAGATTCTGAGATGCTACACTAAAGTGTGGCATTGTTGGCGTTTGTTGACAATTTGTTTTGGATAAATCAGATTTTATATCCAAAGAGCAAAATTTGCTTCAAAAATACAATCAGAGTTCCAGACCAACTACAAAATACTTACAAAATAATCAATGTTCTTCTATACCCCATTGATTACATAAAGTAATATTAACATGATCTATTCTATTGATATTTTTACCCCTTAGAATCAGGCTGACAGTGTCTTTAATGGCCTTGATAATTTCTTTTGCAGACCGAGCTCTTTGTTGGAACACCCTTTTGTTTCTCTCTTCCCAGATCATGTAAATGGTGGCGTTGAATGCTATTTTCATGATCAATGTAAGCAGTGACTTTCCTTTCCAAGTGGAACTTGCCCATACCGTGAAAATATCCCAAGAACGGACAGGAAAAATTACACCAGAGAGTGAGAACACTGCATTCCAGATAATGACAACAGAAGGGCATTGAAGGAAAAGATGCTCTCTAGTTTTCGGATCAGAATTGCAGAAAATACAGTGGCTTTCATTTATGAGCCCTATATAATGAAGACGGGCCTTCGTTGGGAGCTTATCAAGGAAAGTCATCCAAGTTATCAGGCTGTGTTTAGGAATGTGCAGTGGGAACCATAGGAGTTTCTGCCAGTGTACATTTGTCTTCTTATCTCGAAGAGAATCCCAGATTTTACCAGCGTTGTTTGCAGCATGTGTAAGAATTTGTTGAGCCCCAAGTCAGAGTTTAAGGAGTTTATTGAGGCTCCAACTTGCTATGGAATTGATTTCGACAGACCAGAAGTTTTTATCCTTGAAGACGTAGTGGTGGAGCCAAGCAACCCAAAAGGATCCTTCCCCAGCTAAAATGTATTTAATAAGAGAGATCATGCAAGCTTTGTTCCATGATTTCATATCCTTAATCCCGAGCCCTCCTTTGGATTTCAAGAAGCATATGTTTTTTCAGCTCACTCTTGCTCTAGTAGCAGCAGTGTCCGACCCTTTCCAAAAAAACCGAGAGCAGAGTTGCTCTATTCTCTTTAAGATCGAACTTGGCAGAAATATTTATCTGCACCAGAAATTTTAAATACTGGACAACACAGTCTTTATTAGCTCCAATCTTCCAGCATAACTAAGGTTCTTCGTGGACCAGTGGTGCAGTCTTGATTTAATGTTATCGATTAGGACCACACAGTCCTTTTCAGAGATTTTCTTGGTGAGAAGTGGAATACCTAAGTATCTCACAGGCAGAGTACCTAATTTGAATCCAATGTTGTGTTTAATGTTCTCAAGCATACTAGAAGACATTCTAGCAGAAAAGAATTCACTTTTTGATGCATTTAGTTTGAGACCTGAGATGTCATAGAAGTAATCTAAGACAACAGTAACACCAGCAATTGATTCTTGATTCCATTTGTAAAAGATGAGAAGATCATCTGCAAAGGTTAAATGAGTTAGGCCTATCATTTTGCATTTATTATGATAACCAAATACTCCTCTTAAAGCAGCCAAGTTAAGAAGTCGTGAAAGGATGTTCATTGCAAGAATAAATAGTAAAGGAGAGAGGGGGTCTCCTTGTCTTAAGCCCTTGGCTCCCTTAAAGTAACCAATCAAGGTACCATTAAAGGAGATATAAAAAGTTGTTGTTGAGAACCAGATGTAAATTAAGTTGATGAAAGTCTTAGGAAGTCCAATTGCCTTCAAGATTGCAGAAATGAAATCCCAATTAATAGAATCAAAAGCTTTGTGGAGGTCTACTTTCAAAGAGCGTCTAGGGGATAAGTTTTTTCTGTTGTAGCCTCTTACAAGTTCTTGAGCAAGAAGAGTATTTTCAATGATACTCCTATCATTGATAAAAGTGGTTTGATTAAGAGAAATCAAATCAGGCATAAGAGTGTTAAGTCTATTGACAATGATCTTAGAGATGGCTTTGTACACCACTGAACAACATGAAATTGGCCTAAAGTCCTTTACCTAACTTGGGTTAGGAATTTTAGGGACCATGCAATGATAGTAGAGTTAAAAGCAGGAAGGAGATATGATTCTTTGAAGAAGTAGGAAATGGCAGCAACAATATCTCTCTCAATCATAGACCATATTTATTTGAAAAAGAAATGAGAATACCCATCTGGCCCCGGAGATTTTTCGTTACCTTGACTGAAAAAAACAACTTTGATTTCCTCTTTTGTTACATCATTCTCAAGTTCAGCCGCCTTGTCAGCAGGCAAGGAGAATTGGATTAAATCCTGCAGCAGATTTAGGTGAATGTCTTTCCAATCAAGTTGGAAAAGAATTTTATCACCTCAGCAGATATTTGATCAAAAAATTCCAGCCTGTTACCATTTTCATCAATGAGGGCACGATTTGTGTCTTTTTTATTTTTTAGGCCAACTATAGAATAAAATAGTCTGGTGCATTTTTTGCCCTCCTTCAACCATTGGACTTTTGATTTTTTTTTTCTGAAGAACAAAGCTTCAGCTTCCTCCAGATTTTTCAGCTCATTTTGAAGGTACAACTGCTTGTCTATGTCATCATCTCCCTTTAATATTTTAAGTTGTTGCTATTCTAACTCTGTTTTCTTTCTCTTTACCCTTGCAGGAAGATCGCTGTAGTATGTGTGATTGAGGGTTTTGAGGCTGAATTTAAGTCTTTTTAGTTTAAAAAAGAGTTTCTGCATAGGATTACCATGTGCAGATTTGGACCAAGACTGATGCACTACTTCCATGAAGCTTAGGTGTTGAGTCCAGTAATTAAAGAATTTAAACGGTTTTGGTCGATCTACTTGGGCTTCTTTAGTGAGCCAGACTTGAGCAAGGCAATGATCAGAGATTCCAGGGGCTTGAAATTCTACATGAGAATCCTTGAAGGAGGTCACCCATTTAGGGTTGACAAGAACTCTATCGAGCTTTCTTGCGAGGAAGGAATTCTGCTGCTTGTTACTCCAAGTGAAAACAGGGCCAAATAAAGGGTGATAAAAAAGGTCAAGGTCAGAGAGGACTTCTTGGAAGTCCTTCATATCAAAGGTAGAAACGGGGCCAATTAAATCATAGTCGGAGCTTTCGCTAGAGTGGAAAATAATGTTGAAATCTCCACCATTGAGCTATGGGGAGAGGCCAACAGTAGTTTGAAGATCTCTTAATTTTTCCCAAATGAGTCTTCTAGTAATACCGTCATTACTTCCATAAGCTGTTGTGTAACACCCCAACCCGTATCTGACCCGGATACGAGTCCGAGATATCACATTGACTTTTTAAAACGATATTCTTATAAAATAACTGAACATTTGAACTCATTTTAAGAAAATACAATAATATTCTATTAAATTATGCTTCATTATAAAAAATTGAAAAAAAAATATGTATTTATGAACAGTACTATACGGTATGAACAGTGAAAAAAATTTGAATATCAATTGTGTATCGATGCAATGCTACAGTGCATCGATGCACTGCTACAGTAACTTTCGTAAAACGTTCATAAAACTCATAAAAATTTAACCGTTCATTATTATACATTTTTTATTTATATAAACACGTTTAAAACATTACAAAACTCAATCATATGATTTTAAAAACCATTTAGAGCATATCGGATTCAAATCTTTATTACATGTCAACCACTATCATTATTACAAAATGCATATTATTTAATACTTTTCTGATCTGATCTTAGGAAAGGAGAACTGACCTGTCTTGCTTAGCTTTTATCATTCTTCCTCTTCTTGGAACCTACGTGTGAAACAATCACACGCTAAGTCTATGACTTAGTGTGACATATAAACATATAATAAAAATAATGTATTTCATATCCATATGAACATATCTTCTACTCATTCAATCATGTCACATATGATTCCATGTAAATAATAATAGCATGATAACATGTAATAATGCAAACACTTTTATACCTTTTTGTAAGCCCATGTACATTACTGAGAACTTAAGGTATTTGAGTATATTGAGGTTGTGCACCACAATGTTGTAACCATAGCTCGTATAAATGTCCCGAAGGACCTATCCAGAGGTCATAAAGAACCTCGGCAACCATCCATATGTTCCGAAGAACATAGGTAAATTGTCTATATGTTCTGTAGAACATAGGTAACCCTCGACTCTTGGCATGCCAACTATACCACTAGCTCTCATATCATATAACATGGGCATTATCATTTATACATTTCATATCACTTGTTCTTTCTCTTCTGTCACATACCACATGTGCATTTGAATCTATTCACATATATCATTTATCAAATCATATGAACATATATACCTTATGCATGTATCATAATAATTATCATGTATGCATGTTCATAACTATTGTACCATAAAAATCAACATAGGAATTAGACTTATCACAAGTCTTATTCCATTGTATTGTACTTATAATAGGCACTCACCTTAGCCTTGCTTTGATTCGATCCTAATTCTTTGATTGTTCCAGAACTTGTTTAGGCTCAATATCTACATAAACATGATTTTCAAGACAATTATCAGAAGCCTAAACCTTATAACTTGGTATTAATAACTTAGGCTAATTTAATGAACCAAAATTCCATTTTTCTTAAGGGGTGTATCGATGCACTATGGGTGCATCGGTACACAAAATAGCTTCGAAATTCCCATACATCGATGTCTACTTGTGTGCATCGATACACATTGAATAATTTCTGGAAATTTACCCTTGATGCATCGGTACATGTTGAATGTGTACCGATGCACACTAGTCCAGAATTCCCATTTATGTACGTAAATTACTTCCTTCTAATTTAAATGTTCCATATTTCAACCCCTTTCATATCCTTAACTCACATACACATACTTAAACTAATTTATATCCATTTATCTCATCTTAAACCTTAAAATCCTCTCCCCTTTATGAACTTCAAGAATCATATCCAATTTTCAACATGTTCTAAATTCAATTCTAACACTTCATACTTCTTAATTCCACTTATGACAAGTCAAATTTGACTTCTACTTCTAATAATGAACTCTATTCCAAGATTTCATTCAAGAACTCAAAATCTTTAATCGCTCATATACCTTTCATCTTGTTATTTTAGAACAAATTAAGTTTTCATTAAGATTAATTATCATCTAATGATCATAATCCAACCTTTAAATCAACAAATAATCAAGAAATCAAAAACTTACCTTTGAGCTTGGAGATACGGGAGGAAGAAGAAGAAGAAGAAGAAGAAAGAGTTTTAAGATAACTCTTCCTCCACCCCCCACATGAATCATATTTATTAAGGAAAAAATATCTTTCCTGTCAAATGACCATTTTGCCCTTTAATTCCTTTAATAATTACTAAAAACTTTTAGGAAATATTTTTAAATAAATCATTAAACTATTCAACTTTTCCACTTTAATCAACAAATTTAAAAGTTTATAATTTAGTCACTAACTCGTAATTTGGGATGTTACATGTTGTGATGAATATTTGGGTATTCTGAAATATCCCTCGGACAGTGATACTCTGATCAGAAGAATTAATTAACGAGAAATACATGCCTTTTCTCGAAATGATCCATATCCTACCATTTACTACTTGGTCGTAATTAGTTACTGCATTCCAGTCAGAAAATTTCTTCCCTAGGATAATAACAAACTTATCTTCTTTCACTCTTGTCTCCAATAAACAGAACACATCTATTTTGTTTTGGTTAGCTCTTCTAATTATTCTATCTTGCTTATGAGGACAGTTGAGTCCTCTAACATTCCAGAAGGCTAGGATCATTGTGATTGGGTTACTGATTTGTCACCACCACCACTAACTTCAGCACATTTTGACTTTTCTTGTTTTTCTTTCTTTTTCGACTTGAATTCCTTAACTATAGCAACAATTCCTTTTGTAGATGCTCGAGGTTTCTTTTGGAGTTCCAAATATGCATAAGGAATATCCTCATAATCATTGAGAATATGGAATCTGTTAGAAGAGGTTGAGATATAAGTTTTTAGTTTTTCTTTGGGAGGTCTACCACGTCCTTTTTTTTTTGGAAAGATAGAGGAAGCTTCACATATTGTCTTGGATGTTTCCACTTTAGAGTCTATATTTATTTAGAGAACCTCAATCTGCTCTGTGATTTCCTTAGTTTGATCATTGACAGAGACTTGAGAATCATTAGCAGCTGAGGCAGTGTGATCTTGTTGGTCATCATTTTGTTCGTTTCTTCCTTTAGCTTGTTCATCAACAGTTGAAGTAACTTCATTGGATTTCTCTGACGAGAGTGCTAGTTTCTCTTGAAGCAATTTAATACCCCTAATTGTAGGGTCAGTGTCAACACTTGAGGATTTCTCCTTTTTTCTACAATATTGAGTTTTAGCAGTACCATGAATTTTTTACTACGTACAGCCTTTGTCGTTATGACCAAATATTTTACAGAAATTGCACCGAGCAGGCATCCATGGAACTTCAACTATTATTGAAACCTTTACTCCTTCCTTTAGTTCTACTTCAACTTGTTCAGGGATGGTATCATTTGCTCTTATTTTAATATAGAGTTTGGCATATTCTAGATGTGTTTTTGAAGGGGAACATTGTATAGGTGAACCCAGATAGATAAGCTTGAAAGATCAAAACTCAATTTTTGATGGTTAGGTTCCTATTTTCTTAAGATTAAGGGTTTATTCAATACGTGCCAGGGTCTATTTTTTAGGACTCAGTCGCGAGCACTAACAGTTGAGAACGAGAAAATATAAAGATTGCTACCAGCAATACTCACCTAAACCCTCGCGCCCGCCGTCACTTTCCTCCACAGGCTGTCCACGATTCTTTGCATTGAGGAGAAGCTCAGGGCAAGACCAAGGAACTAGCCGACAA
This sequence comes from Hibiscus syriacus, assembly GCF_006381635.1. Lineage (NCBI taxonomy): Eukaryota > Viridiplantae > Streptophyta > Magnoliopsida > Malvales > Malvaceae > Hibiscus > Hibiscus syriacus. The sequence goes on along the minus strand of NW_024062861.1, from coordinate 1,498,820 downwards.
GAGAGAGATTCCACTCCATGATTCCAGTATCAAGCACCTCATTTGGGGGATGAACTATTGAGACACCGTCGTAAACCCTAAGTGGGTAAAATTCAAGCTTTTGGTCTTCAGTACATCCGAATAACTTTCGTCAATCCATGGAAGTCGTGTGAAAACAGAGAGAGAACTTCAAAGAGGAATAAAAGAAGACTGAGCGAAGAGAGATCAAAGAAAGAGATGTCGGGGCACGACGAAGAACCCTGTTTCGTTAACCCAGCTAACGTGCGCCCAGAGGAAATTCTGATTTGTTTGTTGACAATTTGTTTGGCATTTTTCATGCTCTTTTCTCACCATTACCAACAAATTCAAAGAAAGACAAGAAGGTGCAGCTTGTCTGGATTGTTTTGGCGTCGTCATCATGTCTTTATTTGCACTTCAATATTTCTTCTTTAATTTTCTGCAAGGTTATTTATTTATTTTTGTTTTACCTCCATATTTTATGTGGTAAATCTTGTCACCTCTAACTATCTAATCAAGGTTAAACCAATCTCGCCTCTCAAATCTTGTATTCCTTAGTTGTTTTATTATTAGGGTAGAATTTTCAAATGATTATTAAATTATATTAAAATTATTTTTAGATATTAAACTTTTAGAAAATATAAAAAATAATTAAATTTATATTTTGTTATAAAATGAGCACTCCACCGTAGTTGTAATTAATTATTATCAAAGGTTGATATGATATTTTTTATAAATCTTAGCTGAATATAAGGTAGTATTTATTCAAATACTCTCATTCATTTAATAATGAATGTCCATACACTTATATACTCGGTGTAAGAACCCGAAACATTAAGGGATAATATGATATGTTAAACTAATGAAAACATGTCCCACACCAAATTTAATTTAAAATAATAATTTATTTATTTAATTTAATTAAAAGACTAAAATAGATAATTTTGAAGATTTTTTGGTCAAGTTCGAATATATAAGAAGTGCAGGGACTAGCCTTGTAATTTACCTAAAACCAAAAATATCAACTGACACCAAAAATAAAATAAAATGTTGGATGAGAAGTTTGAACCCGTGACCTAAACTATGGTTGGCCGTCACACTACTAACCAACCTAAGTCACTGTTAATGACTAATTTAATAAATATATTTTATAATAATTTTAAGGGTTGGCCTTGTTAAACAAATACCCAAAACCAAAAACCCTTTCCCCCAATCGTAAACCAAAACCCCATTCTAAAATTTCCCCCATTAAATCCATAGTCGTCGTCTCCCTTTGTCGATCAACCTTGCTCCGGCAACCGTTCTCGTGCTTAGTTGTCACCAGTCGAACCGGTCCCCCCCACGAGCCATCTCCAATCGTCAACAACCCTGATCGACCACCGTTTGGCCTAAATCAAGAGCAAAGCCATTCAGATCATCCCCGCTACTCCTCCGTCATCAGTCATCGGTAAGCGACACAGACCATCCTAATCGAAGCATTGTTGTCGTCCAACCAAAACCCCTCGTGGTCGATCGTTGCTAGTTGTCGCCGTTAGTCATGGAAAGTCGTTCGAAGTTCACCAATAACTTAGGTCATGCGTCGATATTTCCTCGATTTTGGTCGCTTCAGTCATCAGCTTGCCTTACCGTTGCCACAACTGAACTCCTCGTCGTCGTGCGCTCAAAACTCAACCGATGGGTCACGTCAATTTCATTCATCCACACTCAAGTTAAGCGTTTCGACGTTGTTCTTTTGATTTCGATGGTTTTGGCATGGTTGGGTTGATGTTTGGGTTAATTTTGGCTTGGCAATGGTGTTTGGATGCTCCCGGAGTGCTCCATCGATCGACCCGACCTCCGTTAACGTCACACGCACCGCCACGCGCTAGCAGTGCACGTTGGACTCCTTTACCGGTCTAAGAGCCTTTTGGAACCGCTCCAGTCGACCTGAGTCAACTCAATGAGTCTACCCGATTGAGTCAACTCAATGAGTCAACCCGTTGACTTTGACTGATTGTTGATATGACCGTTGACTTTGACAAGAGTTGAATTTGACTTTGACAAACATTGACTTTGACCAAAAAGTCTTTTTTTCTCGAAAAGTCTCATTATATGTTTTTCGACGTCTTGATCCCAAATTCAAAGTCTGTTTCGCCAAATTCAAACTCGGTAAGCTATTTTTGGAATTATATCTCCTGGTTCTATAAGAATTTTCATGTTTAAGTTTCGTTTCTAATGTAATTGGTTTTGCTATGTATCTGAGACATTATGGGACGTGTAATTAAAGTTCGATGGAGATTAAGTGGAGTTTAATTGGTTAACCGTTATGGCTTGAAAATCGAGGTAATACATTACTACCTTATGTATGCTTTATAGAACATGTTGACATTGGTTAATGAATTTATGAATATGTTTGGTTACATGTGTGTAATTAATACATTTCTAAACTTGATCCAAATGCGATGAAAAGTAATTAAACTGAATAAGACTCAAATTACATGTATAAGACACTAGAAGACCGATAATAAATAATTTCAGGTTTAGTGATTAACTGATAAAGCAATCAACCTCAAAATCTTTAAATTCTAATTATTTTTATTAAAATTTTAATACCAAAATCACCTAGTTAAGAAATTACAAAATTACTCCTATGAGGTAAAAATGGTCTGGACTGACCTTGATAGTGAAAGTACCCTGAGAATTCATATTTAATCCGATAAATTACTAATTCATCTGTTAAATTCCTAATATGTTCAGAAAGTCACTGATAATCAGATCTTAACATCCGAGAAGGTACAAGACCTAGAATTATTAATTTATCAACAAATACCTAAAGGATAAAACATCATAAGTACTATTTATATTTGAATTGTACGGAAAAATTGAATTAAATTGAAAGACTAGGCTGAAGGAAATGACCAAAATACCCTTCAAGTGTAAAATGACCTAAAGTACCTCCAAGCCCTATAATGATTAAATACCCTAAAGCTCCAAAATGAATAAATCAACCTCAAGTACTAAAATAACCTAAATACCCTCATGAATTGGATTGAGCAAATATCTTGGATAAATTTTGAAGATACCGGTGAAGCTTTAAATATAGTAACGCCCTTGAGGTTTATAGAGTACGACCTAAGTAGGTCGATCAGCTCTAATACTGTTACAATACAGAAAAGTAATTAAATACCCCTTAAATACATGGTCATATCCTCATGATCAGTCCAAAGATGGTTCTGAATGTGATTAGTTCGATTCTACATTACAGTCAGTTTTAAGAAATGAACATTCGTGAAATTTTCTCTACCTACATACTTGATAAGTATTGCCTTTGCTGGGATTTTTACAATGTGATTGGAATTGGAAACTTGTTAAGATGTTTGAAATCTGGAATTCTATAAATCGTTGCATACCCTTATAAAAATGATTTATCAAATTTCTCATGAATCAAATGACTATAATGCCCTTATGAATCTGATTGACAAAATCACCCCTGAAATATTTGAATATTAAGTAATTCTGATACAACAGTTCTTAAATACCCTTAAGATATATCCAAACACTAAATGATCCTTATGTATCGCTTTATGAATGACTGATTAATCCGTTAGTTTTTGAACCCTTTTTAATAGTGATCTCATTTCTGAAATTTTATCAAATTCCAAAATTTTTGTGGTTCCCTACTTGATAAATACCAAGTACCTCCAGAGAATAATTGGATCATCTAGTGTGTTCCCTATCTATTATATGATTATTTTTATCTGTCTTGAAATGAGATTTACTAAAGTTACTATTTTATTGAATCTTTAATTGTTGATATTCTGATTAATTGATGTATTGATTTATTTTTTATGAATTATGGCTACCTGATATGTGCTCTTTGGTTACCTGTTTTCACTGGAAAATATAATCATTCATGATTTATGGATCATGGAATCAACTATTTACTATATGAACCGATTATTAGAATATTGTCTAGGTAGGATTTTGGAGTATGAAGGTTCAACTCTGATCAAGTTTGTAATTCCTTACAGACCTAAGGTATTCCTTGGGTAGGCTCTAAGGCCCCAAGGCACTCCCTTAGTGTGGGACTATATTTTGGTTACCTGTTTTCACTGGAAAATATAATCATTCATGATTTATGGATCATGGAATCAACTATTTACTATATGAACCGATTATTAGAATATTGTCTAGGTAGGATTTTGGAGTATGGAGGTTCAACTCTGATCAAGTTTGTAATTCCTTACAAACCTAAGGTATTCCTTGGGTAGGCTCTAAGGCCCCAAGGCACTCCCTTAGTATGGGACTATATTTTGGATACCTGTTTTCACTGGAAAATATAATCATTCATGATTTATGGATCATGGAATCAACTATTTACTATATGAACCGATTATTAGAATATTGTCTAGGTAGGATTTTGGAGTATGGAGGTTTAACTCTGATCAAGTTTGTAATTCCTTACAAACCTAAGGTATTCCTTGGGTAGGCTCTAAGGCCCCAAGGCACTCCCTTAGTATGGGACTATATTTTGGTGTACAGATGGAGGGAATTCATGTGATTTAAATAACTACATTATCATTTTTACAATATTCTACTGGATAATGATTTTGATATTAAAGTTACTGCTCAATCTGATTTCTATTGGATACTGTATGGGTAGGAGTTTGGAGTACGAAGGTTCAGCTCTGATCAAGCTGATAAATCTTTACGGACCTAGGAGACCCTTGGGTAGGCCTATAGGCCCTAAGGAACTCCCTTAGGGTGGCTCCTTTGTTATGTCCTTGGGTAAGTCCTTATGGATGCAGTTCTAGGGAAACTGCATATCGGTGTTCTGTTTGAGGGTATTACTGTGGTTTTAAAATATGTTTTAAACTACTAATGTTTTTAAAGGATCTGTACACATTTCTCTATTTTGTTGGAACACACTAGACTCCTCAACTTAATCTTCTGAATATGTCTCTTGGAATACTTCCTTTAGACCGTAAATTTATGTTTGTAACTAAAGACGTAGATAGTAGAATCTGAAATCACCAATAGAATCTAATGATGTCTATCCCACTAAGGAAAGTTATGATTTACCATATACATGATAACCTATTGCATTCATCTGACAGTTTTGTATTATTGAGCTTTCCAAAGCTCTCTCTGTTACTTACTAATTCAGGTTAAAGAGTTTAATTCTATACTTGTATCGACATCAGTAAAGGAGTTCCACAAGTATTGCTTGCAGAGTACGGTGCATGTAATTAGGGGGCATGTAGGTTGTATTCTGTTTTTATATTTGAGTTTGAAACTTGTTTTACTACTGGATATGGTGGATTTTATTTTAACTTATATAAATGATTTTTTGAAATTTTATTTTATCTATAAATTATTTTACAGTTTTAAATGGATTAGCAAAAAAATTAAATTTTTCCTAAATTTTCACTGTGGGTCGCTCCGGTGGCTCTAATGTGACACCTCAAATCGGATCGAGTCACCCGCATCGGTCTGAGGATGTAACAAAACATCTCCTTCTGTCCCTTAATTATAACTAAATTTTAATTTTAGTATTCTTTTTAATATTTATAAATAATAATTTAAAAAAATAAAAATTCATAATTTATTTTTAAAATTATAGTTTTATTTGTTTCTTTAAATAAATCTACCATGAAAAACTTATTCTTATCCCGCGTCTCCCTTTTCTTTTCTTTTTTCTCCATTTGGAATTCCAGCAAGGGCTTTGCCCGCCCTCTTATGGTTTTGGTTCAATTTCATCTTTAAACTAAATACGATGCAATATTATCAGAAAATGTCAAATATTTTACGAATAAAGTGTTAACTATTAAATTAAATCTTAGTTTATAATATATAAATGAGATCATATTATAATTTTATTAGACAGAGATTACTTGATAATTAAGTTTATTTAATGTAGTGGACATTCTTAATAACTATAAAATCTTAGTGAACAAAATTTCTTAGTGATTAAGTAACATGTCCTATAAATAGATAGTTGGGTTTATGCTTTAGAATTAGGGCTGTAAATGAGACAAGACATATCGCAAGCTACTCGAGATCAACTCGATCAAGGCTCGAAAAATACTCGGATCGAATGGACTCGACTCGAGCTCGAGTTCGACTCGAGTTCTTAACGAGCCAAAACGAGCTACTCGATATTCGACTCGAAAAGCTAGTGAGCAGCTCAAAAATATAATATATTAAGATTTTATTTTTAAAAAAAATAAATTATTAATAATATTACTATTTATGTATTGATTGTTTTTAAATACAGTAAGATTTCATGTATTTAAGGTTCATGTTCGAGTTTGAGGCTTCAATCGAGTTAAGTTTAAGAACTTTTTTTTCATTTCAAGCTTTTTCGAGCTGCTCACGAGTTTCAGTTCAGAATTTCGAGTTCGAGTCGAGCTTGAAAATTTTAAGCTAGCGAGTTTTCGAGTCGAGCTCTATTTCAGAGTTTTCGAGTCGAGTCGAGCTCAGCAATACTCGAGCTCGACTCGGCTCGTTTACACTCCTATTTAGAATTAAGAGGTCGAGGATATGTAATCTTGAAAGAACTTTTTTTAGGGTTTGTAACTTTCTCCCCGTAAAAGTTGCATATTGTTTTGAGTATGATTCGTAGCTTTCAATGTATAAAAGTTACATCATGTTACGAAGAAGATTTAAAGTTGTATCCATGCAAAAGGTTATAAATTTAGTGTAAAAAAAGTTGTATAAGTTTGAGGTTGCGAAAGTAAGTCATAGGGATTGAATCATGTTAAGTATCATCATTTGTGAGTGTGATTATTCTCTTTATTTTTCTTGATCTCGTGTTGATTTTCTGTTGCTCATAAATTCCCGATAAATAGTCCACCACTCTAGTCAGATTTATTCCCAAATCGAAGGATTAAAGTGTTACACAAAATCACCAAAATCACTAATCATTATTTTTTAAAACAATAAAAATATGAATAATCACCTCCATAATAATCATAAATAAATCCATGAGTTTTCCAACATAAATATATATAGAGTTTATAAAAAGGGAGCTTCCAATTTTACATCCCAAAATTAATATCAAGTATATCAAAATTGAGTTACGAATTGAATGCACATAAGGTCAATGAATAATACATGCTCACTAAAAATATTCATGACATGCCCTAATAGGTTGAATAATCTAGAATCTTGAACCCAACGATAAGATAATCGAACGACCACATAAGAACCTGCGGACGAAAAACATTCTAAATGTTGAGCTATCGAGCTCAGTGCTACACAAATAACTCTACTATACTACATATATTTATCATATGTGCATGTTAACAAGTATAGTCATGAAGAACATAGATGCATCAAGCATACAACAAGTAAGGATCATGATGTAGTCTGAGGTCACATCAGCATCAAGAGACTCACATCCCTTTAGCTTACGATAAAAGTACTATGAAAAACATCTAAGTCACAAAGCATCAACATCTAACACCCGGCTAGTCTACTCCTCTAGAGTAATATGGACTTGTCTGGGTCATGAAACATCAAAACAACATCCGAGTAGCATTTGAAGTGTCATAGAACTGACTTAGATATGTCCAAATATTTCTCTTTCAAACAAGACGATCTTCGTACACAAGTAACTCAAGTGTCCTCCATATTTCTCGAGTGTCAAACAAAGATATAATTCTTATGGAATCTTACCTCATAATATTTTTATGCTTAATCAAACTCATTATTCAAAGTTTACACTTGTAAGATTTTTAGAAATTGGTTAAGAAATCCCTACACTCCTCTCTTGAGTCTCATAACAATGTGAGGCTCCTTGTCTTCATCCTCTTAGTAGTATTGATACATACCCATGCAATATCGGTACTAGCTATAAGTTATCAATACTCACCCTTAGTATCGTTACCAAAAATATGTTCGAAGTTCCCCTTACACTGTCCTATTATCGATACTTCCACACTGGTATCGATATTAACTTTTAAGGGTATCAATACCAACCATAGGTACTGATACCAAAATATCTATCGAAATTTGTAAAGTTCACTTAGCACTGATACTCCTATCTAGAGTATCGATACCAACTCGGAGTATCGATAGCAAAATAGCTCACTAGAATTTGCAACTCATCTCTAGTACCCTTTGTGTCGATTCTTTATGAATAATGCATTGAAAAAAATATGTTATATAGTGTATTGAAAAATTATTTCTTCAACCAGGGTATTTGATATAGTATTTAATGAAAGTCGCTTGAACCACATGACAATTTTTGGAAGTAGTCTGAAACACACGACGACTTCTGAAAGTTGTCTGGACCACATGTCAACTTCTGAAGTTATCTCTACTATCATGCATGCATAAAACCCTAAGAAGACATCATGTTGTCTACCTGATTTTCTAAAGTTTAATATATTGATGGAATAATAAAAAAAATAGATATTCAATTTTGTTGAAGAAAAAATATTAGAATTTTTAACCTTATTTTTAAATTTCTAAATCCGACATTAAATTCAAACATCTTCAAAAGAAAATTATCAGATAGACGTGACTTTATCCACAAATATTTTAACAAACATCCTAGTTAAAAAAATACTTCTTCGTGCACACTATATGATCAATTTTATATTTTTCAACGCATTATTGAAGTAATTTTACTGGAAAAAGCCTTATCGGGAAGCTTTTATAGTAACGCATTATTTTACCAAAGATACCCTATTGTAGGGCACAACTAGGTTTATAGGGATCACTTTTGTAAGTCGAAAGAAAATAAATAGATATTGATAATGACAATTGGCAGTTAAATAAAGTATGATGCCACGTCAAAACTGAAAAGCAATCGGCCTCTTTAGAATCTTAAACATTTCAACTTTTGTCTTCTTTTTTTCTATTAGTAGGCTTATGGTCAATGGAGACAGGATTTTCACGATTCTACTTTATTTCCTCTTTTAGATGTCAAGCTCAATTGTCCATCACACTATTCCAATCCAATTAATAATAACTAATATTGTTTAAATCTATTAAACTTGAAAATGTGACCTATAATATAGCTTTAGGTTGATTTGTTGGTTGAAGTCAAGAAACGAATAGTTATCTCGATGGTCACTCACTTTTATAATTTTTGTAGGCATAACAATAAAATTATCTCTAGCGTTTATAAAATAATAAGTTTGCTTCTTATTTCTTTTATAATATTGTATTCTTTAATATTTTAATTTCTGATCAAAATATACTTTATTTTATAAAAATTATTAGTTGACTAACAGTTAACACATATTGCTGACGTGATATTTTTACATGAGACCAACATGTCAGGTTATCTTAAGTGATGACATAACATGAGTCATATCATCCAAAGTGATGACACGATATATATCATGTTAGTAATTGAATACATACGAAAATGACATATAACACCAATTTTTTGTCCGATCACCCTTTACAGGGTCCAAACATTTTTATTGAAGTTGATTTTGAAGCCTAACATTTATTGACGTTCAATAAATTTTTGGATGAGTTATGGACATTCCCAAAGCATGATATCTTCTTGAAACTGGACCGACTTTTAATTGATTTTCCAATGCATTTTGAAACATCTAAGTCATACATTAGGAACTCAATATATGCTTATTTCAACAAAGACAATGCGTGTAAAAATTTAAATACAAATCCAATACAATAATTTTAATTTATTCTGAATTTTTAATTATTTTATTAATTATTAATTATTTATAATTAAATTCAACTTTAGACTTTTCTTATTTATTTAACATAATTTAGGATCTTATTTATTACGGTAAGATTTATTTATTTTTTTTAATTTATGTATTTAGTATTAACGAAAAGCATACTAGACTTATCTTTTTATGATTTTTTAGGCCTGGAAGACAATGATTGAGAAACATATTAGAAGGCAAGTTAAACGTCTTTGTACTGATAATGGTTTAGAGTTTTGTTATGAAGAATTTAATAAGCTATGCAAGTGAGAAGAGATTATGAGACACCTGACAATTCGTCATACGCCACAATAAAACAATGTTGCTGAGCGGATGAATAAAACGATAATGGAGAGGTTTTGTGGCATGCTCTCCAATGTTGGTCTATCGAAGTCATTCTGAGCTGAAGCGGCTTCGCTAGCATGTTTTTTTTATTAACATATATTTGTTCATGGTCATTAACAAAAAGACTCCTCTAGATCTGGTAAGCCTACATATTATTCAAATTCGAAGATATTTAGTTGTCATGTGTATGCTAATGTAAACAATGGTATATTGGAGCCTAAATCCATAAAGTGTATTTATATAATATAAATTGGGAGTAAAAATCTATAAGTTGGGGTGTCCCCAAAACTAGAAAGATAGTTATTAGAATAAATGTGTTATTTGATGAATCTCTATATTGCGATGATCACCCCTCAATCAAACTACAAAGAATTCATAGGAATCAAACATCACATAGAAGAATGTAGAGATTTTGTCTGAAATATGGTCTGTATTTGACACACTTTCATATAATAGAACTCCTCCACAACACTCTGATTTTTCACTATCTATTGCACGTAATAAACCTAGAAGAGAAATCAAGTAACCGCAAAGGTATGTGGAGGTTGATCTAGTCACGCACATTCAAAGTGTTGCGAAAGACATTGATCGAATCAAAAGCCATCATTCCATTTAGAGGTTGTTAGCTATAAAGACTTAGACAAGCGGATGATTGCAATACAAGAGGAAATATAGTCACTTCAAGAGAATGACACTTAAAATTTAGTGAAACTTCCCAGCAGAAAGCGAGCCATTCAGTGTAAGTGGGTGTACAAAAAGAAAGAAGGAATTTCGAGAGTTGAAGAACCCATATACAAGGCAAGGATGGTTGCAAAGGGATTCAACCAAATCCCAGGTATCAACTTTAATTATGTGTTTTCTCCGATGGTAAATCATAGTTCAATTAGATCTTTTCTTGGGATAGTAGTTATGCGAGATCTTGAGCTTAAACATTTAGACGTGAGAACAATTTTTTTGCATTGTGAACTTGAAGAGGATATTTACATGCAATAATAGAAGGGTTTCATGGTCTTAGGAAAGAAGCACCATGTTTGTTCGCTGAAGAAATCTCTTTATGGACTTAAGTGGTCGCCTAGACAATGGTATAAGAGGTTTGACTCTTTTATGATTTCTTTTGGTTTTAAAAGAAGTAATTTTGACGATTGTGTTTCCTTTAAAAAAAGTTGTGATAGTTTATCTATATATATTCTTCTTTATATTGATGATATGTTGATAACTGAGAATAATAAAGAAGATATTAGACATGTGAAGCTCAGTTTAATAAGGAGTTTGAGATGAAATATATGGGTTCTGCGAAGAAGATACTCAGAATGAATATTAGAAGAGACAGAAAATTGTACCTGAGTCAAAAGAGGTACATTGAAAAGGTTCTTTGTAGGTTTAATATGAAGAGTACAAAGCCTGTGAGCACTCTACTGACAGCTTATTTCAGACTTTCATCGGATTGTTCACCAAAATCAAATGTGGAGGTAAAGAACATGTCACTTGTTACATATTATAGTGCAGTGGGGGTCTCTGATGTATGCTATGATTTGTACGTGCCCGGTCTTGGCTTATGTAGTCAATTCAGTGAGTAGTTACATAATGAATCCCGAAAAAGAACATTGGAAAGCGGTGCAAGGGATTTTCATGTATCTTCGTGATACTAGTGATGTTTTCTTGTAGTTTGGATGAACTAGAGATGGAGTCGTAGGGTAAGTAGATTCTGATTTTGCAAGAGATCTTGATAAAAGAATCTTACTTATGGGGTATTCCTTTGAGGTTGGAGGATGTTCCATTAGTTGGAAAGCTACTCTGCAAAACACGGTAGTCTTATCAACTATTGCAGCAGAGTACATGGAGATCGCTAAAGTTTGTAAGGATGTCATCTGGTTGAAAGAACTTTTTGGTGAACTTAGTGAAGACCTTCATATCAGTTCGACGTTCTATGATAGTCAGAGTGTTATATTCTTAACAAAAGATAAAATATTTCATGAGCGGACGAAACATATCGATATCTTGTATCACTTGTGTGTAATGTAATTGCTCGAGGTGACATTATTATGAGCAAAGTCAATATTCGTGACAATTCTGTAGACATGATGACCAAACCGCTTCCTACAATCAAGTTTGAACATTGCTTGGACTTGGTCTGTCTATTACTGAAGATTACCCCTTTGAGGGGTGTTATGGAAGAGGTAGAGAACTTGTTCATTGAAGTGAATGATTGTTTTTTTGTTGAGCTCTAATGTCTTGTCGAATTTGAGTGTTTTGTCTCGAAACCTTATAGCTTTCAAAATTTGCGTCAAGGTATAAATTTGTTAGAGTTTGACTTGAAGTCGAAGTGACATAAATTAATTAATATATAAATTTGGGAAAGTAAGAAACCAAGTTTGATTAAAAGTAGAGAAATTTATTAAAGTATATTTTTAATTTATTTAGTTTTCATTTGTAATCAATTATCTATCCTTATAAATAGATACTAAGAGTAAGAGTTAGATATCAAATTTTTCTTTATCTAAAATCTTCATGTATTTACTTCATTCATATTAGTAATTTCTTCTCATTTGTCGGTGGTTTTTTCTTTTTGGGTTTTCTACGTAAATTTTAGTATTATTTATTTTTCTTTTTTTTATCTTTATTTATTTGTTGATAATCAGATATTATAACATAATTTATATTAAATAACAACTTAATTTAATATAATTAAAGTGTAAGTATATTCCATTAAAAAATAGGTCTATTGTCAATGTCATAATAAGTTGAAAAGATGTGAATGATTATGGAGGTTGTTTGTTGTTAGGCGACATCCAGTTAAGCATGCACAATTATAATGATAACTTCGCTTCGAAGCATCATCCCATTATTGTAGTTCTTGGGTTGATGTTTTAAATATTTTTATAATTAAACTAAAAAAAAAAAAGCAAATTTTAGTTTTTTTTCAATCAAATAAAAAAATTATTGAAACTCGAAAAGGATTAAACTAATAAAAAGGTTAGTAAAACATGAACATCAAAAGTTCAACTACAAGACCACCCTGTACACGGCAAAAGAAATGCATATCACAATTATGAAGAACACATCAAAGATAATAAGCCATAACACTCACACACACACAAATACAAAATTTTAATTAAAGGATGGACTAATAAAATTTTAATTAAAGGATGGACTAATAAAATTTTATGATAAAGTGAATTTAGAAAATTTTAAGGCACGAAAACGCATTGAGTGATTTCAGTGGTTAAAGGGAGTGTTGTTATCCCTTGAGGTCCTCAGTTCGAATAGTTGTGTCTATAGAATGTGTTTGTCAATGATTAAAAAAGATTATAAACAAATATTACATTATAATCACCCAGATTATCAACCAAAAAATACAAAAAAAAAAGATCTAGAGGAAGACGACTACTCCATCTAGGGATGGAGCCAGAATTTCAACTTGGGTAAAGTATAACTTTTTCAAAATTAGGGGTCAATTTCATAATTATCCCATAAATACTTAAATTTTATATATAAATTAACTGTAAAAAAATAAAAAATAAAAATACCAGATTGTGGGCCACAACTCCTCCCATGCCCTTAATAGTTCCGTCCCTCATCTATTCTCCTCGATCTATCCTTGCCACCAAATACAATAAGGGTGGACGACCCAACCCTAGAGGAACGCAAATTACCTTTGCCAGGCCCCCCTCCCCCTCCTTTTCTTCAACTTCAGCACTTTATGCTGTCAACTAAGCCTTCAATTGTTATTGGTAGGTCACATTGCCTTGCATGTAGTGCTATTTTCATATGGCTTAATGTGGGAGAGAGAGAAAAGAGAAAGAGACAATGAGCAGCCTCACAATATATATAAAAAAGAGAAGAATCGAATATATTTACATGATCACAACTGCATATTACAATTCAAAAATTTGTACTGATTCACTAATTTTTAATTGATCAATCAATGTCACCATACGAAGTTCTCGAACATCACACAACTTTGTCGGCCAAATATTTGTGTAGGTTTACCATTCCAAGATAACGTTTTAGTTGAGAATTTTGAAAATGAAAGGCAAGGGACATAAAAAAGTAACAAAACGTCTCTATTTGGTTCTATTTATGAATTGAATCGGTTAAATAAAGTAATTATTTACTCAAAGTTTGATATGACTTGACCAATTTTAAAAAATTATTGCAAAATTTAAGTTAATAAATAATGTATCTATTCAGATATATCTATAAGTTGAATCATGCAAGTAAAGTAACAATCTATTTAAAGTTTGGTATGATTTGATCAATTTTAAAAAGGTTCTCGTAAAATTTAAGTTAGTGGATGTTGTCTCTGTTTAGATCTATTTATGAATTGAATCGAATAAATAAAGTAATTATTTATGCAAAGTTTGATGTGATTTGACAAATTTTAAAAAAAAATATCGTAAAATTTAAGTTAATAAATGATGTCTCTATTCAGATCTGTCTATAAGTTGAATCATGCAAGTAATCATTTATTCAAAATTTAGTATGATTTTATAAGTTTTTAAAAATTCTAGTAAAATTTAAACTAGTGGATATTATCTCTATTTAGATTTATCTATGGGTTAGATCCTATAAATAAAATAATCATCCATTTAAAATTTAGTATGATTTGATTAATTTTAAAATTTATTATAAATTTAAGTTAATAGAAGTCGTCTCTATTTAGATTTATTTATGAGTTAAATCAAATAAATATCTATCAAAAAATTTAGTATGATTTGATCAATTTAGAAATTTATTATAAAATTTAAGTTAATGAAAATTCGCTTTAGAATTATTCATAGGCTGAGCCAGATAAATAAAATAATTATTTATTCGAGATTTGATATGATTTAATCAACTCAAAATTTTAAAATAATCTTCCTTATCCTTATTAGCATCTTCTGAATTTTTAACAAGGTTGCAGGTTCATTGGCAATTTTAAGTCGGGGTAAATCAGTTGGAGGAACTTTTTTTTAGTTAAATAACATTATAAAATATTTAAAAACTATTTTACCCTTTTAAAATATTTAATTATTTTTAATTGATTTAAAATTATCTTTATGGTATTTTCATTTCTGTATTACTTTTATGAACTATTAACTTTTCCCTTTTTTACTACAAAAAATAATTTTCTTATTATTAAAATTTAACCTTTTTGTATTCTATTTTTTGTAATTAAAAATATTTTTTATAAAAAAATCTAAAAATATATTTTGGTGCTAGGTGAAAATTACTTTGATTAAAAATTAATTTAACATTTCTAAAACATTTTTTCATTTTTTAAAAATATCATTATGAAATATTTAAGTAAAATTGTATTATATTTTGAATTTTGAATTAATAATTAATTTTATTATTACTCTTTCACTTTATATATATATATATATATATATATATATATATATCTTAATAAACTTAAATTAAAAATATATGATGTGGAACACATAAATTACTTTGATTTAATCATCAATGACTAAATATATACTCATTTAATCTTTGAAAACATAAAAACTTATTTTTTAATTAATTTGGGTAAATATAAAGTACTATTTGTTCAAAGATAGCTCTTAACCATTTGACATTAAACAATCACACCCCTGTCATTTATGGTGATCAAACTTAAGACTACAATGAATAACAACAATTCATTTACCATTAAGGTCGCTTAGTTCATGCTCGAAAACTTAAAATTTAAATTAATAAATGTGAGCACAAAAACGAAATTCAGGTCATATTAAAGCTTATTTAAATGAAACTTGTAGTATTGAGTTTGTATTGTTTTCTTGCACTTTTCAATTTGTTTGGAAATATTTCTCAAGTGCTTTTCAAGTTTTGTAAGTTGTTTTTTGGAACTACAATTAAGTATTCATTGGAGACTAATTAGAGAGGATTAACCTGAGATTATATGTAATTTTAAGGTTAAGAGAACATGTTTATCTCATCAATCATTGGTAGTTTATCCATTTTAATCATATGAATGATGAGTTATAGTCTGCAAGGAAACGACTATTGGTCGGTGTTTTCTGTGAGAAGGAATGTGGGAAAAATGGTTGATAGTGATAAAGAAGAAGAGAAAAAGAATCACCTTCTTCGTGGTTGAGAGGGATTTATATTGACTCTATTTGATGATGTCTGATATCATCATGACTATTAGTAAGTAAACAGACTAAATAAATCTGATTATCAGATTTTAGATTTCACCCCATAGATTGAACTAATCTTTCAAAAGTCTTATCTAAAAATCTTGTTCATTTATTATAGTTTATATAAAAGTTTGTGTCGAAAGGATATGAAATTGTTGGAGACTTCGATAAACAAAGACGTTTTTACATGAATTCTGAAAATTTAAGAACCAATAGTTTTCAAAAATAACTTCCGGAGATATAACAAGAAGGGATTAAACGGGAGAAGTGTAAGAAATAGCATAGACAAGATAGAAATGAATGGAAGGGCATATGAAGGAGTTCAATAAAAGTTTTGGCTTTCAGTGTGAATTGTCATTATCCTACGCTTACCGACTAGGCCAAGGGAGAGTCCAAAAACGTCACTTTCAATTTCATGTTGAGTGCTTTGTGTTTTTCACATAATAGGAGGTGCTGTTAGGTGTCCTTGAGAATATTTCCTCTTGGCACTAAGCTAGTAAGTTGGTGTAGGGTACTTGTCCCACAAATCTTTTCTTTTTGTTGACAGTGAACCCCCTTCCCCACACCAACTCATTCACCTTTCAATTTTCTTTAGGTAAACTACATAATTAACCACTTTCGTTTGAGTTTATACATTTCTCTTAAGTGAATTCAAATAATATAATATTTGATAAACTTTCACTTTTATTTAATTAAGATATGGTCATGTTCGTTTTTATTTGATTAAGATATAATCACTTACCTTATCGACTTTTAAATGTTTAGACAATGATATTTTAACTGTCGTTAATGAGGAAAAATGAGAAAATTAAATAAAAGTGACTATATTTTAATTAAATAAAAACGAAAGTGACTAAATATTATATTTTTTTAATTTAATAAAAAAAATATACAAAACTAAAACAAAAATAATTAATCATATGGTTAACTTTTTTCTTCTTTTTTACTTTTTTTGCTTTACATGATTACGACAAGAATTCTAATTGTATATTTGATGCCATGATCACTGTTTGTACCTTTGTTGGTTGGATGGAGATCTCTAATATTATCTTCTCTTACGACCCCTACCCTCTATCATCTTTTTACTCATTTTAGAACCTTCTTTTTCCATCTTATTTAGGGACGGTGGTAAGATTTGATGTTAATGAGATGGATTTTTAAAATTTTATAGAAAATAAACTTATAAAATTATAAAGAAAAATATATTATTAATAAAAAATATAAAAATATGTCTAAAATATATAATAATTTGAAAATTTTAAGGGAACAACTATTCCTCCCCGCCCCCCTTGGTCCATCTCTAATCCTATTTCCATCTTTTTCTTGGTTGGTTGAGTGTCGGTTATTTAATTTGTTTTTCTATACAATAATTAAAATTATTTAAATTTTCCACTATCTTTAAATAAAAAGCATCATGTACCAAAACAAACAAACAAAATGAATTATGAATTATCATTTGTTATATATATTTTTTGACAAATTCTAAATATAATCTTAATCTTATTTAGAGAATTAGGAAATTAAAGAGAATGCTCTCAGTATATCTATTTAAAAGAATATAATGGAACGAAAATGAACAATTTGATCAACCAACTAAATGTGTATGCTCTGGTTTGTTGTAACTTAGAAACATGAAATATATTGTTTTCTATATATTTTAATATCTTATTTGATGTTTCATATTTAGAGATTGGAGTTGATATCTTAATAATGTCGTCTCATTTCGAAACTAAGATCTCAATGAGTTCGGATTGATTACTTTGATCATCTTGTAAGGACTTTACCAATCAAATCTCATCCAATGATTGAACTGTATTTACAGGTTTAACTTGGGCTTCCTTATGCCCATATATTCTGTGGCCTAATATGGGATGCTAAAACACAACTACATTTTCAATACTTCATAATTCAAGAAAAAATGTTTTTTTTTAGAAAATGTAAATGTTGAAAAATTAATTTGGAATTTAAACCTTTTGTTAAAATATACTTAAAACTCGTTGTTCGTAAACGATGAGTTCAATCAAATATATTCATTTCGTCATATTTTGCCCCCATATTGATTATGCACATAGTTTTAGGAGATACATTTGACTACATGTCAAGTTATATAAAATAAAAGAAAAAAATTGTCCCAAAAAATGATTGATAGATTTGACAGATTTATAAAAAAAATGTATCATATAAGGATAAAAATGGAAATATAAGAGTTGTAATTTGTGATTTTTCTAATAAAAAATTTTGAATGAGATAATTTTAAAATCTAAAAGGGACAAATTTAATAGGATAAAGGGGTAATAAATGATTGAAACTCGTCATGTAAAATGACGGGTTTCATACAATTTTCGTCCAGCCCACACGATGAATTCTATTTTTATAATATATTCTATATAACTCGTTATGTAAACATAATAAATTTCATGTGTACTGTAGCAAATGATTTAGATCCGAAATTAAATTTTTAACGTATGCATTCCTCAAATTTTTTTCCGACCTACAATATTATCAAATTTTATTGCATTTTCAACGGCAATATCTTGGTTTATTGTGTGTTGTTAATGGGCCTTTTACCTTGTTGTGGGTTGGACTCAAAACACCTTTGCTTGAAAAGTCACTAATTTGCATGCCACCTAGATCTCAATTATTTTTTAATTAATTAATTTAAATTAAACATTATAGAATTTTGATTTTTATGATAAAATAAAGTTTATTCTTATGTTTTAATCACCACATAAGGGAGAAGAATTTACTGCACAATAATAGAAAAGAATCAGACTCCACAAAGCTAGTAAGGGACTAGCATTAATCGGTTTGAATAGGATATTAATGAGACGTGACAGATTGTAAATTATTTGAGTTCGATTTGGTTAAATTTCGGTCATTGTTCAAATTGAATGGGCTCAATTCTAGCTTGAAGTCGACTGGAGTTCTTACCGAGCTACTTGATACCTGACTCAAAAAATTCACAAGCAACTTGAAAAAATAATATATTAAAATTTTAATTTTTAAAATTTAATTATTAATAATATTAATATTTATATGTTATGTTTTTAAAATGCAATTTAAGGTTTTAATGTACTTAAGATTCATGTTCGAGTTCGAGCTTGAACCGAGCTCGATTTTGAGATTCAATCGAACTAAGTCTGAGATTTTTTTTAGTTCAAGTTTTGTTGAGCTTGGGCCGTGTTTCAATTTTTTTATTCTGAGTTCGAGTCAAACTTGACAATTTTAAGCTCATGAGCTTTCGAGTTCGAGCCGCGCTTCAAGTTTTTGATTTCGAGTTCGAGTCAAGCTTGACAATTTTAAGCTCGCAAGCTTTCGCGTCGAGTCGAGCTTAACTTTAATCTTTTCAAGTCGATTCGAGCTCAGTAATACTCATACTCTACTCGACTCGTTTACGGCCCTAGGTTTAAATCAATAAATTGAGTTTATTATAATTTAAAATTTATTTATTTCAAAATTCGATTTATTTGATTAGATTAGTCAATTTTAGTTTTTTAAAATAATAGTTGAATAAGCCAAAATAATTTACCCATTTAATTTTTATTTTTAAATATGTAAAATAAATAAAAATAAATTAATAGAATGTAATATATCATTCATATTTTATTTTGTACTGTATATAATATACAATAATTTTGATATAGTAATATGAATAATATGTTTATTAAATAGTTAAATTCAAGTAAAATAAATGAAGTTGCCTACTTAAGTAAATTTTCAGTTTTGGGTTTATCAAATTAACTCATCAATTGATTCAACCTCATTTATAAAAGTTTTGAAACCCAAGTGATTGAATTTGCAAGAGGGGAGAGGGAGTCCGGAACATAAATATTGCTTTGTATTTCTCTTTCAGATTATCCAGACGTGGGATCGATTTGGCAATAAGAGGTTTAGTTTCAGTTTAATATTCTATGATGGTTAACTATTATTTTTCAACATTCTTTTAAGTGTGACATGAATTTGTTTTTAATATTTTATTCAATAAGGGTTTTATATTCGAGGATCACTTCAATAGTCAATGTGATCTCTACGATTCAATAAATAACTTAAAGTGATAAAATATTTTATTTTTTTTAAGAGTTTGAGACTAAAAATGCTATTAGACGTGACATTAACTAGTGTCAATTTTTCCTAGACAAGAATGATAGTTGATTTGATCAGGCCAGAGCCATAACTAACAAATACATGCACAAACAGGAGGAGCGAGTCCCGGGGACTCATTTGGTTAAAAGCAGGACAATTTCAGTTACCCCATCAACAGCCTACTTTTATGCAATTGTTTCCATCTATTTCACCCCAACAAAGATCCACAAAACTCAAAACCTCCCACCTACACTCTCTCTCAATTCTCAAGCATTGTGAGAGATATTTAGCATCAAAGATTTTTATAGAAAAGATAAATGGATGATGAAACCAGCCACGAAAACGTGGCACAAGGGCATAATAACAAAGGAAGCCCCGATAGCCCGTGTGCAAAAACCGGCAACAATAAAGAACAAGATCGTTTCCTCCCCATAGCAAACGTGGGCAGGATCATGAAGAAAGTGATTCCGACCAACGGCAAAATATCCAAAGACGCTAAAGAAACCGTTCAAGAATGCGTGTCGGAGTTCATCAGTTTCGTCACCGGAGAGGCCTCGGACAAATGCCAAAGAGAGAAGAGAAAGACCATTAATGGAGATGATATCATTTGGGCAATCACTACCTTAGGATTCGAGGATTATGTAGGGCCCTTAAAATTGTACCTAAGCAAATATAGAGAGATTGAAGGAGAGAAGCTTAATATTCCGAAGCAGCAAAGGTCTGAGCAAAAGCAGCAACAACAATCCAGACATGAACAAAATATACCAAATTTCAATAGCAGTGTATATTCTTCAACAAGTTTATTGTCTCGTCACACTTCTTTTGTGCCTTCCCATCAACCATTTTCATTGCCTTTCTCACCAAATAACATTCAAAAGCAATTACAGCAGCAGCAAGACCACATTGATTCAGTGGGGTACTGGTAAGAACAACGGTAAATATGTCTTTTTTTCCTTTTTTTTTTCTTCTTCTTAACAAGAAGTTTTGCATTGCAATGTTGTTAATTAATTCATACACACTCTTGGATACATACTGTATTGTCATGTAATATTAGCAATATTATAAGTTTTTGAATAATTTAATTAGCATATATATATATATATATTCTGTTTCAATCAACGAACATATTTATCTTAATATGATTCAGGTATAATACGTTCAAGAAATGAATTAAATAAATATATGATAATATTTGATTTTTTTATGTTTCTTTTTTCAATTCTAAATGATACATGTAGGCATATATGCTTAGAAAAGAAGAGAGTAAGAAATTCAGAAGAATAATCAATTCCATGTTATACATCTCAACATTTGATTCAATAATAATTGAGTTAATTACAATATATGTCCCTAAATTATGATCTTAATTTTTAAATTGGTTCTTAAACTTTTGAATTTTCTAATTTTATCCCTAAACTATTATTTTTATTTTAAATTAGTCCTAAACTTTTGAACATTCCAATTTATCCTCAAACTATATCCCTAATTCTAAATTGGTCCCCAAACTTTTCAATCTTTCAATTTTATCCCCAAATTCATCTAAATGTGTAATTGGTTTCAAGCATTGTTTAACCCCTTTTTTCAAACACATAATAATATAACTTGGTCTAACGATTTATTAATAAAGGATGTGATTTTTATATACATATAGTTTGGGATGAAATTGAAATGTTCAAAAAATTTGGGGACTAATTTAGAAGGAATGTCATAGTTTGAGGATGAAAATAAAATATTTAAAAGTTTGAGGATTAATTTAAAATGATAATCAGGAATAACCCCTCTAGTCCAGCCTAGAAAACGTGCAACAATAGCATAAAAACCCACTTTCTGCATAAAACTTTATTTATTTATCGAATTTTATTTATTTTACTTTAAAGTTTAAACATTATATTAATATTTTTATAAATTTATTTTAATTTTTATTATCACATAATAATCAGTAATATGCATGATAAATTTCAGAGAAAAAAAGAGTTTAAATTTGTATCACGTTTAATTTCTTATACACACACACACATATATATATATTATAGATTAAACATTACATCAGTGAAACTCATCATATTTATTTTATTTATGTTCTCATCACATATTTATATTTAGGGTAAATTATATATTTAGTCACCCAATCATCACTTTAGTGCTATTTTGCTCATCCAATTATTATATATTTTTTAAATCATACGTAACAATACATTCTCATTTTTTTGGTCACCCACTATTATCAGAGCTGCTCATGTGAAACTTTTTTTTTCAATGATGATGTAGAATTACTTTATGGTGACTTGTCAGCATCACAGTAAATTTTTTAATGGTGGGTGACCAAAATAAAACTAATAAATAACGTTAAGCCTCATTTTAAAAATATATAATAATTTATTGACTAAAACTAAACTAAAGCGATAGTTGAGTGATTAAATATGTAGTTTATCCTTATTTTTATCGAGAGTAACAACTTTAGTCTTGTCAAAACAAAGAAAAATTACAGTTAAAAAATATTGGAGGTCCTTCTCCAAGAGTGGTAGCTTTGGTTTCAATCTTAATTATTAGGGTCTTATGCCTTATATATACAAATCCTGTCTTCTTTCTTGTCCCTTTCATGTCTCTTCTTCTTCTTAGTTATGTAATTATCTCTTCAAATTATGTTATTTTCCAAGTTTAAATATGAATTCTCTCTTTTAGAATACAATATGTTTTATAATTAGAGGATTAGAAATGGAGGATGGAAGGTCATCTCAATTTGCTTGAGGCATGCAGAACACTGTGGTAACTACATCTTCTAGGATTTAACATACACTTTTGTCTAATGAAAAAGTAAAATGGAGTGAGCATGTCCAGTGAAGCAATTACTTTGTTTATAAACTTGAGGCAGTTGGCAGGGATTGCTTGAAAAGCTTTAAAACCTTTGACACAAGATAACTGAAGCTGATTATTTCAAGTTTGTGGGTATAACCTGCAAATTCAAGTCCACTTCTTGAAATGAAAATGAGAATAAGGAAAACTTTCTTCTTCTTCTTTTGTTAGAAAATGCATAGTGAAAGGTAATACACCCAGTATGGTAGGAAAGGGAGAGAAATGAGTAAGACTTTCCACTATAGATATAACATAAATCAGGCATCTATCCTTCTATGGTTCAAGATCATACTGGTTTTATTTGACATCGGTTCGTTGAGAAACATCAGATAAAAGTAAAAAAATAAATGATAATAATAACTTAAGGAGCTAACCTCTGATATTAACGGCTTAGCATGTTCTTCCCACTCAGTGGCCCATCTTGCAGAAGAACCTGTTTCCAGTGCACCATTCTTGAGAGATTTCAGAGAATCACATTCATCTGGAAAGCCCCTGAAGAGCATCTGCCAAAGTTGACAAGTCGAATTGAAAACCAAGAAATATTAGAAAACATCAACTGTAACAGTCTCGAGAAATAAAATTACAGATTACAATCAACTACTTAATCAGTTATTCTGGTTCAAGTTTTTATAATAAGAAGGTTTAACAGCCAAACACTAGCTAACATGAGATTTGTGGGTACAATTGGTGAAAATCCATCCCAGAGACACCTTGGCGAAATGCATAATTATTAATGCTGATGCACCGATAAAATGTGGGAAAGAGAATAGCAGAGAATTTTGAAGGAATTTGGCAGATGAATAATACTAGGGGATTATCCTTCGTTTTTAAGAAATCATTATTGAGCATTCCAATCTAAAGCAAATTGGTAATCATTGGAGGGAGCCTAATACTAGACAGACGTGGGAATTACCACTATATTCCACCTCATGTGTAGCTCACAGGGCCAAAGGAGCTACGGTTTGAGAGTCATCATGACCAGATCATGAGTGATTGTTCATTTTTGGGGAATTTGTTGCTGTGGATTAAGTTTGTCACATTTTAGACACGTGGGATGAGCTTTGTGAAGTGTAGTGGAGTAATTCTAAATTAGTCCACAATGCTGCTCCAACAAATAATTTAGATCTAGGTGAATGGATGCTTAACAATAATTATCATAATTCCTGAAGGGCTGGTTGTACCAAGAGATAGTGAATTATCCGTTTTTACTTGCAAGTACCATTTGTCTTTGCGAAGTAAAACACTTACGAAGAGCTCATCAGCTAGCTCTGATGACGATGAAAAGAGCAGTCCATTTTTCTCAACTTTAACAAGTTCTTCAATGCTTCAGAAGTCAAACCAGTAGCAGATTACTAAAGAGAATTTAGCATTAAAAGAAAATCAAACTACAAGCCAATAAATCATGAAATGATAAGTGCGACACAAGTTTACCAAGAGTAGGAAACAGCACATACTGGAAGTCCACAACCAAACATATCCACCACCTACTATCCAATACAAGTTTTAGTGATGGCCAAAAGGTTAGTGAAGTGAGAAAGTTCTATTACTGCAGTGTTCTTTATCCTAAAAAGGCTTTAAAAGGAACTCCATAATGACATACCTTCATGGGAAGGTCCAATCCTGAGGAGGAAGTATGCAGACAAACACCTAAATCTGCTGAACCTGTAAAATGAAGCAAGAAAATGGATGCCAAACAGGTAGCTTGATTCATGAAGCACTTTTCCGTTCTTCCTAATGGACTACAAGGAACGCCAGAGAAATAGATGACAAATATCATACCAAGAAGCAATGGATAATCCTCAGCTGACAGCCACATGGTACGAAATGCAACACATTTAAGATTTAGCCTCTTTATTTTCTCTTCATACTTTCCCTTTTCAGGACCTTTGCCTAAATGAAGATTGGAAATTTTTAAGAAGAAATGGAGAGCACAGAAAGCTTATGCTTCTAGGACATACAGAAGCATTACCTGTAATGATGAACAACAACCTTGGGTACAGGTATTGCTTTCCACAAGAGATCTCCTGCCAAAAGACCCCTTCATCGGTGGAGTCATTTTCATCCAATAGAGCAGCAACTCGTCTATCATACATTACTGCTGCTTCCAATAGAATCCCAAAATCTTCATCGGGCGTCCTGGGAAGATGTTATTC
This sequence comes from Hibiscus syriacus, assembly GCF_006381635.1. NCBI lineage: Eukaryota > Viridiplantae > Streptophyta > Magnoliopsida > Malvales > Malvaceae > Hibiscus > Hibiscus syriacus. Next base: position 1,473,593 of record NW_024062861.1, on the reverse strand, counting down.
TCTAGAATGAATTACTTTATAGATTATGAGACAAACTTCTACAACGAGAATAACTACAATGAAATGAAGTAAATGGTTGCAAATGACATTAAGAATCTGAAAATAGAACGGGAGATGAACTTCTTCCATCTAGGATCCAAAGCAACCAAAACAAAAATAATCTCAATCAGAAGTTACCATCAGAAAACCATCGTAAGCCAGCAACATAATAGAAAATCAAATATCGTGAAAGTCAATTTTAAGAACCAAACTCAATTGATTTGAGCATTTTTCTAATTCCATAGAATACAATCTATCAGCATACCCTTCCAATTATCACTCTTACAATGATTAAGTTTAATAAGGCTTGGGTAATTAAGGGTACGACAAAGAAGAAAAGAAGTAGAAAAATTGAGTGCAAGAAGAGCATGAAAAAGGCCTTCACAAAGGATGGTCTCACCAGCTTGTACTGCTTACAACAAGAGCAGGCCTGTTTGGCTTCAACAAGACGTCAGAGCCAACCTGAGTTGTAAATAATGTTTCATTTTGGCCATCAGCCCCAATTCCTGTAGTTTCTGCATGATGGATAAAATCAGTCAACAGTGTTCTTTAAGGCTGCTCAATCAAAAGTAATTTCAATTATTTATTAGACTTACCGGTAGTTACACAATCTCGAACACCAAGAGGGTGACAGATCTCTATTTAATCTACAAAACAACTAAGAATGATACACAGTTACAAAATAAATCTTAGAGCAGAAATCTTTATGACTTAAAACCATAAATCTCAACTTATGCTTCTCCTGAAGTAAAGTTGGACAAAAAAACTCAGGAGGCTGATCATATAAAACTGTGGCTCTATAAATTTAACCATTATAACATGCAATGTAATTAGGCATTTTCCCATAAAATTTCATCAAAAAATGAAAATAAGTACCCCAACAATGAGCTGGAAATCTCACTTAATTCCCCAGTTTTGAGCTAATTCATGTTGCATTGCCCTTGTTACACATAGGGAACCATTTGCCATCTGCCCGTAATGCTTCTCAAACCTAAGGAGATACTTAAAATTAAAATCACAACCATCCATCGAACAACTCGAGAAAGGTCCTCTTCAAAATAACTTACCAATGGTATATTGAGACAAATGAGCTGCTTCTTCCCGCAGACAAACCAAGTAAGGTATATCCAAAATTATGCCAATCAACAATGAACGCTGACTTTCTTAATGAGCTCACCCATTTTACAGCTACTAATGTCGGAACGGAAGGAGGATTCTACACAAATGGAGGAAACATCATATATTTTCAATGGTGACGGAAAAAAAAGAATTCCATAAAATAATGAATCGGCAAGACCTAGCAAAAAAATTTCTAATGAAAAATCAGTTATGTACAGCTTTTAAAACCTGCAATGAGGATAAAAAACAGCTAACTGAAAAAAACGATACCGATAACTTGGGAGATATAATAAGATGCTAAACATGACCTATGAAGGAACATTACAAAGTTTCAAGTCACAACTTGAGACTTTTAACTTCTAGCTTTATGGTCGAAACATTGGGGGAAGCAGTGGCTTTATAAGAAACAGAAGAGTTTTACTTCTCGTTGCATAGACCAAATCCAAATAGGATGCTATGCATATCAAGCACAAAATTATGATGGTACGGTCCCATCACCACTTGTTGATATTGGCCTTATACAATGACGATACTAACACTGGTATATCATGAATAAAAGTATAATCATCTAACAGAAAACAGAAGAAATACCGGAAATCTTCTTATTTTCTGTTCTCGATAACAGTGCACGTCTATCTCCTATTTAACACTTAGGAAATTAACACCTGATAAAATGCTCTAATGAAGGATAATACTTAGGAAATTAACACCTTATAAGTTTAAAAAAGTCAAAAAGGTGTAGTGAGAGAAGCTCCAACTTCTCTCTAAAACTCAGGCGTTTTCAAAAAAGTTTTCCCTGAAAAACATCCCCGCGTCATTCCCTTCCTAACCCAGCAGCCGGCCACCACTTTCCCTGCCGCGCCAATCACCGTCATTAAGCTTCAACCGTCGCTCGTCGGCATCGGAATAGTAAGAAAAAGCCACCATTCAAAGCCTCTCTTCACCCTGGTAAAGAATCTGTAAGTGGTTTTCTCAAAATCGAACTAGATCGTCGTAGATCTAGAGGAAGATTTTCGTTTCTGCCATCTGAATTTCCAGAAGTTACAAGCTGCTGCTTTGTTGAAAAGGATCTCCTCCACCGACCGCCGCAACCTCCACCGCCACTTCCATCTCCTCCTCTTCCCTTCTCCATCTTTTCGACCACTGCTACCCCAAACCCATCTCCAAATTTTACTGCTTCAACCTTTCCCATTTACGGCATACAAACCATTCGTTCCTCTCTTCCGCCGTTGATCACCGGAACTTGCACGTTTGCTCGCCTTGTCGCCAGCATCAAGGATAGGCTTCGTTTTATTGAGGGAGAGAAACATCACAGTGGATCTACACCAACTGTTCTTCAAATCTGCCGCCGTCGCCGGTGATTTATTCCGGCAACACTAATCCGGTTCTGAGATTGGGTCTCTTCTCCATAAATCGGACGACATCAGTTCGGCTTACAATGTATCGATCTCCTTCGGTAAACGCTGGATCGACTCGGATCCGAGGTAGGTTGCTCTCGGGGTTATACAAGGCCTTCTCACCTTTGGGATTACCCAATGGAGAGGCCAGACTTCGTTTAATGGTTCTGCCCGAGAGTTCTGGCTCAAAGATGGCGGCTAGGAGGAAACTACGGGTTATCCAATCACAGCCGGAAAATCGTGAACGTCCCCAAGCTCTCGCAAAGGGCGGTGAATGGCGGGATTCACCTGTTGAGAAGGAAACTATCAATGGTGAGTCTGGTGGTAATCGGAAGCAGCCGTTGAGCGGTGGATATAGCCGGGATCAGGTTAAGTCGAGAGCAAGTGGTGAAATGCATATGAGATCCCGATTGGAGGCTTCGTCGGCGAATAAGGATACCTATTTTGCCGCTGATGTTGATCACGATGGAATCAAGGTGTTCACCACAAAGGGGTATTCAAATGGAATGTCTTATGAAGTAGCAAGAAGGAGGAGAATCGGGTTATATAATTGGTGGAAGGAAGGTCAACAAAAATCCGTAATGGGTACAGAAGTGGTTGCTACACGTTATTTGTCGAAAACTTACCAGAGAAGATCCATTGGAAGAGGTTTGGATTTTTATTTTGCACCCACGGTCAGGTAATTGATGCTTTCATTTCAAACAAAAGAAATTCGAAAGGGGTTCGTTTTGGGTTCATTCGTTTTGCAACAATTGAAGAAGCAAGGAAAACAATCTCATAAATGAATGGTTCTTATATTGACGGCAGTAAAATTAGTGTTTCTTTGGCTAAATTTAAATCTCAACAGTCTTTTTGGAGAAAGACCTCGACAGCTATTCACAACAAGGCGGGGATGGAAGTTGTTTCGAGGAATAATCACTGTGAAGTTGAAAGTGTTATGGACGAGGATAAACTTCACGTGTTGAGTAAATGTCTAATGGGGTGGTGCAAGGACTTTATCAAAATCGGTAATCTCGCTAGTCAAATGCAAGCCAAAGGCCTCACTGGTTTCTCGTTAATGAGAGCTGCTGGAAATACAATACTAATGATTTTTAAAGACTCTGCTTCATTGAGTAGTGTGAAGAACAATAAATCAGAGACTCTCGCAAAGTGGTTCTCCAGAGTTGAAGCCTGCTCAGAGAGTATGGTGGTGGAATGTCGTCGAGTGTGGTTAGTTTGCGAGGGAGTTCCTTTTCACTCTTGGAATTGGGAAACTTTCAAAAACATTGCAGATAAGTGAGGTAATTTATTAGCAATCGACGAAAGCTGTCAGTCACCATCATCTTTTGATCGGGCAAAAATTCAAATCCCTACAAAGGCTCGTTTAAGAATTGATGAGTCGTTGGAGTTGAAGGTCGGTGCTAACTCCTTCAAAATCGTGGTGCATGAAATTGCGCCTTCCTTCAAACCAAATTCTTGGGTACCTGACGAAGTCGATACTCTTTAGATCTTTATTCTTCAATTGGGGCTTTGATTTAGTTTAAATGGTTGCAGGTGTTGGTTTTCTTTTGTGTTATGTTCTTTTGCGTTGTTTTCTTCCTTCTGCTGGAGGTGTAATTTAGAAACAGGGTGATTGTCGATGGGGTTTTCTGGTTGAGGATGTGAGAGTTTTAGGTGTTTCGGGTTTGTTGTAATGGTGCATTTCTCCATATGAGGAGATTTCGTGTTTCCATATGTATTCGATATTATTATTAATAAACTATGAGGTACTTTTTTCTTCCTTCCAATGTTCGTTAACATACTTCTTAGTATGTGGACGAAAACGAAGGGAGTTTTTAACGAGACCTCCAACTCTTATAAAAAAAAGGATAATATTTATCTAAAGATGAAGATAATAAGGACTCTTTAATCGTAATAGACTACTAAAACAGTAAATACTCCTAATAAAACAATAAGATAAACCTAGGCGGGACTCTAATTACAATTCCACACGCCCCATCAAGCTGGTGAATGAATATTCGCCACTCCCAGCTAATAAAACAGTAAGATAAACCTAGGCAGGACTCTCTCTCTCTATAATTATAATTCTACTCTAGGCTCTTCAGGGGCATCACATAATCCATGATTGAATTCAATTTGCGTTTCTACTGGTTTACAACCCATTTTTCCCGTCTCTTTAAGCATGTCAAATACATACTTCTGTTGGGAGATGAAGATTACTTGCTTTGAACGTGCTACCTCAATGTGTAGGAAGTATTTCAGTTTTCCTAGCTCTTTGATGTCAAATTCCTTCAGAAAACATTTCTTCAACATCATTACCAGTTACTATGATGTCATCTACGTACACCAATAATGTCGTAACCAATAAGCTGCTCATCACTCAAGCTTCAGGAAACTATTTTCAGCCTCTCGAGCAATTAATAGAAGAGCTAATTTGTGGTTAATCTCTACTTACAACTTTGATACAGCATAATAGCAGCTAAGACTATTTGTTCTAAACAATTAGAGAAACAGAACTTGTGCCCTTTCTAGTGGAAAATAAAAGCTCACCTGCACTATGAAGGCATCAGGAGGAGGAACTTTGAAGCAAAGAAACCAAATAAGCATTATAAACTGAATGATTGGCTTCAATAAGAGCATTACTGGATAAAGAATCTTTGGCAAGCTATGAGAGTCTTTTGGCCATTGTATATGCAGATCAATAAGAAAATAAACAACAGACATTAATAGTTTTGTAATAGTAACTAAGCCCCAACAATTTTCCACCAGACAATACCATTGTGTGAATATGAATAGATTCATTCTCTATAACAGCAGAGTGGGGTTCCGAACCTATCAAAACAATGAAATTATATTCAATTAGTAAATTTATTAAAATAATAAATTATTAAGATAGTCTCTTTAAATTTAGATTTTGAAAAGAATACTCTCACATTTAGTGCATATTGCATAATGCAAAATTTGGGTTCAGAAAACTTCCATCCTACAGGAAAATTTCCCTAAGTTTTTTTATTGATATAAACTGTTTGGTACACATGATTATCTCCTAATTACTAAAATAAATATTCCACAGAAGAGAAGAGAAGAGAACGAAGAAAATGTAAGCAATTTAACTCATCATTATGTAGAAAGGTATACCTCCATAAGCAACAATATCCACTTCCAAGGATGCCTGCAAAAACAATTGTAATCAGAAAATGTGCTGCTTATTCATTTATTTTAATTGCACTTCTCTTTTAATGGGAGTTCTTCACATAATTTATTACACACAAAAGAGCAAGATATTTTACATGATAACCCGAATCACTATTTTCTTTTTCTTCATTTCTGAGACAAATTGAACCTCCTAGAACAAGTAACATGTTTTCTTTACCATGTTCAGTTTTTATACTATTTGTAGAGCATGTCAGATACACATGTCATTACATGGGGTGAGTATCTGCAGTGTGGCAGATATGAGAGGATATGAAGGGAGAGGGTGCCTATTTGGGCATATAAAATTTGAATATCAATAAGTACCGATATCCTGCATCCAAGAGAGGGAAAAAGGAAACAAGCACTTATTTTCAATTAAACTTTTAGTGGTGAGCTAATTTTACAAGAGCTAACCTTACAGAAAATTTTCTTTAAATACAATAACTGAAAGTATGATAACTCAGAAATTGTAGAAGCCCATATTTATCCGAAATATTTCTTCCATCTAAGATTTCTAAAAACTATGGTAATGATTGGGGCCTATCCACCAAGGATTGGGCATGAACTGAAGGAAAATATAAAAACTAAGGTGACTGGCAACCATCGTAGCACATTGATGTCACATAAAGAGCGACATATAATCAACAGTCTTCTACTTCTACAACGTGCGCAGAGAGGCTTAAGCTGCCAAATGTTTCAACACCCCCATTGCTCCACTAGGTCATTCATCTTCTCAGTTGCTTTTTGCTATTTATAATATGCTCTATTAATAAAACGTAAAAGCAAAATGCAATTGATTAAAACTTAACAAATGATCAATCCTTACGTAATTACTCCCACGTGAATCTAAAATGCAGCATTTTTTATTCAAAAAGAAAGATTAGCATTTCTGCATTCAAACTTATATATATATATAAAATATATTGCCTCTGAAATTAAAGCAAGTATTAAAAGTAATACCAAATGAACATTTCATCGTAAGGTCTATTACATTAATCTTTCATTCCAATAACCATCATTATATGACATGATAAACCAGAAATGCAAACAAATCAACAAAACTGTAGCATCATTGCATAAATAAGGAAGTTAGACTGAAATTTTTTGAACTTATTCGCTTTCCATTAACTAAACTCCATTCTGCTTAATATAAACGTATCAGTTCACCCAAAACATCAAGCATGTTAATACATTTTTTTTCAAAGAACAAAACCCTAAATCCAGATTACAAAAGAAAATTAGTTCAATACCTGACGTGCAAGGGAAAGGGCATGATACTGCATACGAGGGCTACGGCCAATATCTCCTAGAACCACTACACATGCTCTTCCCCTCTTCCCCATCTTTTCTTCTTTTTCCCCTACAAGTATGTAGTCAATATGTCAATCCAAAAATTTCAGCTACCTTCTAAATTTTCCAAATTTTTGGGTTTCATGGTATCAAACAGTGTTGCCAGCCACTATTTCGCAGTAGCGGCACCATCTGCAACCGGTAAGGACCTCAATAGCAGTGTGAATTAAATTTCACATCAAGGATCACGGCCGCTAATAATAGTGTAGCAGAAAATAGGGACGACCACGATCCGCTATTTCAGCTAAACCGATACATATAAAAGAAAATCAAGGACTCAGAATGAGAAGCAGTGGGATCGAAAACATAAGATGAAATATGACAGAACGATTCAGAGGTAGAGAGCAGATAACACAAGCCGAGAAAATCTCATGACACAAGTAGAAATCATCAAATTAAGTTTAGGATTTCAAAAATTACCTTATTTAATTTCCTGAAATTTTGCTTGATTAGTCGGAAACTTGAAGGCAAGAGGGGGGCTAGGATCAGAACTGCAGGGGGAGAAGAATTGAGGAAGAGGACGCTTGGACAGAGTGGTTTTGAGGCTTGTTCTTAGGAGAGGTCCGAGAGGATGACAGTAGGTCGGAAGGCATAATTTAGAAATAAGTGTTTAAATTACATTTAAAATTAATTTTAAGTGATTAAATAATTCTTTATTAAAAATAAATGATTAACGTTTTCAATATAATCATTTTAGCGGTTTGAATTGTAACTGTCATTAAAATATTATGATAATTTTAAGAATTTTTATTTAAAATAAAAAAAATATAATTTTAATAAAAAATTAATTTTTTCTCAAATTTTAAAAAAATATTCAAAACTTTGAAAATTTTAAATTTAATCTCTATAGCCATGACGAACAGATTTAACCCCAATAGCGCCTCCAACTGATAGCCAACCACTTGACGAACAACCATCAACGAATCTCAAAATGCAATTTAAACCCAATAATATACTTACCACAAAAATTTACTTAAAACCAAATAATCTATTTGGTTCAATGGTTCAAAGGCTGTTACACCACCCAAGAATCTCAGGTTTAAATCTCATGCTACTCATTTCAGTGCGTTTAGTTTTCTTTCGGGTGACACGTATAACACTAATTCATCAATTAAATAGTGGCAAACAATTTGATTTAAAGATTAAATTTATTTTTAATTTATTAAAATTAGAATTAAATTGAAGTCAACTTTTCCGGTAAATATTAAGTGGTCATTGGTATGTATAGTTACTCTTAATAATTTTATATTACTGATGCAAATATAAAGTTTCAAACATTAATTCGCTAAAACGAAACTCACTCAAAGTTAAATGACCATTTTTACGTAGTTTTACCATCTGGGTGCCCTTTTCTCTTTGGTCCAATCCACCCTCACTTTCTCTCCTTTGTGCCGCTCGGAGCAGTACTGAAAGGTGACTCCGGCTATACCTTTTTCTCTTCGCTAGACTCTTCCCTCTGCTACAACTAAAACGACACAGTTTCCCTTGAGAACAACTATGGCGGGTTCCACTAGCGGTACCAACCCCTCATTAAACCCTTCTGCTCCCAAAATCCTATTAGCCAAGCCATCAGTTGGGCCGGTTTCTGGTAAATTTGGACGCGGAGCCGGTGAAGATGAAACGGTGCCGCATAGGGCTCGTCTCCCTCCCGTTGGTTCCCTCAACCTTCTTTCTGATTCCTGGGAGTTTCACATTGATCGATTTTTGCCTGTAAGTTTAAAAGAAAATTGAAGTTTTCTCTTCCTTTTAACTTTTTATTAATAACTTCAGATGGAATGGAACTGAAAATAGCTTCTTTTAAGATTAGATAATATTCCGTTTTAGATATCCATTTGATTTATTTTTGTTTTGGCGATTTGAAGATTTTTAATTCTGTATTTTTTTTTTAATTTAATTTGGGGAAGATGATAAAATTCTGATAATATTTGTAGCTAAGGTACTGATCATAGATAGCCTAAGCTATGGGTATTTTAAAGGAGGTAAAGAATCAGATAGCTTCTTCGGCTAAAATGTTTTTAGTTCTTTTTTGTGAATTGCAGTTTTTGACTGAGAATACCGATTTTAAGGTGGTTGGAATCATTGGTCCACCAGGCGTAGGCAAGTCAACAATCATGAATGAGCTTTATGGTTTTGATGGAATCTCACCTGGTGTGTATCATTTTTTAATTTATACTTGAATGCCTTGCTATTGCTTTTGAAGTTCAAATCTATCTGCACATTGCTATGTCCTCTAGATAGCTCTTAAATGCTAATTTGCAGGGATGCTGCCACCTTTTGCCATACAGTCAGAAGAAACCAGAGCAATGGCAAGGCATTGTACTGTAGGTATTGAACCAAGGATTTCTGCTGAACGGCTTATACTACTCGATACCCAGGTTCCAAGCTTACTACTTTCCTGTCTTCTTTTTCCTTTTTCTATAGACTATATCATGAAATGATAATATATATATATTTTCTTCTGAAGCATGTTTTGAATTTTCAGAAGTCTAGTTCAAGCTATACGAAAAGAAATTATGAGCTTTTCTGATGTAATTATAAAGTTATCTTAATTGGGGAAGATTATGTCAAAGTATCCCTTTTTCAGGGAATACTAGAAGATACTTGGTCACATTTGCTTTGATGATTTTCTATCGACTATTGATCCCCCCCCTCCGGGGCCAATTATGTTTAAAAGTATTGAACCTTGTAAAAGATTAACTTTTAGAGGTCATTTTCATAATTGGATAGAAAGTGTCCACAACATATTGAGTTTACTGGGAAGCTTTACAGAAATGAAATACTGTCTTAAATAGGCATGAATGTGACTTGTCACAAATTAGTAATAAGCTGCACATAGTCCTAAAGTGTTCTGAAAATTTTCTTTCCTATCACCATATATTAGTTTGTCACCTTGCCAAATAACGCCACCTAATTTAATTTGAAACTTTCCAGTTCCCCTTGCTTATATTATCTTGGTGCTTTCCTGAAAAAGAATTTTCAAGCATTAGTCCACACCATTTACTTTAACATGTGTTTTTCTGCTGATATATCATTCTACTTTTTGTATAGTTGGTTGCCTGGATACTTCCAATCTAAATTCTTCTTGCCCCTGTCTGTTTTACATAGCAAGATTTTTACTGGTTTGTGAGTCATCAATGTACATTATTCTTGACTTGCAGTCTGTTTTCAGTCCATCGGTTTTGTCTGAGATTATGAGACCTGATGGCTCATCCACAGTTTCAGTACTAAGTGGTGAGTCACTGTCTGCTGAGTTGGCACATGAAATTATGAATATCCAGGTAATTAATTGCAAGCATTGGGCCTTTTGTTTAATATATTAATGCTCGATATTTCATTTACATTATATTTTCCGTCTTGAAGTAAGATGTCTGATAGTATATCTCTTATTGGGATTGCTGCAAGGAATCTTTTTAGCTTGGTGTTCTTCTAGCATCCATTTGTCATATTTTGCTTGTGGTGTCCGATGGAGTTCATGATAACAGAATGTGGCACATGATGCTGACGGTAATATTCTTGTCTTTCCCAGTTTAGATGTCCAATATGCTTGTAGTCTGTTACATTGGTAATTTGTATAAAATATTTGACTTCTATACTTCAGATTTGTAGTTGTAAGCTAATAGTGATCACTATCCGAATCAAGAAATCCTCAAGGCTGATGCTATATTTGTTTTGGATAGATAGATGATGATATAGAGCCTTCAGTAATTTTCTGATTTTCTTTATTCCTTTCACGAGTTTTGTTGGTATTTGGCCATCTGAAAGGTGACCAGTTAATACCTAGAAATACCATATGACATCTAAGATAATCACTTTTGAAAAAGTTTAAGAAAAATATATTGCATATATGTTTCTGTTATTTAGCCTATGTTCATTAATTTGGATATCTGATGGGAGAAACATGCAATTTTTACACTTGAATGAGCTACAAGAACAAGGGAAAAGGGAAAAAGAGCATGCAAGTCTTTGAAGTAAGATCTTATGTCCCCTTAATTAGAGGAGAATACAATCCAAATTCTCTCCTTTTGATTCTCCATATGCTAAAGAAATGACCTGATTATGGCCAAAAGAAAAAAGAAAATATGCTGATTATGTTTCTTTAATGTTTTGAACTCTTGCAACAAAATCTTGTTTATACTAATCTTTCTCTCTGCAGGTTGACTTATTGAAACATGGCATTCCCGATCCATCTTCTTTAGTTCCTCTCCATTCACAGAGCTCTACATCAGGGCCTGACAAAGAGAGCAAAGATAAAGTTCATGAGACTGAAGAGTATATCGGTACTCCTGTTTTTGTGCATACAAGGTGAACTATATTTTCCTCAATGATTCTGTTAGAATCGTGTTACAATAACTTGGTAGTATATTATGTCTTTAGTATTTTTGTCACAGTCAACAATCCATGACTGACGGCGGCTTCTCTATTTCCATAGTATTCACCTCTGCAGCCCTTGCCACTATGTTGCCACTCCCTCATAATCTGTCACCACCTGCAAAAACCACTCTCCTTAGAACATATTATGATCTGCTGCCTTTATGACATATTAAGTTCAAGGGCAGTGCTGGGGCTTTGCGGCTATTAATTATGAAGACAACTATTAGGCTTTCAAAAGTTGTTTCTCTATCAACTTGGTAATAGGAGGACATTAACCATTATTTTTTTATTGGTAATATTTTCTTTCTTTTGGATATTTGCAACTATTGTTTTGAGTGCTACACATAAAAGTCATTTTTCTGCAGTAGAATCAGAAAGTTTATCTAGTCCCCTAGCATTACAAATATCCCTGTTACCCGAGTCCCCTGCAATATTCCTTGTACGATAGAGCCTCAAAACAATAGCTGCAGTGATTAGAGGAAAAAAAGAAAAGTTCCTGAGTGGAGGTCATAGTAGCAGATTATTATTTGTTAGAAGATTTGCTTAAATTACCGACTTGCATTGTTTTCACTTATTTCCTTGCATTAATATTAAGAAAGATATTCTGTACCTTGACATATGCAAGGTTTGTGAATTGGTATTTGGTGTTTTCTGCATGAACTCTGTACTCTTTTCATATTTATAAGAATGTGCTAGACAAGTACATTTTCTTCTACTTGTAGATCGTTAAAGATCCACAACATTAACTTATGTATCTTTGGTCTTATTGTTTATAGGCTACAAAATCAAGACCTTTCTCCGTCTAATATTCTTCAAATGAAGAAGGCACTTTTACAATATTTCAGTTCCTCTTCATTTATGAGACGCACATGTGGGAAAAAGCCCGCTGATCAACTGGCCATGAGTCAGATTAATGGTAAAGATAAAGAGTTGCTCAATTTATTTGTGATCCCTTGTAAGAACAACGATGACTCTACCAGAGCTCAGTGTGAAAGCTATGTCTACTCGCTATGGAAGTTACGTGATCAGGTCTCTTTCTATGCATCTTTTTTTCTTCCTGCAACTATCCGCCTTGGTCCTTCTTTTCTTTCTCCCTCATTTAAGGGATTCTGTAATATTCTAGCTTTTCGTAAGTCATTTCTTTATATATATGTATATCAGACTTATAACAAGTGTTCTTCACAGGTTTTGTCAATGAGCTGCCCTTCGTTTACAAGGAACGTTTCTGAACGTGACTGGTTAAAAAGTTCTGCCAAGATATGGGAATTGGTGAAGAGCTCTCCTATCATTGGTGAGTATAGCAGAACATTATTAAGTTCAGGTATATTTCGCAGATGATCGTTGTGACGGCATATTTACGATGATTTTCGTGATAGAGGCTGGTCTTGCTTTTCTTGCTATTCTCGACACTGAAAATACGTTTGTGATGTCCAAGCTTTCAAATATCCTAGCAGTAAAAGGGGTATATTTATGCATGGATGGAGTAATGGAGTAAAGTTAATTGATTTCAGGAGATTGTTTTATAAGTTAGAGCATAGTCTAATCTTTCTAACGCATTTTGAAATACATCGAACGAAGCTCGAAAGTATAAGAAATTTTCGATTTACTAAATCATGCATAAACAAAATTTCCGAAGTTAAAAATCAGGAAGGTCGGCTTAGAATAATTTTTGGACAATAAATTATTGGTTAACATAAAGCATCAAACCCTAATTACATATCAACTATGTTTCTCTCGTAAGTTTTGCAGATACCATTTCTTTCTCGCTACCATTACATTTTGCTTTTAAATTTTGGGTAAAGTACACAAATGATCATTTGATTATAAGACATTACTTTATTGTGTTCCTTAACTTTTAAAAGTTATGAAACGGTCGTTTGATTATAAGTATTGTTTTATGGAGTCATCTGATTATTAAAAGTTATAAAATGGTCATTCGACTATTCATGTGTTTTAAACTTGTCTTTTTTTGTCAAAAAAATAACTGTAGTTTGAGTTAGACATTAACTTGTTGATTATGTTATGATAAAATATGATCTTAAAATCTTAAACGATTATCATATTTCAATCAACAGGTTAATGCCTAATTCAAATTAGAGTTAAGAATAAATAAATAGTTAGGTGATCATTTATAACTTCTAATAGTCAAATGATTCAATAAAATAACATCCTATAATTAGAGGATTATCTTGTAACTTTTAATAATCGAAGAGACTCAATCAAACACCACCCTGTAATCAAAGACTATTTGTATAGTGTACCTTTAAAATTTTAGAACTGAACAAATAAAACAATAATTCCAATAAAAAAAATCAAAATGGCTATGTCTATATTGAATTTAGGCAACAACTTGAGATATTTCAAAAGCTAGTACCAAAAATATGGATGGACACAAAATTTTATATTGGGGTGAATTTTTAAAATTTTAAGAATGAACAAATTTATAAAATCTAGGATGGCGAAAATAAATTTTCAATGAAAAATACATAATTTAATTTAAGAAAAATATATGATCATTTTAAATTTCTATGGACAATTTTTAGGAGATGATAGTCTTATTCGCCCCTCGATTCTTCACTGTTATTATATTCCATAAATGTTTTTCAAAATTAGCGTGAGATCACAACCCTTTTATACATATCCTCTTAAAATTGGTTAATTTTGAAAATGGTTCACCAAATGTTAATCAATATGCCTCTTATGAGGACAATGGCATTTCACTCTCATGAGAATTAAAGGACACATCGTTTGAACCGGTAGAGGAGGGCCTACTGCCTTTTTTTATGCCTTGCCCGTCATTTTTAGCTTCAACCTTTTTAGGAGAATTCGGTTGAGCTAGGTTCCACACCCGCATCAGGAATTTCTGCACCATCAATATCATTATCACCGGTAGCTGCATCATCACCGTCATCACCACCACCACCGGCACTTCCATTGCCAGTACTCTTGGTGGTAGCAATACTGTTACCGTACAAGTTACCAGCGACCATCCTAAATCCGAAGGCCCTCGACGTTATCCGATACACGATTGTTATGATCCAAAATAACCAAGGCATGCAAACAAGGATAAAACCAAGAATAGGAAGGAAATCCGAGGACGGAGAACGAGGGGAGGTCATGTAAACCAAAAGGCAGCCAGCTCCGATAGCTACACAGATAAATAAAATGCAGCTGATTGTCCATATGTATGTACGTCCGATATCTGATTCAGGCATTTGGAGAACCCACAAAATATGTTCAAACAAATGTGAATTTTTTCGACACCATCATCATCCATGTTTTCGAATATTCAAGCCATCATTTGAGGTCGAATTGTCGGTGGTAGTTGTCGTTGTCGTTATTACTGTTGGATGGAAGGGATTCACATCTAAAAAAATTAATGTACGTAAAATATGATTAATTTGTGTCAAAATGAAAGAGAAGAAAGAAAAAGAGATAAGCTCCGACAATGAGAGAAATATAACGTACGTGTTTGGTTTATATTTCTATCCCGTCAAGTTTGATGCTTACCTACTAAAACAAGATTCGTTACATAGATCAGATTTGTCCGCCCCAACGTTATAGACAAGTTTTAGCATTACTATATATAAATACGGCACGAATCAAGTGATCTCAGTTACGGATGAACATAGGATCTGAATTTGACAAATTTCGATTTAATTCGATTTTATTGAATCAGTTTTTATTTTAAAAAACATTGAGTACCAATCAGGTTTTTTAGAGGATATATTTGGGTCATGTCGGATTTGGGTTTACGATGAAAAATGTCTGATCCGACTCGACCCTACTCGACCCGACTCGACCTGAATCTAAAAATAATATAATTATACCTTATATATTTAAGGATAATTACAATAATATCAGTCTATGTATTATTTTTTATTTAAATCATTATTTTTATTTAATAAAAATAATATTTTTTATAAATATATTTATTTTGGATCGGGTCAGTAGAGGGTGTATATTTTTTGGGTACGGTCGGGTCAGGTTGGTTGGAAATTCGACCCTACCCGACCCATGTCCATCTCTAATCTCAATGATTAAAGGGATAATTGTTATCATTAACGGTCCCGAGTTCAAGCACAATGTTTTTTGCCAAAGTTCCCATATAATACTACAGGGAATGTTTAATTTCCAAACTAAAGTGCTCATCCGATTAATTCTCTAAATGGGGTGTTTTCTACAGTAAATTTAGGATCTCTTGGCGTCTTCAGGGTTAATCAGATTTTTGAATTGTTTATTGGGATCTCTAGGCGTCTTTAGTGGAATCCATGAAAAAATTAGGCTTTTTTATACAAATATCACCTTAACATAAATTAATTACTTGTTAAGCACTGTTTAAGAATATTTTACGGATCTAGCAAATTTTTAAATACTTTCTATAAATTTAATCATATTTTGTTAGTATTTTTTAAATTATTTAATTATTTAATTTTTTTATTATTTTATTTAATTATTTTATTTTTTTACAGTTATAAAATGGAAAGTGGTCCTTGAATAATTATATTCGTATTTCTCGGCTTTTAAACTTTTCTCTCGACTGTAAATACGCTCTCAACCTGTAAACATTCACATCAATCCTCTAAACTAGAAGAATGTCGTCGCTTCAATATAGATATCCATATGTTGAGAGCGTATTTATAGCCGAGAGAAAAGTTTAAAAGCCGAGAAATCCGAATATAATTATTCAATGACCACTTTCCATTTTATAACTGCAATTATAGCCGAGAGAAAAGTTTAAAAACCGAGAAATCCGAATATAATTATTCAATGACCACTTTCCATTTTATAACTGCAAAAAAATAAAAAAATTAAATAATACAATAATTAAATAAAATAATAACAAAATATGATTAATTTTATAGAAAATATTTAAAAATTTGCTTGATCTGTAAAATATTCTTAAATAGTACCTAACAAGTAATTAATTTATGTTAAGGTGATATTTGTGTAAAAAGGCCAAATTTTTTCATGGATTTCAACTAAAGACGCCTAGAGATCCAAGCAAGAGTAAAAAAAAATCTGGTTCATCCTGAAGACGCCGAGATATCCCAAATCTACCGTAGAAAACACAAACAATCCAACACTCTGAAGACGCCGGGAGATCCCACCAAAAAATCTGGTTAACCCTGAAGACGCCGAGAGATCCCAAATTTACTGTAGAAAATACCCCATTTGAGGAATTAATCGGATGAGCACTTTAGTTTGGGAATTAAACATTCCCTTTAGCATTATATGAGAACTTTTGCCCAATGTTTTTAGGGATATTTGAACGTTATAACAAATGATTGAAAGTTTTTCAAACATATATTATCTTATAATCACCTCGTAGTAGAAAACACATCAAAGATAAGAGCCAATTTTTATAATTTGAGTTTAATGCAATCCAACTTTTTATTTTGGAATTTCACTATGTATTACGTTTAGAAAGAAAGGCTATATACACAATGTTTTCACGTACGTGCATCGATTAAAAACCTTCACATTCATAACTTGGATATTTATGTCATGCTCCTGTCTTCTCACTTCCAACTAATTTTTTGCCACTCAATTTTATCATTATTTATATTTTGGACACTCAATTTAAAAAAAAATTCATCACTGAACTTGTGAATTTTACTCGTTTTGGTCATTTGACCGTTAAGTGTCTAACGCTAGCATCAAAACACTGCATTTTGGGGCTTATTATTTCTGAAAAAATCCTAAAAGTTTAACCTTCTTCCGCATGGATGTAATCTTTCTCCATCGTAGTTCGAACGCCACCGGTCATCGTTTGCAATGTACCTAGTGCAAGTGACGGACACATGATTTTACATTAGGGGTGTGAACTTTTATAAAGTTATATTAGAAATTTAAGAGTACAAAATCATAAAACTTCTAGAGGTGCGAAAAATTAGAACATGAATAGAAAATATAAGAAAGTACATAAAGTATATGAGAATTTGAAATATCTAACGGGTACAACTACCCCCAATACTCAGTTTATTCCTAATTGGTACTAAAACATTCCCTCTTCTCTTGTCCTTCTACTTCTCAGTTTGGTTTTCATCAAAATTCCCTTGAAATTGACAAAATTCAAATCAAAACTTCAACTTTATCTTGGCCCGATTTACAATCTCCACCGTTTGATCAATATGAAATCGAGATATTTTACGTTTCTCCTCCTTCCCAACTTCTTCAATGTTTGAATTTGAAAGAAAATATTCTGACGCCCTTATAACAACCCAAAAAGTCGAGTCAGTATTTTTGTGTTGATGTATCAATTAATATGTGTGATTAACCAGTTAAGCAAGGTTTGAGCCTAACCAAGGAAAAATTGAGGCCAAATTTGTGTCAAAAGAGAGTTCTTTGAATTAAGATGAAATGATGATGGACTAAAAGTGCAATTTTTCAGGGGAAATCAAATTTGATTTCCCCTTTAATTTTAGAGTATAGATGTACGGAAATAGGAGGGAGGAATAGGGAAGAGGTGAGATCATCTTCACCTATTCTCTACCTCCCTTGTGCATTCATTCTTTCTCTTTTCCCATAACCTAGACCTTTGATTTTCAAAGAAAGAATTTTTTAGAAATTAAAGCATTGTGAAAGAGTGAAGAAGGTAAAATCATTTTAATCATCTCCATATTTAGAGCTTCAAGAAAAGTTTTGGATTTTGGAGACTCCATCAAAGAGTTTATTTCATTTTTGGAATTTTAAATTCATAGTTGTATCTTTCATTTATCTTTTAGTTGTTACATGATCTCATTTCAAACTTGTTTGAATTGTACAAGAGGGTGAAGAGCCTTCTAAGATCAAAGGAAAGGGAAAAAAAATTAAGAGGCTGTCAAAGGACTACTATTGATATTTTGCATTAAGGTATTATACCTCTAACTTTGAAATACTTTGTGAATCATAATATGATGCTTTGTGAGTCAAATGTATGCCATTGGTGTCTTTTGGTAGAAATGCATGAATTGATGACTTGAGTATAATTTCCATTAATGATGTGTCAAAATGATGCCGTGTGACGTTGTAAAAGTACCATGAGCTTTAGAGATTGTTTAGAGAATCAAACGTGATATTTTAAGACAAGTTTAAATGATTTTTCCCAACATAAAACTTCATTTTCTTTACTTTGGTATCGATATCATTCATACAATATCTACACCGTATGAAATTTCGTAGAAACTCTTGGCAAAATGGGAGAGAGTATCGATACCCATTCTTGAGGCAATTAGGTATGATCAATGGGAATGCAGCAAAAAAAATTCAAACAGCTTTAACAAAGTAATCAAGGATGAATAAGGCAGTTAGAGCCTGCAAATTTGTGCTAATTACAAATCGCATAAAAGACACTGGTCCAAATGCTGCAAGAGGTTGTAGCCTCCGAACAAATCTTCAAAGCAAGTGCTCCCCAAGGTTCTAATTGTTAAGACTCGAGATCCCATCCCCATTACATGTTCCTAAATCGTTCTTCATAAATCGCACCGATGGTGGGACATGCATGAGTTCAAAGTAGATGACGGGCTTAAATTCTGCTGCTAATTACCAACTACCTCGGTTACTGCATCCGACGTATTTTCAACAGCATCTACCATAACAGAAGCCTGCATCTGGTGTCTTCTCAGTTCTTGAGCTTTTCTTCGGCTGCTTTCAAGTATAATCATAAGAGCAGTGATGTCTGCTGGACTAACCCTACCCACTCTGCTTGCTTGACCAATAGTCTGCGGCCTGACCTATTGGGATTGAAAATAAATTTCAATTACAATTGAACAAGTCTAATCTGAGGAGAATCAATCTTCACAAACTTTTTAACATTTTATCCAGGAAAATTCCCTCTACTGCGAACTTCTAAAAGTTGTGTATTCAATGCAGTCCGACAAAACCGGAAAAGAAATATCACATATTACTGTGAAATATTTCGAAGCGCACCACAAACGCACAGACAATCACACATTAATCTTTTCCAAGTCACATTTCATTTGATGCTTTTCTATTGACTATTGATCCCCCCCACCCCCACACGGGCCGATTATGTTTAAAAGAAGAATCGGTGACTTTGGCCTTTGTCACTTTGAGTAGGTTAACTAAAAGTCTAAAAAGACCAAACTATTATCAGGACATGATAATGTTTTCTCCTAGCATTCATTTACAATTTAAGAATTCACTGCTAATAAAGGGAGAAATGGCATTGAAAAAGATCACATATATTTATATTCAAAGCTGTATTTCATTTTGTAGTTCCTGATACTTCAATTTTCCTATGAAGACATACTTACATGAGAATTTCTTAGTTTATTTGAACCAATAGAACACATTGCAAGATACATGCCTTAGGTTTAAATCAACATTCAGGGTATTCCATCATCATTCTTTTTTGAAGCATACAGTACCCACAGAACTTATTAGTTACCAATTACTACACGTTCTCCATTGCTCCTAGATTGATGATAAAATAGAATGATTTAGATTAAAATAAATCCACAGTATTCAATTATTTATATCATTCTAATCGAATGATTCTTTTGTGTTCCTGTTTTTTCCTCAATAAGTTTCATTTTAGCAGGATTGTTCCAAATTTAGCTATTAGTAAAGTCTTATCACGTGAAAACAACAAAGTTCGCATTCTTCAGGTACGAGTAAGATTTATTTATGAAACGTTTTTCACTTTTAGGGTGCCATGGTAAATGCTTTTAGATTCTATTGCTTTTAGTGGATGAATGGTTATTGTTTTTTCCTTATCTCGTCTTATATGAATTTTTCATATAGATAATGCAATCCAATTCATCTTTTGAGAACTCTGTAATCATCTCACTATTGGAAGGAAGATGGAGCAAGACTGGAAGTGTGGGAAGAGAAAAAGAGAAGTAAAAGAGATTCCATGAAATGTCTCTAACGTTTGATTAAAAAATTACATTGGCTTCTATTGAAATTTTAACTCTCAAAGTACAAGAGATGCCAATGTAATTTTTTAATCAAACGTTATAGACATTTTTTGTCATTATACCTTCTACAGTTGAATAGATCTTTGTATTGCTACATATAAGCTAATACTTCTGAATTTGTTGGATATAGACTTTATATTAAAATGACTATGTGAGTTTGATTTTATATTTTACTTATAGGAGGGTGTAAGTGTTGCGGAATACGACTATTGGATAGAGCAAAATCGCAATTGATAATTTGAGAAAATAAAAATGAAGATAAAGAAGACACAAATTTTACGTGGAAAACCCCCAAATAATATAGGGTAAAAACCACAGGCAAAGATAGAAGAATTTCACTATAAGAAAATAGGAATTACAACTTCTCTCGATCTAACAAGGGGAAAACAATAACAATTCTCTCTTGATAAAAAGGAGAAAACAACTCTCAAGAAAACTCTCTAAATTCTCTAGTATTGGGAGAAAGCTAGAATGATATGAGATGGTTTTGAAGCTAAATGAGTTAGAGTATTTATAGTTGAACCTTAAGGTCTAATCTTGTAAATATCCTAAAGTATAAGGACTAAATTAGTAATTTTCCCGTGCCAATTTTCCAAAAAAACATGCTGCCTAATTTTTAACTTTGACTATGCTCCATTTCGGTGGCCAAATTGGACCAGCCGAATTCACTTAGCAGCCACCATGATATTTGACTTTCAACAATCTCCCACTTGAATATTTGATTGGAACAATCATATCTTCACACCATTCTTTCTACCTTGTACCATCATATTGCTTACGTCTCTGACACGCCACAAGAGGATCGACACCGAGTAAATGTATCAGCGTTTACCACCTTCGTCATGAAATCTGCTTTGTTGTCTTTGGTATGGATTTTCTACATATCTATTATCCCTTCTTCCACATTTTCACAATTGAAATGATACTGAACTCATATGTGTTTTGTCCTTGAATGAAATATTGGATTCCTTGCTAGATGCAAGGCGCTTTGACTGTCACAAAACAAAGAGACATACTCTTGATTGTGCCCAAGCTCCTCCAATAACATCTTCAACCAGATTGTTTCTTTACTAGCTTGTGTAGCTGCTACATATTCTGCCTCTGTTGTGTAAGTAGCCACAATTGACTGCAATTTTGAAACCCAACTTATAGCTCCACCAGCAACTTTGAACACATATCTTGTAGTAGATTTGCTTTTATCCAAATCTCCTGCATAGTCAGAATCAACATACCCATTGATAAGTAAATTTGATCCTCCGTAACATAATACAACATTTGAGGTCCATTTGATGTATCTCAGGATCCTCTTTACTATATTCCAATGCTCTTTGCCTAGATTCGCCATGTTCCTACTAACCACTCCCACTGCTTGTACAATGTCTGGTCTTGTGCATATCATAGCGAACATTAAACTTCCCACTGTCGATGCATACGACACTCCAAACATCTCCATCCTCTATTCTTCACTACTAGGACTCATACTGGAGGATAATTTGGCTTACAATCTTGCATGTTGAATCATGACAAGATCTTCTTCAAATAATTCTTTTGTGAAAGCTAAATATTTCTATTATTTCTGTCTCGATGAATTTGCATCCCTAGAATCTTGTTTGCTGATCCCAAGTCCTTCATTTCAAATTCCCTAGCCAGTTATGCCTTCAATTCTTTATTATGATCATTGTTGAGTCCTGTAGCCAATATGTCATCCACATACAACAATAATATAACAAAATCGTTATCACCAAACCTCTTGAAATAAGCACAAGGGTCTGCATTAAGTCTGTTGTATCCAAGGTGAATAATGAAGGAATCAAATCTCTTATACCAACACCTCGGCGCCTGCTTTAGACCGTAAAGAGATTTGTTTAACCTGCAAACCAAGTTCTTCTTCTTTTTTCTTCAAAACCTTTAGGTTGGAGCATATAAATCTCTTCTTCAATATCTCCATGAAGAAAAGCTATTTTAACATCTAATTGCTCTAGATGTAAGTTCAATGTAGCATACATTGCCAAGACTACTCGAACTGCTATTAGTCGAACCATAGGAGAAAATATTTCATTAAAATCAATACCTTCTTTTTTAGCATATCCTTTTACCATCAGTCTTGCATGAGACCTCTCAACTTGATCGTTACCATTTCGCTTGATTTCAAAGAATCATTTGTTACCAATTGGCCTTTCCTTGTGGTAGTGGTACAAGGTCTCATATATTATTTTTATGAAAGGCTTCATTTTTTTCTTGCATCGCCATCATCCACAGTGAAGCATCTGAGTTGTTTATTGCCTCCTTGAATGTTGATGGTTCATCGTCATCTGTTAAAAGGAAGTATGCAATATTTCCTTCTATAACATAATCTGAGTACCAATTGAGACATCTTTTCACATGATCTGATTGACGAGTTGTTGGAGCTTCAGAACTCTCTGGTTCTTGTTCATCATGTTCTGGTTCTGCTTAAGAAGAATCTCCTTGTTCAAACTCATTTTCCACATGTATCTGTGTAGTCTCTGACTTTTCAGTGCTATCATCTTCTTCTTTTCTTTATAGTTTATCTTCTACAAAGATAAAATCCCTGCTGATGATCACTTTGCGGGCAGTGGGATCCTACAAGTGATAACCCTTTACTCCATCAATACAGTTTTGGTGAGATGATCCCATAACATTCTAGTTGTCTTCTTCTCCTCGATGCTTGATAATACTTCATCTACTAATGCTAGATGAAAGTTTGTCATAGTATTCCCATCCATTTCGATCCATTTGTTGTCATCCGTGAAATTTATCTACCGGCTTTTCATTGATAGCTTGCTAGACAATCGTCTTTCCTCAAAATGTCATTCATCTTCAATTTCCACAATGAGAAATTTCTCTCATTGAACTTTTCAATATCAAATTTCGTTGTCATAGCTTCTATTACGGATAGCTCCCACTATTTAACTATCGTGAATAGTTCTCTGGAACCTTCAAAGAATGGATAATACCTTCTTACTTTCCTATGTTGGAGGATCCACCTTTTGGTGGCAACCACAAAGACAATAAGTAGATATTACACACTCTAATCTGGCTCTGATTTCAATTGTTGCGGAATACGACTATTGAATAGAGCAAAATCGTAACTGATAATTTGAGAAAATAAAATGAAGATAAATAAGTCACAAATTTTACGTGAAAAACTCTTAAATAATATAGGGTAAAATCACGGACAAAGATAGAAGAATTTCACTACGAGAAAATAGGAATTACAACTTCTTTCAATCTAACAAGGAGAAAACAATAATAATTCTCTATTGATAAAAAGGAGAAAATAACTCTCAAGAAAACTCTCTAAATTCTCTAGTATTGGGAGAAAGCTGGGATGATATGAGATAGTTTTGAAACTAAATGGGTTAGGGTATTTGTAGTTGAAGCTTAAGGACTAATATTATAAATACCCTAAAGTATAAGGACTAAATTAATAATTTTTCCTTGCCAATTTTCCACAAAAACATGTTGCCTAATTTTTGACTTTGACCATGCGCCATTTAGGTGGCCAAATTGGACCAGCCGAATTCACTCAGCAGCCACCGTGATATTTGACTTTCAATAGTAAGTGTAAAGCAGTTTTTGCTCTATCCCTTTTAATTTTTATCAAAAAAAATCATCTTTTGAAGGTTGAAAGTAGCTCTGGAGCTGGTCTTAATGAAATGTCAAACACAATTATGCAAAAATTCTGGGACTTTGCCCTTACTTTAGAGCCGTCAGGTGATTATGACACACAAAGGTATTACTAATCCTACTGGCTACCTCACTTACAGTCCTAACCTTTTATACTGTGGAAGTAACCATGGTGAATGTTGATTTCAGTGAAATGTCTGCACTCATGGCATCACCCCATCATTCCCTTATCCCTGGGAACTCATTCTCTTTCAAATTTGAGGATCGTAAGGGTTTTCTACATCGGTTCAGTTGTGGTACGTACCAAGGTCAAGCTACTTGCCACAGTAATTTACCTAAATTTATTTAGATGCAACTCATTTCATACCTAGAACTAAGCAAGAATGAACTGATACGTCGACTTTTGTTTCGGAAAGAATGAAATATTTTATAGGGTAGGGATGGAATACCATGGAAGCACGCTTGCAGGCTTTATGTTGTATGCATGCAAATTAGCATACTCATATTTTGTTCTTCAGGTACTGAGAATTTAAATGAGCTTTTATCAGCTGTGGTGCAAAGAAATGCTTCTTGTAATGATCATAGACGTCCTCAGCTTTTGGTAAGTCGTGTTCTTGTTTATTTTTTACCTACTTCCTATGGTTTTCTAATTTTTCTTCATTGATTCTTTTCGGTTAATATAGTATAAAGACGACGAAGGTGATAAGATTTTACTCGCAACTGACAGCGATCTTATTGCTGCTGTTAAAAGTGCTAGATTACAAGGAAAGAAGGTACATTGTTTGTATTGGACTGGTGTGGTACTCTCTTTTCATTATGTTGTTTCGGCACATACATTCTAAATTTATGAGGGTAAGCTATACATTTAGTATCTAGACTATTACTTTTGTTCCATTTTGGTATTTAAATTTTATTATTTTTTAAAACTATACCTAATGTTTAGTTTAGGTTTCATTTTGGTGCCTAATCATTAAAATTTTAGCAGAATTACTGACGTGACACTATAAGGTAATACCACATCAGCAATTTCGTTACATTTTTAACGACAGGGTATCAAAATGAAACCTAAATTCAAAGTTAGGTATGACTTTAAAAAATAATAAAGTTTGGGTAAAACAGAACAAAAATAACAGTTTTGGTACAAAACATGTAGTTTGCCAAATTTATAATTGGCATAATGCCAAAAGTAACCCCCATCAAAATATCATTTTGGCACCTATTCTTTTTTTGGAACATTTTAACCCAACGTCTCATCGTAGAATAAAAAAGTCCCTAACGTTTGACTATATACTCATTTTGATCTTATTCTTTTATTCTAGGGAATTTTTGCCCTAAATGTTTTATTGTAGGGTGAAAAGGACCTTATTTTGGAACATTAACCGTTTGTTAACCAATGGTTTCTATCCATTGAGGGGTCTTTTTGCCTCAAAATGAAACGTTGGGCCAACATGTTCAAATAAAAAATAGGAGACGAAATGACTATTTTGATAAACATTGGAGACTATTTTCGATATCATGTCTTTATGACTCCTCTCTTCCTTTGGAACAGGTGTTAAGATTGCATTTGGATTTCTCCAAGTGCGATCAAGAATTAGCAAGTGTAAGTGGCAAGAAAAGTGGAGGGGTACCTCTTCACTTTGGTTTATTGGCAGGTGCAGTTGTCCTCACTAGCATCGACGTGCTTGTCTACATAAAGCGCTCAAAATTGTTACAAAGATAATGCTAATTCATGTGTGATATAATCGATTAATTAGACCATGAAATGAGTTTGTTTTTGAGAAGATAGAGGTGAGAAATGGGTAGTAGGTGTGATACTTGAACTACTATTTTAAACATCTTTGTATAGTTTTTTTTAACATTCATTGAGTGACACAATGAAACACTGCCATGTACATGTTTGTTATGTTATGTAGTTATTTATGACTTTGACTGTTTTCGTTTAGTTCGATTCAAATAAATTTATGGTGCAACCAGTTTGATAAAAAAATGGTTATATGTACAATTTTATTTAGGGTTACTGTGTCAATATAAATATATGGGGTTTTAGGATTTGATTATAATTATAATTTATAATTTATAATTGATTATAGACATAATAAAGAAAACAATTTACAAACATTTTTTTTTCTTTTTTTACAATTTATTTTTTTTCCAATATTTGTTATTAGATGTCTAATTCTTAATGTTCTCCCCATACCACTAAAATCCAAAAAATGGACATAGTGAATAGAATATAATATAAAACATGCATGGAGATGAATATATAGGAATCCAAAGGGTATAAGAGGTGAAAAGAAAGCATGATCCAGCAAAGAGCAAAACAAGGAGGTTCCACGCCAGGAACAGTCGCTCTCAAACATTAAAAAGAGGAAACACCATAAAGGAATGAACAGAAAGACAACGACCTAATTTGTGAAGCCCCACTTCATTTCTCTTCATCTTGTAGGTATAAAGTACTAAGAACCAGCACAAGTGCTCAGCAATTATAAGTACAGCTTAGAAGCAGCAGTTGGTTACAAATTATGTTGGAATGAGATATAAAAGATGGCGGAGGAGAAGAAGCGGGGAAAGGTGAAGAAGGGATGGCTTGCGGTTCATGCAGGAACCTGAGGAGGAGGACGGAGGGCTTGGCCGGTTTGTGATTCCCATATCATACCTTTACCATCCACTCTTCAAGCGGTTGTTGGAGAAGGCTCATGAGCCATATGGCTACCACACACCTTAAGTGGAGGATAAAGGAGGAGTCTGTTAAGTATAGCTGAGGTTCGGGTAGTTAAGTTCTTGATAGTTAGTTAGCTGCTGTGGCAGTTAGTTTGTTGCTTGAGGCTTTTTAGTATAGTTACAGTAGTTAGTTTTACTTCTTGATGTTGTAAGCTGTATATAACAACAAGTGATCAGCTTGTATTGGTACTGTTGTACTTACTTTGTTATTCACAAAATAGTTGATTTCTCAACATGGTATCAATCGCCAAAGATTCTAGTGACCTTTCTTGTGCTTTTGCTGCTTGATCATGTCATTTGGTGAAGCTCTTTCATCCTCCAGCAACGTCAAGATGTTTACAAACAAAAAGATCAATGTGGTGCTTGATGAGATGAACTTTTTGTTATGGAAACAGTAAGTGCTACTTACTGTGCGTAGTCATCGTCTTGAAAGATTGATTACTGGTGCATTAAAACCTCCATCTGAGTTGATTGCTTATGAGAATGGGACGATGATTCTGAATGAAGATTATGAAGCTTTTGTGGCACAAGACAGTGCCTTGGCTTCCTGGTTGCTGTCCACTATTAGCAATCATCTTCTGCCTCAATTTGTTGGATCTGTGACTGCCTCTGCAGTGTGGAGCACTGTATTGTAATTATTTGCTACCAGATCATCGACAACTGTTATGAACCTACATTGCAAGTTGCAGTATCTCAAGAAAGGTAAGGATAATATGCGGGTGTATTTGGCTCGTGTTAAAGAAACGTGTGATGCCTTGGCATCTTGTGGCATTACCGTTTCCACGGTTGGTCAGATAGCAAGCATTTTAAAAGGGTTACCTCGAGAGTATCAACCTTTCATGGTAGTGATTACTACCAATGGGGAGTCTTGATCCCTGGAAAAAGTTTGCACAATCTTAATTGATGCTGAAATGCAGTTAGCAGGATTTACTGCTCAAGAAGAAGTAATCTTGGCAAATGCAAATGTTGCTCGAGGGTTTGAACCAAACAAGGATGGTTCACACCAAGGAGGTTTTACTGCGTGGACGAGTTGAGGGTGGTCTGTATGTTTTCTCTAGAGGTTCAGTTTCGAGTGCTGAAACAAGTGATATTGTTAATTCAGTTGTTGCTGCAAATAGCTTTAGTCTTTGGCATCGTCGGTTAGGATATGCAACATTTAACACAGTTATAAATGCTTGTAAAACAATTGATGTAATGCTTTCAAAGGATACAAATAACATGTGTGAAGCATGTTGTATTGGTAAAAGTCATAAGTTACCTTTTGTTGACTCTACTACTGTCTATAATGAACCATTTCAGCTTGTGTTCACTGATATTTGGGGACATGCTCATGTAAAATCCAATGGCTTTCGTTATTATCTATCATTTATGGACGTATACTCGAGGCACACATGGGTATATTTTCTAACAGATGGATTTCAAGATGTGGTTGTGTTTAAGCAATTTCAGAAAATGGTGATGAACCAATTTGGTGTGCCTATTAAAGCCATACAAAGCGATTGGGGTGGTGAGTACAGGAGTCTGTCTACTGTTTTAGCTAAGGATGGCATCATTCATCGAGTAGTTTGCCCCCACACCTCTGAACAGAATGGGGGTAGTAGAGAGGAAACATAGGCATATTGTGGAATTGACTTTAGTGCTATTAGCTCAAGCTGCAATGCCCCTACGTTTATGGTATTATGCTGCAGTCATTGCTGTTTACATCATCAATCGACTTCCAACAAAAGTTTTAGATGGTATGTCTCCTACTGAGAAGCTATGGGGAAGGAAACCTGAGTATGAATCGATGAGGGTATTCTGCTGTAAGTGTTATCCACATTTAAGAGTGTTCCAGAGGCATAAGCTTGAATTCAGGTCACAATCATGCACTTTCTTAGGGTACAGTCCACAACATAAGGGATATGTGTGTCTTGCTACAGATGGGAGGATTTATATATCAAGACATGTAGTCTTTGATGAGGCAATATTTCTATTTATGAATTCTGGTTCTTCTTCTGTTTCACCTACTGTTCCAAGCTTTAAATCAAGTTCTCTTAAGCTTGTTACAGATGTTAGCAAATTTCAGACTAATGGTGCTATTATGGGGGCTGAGCCAATAACTACCAGTTTGAGCGTAAATTCAGAGAATGTACATGTGACAGAAGTAGTTGAGGATGAGGTTTCGAGTACAAATGTTAGAAGTAATCAGTCTAATGCACTCGATGTTCAACGTGATGATAATGATCAGCAAGTTAATGAAGACTTGGGTGTTCATGTTAGCATGGATTCAGAAGCAGGAAATGATGCTGAAACCATAGTAAATTGTCACCCTATGCTCATAAGAAGCAAGTGTGGTGTGTTCAAGCCTAAAGTCTATTCTGTCACTTCTGGCACGATGGAGCCTGTCAATGTTCATGAGGCTTTGCAGTCACCACATTGGAAAAATGTTATGTTTGTTGAAATTGAAGCGTTACAGGCGAATGGTATGTGGTCACTTATCTCACTACCTGAAGGAATATCAGTAGTGGGATGCAAGTGGTTGTTCAAAGTGAAAAAAAAATCCAGATGGATCTGTCAGCCGGTATAAAGCACGGCTTGTTGCACGAGGGTACTCTCAGGTTCCAGGGGTTGATTTTAATGAAACGTTTAGTCCAGTAGTAAAGTTTTCTACAATTAATGTGATGCTATCATTGGCTGTAACAAGGGGTTGGCAATTACGTCAGATTGATGTCAATAACGCCTTCTTGCATGGAGATTTGCATGAAGATGTCTTGATGCAGCAGCCACCCGAATTCGAGAAGAGGGCTTCTGATGGTACTGTGTTGGTGTGTAAACTTCAGAAGGCTCTATATGGCCTGAAACAGGCGTCGTGTTGCTGGCATGCTAAACTAAAACACTGCCTACTGCAAATAGGTTTTAAAGAATCCAAGGCAGACGCGTCCTTGTTTATACGCTGCATTCAAGGCAAATATGTGTATATGTTGGTATATGTTGATGACATAGTGATTACAGATGAATCAAATACTCAGATTGAAGAAGTGGTGAAGTTGTTAGGTGCTGAATTTGCTCTAAAGGATCTTGGAGAGCTCAATTACTTTCTTGGAATTGAGGTTAAAAGATGTGGAGAATCATTAATCCTTAGTCAACGCAAGTTTCTGTTGGAATTACTGATGAAGACTAAGATGCATAATGCAGGAGTTGTGTCCACCCCCATTCTGGTAACATCGAAGCTTGTGCAGGGTGATGGTGAACTGCTGTCAGATGCATATGAGTATCGTAGTATTGTAGGTGCTTTACTTTATGCCTGTCACACGCGTCCGGACATTTCCTTTAGTGTTAATAAGGTTGCTCAATACATGGATGCACCTAGACAAGAGCACTTTGTAGCTGTTAAGCGAATACTATGATATTTGGTAGGAACACTCAATCACGGTTTGGTTATAGCACCAGCAGTGGCAGGTGTGCATGTTGTAGCCTTTGTTGATGCCAACTGGGGTAGTAATACTGATGATCGAAAATCAATCATAGGGAATTGCATCTTTGTTAGTGATAACCTGGTTATGTGGACTTCGAAGAAACAAAAGTCAGTTTCTCGATCCACCATGGAAGCAGAGTACAGAAGTGTTGCTGATGCAACTGCTGAAATAACATGGGTGAGTGAACTGCTTGCAGAAATAGGAGTTCAGCAGATGAAGATCCCTGTGGTGTGGTGTGACAACAATAGCACAGTTGTCATAGCTGCAAATCCAGTATATCACGCTAAAACGAAGCATGTAGAGTTGGATGTCCACTTTGTTCGAGAGAAAGTTGCAGCCAAGTAGGTTCTGGTGAACTGTGTGCCTGCTAGCCATCAAGTAGCTGATGGTTTGACTAAGCCTTTGTCAGCAGCACAGTTTGAGATTTTTCGTGCAAAGTTTAATGTACAGACATTTCTTGGGGGGGAAGAAAAAAATAAGAGTGAATGTTAAGTATAGCTGAGGTTCGGGTAGTTAAGTTCTTGATAGTTAGTTAGCTGTTGTGGCAGTTAGTTTGTTGCTTGAGGCTGTTAGTATAGTTACAGTAGTTAGTTTTACTTCTTGATGTTGTAAGTTGTATATAAGAGCAAGTGATCAGCTTGTATTGGTACTGTTGTACTTACTTTGTTATTCACAAAATAGTTGATTTCTCAACAGAGTCCAACCATCATCACCATCTTCTTCTTCCTCTCCCTTAACCTTTCACTCTTGTTCATTTTCTTTCATCAAAACATACACCTTTATATTACTTGTTCTCTAGCCGGATGCTTTTAGCTATTAATAAAGAACATCCATCAAGCTTTAAAACATATTCTGATGATCAATTAATATAAGTGTTTGCAAAAGCGTCAGCCATTCGATTATATAAATGTTTACAAGATTGATTATTGATTATAGTTTTAATTTAGCACTTTATTTAAAGTTTTAAGTGTAGATTTGAGAAGTCATACACACAAATTAATCTTACAAACTTAATTTCTCCCCACAAGCGCTTTTTTTTCTTTATTGGTCTTTCGACCTCACTAATCTTGAAACTGATCACCGACCACTGATTTTAGTTATTTTTCCTCATTTTCTTACGTCACATCTTTATTTTTCTTTTTTTCTTTTTTTGTGTTTTTTATTTTCTTTATAACACATCTTTCTTTGCCTTAAGACACGTTTTTTGGTATTCTTTGTTGATTGTTGTATTGTTCTTTTCATTCATGATTTTGTCATAATTGAATTTGACGTTACCTAAAATAATCAAGATGACACATATTTGTTATCCTGATGATCTTTCCTAATTTGGATCCTCATATTAGTTTTCAATACACAATTTACGTCAGTGGATAGTTTTCTCATGTTTCTCGACTCTGATTTATGATTTGTCAGTGATATTTCAATAGTTTGATCCTCTTTTGTGATTTGTTTGTCCATGCAATCATATTTGTTCGTATCTATCTTTTATTCGAGTTTTTTTTGGATTTTTAACATTTTCTTGTATGGTCCTCATATGATCTTAAGTGATTAGTTTCTTGTGTCAATAATTATAGGAAAATGTTCTAATTATGTGTTTAAATCACGGTTATGACTTCAAACCTTTATTGGAATTCTAGATATTTCTTCTTTTAACATCTTATATGTAACATCCTCAATACCGGGTTAGTGATTAAATGGTAAAAATTCAGAATTTAGGGATAAAAGTAGGATAGTTGAAAGTTCAATGATTTTGATATGAATAATACCTTATTGGATTAGATGAAGGGTATAATGGAAATTTCACAAGAAAGATTTTTTTTCTTCCTCCTTTATATAGGATATAACACGTGGAAATGAATGGAGCAAGGTTCCAGTTTCCAGAGTTCTCTTCTCCTTTCTTTTTCACGTGTGGAAGCCAAGAGCAAAGGTGAGATTTCTTATTAGTTGGTTTTTAGTTTAAATTAAGCTTGGGTTTTAATCATAAGATGATACTTAAGCTTAAGGAAAGCTTAAGTTATCTTAAAACTATAAGATGAAAAAGATAATATGGATCAAATATTGGAGTTTTTAAGTGAAATTTTGAATAAGAAGGTTTAAATGAATTTAGAGGATGAATTTGACTTGTCATCTATGGGAATGAGAAGCTAGAAGTGTTAGAATTAAGTTTGAGTAACATGAAAATTTTGGTGTGATTATTGATTTCTATATGGAGAATAGAATTTTGAGGTTTAAGATGAAATAAATGGGTATAAATTAGTTTAAGTATGTATATATGAGTTAAGAATATTAAAGGAAGTGAAATAGGAAGTGTGGATCTAAAAATAAAGTGATTTTCGAGCTCAAAACATGATTTCTGGGCTAGGGGAATCGGTACCCATTCAATGGGAATCGATACCCCCTCAACCGAACCAGAAATTCCAGAATGTCATAGGGGAACCGATTCCCCCACAGTAGGGAACCGATTTCCCCTCTAAAGGAAAGTTGTGAATATTGGTTTAATAGGTTCGTTTAAGTTGCTAATATCCAATTACAAGGTGTAGGTATCTAATAATTGCCTTAAAATGTACATTTATGTAGATTCTAAGCGTAAAGCAATTCCGGAATATTTGGCAAGTAAGATCGATCAAGGAAAAGATAAAAGATCGGTATTGACTAGTGAGGCCAGGTGAGTGCGTATTATTATAATATACGTATTGTATATGGAAATTGGACTTGCGACAAGTTTGTTTCCAATATGATTGTAGGAGTAGAAGTATGATTATGTTTGATATTGTGTGAATATGTTTTGTTCGTATTATATGTTATGCGGTATGAATTTATATGATATGTGTTATATGACAATGATTTATGTATTATAAGAAAATTGTTATATGAGCTATATGAACATGGGATATAAGTTATAGGATCACAAATTATGTAAAGTAACCACGACTTATGTGTTAACAAGAGAAAGTGACATAAAATATAGAACAAGATATAAATTACCTGATTTAGATATAAGGGAATTGGTGGAATCAACTTAAGGGATTAAATAAAATGTGAGATAAGTTAAATAACATTGACCTATAGAACAATATGAGATTAATATATATATATATATATATATATATATATTAGGAGATGTTGATAGAACTGGTTATAGGGATATGTAAAATCAATTATATGGTAAAGATCTATGAAGCTATAGGAAGATGTTATATGAGCTTTTGATGATAATTTATTAGAAGACTTGCATATGTGATAAGTATGTGAAACTGAATTAGGCAAATATGTGTAAAGGTTATAAAAATAATAGAAACATAAATGAGACAAGTAAGTAATGATATGATCAATTATGGGAAATTGTGCATTAGAGTTATAAGATTTATGGATAATGGAGGAAAACTAGATAAGACTGAACTATAAAAGGAACTGAGAATAATATATCACTTAGGAGATTTAGATATAAAGTGATGATATGCACATAGAATATAAAATACATGTTTATAAATATGACATAGGTTATGTGTTATATGATAAATATGAATACATGAGAATAAGAGATAAAATAAGTGACTTTGTGATGGAAGCTATATGACCATGAATGATGTTAATATGAATAATTTAAATACTATATAACTATGAGTATTTGACTATGTATCTAGGTGATGTGATGTATGAGGTAGTATGAAATATTTTAAGACTATGTGATTATATAAGAAACAAAATAGGTACAGGTGAATTATATGGAAATGAACTACGTGAATGGGTGTGATCTTATGAAAATTTATGATGAGCTATGTGAATGAACTATAAGATTATGTGTATATGTAATTATGAGAAGTCATAATAATAGAATGTAAGCAAGGTGCCAAGAAATGTAAAATGACACGAAAAGTTATATAAGCTACGTGATATGTGAAAGTGAACTATGTGTTATGTGAAATGATAAGTATAAAAGAAGATGCCCATGTTATGTGTCTTGAGAGCTAGGGGTATAGTTGGCATGCCAAGAGTCGAGGGTCTACGCGGTCCTTAGGGACATATATGTATTCCTTGGAACATGTGTGAGGTCTTTTGAGACACATACTTGATCATTGGCATATGTATATGATTCTTAAGGAATGATATGTGGTCCTTAGGGACAACCTTATATGGCACTTCGGTGCATTTCTATGCGGCACTATGGTGCAATTCTACTTGGCACTTCGGTGCAATTTATATGAGCTGTGGTGACAGCATTAGTGAACAACCTCTATAGACTCACATATCTATGGTTCTCACATGTGTACATGGGCTAATAAAGGAAATAATATAAAAGAACCTTGCATGATAGTATGTGATTGGTTTGTAATCTTTATGGTGTGAAGTGATATATGTGATATGATGATGTGTATATAGCTTGGTTAAGAGGAATAGATGCAAGAACGTATGAAAAAAAAGATAAAGAACGAAAATAAGACTAATAAAGAGATAATAATAAATACATTACATATGATTTACATGTTTTGTGCTATGAAACCTGTTATAAGAATTATATGATGTGATGTGTCCTTCCTTGAGAAATGATATGCGTGTTATATGACAAAAATAATATAATAGGTACCAGATCAATTGTTAAATTGGATTACTTATAATGATATATGATAAGAATATGTGAATGGTATGTGTGTACAAGTGGATAGTGGTTGCATGATAGAATGTATGATTGTGTATGATATAATAAGTATAGATTATGAATGCATTAGTAGGAATTATATGTTTTTATGCCTCACTAAGTCATCGACTTAGCGTGTGAGTATTTCACACGTAGGTTCCGGAAAGCTAGAAGAAAAGTGAAGAGGAGCAAGACATGTCAGTTACTTCTTACCGAAGATCAGATCAGAAAAGATGTCTTGAATTAGATGGATTTTGTATATTGAATATAGTTGGCATGTACTAATTTATTGAGTTAAATAAACCACTGTGAGTTTAATGAAAGTTTTAAATTTTCTCGAGTTTTTTTCATGAGTCAAAGTTTGAAAATTCAATGTGACACCTCGGACTCATATCCGGGTCGGGTACGGGTTGGGGTGTTACATTTAATGGTATCAGAGCTAAGGTTTAGCTGATTCTCAGTATAAACTGAAGTCCAAAGTGTCATAAAATGTGTACATGCCAACATAGAGTGAAAAATTTTCTGATCTGACATTGTAAGGAGTATGTTGTCTTGCTAATAGAATAAGATTAGTTTAATATAGTAGAAATCTAATTAGGAGAATTTCAAAGATATTGAAGGGTGAATCTGTATGGTAGTAGCAATTCACCTGCCCTGGCCAGGCTGGAGGAAGAGCGGACACCTCAGGAAGTGCCTCATAAGATCAAAGACTGTTTTCAGAAAGTTGAAATCATATTAGAATAATGATAGAAAGTTTTCATAGGTTTGAATCGGAAAAGTGATATGAAGTATTCTTATTATTTCATGGATACGATAGAATATGGTGAACAAGTGTCATCATAAGAAAGTTAAAAGATCAAATGATGTGGTGAATATTTGCAGAAGAGCTCAAGAATAAGTGCATCAGTAACAAGTGTATAAAATATATGGAGATAGAGATTATGAATTTGAAACAAAGAGAATTGCAACGTGTATGGATAAGAGTGCAGTTTGATAAACTGAAGGAATTACTATTAGACTAAAGTAAAGAAAATGAGATATGCAAGTGGTTGTGAATGGATTGTGCTCCGATGGAAGCAGAGTTATAGTGTTAAAGTTCTAAGGAGAGAGTTCAGAAGGATTAAAAGAACTGGTAGTTTGGGTTTCAAATACAACCTTGGTTGGAATTAGTTGTATTCCATATCAAATGATCAAATATGAGGAAAGACAGATACGTTTGAATAGTAGAGTTTGGTACTGGAAGATTAAATAAGGAGTTAAGAATGAATATGAAATTAAGTTTAGAAAGGAAAGGGTAATGTCTGAGTTTGGACCCAGGAAAAATTGTGTTGTGAACGAGTAAGAATGTGAGTTGAATAAGTTAAACAAATAAATACTGAGTTAGTTTCGACCGGAAAGAGTGCATATGATTAGAAGAACTGTTACTGACAAAGTTAAGTGATGAAGAATGTAGTTAAAAGATTAAAGATGATGACAGGATAAGCTAACAGAGTATGGCGTAAATTTGTAAATGGTTATGGATTTGATTATGTAAGGGTGATGTGGTGAAAGAGTAAAAGCTTATTATGTTTGAAGGAAGTCAAGGATATGTGTATTGTGATTTGAATAAGGACTTTACGAAGAATAAGATCTGTGCAAGGAGTGTTGATTATCAAAGTTATGAAGAGATAATAAAGATCAGTAATCTGAGATGAGCATAAGTGAGAGGAAAAGAGTATGTGAGCATGAAAGAAAAATATATGATTTGTATAAGAAGATTTTGATTGTTATTGAATAAAGGAATAATGGAATAAGGAAATGAAAGGATAAAGTTTAAAGAAGCAGATGTGATAAAGGTTATGGTTCTTGGTCAAGCAGATTTAATCAGAGGAATAAAAGAATGATTTATATGTATTAAGGAAGTTTAAAAAGTAGTTAAGTGATGTTGGAATAAAAGTTGGTTATTATTGCAAGGCAATTAAAGATTGCTCAAGAATTTGATTGAGTTATGAATTTTGAGCGATAAAAATTGATGCTACTAGTTATATGATAAGCGACAGTAAATGAATGAATATAGGAAAAGTTAGCTGAAGAACCAAATGAAGGATAGAGTAAGTAGATGAGACAACATAAGAACATTAGGAGAAATGTTCTTATCAATAAGTGTGCAATGAAAATTTGGGGATGAATTTTCTTAAAAGGAGGGGAGATTTGTAACATCCTCAATACCAGGTTAGTGATTAAATGGTAAACTTTTAGAATTTGGGGATAAAAGTAGGATAGTTGAAAGTTCAATGATTTAGATATGAATAATACCTTATTGGATTAGATGAAGGGTATAATGGTAATTTCACAAGAAAGATTTTTTTTTTCTTCCTCCTTTATATAGGATATAACCCGTGGAAATTAAGGGAGCAAGGTTCCAGTTTCCAGAGTTCTCTTCTTCTCATTTCTTCTTCACGTGTGGAAGCCAAGAGCAAAGGTGAGATTTCTTATTAGTTGGTTTTTAGTTGAAATTAAGCTTGGGTTTTAATCATAAGATGATACTTAAGCTTAAGGAAAGCTTAAGTTATCTTAAAACTATAAGATGAAAAAGATAATATGGATCAAAGATTGGAGTTTTTAAGTGAAATTTTGAATAAGAAGGTTTAAATGAATTTAGAGGATGAATTTGTCTTGTCATCTATGGGAATGAGAAGCCAGAAGTGTTAGAATTAAGTTCGAGTAAAATGGAAAATTTGGTGTGATTATTGATTTCCATATGGAGAATAGAATTTTGAGGTTTAAGATGAAATAAATGGGTATAAATTAGTTTAAGTATGTATATATGAGTTAAGAATATTAAAGGAAGTGAAATAGGAAGTGTGGATCTAAAAATAAAGTGATTTTCGAGCTCAAAACATGATTTCTGGGCTAGGGGAATCGGTACCCATTCAATGGGAATCGATACCCCCTCAACCGAACCAGAAATTCCAGAATGTCATAGGGGAACCGATTCCCCCACAGTAGGGAACCGATTCCCCCTCTAAAGGAAAGTTACGAATATTAGTTTAATAGGTTCGTTTAAGTTGTTAATATCCAATTACAAGGCGTATGTATCTAATAATTACCTTAAATTGTACATTTATGTAGATTCTAAGCGTAAAGCAATTCCGGAATATTTGGCAAGTAAGATCGATCAAGGAAACGATAAGAGATCGGTATTGACTAGTGAGGCCAGGTGAGTGCGTATTATTATAATATACGTATTGTATATGGAAATTGTACTTGCGACAAGTCTGTTTCCAATATGATTGTAGGAGTAGAAGTATGATTATGTTTGATATTGTGTGAATATGTTTTGTTCATATTATATGTTATGTGGTATGAATTTATATGATATGTGTTATATGACAATGATTTATGTATTATAGGAAAATTGTTATATGAGCTGTATGAACATGGGATATAAATTATAGGATCACAAATTATGTAAAGTAACCACGACTTATGTGTTAACAAGAGAAAGTGACATAAAATATGGAACAAGATATAAATTACCTGATTTAGATATAAGGGAATTGGTGGAATCAACTTAAGGGATTAAATAAAATGTGAGATAAGTTAAATAACATTGACCTATAGAACAATATGAGATTAATAGATATATATATATTAGGAGATATTGATAGAACTGGTTATAGGGATATGTAAGATCAATTATATGGTAAAGATCTATGAAGCTATAGGAAGATGTTATAGGAGTTTTTGATGATAATTTATTAGAAGACTTGCATATATGATAAGTATGTGAAACTGAATTAGGCAAATATGTGTAAAGGTTATATAAATAATAGAAACATAAATGAGACAAGTAAGTAATGATATGATCAATTATGGGAAATTGTGCATTAGAGTTATAAGATTTATGGATAATGGAGGAAAACTAGATAAGACTGAACTATAAAAGGAACTGAGAATAATATATCACTTAGGAGATTTGGATATAAAGTGATGATATGCACATAGAATATAAAATACATGTTTATAAATATGACATAGGTTATGTGTTATATGATAAATATGAATACATGAGAATAAGAGATAAAATAAGTGACTTTGTGATGGAAGCTATATGACCATGAATGATGTGAATATGAATAATTTAAATACTATATAACTATGAGTATTTGAGTATGTATCTAGATGATGTGATGTATGAGGTAGTATGAAATATTTTAAGACTATGTGATTATACGAGAAACAAAATAGGTACAGGTGAATTATATGGAAATGAACTATGTGAATGGGTGTGATCTTATGAAAAATTATGATGAGCTATGTGAATGAACTATAAGATTATGTGTATATGTAATTATGAGAAGTCATAATAATAGAATGTAAACAAGGTGTCAAGAAATGTAAAATGACACGAAAAGTTATATAAGCTACGTGATATGTGAAAGTGAACTATGTGTTATGTGAAATGATAAGTATAAAAGAAGATGCCCATGTTATGTGTCTTGAGAGCTAGGGGTATAGTTGGCATGCCAAGAGTCGAGGGTCTACGCGGTCCTTAGGGACATATATGTATTCCTTGGAACATGTGTTAGGTCTTTTGAGACACATACTTGATCATTGGCATATGTATATGATTCTTAAGGAATGATATGTGGTCCTTAGGGACAACCTTATATGGCACTTCGGTGCATTTCTACGCGGCACTACGGTGCAATTCTACGTGGCACTTCGGTGCATTTCTACGCGGCACTATGGTGCAATTCTACTTGGCACTTCGGTGCAATTTATATGAGCTGTGGTGACAGCATTAGTGAACAACCTCTATAGACTCACATATCTATGGTTCTCACATGTGTACATGGGCTAATAAAGGAAATAATAAAAAAGAACCTTGCATGATAGTATGTGATTGGTTTGTAATCTTTATGGTGTGAAGTGATATATGTGATATGATGATGTGTATATAGCTTGGTTAAGAGGAATAGATGCACGAACATATGACAAAAAGATAAAGAACAAAAATAAGACTAATAAAGAGATAATAATAAATACCTTACATATGATTTACATGTTTTGTGTTATGAAACCTGTTATAAGAA
Organism: Hibiscus syriacus; assembly: GCF_006381635.1. Taxonomy (NCBI): domain Eukaryota; kingdom Viridiplantae; phylum Streptophyta; class Magnoliopsida; order Malvales; family Malvaceae; genus Hibiscus; species Hibiscus syriacus. The sequence goes on along the minus strand of NW_024062861.1, from coordinate 1,433,681 downwards.
TTATATGATGTGATGTGTCCTTCTTTGAGAAATGATATGCGTGTTATATGACAAAACTAATATAATAGGTACCATATCAATTGTTAAATTGGATTACTTATAATGATATATGATAAGAATATGTGAATGGTGTGTGTGTACAAGTGGATATTGGTTGCATGATAGAATGTATGATTGTGTATGATATAATAAGTATAGATTATGAATGCATTACTAGGAATTATATGTTTTTATGCCTCACTAAGTCATCGACTTAGCGTGTGAGTATTTCACACGTAGGTTCCGGAAAGCTAGAAGAAAAGTGAAGAGGAGCAAGACATGTCAGTTACTTCTTACCGAAGATCAGATCAGAAAAGATGTCTTGAATTAGATGGATTCTGTATATTGAATATAGATGGCATGTACTAATTGATTGAGTTAAATAAACCGATGTGACTTTAATGAAAGTTTTAAATTTTCTCGAGTTTTTGTCATGAGTCAAAGTTTAAAAAGTTAATGTGACACATCGGACTCGTATCCGGGTCGGGTACGGGTTGGGGGTGTTACATTATAGAGATAAAACATCATTAGCTTCTTCCTTATCCTAATTGACTGACAAGTTGCATTTGCATTTGAATTAACACTTAAACTAAAGATAATCAATTTCAAATATTTAGATATATGACTTTAAATTTGAAGTGATTATCTAAGTGGATTGTGGCCTAATATCCAGGTCAAATATGCTTTAAATAAAGAATGTTTACCTTGTTGATCAATGATAGTCACCTCTACATAAGCTTGACCCTCTACCTCAGTTTGAGCTCTAGAACTAGGTGCAGAGATGGATAGGGGCATGTGGGAAAAGTCACCCTCCTAAAACTTTCAAATTCTTTTATATTTTAGATTTTTTCGTGTATTTTTTATTAATAATTTGTTTTCACCACTGAAATTTTATAAATTAACTCCCCTTTAAAATTTTATAAGTTCTTCTCCTAACATAAAATCTTACGTCCGTCCCTAATTAGGTGGATTAAATTTTAGAACAATAACACAAGCACATTGCCCATCTAGTTTTGTGATTAGCTTCAATACACTTCCTTTGTTCTTTACACCTTCCAGAATGATATTAATGTTAGAAATCAAACTCAACTTTGCAACCATATGTCGGCAAGAAGAATGTAGAAGCATATGAATTACTTAGCACCAAAAAACTTTGAAAAGTCAAAGGCGGTAGAATGGTGACAACTAGCAATATGGAAACATGGCAGCAACAACACTTTGAAATACTTAATTATTAAGCAAAGGTTAAGGTGGCAAAAGCTAGAAGATTCTTGATTAAAGAAGCATGATCTTGAATTACTTAAGAACTAAGCATGGAAAATAAACATGTGACAATTGATGATGGAAGAGAATTTCATTAAGACAATGAACTCCATGTGGCAATACAAGAAGAATTTGGAAATGCCTAGATCTTTCATTAAGGAGGTTTAATTACCCTTATAAATATATGCAATGTATGAGAGGAATACAAGTGAGAAAAATGAAGGTTTAGATAAGCCAAAATGAAAAATAGCTTAGCAAAGCTATTAGAGAGAGGGTAAAGCTTAGCAAAGCTTAGAATAGCGAGATTGTGTTTGTAAACAAGCCGCAGGTAGTGTTATAGTGTTGTAGTATTGTAATATTGGGGTAACGTCATTATAACGTATTTTGCCTTGTATTAATAATAGTGCGAGTTATAAATTTTTGAGAGCCCACCTACGCTTCTAATAAGTGGTATCAGAGCTTGGTTCGAGTTTAACGTTGTGAAGAAGATCAACATGATTCAACCTCAAATCTCGAGATTGACAAAGACGAATTATGGCAATTGGAGCATTCAAATGAAGATGTTACTAGGCTCCAAAGATTGTTGGGATATTATCGAGGATGGTTACACCGAGCCTGAAAATACAGCAGCAGAAGCAGTCCTGACCATTGAAGACAAGAAGGTATTGAAGGAATCCCGGAAAAAAGATAAAAAAGCGTTGTTTTTTATTTTTCAAGGAGTTGACGAATCTACCTTTGAAAAAATTTATGATGCGAAGACATCAAAACAAGCGTGGGAGATTTTGCAAAAATCTCTACAAGGTGCCGAAAAAGCAAAGAATAATATATAGCTGCAGCATCGTGCACTTGCCAAGAAATAAGAATCGATTGGAGATGACAAGTGGAGAAAAGCTCGGAATGGAAAGTCGAGTTTGAGGGGGAGTGTTAGAAATCAAACTCAACTTTGCAACCATATGTCGGCAAGAAGAATGTAGAAGCATATGAATTACTTAGCAACAAAAGACTTTGAAAAGTCAAAGGTGGTAGAATGGTGACAACTAGCAATATGGAAACATGGCAGCAACAACACTTTGAAATACTTAATTATTAAGCAAAAGTTAAGGTGGCAAAAGCCAGAAGATTATTGATTAATGAAGCATGATCTTGAATTACTTAAGAACTAAGCATGGAAAATAAACATGTGACAATTGATGATGGAAGGGAATTTCATTAAGACAAGGAACTCCATGTGGCAATACAAGAAGAATTTGGAAATGCCTAGATCTTTCATTAAGGAGGTTTAATTACCCTTATAAATATATGCAATGTATGAGAGGAATACAAGTGAGAAAAATGAAAGCTTAGAAAAGCCAAAATGAATAATAGCTTATCAAAGATATTAGAGAGAGGGTAAAGCTTAGCAAAGCTATTAGAGAGAAAGGGTAAAGCTTAGCAAAGCTTAGAATAGTGAGGTTGTGTTTGTAAACAAGTCGCAGCTAGTGTTATAGTGTTGTAGTATTGTAATATTGGGGTAACGTCGTTATAACGTATTTTGCCTCGTATTAATAATAGTGCGAGTTATAAATTTTCGAGAGCCCACCTACGCTTCCAACAATTAAGAGTTCTTGCTTTACTTGAAAAGGCATTCATCTACTCCTACAAGGTGTTGATTCTACTTACTGTCTCTAATGCTTGCTTTAATCTCTGATATCAATTGTAACATGATATTTGGTTGTTGAGAAAAATAAACACTAGAGAGAGAAGAAAAGAAAAAAATAATCTGAGATGAAATTTCATAATGGAAATGGCTTAAATCAACTAATACAAATATTCAGCAACAAACTGTAACAGAATGCACACAACTATTAGTATTTATTTAAAAGAAAATAACAACAAATTTGCAAGATATTTAAGGGTGCAAATAAACATAGTGTTCGGTGAATTATTCATGAACCGTTCGTATAACGTTCATTTATTTTCGTTTATTCAGTTAAATAAACGAGTATAAACAAAAATTTTATATTCATATAATAAACAGACAAATATGAATATATGTGCATTCAGTTCGTTGATGTTCACGAACAAGCTCGTTTACTTTTTATTTTTTTACATTTTAAATATTGATGAACCAAGGACTAAATTGAACACATGGTAAAATTTAGAGTTTAGTGTTTAAGCACTGGTAGCATAATTTTACCATTTTTAGCTTGCAAACGAAACTACGAACACTAAATGAACATGCTCACGAATATTAAACTAACATGTTCGTGAACGCTAAACGAAAAAACATGAAAACCTTCAAAAATAAATAAACGAACATGAACCAAACATTAACACCGTTAAAAATAAACAAATGAACATACCCTTATTCGTTCAAGCTCAGTTCATTTACACCTCTAAAGATATAACTATTGTCCTCAGCTAAACCTTACTGAATTACCCTTTTCCCTCCCGTGTCAGCTCCAACCTGCCCTCTAGTGATCCATAGCCTCAGCTTCTTAGATAATTCTATTTGCATCAGTCATCACATTAAACCAGAATTTATCCTTGGAGTGGATACGGATAGAAAATAACAATTCATATATATAGGGCAACTAAAGAAATAACGTGAAGAAACTAGTCATCTTTCACCTAACAATGATTCAAGATGAGCAGCCTCTTCCTCCTGTAAAATAAATAAAAGCCTGAATGATTATCATAGGTCATTTCGGTAGTAGATTGACCACAAGGTTAGTAGAGTGTTCATACCACTAAGGCATTAAACTCGGTTTCCTCATCAATGGCACTCGTGATAGCAGGGTCGTCCAGGAGATCCTATTAGCAAGTGAACAAATACACGGTTACATACTACTACAGTCCTGCTTAAGAGTCACAACACAAACATATGGTCATATAACATCCGTTCATTAAAACTAAGTTAAAATGCCATAAGAACGGAAATAAGAAAGATAGCAACAAAGATATTAAATCGTAAACCGAAAACTGCAACTGCTCACCATAGTTCCCTCTCAAGTGAGGAAGATCCTCCAGTGTAGGTAACCTAAGAAAATCTAGATCTCTGTTTCTCCCTCAGACACACGCACACACAAAGTTCTATGCCTAAAAGATTAACTTGGAGTAAGCTGATGGTGACTGACAGATTTTCTAGGACTTATGCCACGACCAGAAGTAATCAGCCTCTTGACCGACTGTGTAGATTGGTCCTAAAGTTCTGATGTGCAAGGATTTGAAACCCCCTTGACATTATTGCTGCCAGGAAAATTTTCCCTTTGCTCTTAATTTACCTCTTAAAGCCCTCCAAACCACAATTTTCGTTTCACCTAACTTTTTTCAAAGTGCCATACCAAAATTCATAAGTGATAGAAGATAGTTAAATTGTGCCGAATCACATTCGGATATTATTTAAGCTAGTAGGTGAAGGTCTCTAGATGGGACCCAGTATGCACATTAACATGAAAGTGAACACCAAAAGCAAGAAACATATATTAAACCACAATATTGTTTAATAACAAAGATTGCATGCATAACACTATTTCTTGTCCTCTCATAATCTACAGGAATTGAGAATGGAGCACTTGAAGAAAAAAAAATTCAATAACTTCTACATCAAATGTAAATGTTGCTTACATCATCAGCAATTTGCAGCATTCCATTCTGATCCTGCAGAAATCAAAACTTAGATTTATCAGCTTCCCAGTTCATCTCCATAATGTTTCTCTCTTTTTATTTCCCTTTTAGAACTTCTCAAGTTATATGCTTGTAGACATGAATTTAAAATCCATTCCTTAGATGTGTGAGCATATAATTCAATAAAAAGAGTGGAAGTCGAGCCACATTTAAGTTTGAAACAGTAATCCCTTAGGCGTGCTTCTACCTTGACAGCAACAAATAGAAGTGGATCAGATGGTGTATAAATCATATAATGTGTTCCATCCTGCATAAAAAATAAGGATAGGTAAGAACTATAAAATTAAACAAGGGTAAAGTACATAAGAGGTCACCGAATTATACTAAAACAGTCATTTTAATCACTGAACTTTCAAAAGTTACACAATGGTCATTAAATTTTATAGAACTATTACAAAATGATCATTAAAATTATTGAACTTTTACACTTATTATAACATCACAATGATCATTTTGTATCAGTTTGATAAATTTAATGACCATTTTGTAACTTTTAAAAGCTTTGTGACCAAAACAAAAATTTTAGCATAGTTCTGTGATCTCTGGTGTAATTTACCCATTAAATAATATTGAAAATGACTGTTACCTATTCTTTTCAAATTTTGGTATGTTTCCATAATCACATAGTTAAACCTCTTTTACTGTGTATATGTAGCAAAAATTATTATAGAATCTATATAGGAATTCATTTTTACTATGCCAGAGAATTTTCAATTATTATAAGAAGTGCAACTTTTAAATGCAAACTTACAAAGAAAAATAAACTCAAGTCACTTATGTAAAACAAAAGGAACAATAATAATAATAATTAACTGCAGATTGCAGAGACATACATGCATTCTAATGTATGGAAAGTGTGGGTGTTTAAAATATCAAGTCATAGTGCACGATAAGGTTCGGTATTCCCATCAACATTGCATCACTTTTTTAATATAAACATCAAATTTCAACAACTATACCACAATCCAATGGCAGAAAAATGATGTTGACATTCAAATTTTTATGAACAATATTTCAAATGAGAAAATTTAAAAGGAACAAAAGCCTAATTATCATTGGTATGGACTCAAAATAACCAAAACAGGATGCAACACTTATGTGCAAAGTCAAACATGGGAGCCAAAAAGGTATTAAATAAACTGCAGCAAGATTCACACATTTAATGAATGATGCAGTCTTAGATGCATCTCTAGGGACATTAAAACGGTGACCAATATTTTAGGTTAAAGAACATGAGAACCATCAAATTCTAACAGCTCGAGTCAACAAATGGTAAGAAAGTGGATGCTAACACATTGCTACCAAAAGAGAGAGCGCGAGAATAAAAGCCTACTCATAATTGATAAAGGCTCAAAATAACCAAAAAATAATAAACAGAGAGGGAGGGAGGGAGGGAGAACTTGGGAAATGAATAAAAATAACATGGTCTAACTCCTAAACTTGAACTAATAAAAAAAACTCGCCATTATTTCTCCCCCAAATGGATCAAAAAGTAGACCTAACAATATTAGACACAACACGATTAAACGACACTTACATGAGAAAATACCTAGAAATCAACACAAGGAAAAAAATAGCGTTAACAATGCATAAATTTCTCTAAAGAATATAATAAAATTGTTAATATATAAACTTATATTAATATAAAGTACCTTAAAGACAATTATGACACAGAAAAATTCATGAACAAGACATAGATACACAAATTGCCAAGTCTATAATCAAGTACTGGGAGAATTTCAACATATTATAGAGCTTCTGTTTTGCAAAGCAAGGATAAACAAATGGTACAAGCATTTGCAGATGTGTAATTAATATTCCTAGGAAAAGAAGTGACCACTCACAATTATCTGGATGGTAGTTCTTACGTCCACAAATATCTGGAAACACAGACTAAGCAGTGCAAGAGGTAACATTGAGTTGGATCAACCATTTAAAGAGGTTGGAAATTATACATCACAAGATTATATTAAGACCTTAATAAAATAGAAAATTATACATCACAAGATTATCATTCCAAAAAATAAATCAAAAAGGAGATAGAGAACATTAGCCAACCATATAGAAGTTTGAAATTGATCATAATGTAAATGAAGCAGATTGAAGAAAAGACAGAAGTTATGCAAGCCAGTTCAACTTCATCTGAAACACTGAAATTAAAGGAAAATTGAGGGCTTTTACCAGATGGAAGCATGTAACTTCTATGCCTTCAGCTGGCAAGTCATCTATATCTTGATCATCATCTGCAAAATTTAAGCACCAGGCATAAACATATATTATCTCACATGATAATATTGGACAGTATCAGCAGAAAACCAGGAAAGCTAAAGAAAGAAAATCAATGCAGCCTAAAAAGTACAGCAGCATAGCCAGTTCCTAATCCTAATCCTTCATACTTCTTCAATCCTAACACCATAGTTTTTCATCCCCTTCAAATGAGAAACATTTCCACAATAACGCTTAGAATCCCAAAAGATCATACTGTTTTCTTAATTTTCATTAATTGAAATTAAGCTGTCACTATTTCTTGTCGGTGTTTAAGATTCCAGCATCGGTTTACAAAATCAATTATGTCTAAGTTCTTATGGGGAGGGGGCAATGGGAAAAACAAGATACATTGGGTTAATTGGTCTACTGTGAGTAAACCAAAGAATGAGGGAGGTCTGGGAGTACTGGATCTAAATATGATGAACAGAGCCCTACTAGGGAAATGGTCATGGAGGTTTGCTAACGACAGGAATTCTGTTTGGAGAAGAATGATTTGCAGAAAATACAATATTGATTCAGCTACATTATTTTTCGACAGTAAGGTTCCAGCTCAAGCTTCGCTTCTTGGATTTGGAGATCAGTGGTGAATAACCATTTCGAAGATGACCCTTTCGGGTCTAAGTTTCGAAGTTTATGTAGCTTTCAAGCAGGTGATGGAAAGTTTATTAGGTTCTGGCAAGATATTTGGGCTATGGATTATTCGCTCATGGTCATTTTTCCCAGACTATTTTCTATTACTTCAAACAAGATTGGCAAATTATGTGAGTTTGGGGAACATCGATCTATGGGCTGGATTTGGAATGTTCAATTCAGAAGAAATTTAAATGATTGGGAATTTGACCAATGGTCAAATTTGATGGTTATCATTTCGAATTTCTCACTTGCAAAAAATTCCAATGATGGTTTGATAAGGAAAGGCAGTGGGGATGGTATGTATTATGTTAGCTCTTGTGTCAAGTTGTGTTCTTTAGGATCGGAGGAGGTTCATTTCTGGAAAAATATAATTTGGAGGGGTCTGCTGCCTCCAAAAGTGGAATCCTTTATGGGGCAAGTTGTTCTTTAGAAGCTGGCATGTAAGACCGAACTGGTTAAAAGTGGGGTTCAAGGTATTGATGATGTTTTATGTCCTCTTTGCAAGTTGGTGGAGGAGTCTTCTTCACATTTATTTTTTTCCTGTTCTGTTGCATGGTCTTTATGGAACAAATTCTTGAAGTTGTGGAGTCTCAATTTTGTTTTTCATACTAATGCCAAGATTTTTCTCCAAGCCTGAGAAGATTTGAAGAATTCTACTATATGGTCATTTGTTCCAGGGGTTGTTCTATGGACAATTTGGAAAGTCAGGAATTCGATTGTGTTCGAAGGGGGAAAGTTAGACCAGACTGAATTATTTTTCTTAGCAAGGTTTAGGCTTGCTTCCTGGTTTTTAGCCAAGTATAAGGAGATCTCTATTCCTAAGGATTCTCTTATCTCTGATCCTTCTCTAGGGGATTCTTGTTCCTCCACCAATAAAGCAATTGTAACTAAGATCCCTTGGTCTCCTCCCCCTAAGGGCTTCAGTAAATTGAATGTTGATGCTGCTTCTAGTTCCGACTAGAAGAGAAGTGGATTAGGTGGAGTTTTAAGAGATTCTTCTGGTTTGATTGTAGGTTCTTTCAAGGAGTCTTCTAGTCGGGCCCTCCAATCTTGATGGAGCTTAAAGCTGTTCAAAAGGGATTATCTTTCTTTGTCTCTTTTCAGGGGATTGTTAAGGATCGTTTGATAATAGAGAGTGATAGCAGAGTGGCAGTAGACTGGATTAAGAACGTTGAATTATGCCCAGATGTGTATGTTTTTATTGTTAAAGACATAGTTGATAGGCTTAAAGTTTTTCAGGGAATTGTTAGATGGGTTGCTAGGACGGCTAACTTAGAGGCTAATGCCTTAGCAAAAGAAGGAATAGGCCGAGTTCAGTGTTGTTGTTTACGGTCGTTTAGGGTTGTTTTATGGTTTTCTATTTCTGTAAGGGGTGTTTTTCTTTGTTGTATTTCTTATGTAATTTTCCTGTGATGAATAAAATCTAAAGGCACTCTTTCCTGCTAATTAAGGAGCTTCCCTATGAGATCCATTATTCAAGAAGGGGGTTTTTAACGAGGCCTGCAATTCTTATCAAAAAAAAATTAAGCTGTCACTAGTAAGAATAGCGTCAGAAAATTTGGAAACTTCATTAAAAGATGAATATTCTTGCCCCCATATTTCTGCAATTCAGTGTACAAAGAGAAAGAAAAGGTAAGGCGCTGCTGCTACCATTCACTTGTGTTTAAAAGAATACCAGACAAGGAGAACTGGAATGCCCTATCCTCTAATTCTCTTTGCCTCTCTCTTCACCCAGACACAAAGAGTAATTGAATTCTAGCTAAACATGGAAAGCTGGCCAACATTAGTCACTCTTTTGGAGCTAAGATTCAGAAACTAAAGCTATTGCCTGAATGGCTTAAGAGTTTGGAGAGTGTCCAGTCAAACCTAATGATAGAAATCATGGAGAGCCAAAAGCAAAAACATAACACTGATGAGAGGTAGAGATTGCCTGTGCGGAAATCAAATATGTTATCTTCCGAGTAGCAGAATCCCCCACGAGCCGTATAACAAAATCTGATGCAGCACCAAGATTTTGGATATTAAGAAATCAAGAATGAACAAGCTATTGCTACACTGAATTTATGAACATACCCACTATGAACCAGATGCATATGTATCTTCGCAAGAGCATATGCAGCTGTAGGAAGAATAGCCTCAACCTCTTCATCACTGACCTGAAACAAAGAAGCAAGTAGGTTGGTTAGCAAAATTTCCAAACCTGTGGAAGAAGGAAAGATGAGTTGAAAGTTCTTTCAGAGGAATGGAGATGGGGTGTTTCTTCTATAATGCAGAAGCGACAAAAAAATGAAATCTTATATACTTGGTGCCCATAGAATGCCTATTAAAAAGGTACAACCTAAATTTTCCAAGGCAAAATTCCATAGCTCAATAACAAATTAATGTCCAAAATGTTAGAGGCAAGAATAAAATCCAATATGGAAGAGAATACATACAGCTGACCATCCATCAATATTTGTGCTCTTTAGTATCTGAACAGGCCTGCAGAAATAAAGCTCTTATAAAATATCAAGAACCAGAGACAATCAAAGTCAAATATTTTGCTGATGAGTTAAACAGACACAACTAGAGCGATAATACGTACATGTCAACTGGGCAGAGCAGCATACATTCATCCCCTCGAGAACTTTTGAATACCCTCCTTATAACACACTCTAAAGGGTTGTTATTGACAGAATCAACCTGTCCACAATTTCATTATTACTTCTTTAATCAAATTTGGAGATGAAAGGATAAAAAAACTTACCTTGTTTACCAAAAAAAGGAAACAACCATAAAGCAGTTATGGGAATAAAGAACTTACCAAATAATAACTTAGTAGAAGTTATGAAAAACATTATAACCATGACAACTAACTATTTAATAAAGCATGAACTCCATGTATCGTTTTAGCCTCTCTTTCAATTATTAATAGCTTTAGACATGGATTATAAAGAGGTGAATATATTTAATTTTGAGATTTCTCTCTCTAGGTTCTATTTGTTCCTCCCCCCTAAATTCCTCTATCACTTCTGCTTTCCCGGTATTTTCTTCCTATTTTCTGTTTTCTCCCTCTTTTCCCCGTTGTTCTACATTAAGAATGTCAAGATATCATGATTTGGTTTGGACATTGGCTTGGCAAGTTGGTGGCATAGCCTACCCTTATTGACATTTGCGGTAATCTGTCCCAATCCATACTCTTTTCTATGTTGTTTTACATCAACAAGAATAATCAGCCAAAAGAAATGCCAACTCAAATGTTTGGCTAACAATTTTTTTTGTCCTTCAGCTAATTTTTAATTCACCACTTGAAGCTGTTTCTAACTCATAAGCCAAGCTCAAGCAAGGTACTAGGCTGTTCTCAACTCAACTTGTTTACAACCCTAAGCACACATACAAAGCTTGTCAGTCATATAACTTCGAAAACCCAAGTTAGTTTCTTTGGTAATGAGGGAAACTTCATTCGTTATCATCGGATTCAGCGAATCATTATAGTAAACATAATTAGTTAATCTCTATAATAATGAAGTTATGCATTTTCTCTAGCACTTGCAATAGCTGAGTCATGTGTCCAATATATCATGTATATATATGTGCAAAAGAGGAGCCTTTTCCAAATGCTTAGAGCAATCAAATGTTACAGTAACATAATTGGTTAATATCTATAATAATGAAGTTATGCATTTTCTTCTCTATAACAGAAAAATCATTCAGAATCATTACCAAGTATCTAATTTTATGCTTTCAGCTTTTCACTTCCAGAAACAAGCAAGTTCCAAAATCAACTATGAAACTACATCAATGTAAACGAAACTAACAACCTAAAGCCTTAAAAAACTCACAATGATGTCAATTCTCTTGTTTGAGACCTTGAGAATCTTGCCAGCGTTGTCAACCGCAAACCCAGCTGGCGGTTTGGGAAGAGATTGAGGATGATAAGCTAAAGAACGCATGGTACTAGTAGTAGAAGAAGTGGAAGCTAACCCTTGGTGAACATCATCATTTGCCCCCACAATCTCAACATCCCTCACTCTCAGCACATTCAAAGCATCATCGCTTTTTCCCTTCCTCATCTTCTTATTCCTTGGTTTCTCGACAGGTCCACCCGCCTGGGACTTAGCAGCAAAGCGGAGAGGGAGTAGCGCATAGGCAGAGGTGCTGTTGGGGCATTGGCAAGGGAGTGAGATTGGAAATGAAGGGAATGGAAATTTGTAGCGGAGAGAAGGTAAAGTGGAAGGGAAGGAAATGGAGGACGCCATGTTAGTATATAGTGTTCGCTCTTTAATTTGTTAACTCAAGTGTAGAGTATGCACTATGCAGTGCTACTACTTGTGAATTTGTAGCAAGGTAAAGCCAACAGCGCAGCCGCAGGTGCAGGCGCAAGCAGCAACTTGGGCTTCACCTTCGCCTCGGCTTCGGATTTCTTAGAATTTGGGTTTAAGGTTTAGGAATTAGGATTTTTTTTTTCAAGTATTTTGCCTTCGAATATCTTATTTTAGAATATTTTTTTAAAAATGTTTAATTAAATAGATATTTTAATAATTATATTTTTAGATATTTTATTTTTCCATATTTTAGTTTAGGGTAAACTACATAAATAGTCACTAAAGTTTGAGTAACTTTTCTTTTCTCCAACTGAAGTTTTAAAAGTAACAAATTGATCATTAACGTTATCGATTTATAACAAATCGGTCATTTGCCGTTAACAGCCATTAATATGGGTAATAGAATACTAATGTGAAACGTTACAGTCATGTTGACCCCTCTTTGACTCTAAAAAAATAGGGTAAAGTATAAATGGTCATTAAACTTTTTATGTGCTTGCTTTTAGGTCCCCCAACTTTTAAAACTGACAACCCAATCATCAAACATTTAGTTTGTTTGCAGTGTGGTCCCCGACGTAACCGTACGTATCATTGTCGTTAGAAAAAGATTACATGGCACGTGAGTAAACCGTTTGAAACTATAAAAATTAGGGTAAAATACTTCAATTACATTCTAAACCTCAAATTCCAAAATACTTCAATTACATGCTCAACCCTAAATTCATAGTTAATTTTCAAAATATGTCATATCAAACTGAACTTGAAGCAACAACCTTAAACTCTCAAAACATAACCCTAAATACTAAATTTCCCCACCAATTAACCCAACATAATCAACATAATCAACAACCTTCCACTTTACCTTCACTCCGCTACAAATTTCCATTCCCTTCATTTCCAATCTCACTCCCTTACCAATGCCCCAACAGCACCTCTGCCTCAGCGCTACTCCCTCTCCGCTTTGCTGCTAAGTCCCAGGCGGGTGGACCTGTCGAGAAACCAAGGAATAAGAAGATGAGGAAGGGAAAAAGCGATGATGCTTTGAATTTGCTGAGAGTGAGGGATGTTGAGATTGTGGGGGCAAATGATGATGTTCACCAAGGGTTATTTTCCACTTCTTCTTCTACTACATGTACCATGCGTTCTTTAGCTTATCATCCTCAATCTCTTCCCAAACCGCCTGCTGGGTTTGCGGTTGACGACGCTGGCAAGATTCTCAAGGTCTCAAACAAGAGAATTGACATCATTGTGAGTTTTTTAAGGCTTTAGGTTGTTAGTTTCGTTTACATTGTTGTAGTTTCATAGTTGATTTTGGAACTTGCTTGTTTCTGGAAGTGAAAAGCTGAAAGGATAAATGGTCACTGAACTTTTCAAGCACTTGTATTTAGGTCCCCCAACTTTTAAAACTTACAACACAGTCATTAATTACATTCTCAACCCAAAATTCCAAAATACTTCAATTACATTCTAAACCTCAAATTCCAAAATACTTCAATTACATGCTCACCCCAAATTCATAATTCATTTTCAAAATATGTTATATCAAACTGAACTTGAAGCAACAACCTTAAACTCTCAAAATATAACCCTAAATGCTAAATTTCCCCACCAATTAAACCAACATAATCAACAAAAACAAAATCCCCAAACAAACCACCCAAATCACTCATTCAAGCCTTTTTCCTCTCTCCATGGTTATCATCTTCCTTAGCAAACCAACGATAACAATATGTGAATGTGGATTCAATGGGGGATCATACCGAACAAAGAAATTGCGATTTCTCCTAGAACGCCCATAATTAACACATCCAAAGAATCTCATTCCAACATTCTTGTTCGTCCAAGTTGTGAGTAAAATAGCTGACATTCCACCAAAAGAAGTTGGGATTGCGTTTGGTGGTGTATCCATTGCTTGCAATTGTTGACCAAACAAATAGAATAAAAGGGATTTTGTTTTTTAAGGTTTAAGGTTTTAATTTGGGGGAACAAAATCGAGTTTGTTGTTTTTAGTCTGATTCAATTGAGGTTTTATTCAGCTGCAAATGTTTGATGATTATAATCCACACCGTCACTGTCACCGGTGATTCCCTGCTCCACTCAGTCTCAACCTCCGTAACAACCATTTTCAACCTCTTTACTTCCTTCTACAGTGGGTACCACATCAACCATATGTAATATCATTTATTATTTCTTTTAGGGAAACTAAATAACATTATTTTATTTATAATTTAAAGAAAAAAGAACTCATTAAATCGACTTAATTGTAAAAGAAAAGATTATTCGAACAATTGTTTCTACAGAATGTGAGTATGTTATTAATAATATAAGAAATTTGTGAACATATATTATATTATAATAATTTAGGCTATTAAAAAATTTAAAGCAAAGGAAAGTTAAACTATAGCTAGAATAAAAATTGAGTAATAAAAATAGGAGAGATACTAAATTTAGAGTTACTGACATCAAATATCCTTACATTATGATTTTCATTTTAAATTAGATTATAATTTTTAAATATTTTAATTTTATCCTTAAACTATGACTATCATTCTAACTTAGTCTTTAAACTTTTGGACATTTCAATTCCATCCCCAAACTATAACCTTCATTCTAAATTAGTCCTCAAACTTTTTGAACATTTCAATTTCATCCCAAACTATACGTATATACTAATCACATCCTTTGTTAATAAAATCGTTAGGCCAAGTTATATTATTACATGTTTAAAAAAATAAAATTTAGGTTAAACTCTGGTTGAAACTAATTACATATTTGGATGAATTGAGGATGAAATTGGAAGATTCAAAGTTTAAGGACTAATCTAGAATGAGAGTCAAATTTTGGGGATGAGAACCAATTTAAACAAGGGTCATAATTTTGGTACATATTATGCAATTAACTCCTACATTTATAAGGTGGATGTTAGGATTTGAACCCCACAAAATGAGCTAATACAAGTATTTTTAGTCACTCGAGCAATTAATAGATCTCAAGTACGAGTGATTTAGTAAGATAATTACTATAAAAATATTACATTTAATGTAAAAAAATAATTATTAATTATTAATGTCTGATTCATTAGTCAATTAATTCAAATGGAGTATTATAGAGATATTTTAAGATGACGATCCTCTTAATCTAATTCTATTTATTTACAATATCAAGATTTAAACTTCTTATCTTATTTAAGAAAACTAATACATTATCCATTAAATCAATTAGTACTTTGGAAGTTAATTACTTCATTTCAATTTTATCACACCTTACTTTTATTTGGTTTGAAAATTTGAACATTTAATTAAAATAATTTAGAATTTGAGGAAGAATTTAGAAAAAAAATATCATAACCATGTGCAGTTAAACAAAATATAGATTAGTTGAAGGACCAAATTAAAAACCCAAATATAGAGTTTGAGTGAGGAACATTAGGAGAATAGGATGCTTTCAACGGTGGTGCTCGTTTTGATTTAGGCATGTATAATTCACTTACGTAACGCCTTGTAGCTTTGAAAATCAATGACAGTGAACGTGCGTCCATGACCATAACTTGAATGTGATTCTCATAATATTAAAGGGTAAACTACATAAATGGTCCTCCGACCATAGGATGCTACTTTTTTGAGTCTCTGATTATTAAAAGTTATAAAATGGTCTTCCGACTATAGGGTGTTGCTTTGTTAAGTCACATGACTATTACAATTTATAAAATAGTCACCTGACTATTCATATGTTCCAAACTCGTCTTTTTCCATTAAAAATTTACAACAATTTGAGTTGGATGTTAATAAGTTGACTGATATATAATAAAATCTAATCCCAGAATCTTAAATGACTATCATATCTTAGTTAGCATGTTAAATTTCAGCTTAGACGACCTCCAATTTTTTAACGAAAAAGAACGAGTTTAGAACATAGGAATAGTTGGGTGATCATTTTGTAACTTTTAATAGTCGATGACTCAACAAAACAGTACCCTATAGTTAGAGGACCAGTTGTATTTGAATTATTATAAATATTTGTTTTTAATATATATATATATATATATATATATATATATAATTTTTTAAATTATCGATATAATAGTTTTGCTTTGTTTTTTTAATAATATTAGGTGATTATAAGATAATATATGTTTATAATTTTTCTTAGTCATTTATAACACATACACTTTGAAGACACAACTACTATAACCTAAAACCTTAAAGGAGAACAACATGCCCTTAATCACTATCACAATGATTTTGAAAACTATTATAATGAAATGCTAGTATGCGGCCGCAATTTAATATTGGATAAATTATATTTTTAGTACTCTAACTATTATTTTTATTTTATTTTGATCACTCAACTATTAATTTTTAAAATTAACAGAACTGTTGATGTGAAATTTTCTTTAAAAATCAATGATGATGTGTCATTATCTTATGGTGACATGTCAACATCACCGTTAATTTTTCGACAATGAAAGAATAAAATGAAACCAAAATAGTTGGATGACCAAACAGAACAAAAGTAATAGTCGGATATTAAACATTAATATTATGAGATTCTATAGGTCCGAGGTGTTTTCCCCTTTCCTCTTCCTTTGTATAATCCAACTTGTATAAATACCCCATCCTACATTCCTCTACACGTGAATACTACAAAATAATCTCTATAGTTGGAGTTGAAGTTACAACAACTTGTGCATTGAGTAGAGTTGCAAGCATGGGTGGAGCCTTAACAATACCAACCACCGTACCTTTATCGACAACCCTTCTCTGAATGGGTCGAAATATTTTGATGACGATGGCCCTGACGATCGGGAAGATTCTGGACAGCAAATGCACACATAATAACGGTGGTGATAGGGTCGGGGGTACTTTGATTAGCATGGGCGATTGCTCAACTGGGTTGGATCGCAGGTCCTACTGTTATGATGATGTTTTCCATTGTCACATATTACACTTCTTCTGTACTCACAGTGTAGATACTCGATTTGTCTAGGTCTAAGTTAGAGCAGACCCGAAGCAATGGTAACCTAACCCGACCCCAAACCAGTTGAAGGCCCAACTCAAGCCAGTGACCCTACATAGTAGCTTCCAACCCACATGAATACTCCATGGAAAACCAAAAAATGGTTATTGGGAGTTAACAAAAACAAAGTGGGGTTCGGTTTTCCTAGTCTATCAAATGGATTAAAAAACTGATAGGGGTCAGTTTTAAGGGGATTAACCACTGGAAAGGAAGAGGAGGAGATTACACAGTTAGAAAAAATAGAGAGCCAAGAGAGATGGAGAGTAGAGAGCTTGAGCGACTGAACTTTCCTACGTATAAATTAGCTTAGGTTTAGGTAAAAATTAGGTTTTATTTATTAATAGTTTTAGGTAAATTAATTTTCAGCCATTGAGACTTTAGGGTAAATCTATTATTTGGTCCTTATAATTTTAGCTTTTTTTCACTTTAGTCACATTCAGGACTGCTTTCGAATTCGATCATTTTGTAATTGTCCTGATTTCGTAGTTTTCCTAATTTTAGTTTTAGTTGTAATTTTTTGGGTTATTTATGTTTAAATACTTTATATTTATGTGTGTTTTTATTTAAGTCTCTGTTTTAATTTTTGATTTGTATGTTTAATTTTATATTTATTAAAATTTAGTCTTTATTCTAAGATGTACATATAGTTTTTTAAAATTTATAGTTTAGCATGTCATGTTTTTTATTTTTATATTTGAGTCACATTTGTACATTATATGTTAATATGCATGGTTTATGATCTTTAATTAAAATATATGTATGTAATTTTTTGTATGTCACGTTGTATGATATTTTTAATTTTGTTTAATTAATTTTGGCATGACATCCTTTTTTGTACAATTTGTATGATATCCTCATGTGCATAACTCGACTTATAAATACATAATCGGACTAAGGGTAATACCCTTTTAATTTAAAATTGCCTTGAGTGGCTTGTCTTAACTGATTAGAGGGTCTTTTTGACCATTTTAAATTAAAAGTGTATCCCGAAAGTGAAACCCAAAAAAATCGACTCGTCACCTAAAATTTGGGAATGAAAGAAAAGGAAATGTTCGTTTATTTAAATTTTTAGAGAAAAGGTTGTTACAACTCATATAAGATATGGTCTAGATATTTTTAAATAATCGAACATTCTTTATCTTTCTAAAATGACTCGGTAATTTTAATTCAATCTATTTTGGGTTCTTTTGAATATTGTAAAATTCACATTTTTGTTGTTTTACGGGATCAAAAATTAAATTAAATTAAATTCGAATTTGTAAAGTCCATTGCAAAGACGTTAATTAATCGATTAGGTACCGATTTAGGGCACTGTAGGGGTGCTAATCCTTCCCTACACGTAACCGACTCCCGAACTCATTTTTTGGTAACGCATACCTCAATTTGTTGTTTTAATTAAAATTAGTTTTTATTTAAAATGAAAAAATATTTTTGGGTGCCCAATCACACCCTAATCAAATATTGGTGGCGACTCTTCAAACCATATGTTTCTATTGTAAACAAAATCCCAAATTTTTTGAAACGAGAGGTTTTTTAAATTGCATTTGTTTTTAAATTAAAAAATAAATTGAAAGAGATAAATTAAAAATTCATGTGGTTTTAAATCTCACTTTTTCTTTTTTTAAGAAAAAATCGTTTCGATAGCTTGGCGACTCTGCTGGGGACATTTTTTAGAGAGTGAGGCTGATAGTCAATTAATTATTGTTTTTTGCAATTGAAAGTTATAAATTTGTTTTAATTTGGTTTTTGATCCCTTGTTTGGTTTTAGAATTTTTTGTTTATAATTTGATTAACTAATAAATAGTTGTACTGATTTGTTTGCTAATGGTTTCAGATTAATTGTGTGAATTTAGGAAATTTTGAGTGTCTTTATTGTGTGTGTGTTTTTTTGCTTTTCCTCACACACTGCACAGTTGCATTATCATGACATGAGCTAAAACCCTGCTCCATCCTATTTAAGTAGGAGTGAGAGATTATGCCCTAATGTGGTTTTCACCTCCGCATGGGATAGTGGATCACTCCTGGAGCTCACACTTTATGGTCCTCGTGATGATAATCACCTCCGTATGGACATAAGGAGGTGTGTTCCCTCGAAATTGGACTCGATCCCCTAAAGCCTGTGATGAGTAAGGATTAAGGGTTCGGCAGCCCAAGGGGGCACTGACAATGACAATTCGAGAACCTATTACTTTATAACCAAACCCAGTATATAGTGAATATAGAGCCTGAACTTAGGTTGAGCCTAACTTGAACCTTAAGAATCACGTGAGGAGGGTATACAAGGAAAAGCTTTTTTGAGTCATTTATTTTCGTTTTTCGAATAAATGCATGTGAACTAGATCTCATGCGGTTATGTTTATTTTTCGAATAAGTATGCGAATTAAATATCATGTGGTTAGGGTTTTTATGTTCAAATAAAGCATAGGGGTAGATATCATATTGGGTAGGATCTGATAAATCATGATTGGGTAGCTAGCATGTGTGGGTAGTATTCTTTAACAAATTATTATCCCTGATTAATTGCTTTATGTTTGCTAACTGATTTTCTTTTTTCTTTACTTTATTTCTTTTTGTTTTGTATTGCACTATACATTACATGGTGTTGATTTAGGATCGATGTCCGTATATAAGGCTAGTAATATGGAACAAAAGGTTCAGAAAGAGGCTAGTAATATGCAAATGTTCGGAGATAGTGTGATACACGGATACGTATCGAAGTTATTTGGTTACACTCACATCAACGCACGTCAGAATAATCTGAGTGAGCTAAAAGAGGTATGGGGAAGATGGGCAGTAGCCGATAAGGAGATGTTTTATCAGTTGTATGGGGAAGATGGACAGTAGCCGGCTTATAGTTGTTTCACATTTGGTAGAGTGGATCTAACACCAACAATAGAGGAGTATCAAGCTTTGGTCTATTGTCCGAGGTCCCAAATGGATAGAATATATATCAAGTTGCCAGTCACTCCTTCATTTAAAAAGAAATTATTATTGATGACCGGAATGAGTAAAGATTGGGTAGTTAGAAACATTAAGAAGAAAAGAGATAACGAGTGCATTTCTTGGGCTGCTCTGAAAGAAGTAATTCATCGCCACCCTGACAAGAGAAAGAAGCTTGACCTGTTTGCTCTAGGGATTAATGGGCTCATTATTTTTTCGAAAGTGCTAGGATATGTAGACGTATCAGTTGTCGACCTATTTGAAAGACTAGACAAGTACGTAAATCCTGTTCTAGCTATTCTAGCCGAGACTTTTCGTTCTTTTTGTTCTTGTAAGAGATAAGGATAATGATGTTTTATAGGGTGTGTACCCCTGCTGCTAGTGTGGATTCTTAGTCATTTCAAACATGTTGAAAGGGCACCAGGAAGAGTGTTTCTAGATGGTTTTTCACCTTTGAATGATTTCCTTTTTAAAGAATGGCCTAGGGGCTTCACCGAAGAAAAATGGATGGTCATCTTCAAGGATATCAAGGATAGAGATATCTTGTGGAGAGCATCGTGAAATGTCTCTTTGGATATATTGTACAGATGTGGAGAGTGAGATTGGGTTCATTTGCCAGGTATATGGGGTTCTGTTGGGTATGCACTGTTACTAGTTTCCAGACAGTATGGGTCAAGGCAGTTCATTCCAGCCACATGAGACTTGGTAGGGTCGAATTTTGCATTCAAAGGAGATCAATACAAGGGTAAAGTTAAAGGAGTTGCTGAGGCCTGGAAGCAAACAAGTCGTGTGAATCTGTTCACCTATGATCCCAAGTTTTCTCAAGAGTACGATCAGTGAAAAAGCGGTCGAGTAAATGACAACATCCCGATGGTGAATCTTGAAAATATTCAGCCGGTGGAAGAACAGTTGAGAATGGTGTCATCTTCATTAGAGCTAGCTAAGCGCGATTTCGAGGCATAAAAGAAACAATAGAGAGCAAATTTGCAGAAGCTAGAAGATGAAGTGTATCAAAAGGGATTGGAGATTGACATTTAAAAGAGTAGAGCCGATCAAATTGAAAAAGTGGAGAAGCAACTTCGACTCGAATTTGACAATCTTCAGTCAACTTATCAGCGAAAGGTAAAAGCTCAGACAACTTCTAGCTCGAGTAAGTCATCTGTCGAATGGAGGCAATAAGTGGTGAGCCTCAAGAGAGTAGACAGAGAGAGTAAAGAAGAGCTCAAGTAAAGCAGACACCAAGTTAAGATTTTATCAAAAGAAAAGAATTCTTTAGACCAACGGTTATAAGAGAGTCAAGCCCAGAATGAGAAGTTGAAGAGGAAGATTTCAAGTTTAGAGATTGCATTATGATGATATCGAAGCAGGGAATGTAACTCGAGCCGTGGGGAGGTTGAGAGTCTGAAGAAACAAGTGAGTGAGTTTGAAGCCATGGTTCAAGATTTTCAGAGGCAAGCAAGTGAGCTATCGATAATTCCTTATGAGGGGGCTATACAGTGGTGTTTTCGATGGGAGTAAGCCCAAGCGAGAGTTAAGCAAAGAGAGGACCTTATTGCTTGTTACCTAGGACATGCGCGGGGAATAGCTCTATATTTGGTCATTTATCTGAGGAAGCTACTGTTGTAAGTGAAGAACTGGATCCCGAGGCTGAAGAAAACCGAAAGATTGTGGAGTTGCTAGCACATGTACAACAAATAGGAGAGATAGTGCAGATTTATTTGTGATATGTTTCAGCCTTGTAATTGAACATCGTTTCTAATATAAAGAGTTGTTCTAAGGAGTCGTTCCAGGATCAACACCCTGCATTTTGCATATGCATTTTTTATATATTTTTTTATTTTTTATTTTTAATTTTTTTAATGCATTTAAATTTTTGCATGTCATTTTATTCATTCATAATCATATATTTCATATTCATTAATAAACATCAACATTAACAAAAGGGCATATGTTTCAAGGGAATTCAAGGAATAATGAGGATATGATTGAGAACGCCTTGGGATGAGTTTGAGTAAATGAGAGCTATATGTATTTACCCTGCACCACTGGGCTTCATGTTGAACAATTGGACCGCGGAGGAACTGCTTGTAGTTTAGAAATCTTTTACAAAGTAATGCACTGGAACTTTCTCCATATTGTTCATACCATGGGGCAATAGATGATTTTATGTAAAGGGTTAAGTTATTTATTTTTACTTGCTTTCAATAAAAGATGCATTCCATTAGTTCAAAATAATAACATTCACCCATGCATTTTTTCATTCTTTGTTGTATATATGTATGTACTGTTTCTTTTTATTTATTTATATGCAAAAAGATCCTCCCATATGTATATATGTATATATATCTTCTCTTCATTTATTCTTTTAGGAACTTATATATCAATAATATGAATGCTAATTACTCTGACCCAGAGATTGATTTCGAGAAGCCCATATATCAAGGGGAGATCGAAGATTGTGACGATGATGAGGGATGTGAACTACATTCTAAATTGCTGAAAATGGTGGAAAATGAAGGTAAGCAGATTTTGTGTCATAAAGAGCCTACTGAGATTTTGAATTTGGAGACGGATGAAGATAAAAGAGAAGTAAAAATTGGTACCACTCTGTCTGTTGGAGGACGACAGGACTTGATAGAATTGCTTCAGGAGTACAATGATATGTTTGCTTGGTCATACGAAGATATGCCAGGTTTAGATACAGAACTGGTTGTCCACAAACTATCGATAAAGCCTGAGTGTAAGCCAGTACAACAAAAACTGAGAAGAATGAGGCCTGAGATGCTGCTCAAAATTAAAGAAGAAGTGAAGAAACAATTTGATGTCGGGTTTCTTAAGGTGGCTAAATATCCTGAGTAGGTGGCAAATATTGTCTCAGTACCAAAGAAGGATGGGAAAGTTCGAATGTGTGTCGACTACAGGGATCTCAATAGAGCTAGTCCAAAGGATAATTTTCCTTTGCCACATATAGACACTTTAGTGGATAATACTGCTGAAAATTCTTTGTTCTCATTATGGATGGTTTCTCTGCTACAATCAAATTAAATGAACCTTAAAGATAGGAAAAATGAGTTTGTTACCATGTGAGGAACGTTTTGTCATAAGTAATGTCGTTTGGATTGAAATGCAGGGGCAATATATCAAGGGCCATGGTGACGTTTATTCATGACATGAGTATAAGAATAGTTTATGATATGATTTTCAAATCCAAGACAGAGGAAGAACACAATAGAAATTTGAGAAAGCTCTTTAAAAGACTAAGAAGATGAAAGCTAAAACTCAACCCAAATAATTGTAATTTTGGGGTGACATCTGGGAAGCTTTTGGGATTCGTAATAAGCCTAAAAGGAATTGAAATAGACCCAGATAAAGTAAAAGCTATTCAAGACTTGCCACCCCCATGAACACAAAAAAAAAGTCAAAGGATTTTTGGGGAGATTGAATTATATAGCTCGATTTATTTCGCAGTTGACTGAAAAGTGCGATCCCATATTTCACCTTCTTCGCAAGAATAACTCAGGAGAATGGAGTGAGGACTGTCAAAAAGCTTTTGAAGCAGTGAAAAGATATTTTTTGAGTAGTCCAATCTTAGCTTCACCCCTCTCAGGCAAACCCTTGATCCTTTATTTCTCAGTTTATGAAAATTCAATGGGGTGTGTGTTGGGGCAATGTGACCAAACTGAGAAGAAAGATAGATCTATTTATTATCTCAATAAGAAGTTCACTGAATGTGAGACTAGATACTCACCCATTGAAAATTTGTGTTGCGCTTTGGTATGAGCTACCCGAAAGCTTAGGCAATATATGTTGTATCATACTACTTGGCTTATATCCAAGCTTGATCCCTTGGAATATCTAATGGGTATGCTTGCATTATTTGGAAGATTAGCTTGTTGGCAAATCTTATTGTCCAAATTTGATATCCAGTATGTAAATCAGACAGCAGTTAAAGGAAGTGTTATAGCGGAATTCATTGCAAGTAGGGCTGCGGAAGAATATGAGCAGTTGAGCTTTGATTTCCCAGATGAGAATTTAATGGCTATTTCGGTGGAAGAAGCAGTTGCATCCACTAGAAAATATTGGAAGTTGAACTTCGATGGTGCTTCAAATGCCATGGGACATGGAATTGGGGCAATTTGGGTCTCACCAGAGGGAGAGCATTATCCTTTTACCAGTCGACTTAATTTTGATTGTACAAACAATACGGCCGAATATGAAGCTTATGTTCTGGGTCTTAGAGCTTCTGTTGAACGCAAAGTAAAAATGCTCAAGGTATATGAGGATTCAACCTTGGTAATTTACCAACTCAAAGGAGAATGGGAGACAAAAGATCCTAAGCTTGTAGAATACCGTAAGTTGGTTATGGAACTTGTTGAAAAATTTGAAGAAGTAACTTTCAATTACCTCCCCAGAGAAGAGAATCAAATGGCTGATGCCTTGGCCACACTGGCAGCAACATTTAAGATGAACGAGCATTCAAATATGACACCCATTGAAATGAAGGCTTATGAGTATCCAACCTATTGTTTTAATACTGAAAGGAAGATGAACCATGGTATTATGATATCTTGCATATATAAGGTATCAAGTTATCCATAATAGGCCACTGAGAATGACAAGAGAACCATTAGAAGAATGGCATCAGGGTATGTGCTTGATAGTGAGACTCTATACAAGAAAAGCCTGGATCAGGTCTTGTTAAGGTGTGTGGACACGAAAGAAGCCAAGTTGATTCTTAAAGAAGTGCATGAAGGAATATGTGGTACCCATGCCAATGGACATATTATGGCTAGGCAAATTATGAGATTTGGGTATTATTGGTCAACTATGGAAAAAAACTGTATTAATTATGCCCGAAAATATCACAAAAATAAGATTTATGAAGATAAGATATATACTCCTCCTCGTCCGTTGCATGTAATGACAGCGCCGTGGCCTTTCTCAATGTGGGGAATGAATGTTATTGGACAAATTTCGCCCAAAGCTTCAAATGGTCATCGCTTCATTTTGGTAGTCATAGATTACTTCACCAAATAGGTAGAAGCAGTTTCTTACGCAAATATTACCCAGTCGACAGTATGTAAATTCTTAAAGAATGAGATCAATTGTAGATATGGTTTACCATAGAGGATTATCTCCGATAATGCATTGAATTTAAACAATAAGATGATGGACTCGGTTTGTAAGCAGTTCAAAATAAAGCATCATAATTCCACCACTTATCGCCCAAAGATGAATGGGGCAGTAGAGGCGGCTAATAAGACTATCAAAAGGCTCATAGCGAAGATGACTGAGACCTATATGGATTGGCATGAGAAGTTTTCATTTGCTCTGTTTGCTTATCAAACTTCAGTACGGACATCAACTGAGGTAACTCCATTTTCTCTGGTATATAGGATTGAAGTTGTCTTACCTATTGAGGTGGAAATTCCCTCACTTTGGATTTTGTCAGAGTTGAAGCTAAATGAGGTAAAATAGGTACAGGCTAGGTATGACCAATTAAATTTGATTAAAGAAAATAGTTTGAAAGCTATTTTGTCATGGTCAGATGTACCAGAAACGTATGATACGAGCACATGGTAAGAAAGTTCGCCTTTGAGAATTCTATGAAGGAGATTTGGTGCTTAGAAGGATTTTGCATATTCAGAAAGATTTTTGAGGAAAGCAGACGCCCAACTGGGAATGACTTTATGTTGTCAAGAAAGCCTTTTCTGGGGGAGCTCTAGTCTTAACTGAAATGGACAGGTCAGAATTACCCTATCCAGTAAATTCCAACGCAGTAAAGAGATATTTTGCTTGAAGAATAGATGAAAAAATGAAATGAAAAAAATGAAAAAAATGAAAAATAAAAAATGAAAAAAATGAAAAAGTGAAAAATGAAGAAAAAGAAAAATGAAAAATGAAAAAAAGAAAATAAAAGGGGGGTTCAAGATGAAAACCCGAAAAGGGCGTCTTGAAACCAAAGGAAGTCTCAAGTTGAAAACCCGTAAAGGGCAGCTTGAGTTTTAAATTTAGAATTCGTGCATGGTAGAGGTTCTGAATTGATTTTAGAAGTGAATGACCTCCTGACATGGGTAGTAACAATAGTAGTTGGCGATTAGGGTTGAGACTAAAGATTAATGAGTCTCGATGAAAACAACCAGGAGAGAAATTGAATGCACATGAGATTCAATACTGGTTTAGGGCATCCAATAATGGGAGATTTGGGAATTCAGAAAGAGCTTCACACTCTTAAGCATCATCACAATGTTGGAGATCCTTTCGACAGAAGCTACACTCGAGTCATTCTAACGGCGTGCCAGTTCAAAAACATTTGCATTATTGATATTTGAAGACGTCTACTCTTTTGTTCTTTTACTGTTTCTAGTTAAAAGTTTGCCATGTAGTTACCTAAAAATTCTCTGTATTTATATAAATAAAGAGATGTATTTTCTTGTTAATTCCCCTTTTGCAAGCATCTTATTTTGAAAAGTTAAAACATATAGCTTAACTTGAAGTATATGAGATCATTTTGTATTATTGTGCAAAAGGTTTTGGAAAATGCAAGCATTCTGAAGCTGAAAATGGTTTAAACATGTAAGCTTGTATGGCTACGAGAAACTAAAACCTCGGAGTTTATAGAAAATCTCAACCATTAAAAGATGACCCAAATATATTGTCATTAATATGGAAGCTGGTCATGGGTATTGGCAGGTTTCAAGAAAGAAGGAAGTCAAGGTTATGTTAAACCGAAAGTTGTGATATTGAGATTGTTAATTGGGGTGAACTGGTCAAATGTTCTGTGCCTAAGACGAAACCGAGTTCCATCGAGATCAAAGGAAATGGAGTTCCTTTGAAGAAGAAAATGCATTAAATTGCATAATTACATGCATTTTAGGCATGAATAGGATCATGGCATTCATGATTGCATGATGACTTAAGCATTTACAGGTTTCCTAAAAATGGTGGAAGATTGAAGATATTGAAACAACAAGATGAGGATAACTAGTTTTGAAGTCTTGAAAAGAGTGATGTTTAGACAACGATTGAGCCAAAGCAGATTCACGTATCCAATGGCTTCCAGACAAGTTTTCACAATGGAGATGGATTTTCAGAAATTTTCTCAAATTTTAAATTTTTGAGTATAATATTTTTAAGTATATGTTAATGATTGATAATGTTTAATTGTCAGGTTTGACCTTCGAACCAAGTCAATCTTAAGCCTTCACGAAGAGTGGTGAAGTAAATCATCTATAAGCCTTCACAGAAGAGTAGTGAAGCAAACTCATTTTATGAAGATCGAGTCCTATACTCTCTGAAGGAATAGGGAGCGGACACGTTTATTGAAGATCGAGTCTTATACTCTCAGAAGGAATAGGGAGCGGACACGTTTGTTGAAGATCGAGTCTTATACTCTCTGTAGGAATAGGGAGCAGACACGTTTGTTAAAGATTGAGTCCTATACTCTATGAAGGAATAGGGAGCAGACTCGTTTGTTGAAGATTGTTCGAGTTCTATACACTCTGAAGGAATAGAGAGCATACCCGTTTTACGAAGATTGATCGAGTCCTATACTCTCTGAACAAATAGGGAACTGACCCGTTTGTTAAAGATTGTTCGAGTCTTATACTCCCTGAACGAATAGGGAGCAGACCCGTTTGCTGAAGATTGTTCGAATCTTATACTCCCTGAACGAATAGGGAGCAGACACATTTGCTGAACATTGTGCGAGTCTTATACTCCCTGAAGAAATAGTGAGCGGACCCGTCATTTGAAGATTTTTCAAGTCTCATTTATCCCGACGTAACAGTGAGTGGTTTAATCTTTTCAAGTTCTCATGACCAGGCAAACTTGATCATCTTTTGATCTTTGCTCTATTCTCGTTACATGATAATGAGCAAAGAGGGGCAGCTGTAGATACTGGATTTGTCCGGGGTTAAGTCATAGCAGACCCGAAGCAATGGCAACCTAACCCGACCCCAAACTAGTTGAAGGCCCAACTCAAGCCCAGTGACCCTACAGAGTAGCTTCCAGCCCACATGAATACTCCATGGAAAACCAAAAAATGGTTATTGGGAGTTACCAAACACAAATTGGGGTTCAGTTTTCCTAGTCTATTAAAGGGATTAAAAAACTAAAAGGGGTCAGTTTTAAGGGGATTAACCACTGGAAAGGAAGAGGAGGAGATTACATAGTCAGAAAAAACAGAGAGCCGAGAGAGATGGAGAGTAGAGAGCTTGAGCGGGCTGAACTTTCCTACGAGTAAATTAGCTTAGGTTTAGGTAAAAATTAGGTTTTATTTATTAATAGTTTTGGGTAAATTAATTTTCAGCCACTGAGACTTTAGGGTGAATCTATTATTTGGTCCTTATAAGTTTAGCATTTTTTTCACTTTAGTCACATTCAGGACTGCTTTCGAATTCTGCCATTTTGTAATTGTCCTAATTTCGTAGTTTTCCTAATTTTAGTTTTAGTTGTAATTTTTTGGGTTATTTATGTTTAAATACTTTATATTTATGCGTGTTTTTATTTAAGTCTTTGCTTTAATTTTATGTTTATTAAAATTTAGTCTTTAGTCTTTATTCTAAGATGTACATATAGTTTTTTAAAATTTATAGTTTAGCATGTCATGTTTTTTATTTTTATATTTGAGTCACATTTGTACATTATATGTTAATATGCATGGTTTATGATCTTTAATTAAAATATATTTATGTAATTTTTTGTATGTCACGTTGTATAATATTTTTAATTTTGTTTAATTAATTTTGGCATGACATCCTTTTTTGCACAATTTGTATGATTTCCTCATGTGCATAACTCGACTTATAAATACATAATCGGACTAAGGGTGATACCCTTTTAATTTAAAATTGTCTTGAGTGGTTTGTCTTATCTGATTAGAGGGCCGTTTTGACCATTTTAAATTAAAAGTGTATCCTGAAAGTGAAACCCAAAAAAATTGATTCGTCACCTAAAATTTGGGAACAAAAGAAAAGGAAATGTTCGTTTATTTAAATTTTTCGAGAAAAGATTGTTACAACTCATATAAGATCTGGTCTCGATATTTTTAAATAATCGAACATTCTTTATCTTTCTAAAATGACTCGGTAATTTTAATTCAATCTATTTTGGGTTCTTTTGAATATTGTAAAATTCACATTTTTTTTTGTTTTACGGGATCAAAAATTAAATTAAATTGGAATTTTTAAAGTCCATTGCAAAGACGTTAATTAATCGATTGGGTACCAATTTAGGGCACTGTGGGGGTACAAATCCTTCTCTACACGTAACCGACTCCCGAACTCATTTTTTGGTAACATATACCTCAATTTGTTGTTTTAATTAAAATTAATTTTTATTTAAAATGACAAAATATTTTTGGGTGCTCAATCACTCCCTAATTAAATATTTGTAGCGAATCTTCGAACCATATTTTTCTATTGTAGACGAAATCCTAAATTTTTCGAAACGAAAAGTTTTTTAAATTACATTTGTTTTTAAATTAAAAATAAATTGAAATAGATAAATTAAAAATTAATTTGATTTTTAAATTCTTACTTTTTCCTTTTTAAGAAAAAAAATCGTTTCGACCCGCACAGTGTTACCGGACTGGCGATCCTGTCTCTGGCAAGCGCAATTATACTTACACGCATGTTGTTCGCTCCATATCATTTTTCCTCTTCTTCTTCTTTTATTAATATGATATAAATATAAGATATTGTTTTTTTTCTTTTATTTAAATAAACATCACCTAACCTTTGCCTTTCTTCCATCCCAGTTTCTTTTATTAATTTCTATATTTCTATCCATTTGATACTTAATTTTTCTTAATTAAATTTGGTTATCAATCTTTTGTTGTTGATTTTTTCACAACGCACTTATATTTCATTATTGGTGTGACAATGTATAATTTTAAAATTATAAGTAAATATTTTTTTAAATTAATTTACCATAAAATAGTGTAAGGTAGGAGTGAATAAAATTTAAAAATCATGCAACAAACTTGTATTTTTGTTATTGGTCTAGCACTGTATAATTTTAAAATCATAAGAATATTTTTAAGAATTAATTAGTTAGAAAATAGTGTAGAGTAGACGTTAACAAAGCTTGATTCGATTAAAAAAATTTAATTTTAAGTAATTCAAGTTATCCTATTTTAAATTGATTTATTTCATTTATATAATTTTTTAATTCGAGTTAAATCAAAAGAATATCAAATAATAAATTTATAAAAACACTACTAAGTTTTTTTGACAATTTTAAAAGTACACAAATTACTCACTCACAACAACAAATAAATAAATATTTTATAAAAAAATTCACTCAATCCTATTCATACCTTTAGTATTAGATAACATAAATTGTTACATCAGTAATATAGTGCAGCTACAATATGACATGGATAAGAGTATTTAAACGATTAATTTGGTCACTGATTGAATCAAATTAGTTAAAATTAAATTAATTAAAAATTTTCATTAATTTTTAATCGAAGTAAATCTTTTCAAAATATTATTTACCTAATCAAATAAGTTTTTAAATCGATCGCAAGTTGGGAAGTGCTCGACTCGTGCTCGTTAAAAAATTTTGTTGCTCGACTCGACTCATTGCTCGTTAAACTCACCAAATTTTGTCGGTAGGTTAATTAGGGTTTGATTTTTGGAAGTAGTAAATTAATTATTATTAATTAATATATTAGTAAATTAGTAGTAATTATTAATTGATAATTTAACACGTTTCTCATTATCTATTAGTAAATTAGTGATTATTATTTATACTTTTTTAATGTAACAAATTTTAAGATAACTACTAAAAAATATATAAAAAAATTAACGAATTGTTCGTAGAATTATCTTGTCAAGTTGGACCTTATTCAACTAAACTCGTTAAGACTTCGAGTCGAGCATTAACCGAGTCGAGTTCAAGTGACTTACGGGCTGCTCAACTCATCAAGCACCCCTAGTATGAGTTGATTACAAGATAATATATGTTCAAAATAATATTTAACGATTATATAAATATTTTATTTCAAAATAAATTTTATATTTCAACATATTATTTTAATAAAAGAAATTTATTTTTTTAAATGATTTATTTTGAATTGAAACGTGCTTTGTTTAATGTATATGTTATTTTGTTTACTTGATAAGGTGGATACAAAGTGGTGATCTGCGGATTTATTCAGTATCTAAATCTTTTTGGCGTGTCTATTGGGTATACAACTGCAGCATCAATGAGTATAATGCAAGTAATGTATACATTTTTGGGTAAACTACATGTTTAATACCTAAATTATTACTTTTATTCTATTTTGGTACATAAACTTTATTTTGTTTCAAAATTCTACTTAACGTTTAATTTAGATTTCATTTGATACCTCGCAATTAAAAACACAACGAAGTATTGTACGTGACATTTTTATGAGTAAATTACATTATTCATCACTAAAAAAATTTCTCATTGTTATTTTGTTCACTAAAGTTTAAAAAAAATTCAATTTAACTACCAAACTTTCAAATTGATCATGTTTTAATTACTCTAATTTATTTTATTAATAATTTTTGTGACATTACATTTTTTATTTTTTTAATATATAAGTAAAATGAAAAATTAAATTTAAAAGTTAGAACAATTAAATTAGGAGTAATTTGAAAGTTAAATGATTAAATTAAAAAAATTAAACTTCAGTGTCCAAATAGGAATGAGAAGATAGATGGGTGATGGATGATGTATTTTACCCATAAAATGTGCCAACAATATAGTTAACGGCGAGGTACCAAAAAAAATGGCTGTCCCTTTTTTCCCATATGTATGGGGTAAGGGGGAGGTAAGATAGTAGGCTGCCCCCAACACCAGGTTGAGAGCAGCTTCCGTAGGAGACCTCCAAATTATGAAATGCCCTCCGTGAGACTTGATCCCACGACCTCAAGGTTTAGAACCTTGGGCGAGGTACCAAACAAAACATAAGTGATCGTTAGGTATGATTTTGAAAAAAATTAAAGTTTAGGTATCAAAACGGAACAAAAGTAATAGTTTAAGCACTAAACATGCAGTTTACCCAAGTTTTTTTTACATCAACATTTGATTGAGAGTTGTGACATGTTGAATTGGTAATAATGGTAGGGCAATAAGGAGGTCCAATTGTGTCCACTATAGTTGGGGGGGGGGGGGAAGAAACCATGTCATATGTCAAGTAATCCATAAATGATGATGTTTGGGGTCATTCAGATCTTGCTTTCTCAAATCCCAGCTCTTGATCAAATTTGGTGGCTCTCAATTCTGGCTGCTCTCATGTCTTTTACCTATTCCACCATTGGTCTTGCTCTTGGAATTGCCAGAGTTGTAGGTATAATCTTCAACACCATGCATGCTTCAGATCTCGATTTTGAGTCTTGAGAACGAAGAAAATGAGTTCCGGGAGAGCTTGCTACTCGTTTGGGATCCGACCGGACTTAACACCATGCATTCTAACAACATTGTTAAACTCTTCTTCTTAGACTGATGGATTGTGCTCATTTGGTCTGCTACGGGAACTTTTAGGGGCAACCTTACCGGAATAAGCGTCGGAACTATGTCACAAGCTCAAAAGATATGGAGGAGCTTCCGAGCTCTTGGTGACATTGCTTTTGCATACTCATTTTCTATGATTCTTATTGAAATTCAGGTACATAGTAGATATGGTCTCGAGTCTTGTGGTCGATTATGGTAAGTACTAGTTTTGCTTATCGTTGCTGATTTTGTAGGACACGTTGAAATCGCCACCCGCAGAAGCGAAGACAATGAGGAAGGCAACAAAACTTAGCATTGCAGTAACAACAGTATTCTACATGCTGTGTGGGTGCATGGGCTACGCCTCCTTTGGAGACTTTGCACCTGAAAATCTCCTTACTGGTTTCGGCAACCCATTTTGGCTTGTCGATATTGCTAATGCTGCTATTGTAATCCACCTGGTGGGAGCGTATCAAGTGTTTTGCCAGCCTATTTTCACCTTCATCGAACAATGGGCGAGGCAGAGATGGCCCAAAAATAAGAAAATCACCAAAGAGTTCGAGATCCCCGTGCCGATCCTGGGTTATCGTCCCTTCAAACTTAACCTGTATAGATCAGTATGGAGAACAGTGTTTGTGATGTTTAACCACTTTGATATCGATGTTGCTTCCGTTCTTCAGCGATGTTGTGGGGATTCTGGGGGCACTTGGATTTTGGCCTTTGACGGTTTATTTTCCAGTGGAGATGTACATTGAACAGAAGAAGATATCCAAGTGGAGTAGCAGATGGATCTGTCTGAAGACTCTAAGCTTAGCTTGCCTGATGATTCGATCGTAGCAGCCACTGATTCGATTGCCGGTGTGATTCTTGATCTTAAGGTTTACAAGCCATTCAAGACTACCTACTAATCGTTGCTTTTGCTTGCCTTTCTCGATAAAAAATGAGAAAGAACCAGCAGTAGAATCTACTCGGCTATTGATGTTTAGAGAAATCAAGTAATAAGATTGATTAAATGTTGAATATCTCTAACTTTTCCATAAACGAGCACCTGCATTTTGCCTTCAGGAAGAAAGCAACAGAGTAAAATCTGATCTAACATGGAAACAATCTACACCATGATATTTCGACGATAAACGAGTAACAACGAGCCATTCATGTTAAGCATATATCCATCTTACATCCTACATGCCATCCCTACCGATGACCCGTCCAAATCTAAACTACACAATTCAAAATGTCTTTTAAGTGCAGAAAGACGATTTATGTTATAATCAGTAAGACGGCATCAACTTTCGAGGATTCGCAGTATGGCAGCAGACATGATCACCATATTATTTAAGAAGTGGTTCAACTTATGACGGAAGGCTAAAGGACGTGAGGCTTGGCATTTTCATTTCATCCAGACTCGAAGCTGCAAGTTTCAGGGTTTTCTAATGGCAGCTCATTCTGGTGCAAGGAATCACGTACGCATACGCTTCGCATCACTCTGAGGGACATTCACGTCACCGCCATTCCCCTCTTCTGAATTAACTGTCCGTCCCTGTATGCATTTAACATCAGCAGTCAGATGACCTTATCGACAGTGTCGTCATAAACTTGATATTGAAGAAACAACATAGGGGGATCTCAAAACTTCATAACTTACACTTTCCCCAGGGACAACAGCATATCGCTCCGCTGGAGAAACCCAGGATTTACCTGCCAACAGAACATTTACGTATTCAAGCAAATATGTATACATATACCTGCATAGACTAAGATTGCAGAGCCGGAAGGACGTTTAATGTAATTAAACAAAACCTGACAACGGATCAAGCTTTGAAGATTCTATCTGTTGCCCGCTGGAACCGTCAACACTCAAAGCCTCTATAATCTTTGGAAAATTCCTGAAAATAAGAATCCAGAATGCCATTACTTTAGCCCATCACCAAAAAAAGGAGCTTTAGTCCTCAATTTATTCTTTTATCTATGCTGCTTGGACTCGTACCAATATCTAGAACTTACACTCGAGTCCAAGTAACATAGCTTTCTATAGTAACATGAAACCTGTCTTGTAATGTAGGAACTTCATTTATCTTGTTCCCGAATTCATGATCACAAACCTCGAGTCCTCGACCCTAGAAAACAGATAGGGACTTTCTAGCTACATGAAATCAAAGAAACATCCCCCCGCCCTCGAGTCCTAATCAAGGCAATAAAGAAAACCTCCTCTGGTGATCACTAGTGTAGATGAAAGTGGTATTACCGGTCCACTGATTCTCCATGCCCAAGCTGTCCATTTGTACCTCTTCCCCAGGAGAAGACGTTTTTCCCTTCAGTAATCGCAAGTGTGTGCCTCCACCCGCACGAAACCTGAACTACTTTCTGCGAAACAACAACAATATTCGAGAACGTGATTTCGGGAGAGGATATGATCTCTCAATGAGAAACTAAAAGATTCCTAGAGATATGGACTATCATAACCAATATATGGAAGCTACAAGAACAAGAACGTGCCTGCTCATTAGGAAATTTAACTTGCACAGGAGAGCACATATCGGCATTATCGCCGACCCCGACCTGTCCAAACTGCAAACGAGGAAGAAAATCTAATCAACAAAAGCGACCTGTTCATACTTATCGACTAAAACACGTACGAAATGGCTCTGGATTTACCTTGTTCCATCCCCAGCCATAGAGTTTTCCACTGGACGTGAGTGCCATTGTATGTCTCCATCCACCTGATATCTATAAGATTCAAACCAAAATGACAATCTAAGAACAGTTTCGAAGTCGAAGCTTTTGATTCGACAAAAGTAACTTTTACAGTTCATTATATTACTAAATTGACAATAGAAAAACAATATTTTAATATATTGCTAACTTTGATTTTCCAGTATTAATAGATGGGGGCACCAAAATATCACCTGCTTAGTAAAACTGTCAGCTAAAGCTTCCACCTTGAAAGGAACGAGATGATCCTCAAAGTCCCCGTGTCCGAGTTGACCGTACTTACTCCATCCATAAGTGTATAATCCACCGGTATCAGAGACCGATATGGTATGCCGCCATCCACAAGCAACCTTATTCATCTTCTCCTCCTGCAACATAAATTTTGACTCCTTTAACAGCAAATGAAAGCACCTATATAAGCTTTTACACAATCAGGTCACAGGTCTAATGTATCATCTTTACGAAACGCATCAACAAAGGTTGAGAAAAGTTGTCGAATAAGTATTACCAGCTTGCTGACTTACATTGAAAGAAGAAACCTTCTCGGGAACTAAGCGGTCGTTTCTGTCACCTAAGCCTAAGTTACCGTATCGTCCCCAGCCCCACCCATAAAGGTTACCGTCTTCTGAAACAGCTGCAGTATGTTCAGCACCAGCAGCAACCATTTTGATAGAAATACCCTGTAATGCACAAGAATTCAAGGTGATAACCACTTCAACAAAGTGCAAAAGCAGCTTGTAGTTTGGATAAAATATCGAAGCAGAATTATTTTGTAATCACAGGGAAAGAAATAGAATACATTGAGATTTTAAACTAATTATCAGCAACATTGCAGGCTACAAAGTTTCCTTTGCGACCTGGGTGCACACAAAGTAGGGTGAGAAAAACTCGATTCGACTCGAAAAATAGATT
This sequence comes from Hibiscus syriacus, assembly GCF_006381635.1. Taxonomy (NCBI): domain Eukaryota; kingdom Viridiplantae; phylum Streptophyta; class Magnoliopsida; order Malvales; family Malvaceae; genus Hibiscus; species Hibiscus syriacus. Next base: position 1,397,457 of record NW_024062861.1, on the reverse strand, counting down.
TTTTTCAATTTCGAGTTATTTGAGTCAACTCGAATTATCGAATTGGTTTTCGAGTTTGAGTCAAGTTGAAATTTAAAAATTTCGAGTCACTCGAAAAACTGAAAATTTGGCTGAGTATTATGACAGTTTTGCGATTTAATCCCTGATTTCCTTATTTATTCAATTCTTCCTTCATTTTAAGTCCGTTTTTTTACCAAATTTAAACCACATGCTTCTAAACTATCGTAGAATACCCATATGCTTTCAATTCCTCTTTTTTGATAACAAGTTTTATATTTTTCAATTTAGTCCCTCAACTTTTCATAATTTTCTTATTTCTTCAATTCATCATTCATTTTAAGTCCTTTTTTTTGATCAAATTTGAACCACATGCTCCTATACCACTATAGAATACCTATGTAACTTCAATTTCTATTTTGTTTTTATTAAAACTGTACTATCTTTTTTAATTTAGTCCTTTAACTTTGCATTTTTCTCAATTTGATCTTTTGACTGCAATTGTTTGCAAATTCTTTCTTCACATCAATTTCTTGACTCCTTTATACTCTCTTCAATACTTTACCCTCAAAATACATTCTTTAAAATATAATATTGTAAATATATTTTATAATTTTAGATTGTATTTGATATATTAAATAACATTATAATGTGAAAAGAATATGAAGATATATATATATATATATTATGATTAGAGAATGTTGAAAAATTAGAACTAATCCATACCATAATACTATAAATAATTACAATAAAATTTGTATAAAAACTCGAACAACTCGACTTGAATCGAAAAATTTTCAAGTTAAGTTCGAGTCATAAAATATGACTCGTCAACTCGAATAACTCAAAATTGTTTGACTCGATTCAACTCGATCAAATGCTCACCCTAACTCAAAGGCTCATTTCTCTTAATGCTAAGGTATAAGCAAAAGATAATGGGGAATCACATGACCATTTGTTATAAGATAACCAGATAACATACCGTACCTGAAAGGCTTGAATCTTTTGAGGCACTAGAGAGTCTTCAATGGTTCCAAGACCAAGTTGACCATTTTGATTTCTTCCCCAACTTCAATTAAATTCCAAAAACTAAACATTAAAAAGGGTAAAAAGAAAATATAAATCGAAAGAAGAAATAACAGCAAAAGTAAAGTTCTTCAGAAGAGAGTAAACATATATCCTAGAAGTGTGACTGCTAATTCTGCTGTTACACAGAACAAATAATCAGCTTTCAGGAAAATAAGACAGAATTTGCTGTTTTAAAATGATTAATTATCAAGGGTAAACAGTATCGATGAGATACACCGATAGGTGCTATTGTAAAGACATGATGATGCCAGAAACTTAAATCATGCATTATCTCGCTATCAGTCTTACTAGAAAGCCAGAAAGATTACCAACAAGTTCAAGTTAAAGCATAAGGTTACGAATGGTCAACCAGCTTCTTCATCAATGGCTACTATGCATAGCTGAAATAATACTTTAGGTTTCAGGGTAAATGTGTTCAATCAAAGCAAGGGATTTAAATGAGGAAACTAAATTAGTCCAATGAATGGTAGTCCAAAGAAACACAAACTCATGCCCGAAAAAGAGGAAGAGATGGACCAAATTACCGAAAGAACTTATCTTCTGCTGATTTTAGGATAAAGGTCATAGTCTCAAGGATAGAATAGAATGACACGAGAGTAGCCATGTCACACACCAAAGCAGTGCAAAGGGCTTAAGTGTCGTTATCGTATACACCTCATATTGAAACAAATTCTTTGGAACAACAGTTTTCTCATTAATTTAAAAGTTTCATCTGAAATGAAACATAAACATTTATATTCGCCAGATTGTAGAGAAGTAAACAGAAGGTGAAGAATTATCGAAAAGCCGTACAAACCTCTGCACATCGCCTTCCATTGTCACAGCTAAACAATGGCTGTCTCCACAAGCAATTTGTTTTATCCTCAGACCATGTAATGCTTTTATAGGTTGAGGAGTGAACAAGTCACTAGAATTTCCATGACCAAGTCTTCCAAAGTCACCCCTGAAATTAATAACAGTAAGAAATGATCATAAGATTTTAGTAGGCGTTGAAAATAGATCAACCGGAGGAACATAAACATCGAAAGAACAAATATGTGACGTTACCTGTAAGTTTAAAAAGTTTATAACTTATGACAATATCATATTAATGACAAACTTAAGATACAAAATGCTGTTTTAAAATCATATATGATTAAAAATGTCCATAGTCCATCATTGAGATTCATAAGGACATCACAAGGAAGAAACTTTATCCTTTGGCACAGATCCCTCTAGAAAGGTGAACCTTGTCTTAGGAAGGTATCTCAATACCACTTAACATTTAAAGCATCGTTCAAATTATGACCTTGACTTACATAAGGAACTCGACTCGCAATTAATAGAGCCACTGATGCCATCCAAATCCTTCCCACATATGCAGAAAGGTTGGAAATTTCTTATTTCAATTCCAAAAGTGTTTGTCTCCTTTCTTTTAAAGTAAATGACACAAAGCACCATAGCTACCATCTTAAGGTGGTGATGAGAGTGACCTGGCTCCATCTCAGAAGATTTCTGTGTAGCTTAAACAAATATTCGTGGAGCCTTTATGTTGAAATGAAAGTCCAGAAAGTAAATAGGAAAAACATAATTCCTCCCAAACTAAAAATCCAAACTCCATCATAGAGAACACTAACTCAATAATCACGAATCATAATTTCCTGAACAATCATTTGCATTCCCAATCAACTATAACCAATCATCCTAGTATCTGTACCGAACAACCTTGAATGGTTTCGTTCCCACCTATAACCAAAATGAAGCTGTTGGTTGCCCACACTTAGTAGTTAAAAGCGTCTTGGAGAAGCTTTTAGCGAACCTCACGAACTAAAAATCATCTTGATCAAGCTTACCTCTAAAGTCAGTAGGTCTGGATCAAGTCAACCTTAAGTTCAGATTTACAACAAAGACAATCATTTTGGCATATATATTCACCATCAGTAATCAACATTTAATCAGTAATCAGATTATCACTTTACGTTTGAGAGATTGGAATTGACCTTTGTTTTTGTATCATAGCCAACTTAGAACTGCTAAGCAGTAGCATTGATGCTAGAAAACCATGTACTAATAAAGTGAATAAATTGATTGTTCAACGAATATGCAACTGTGTCAGCAATAGAGAGTGTACCATCCCCAACTATAGGCTTCTGCACTTGACAACGAATATGCAATTGTGTGATCAGCTCCACAAGTAATAGATATTATGTCATGTCCATCTAAGGCACTCAATTGTGTTGGCAAAAGTCGATCCTCTGCGTCCCCATGGCCTAACTGTCCATCCTCCCCTCGTCCCCAAGAGCAAATAATATTTCCAGCTATAAATGAACAAGAATAAGATTATAAGCTCTACGCAAATGTATGTCAAATGAATGCATTAAGTAAGATGAATAAATTTCAGAATCTAATCTTGAAATACACATATACGGACTCAAAAGACAAATTATGATATTTGTCAAATTAGAGAAGCAATCAGACAGGATATACCAAAAATTCTGTTTGTTTTAGTTAATGGAAGCAATATCTATTAGGGTCACTTATTTTTCAAAGCTTAGTTGAGTGAAGGATCTGTGATTTAACTCTGTGGTGAAATCATTTATGCCTTAAGATCTCAACAGGTATTCAGCATCATAGAACTAAAGTTGAAGAATTGTTGCTTTAAAGATAAACAGGAGACATACTATCAACTATTAAGATCAAGAAAAAATTGGTTTACAAGGAAAAATTAATTTCTCGTAGCTGAGTGAACAATATCCATATCCATCAGCATAATAGGATCCTTTTATGGCGAAAATACAGAACAGTGGTGCTTCATGAACTATTAAAAGTTCCTCATCTATCCGAAACAATACGTATATCTGATTTTTCCTACACACTAAAAGTTAATCTAGATTAACCACGATTTTGTATAGCAAAGGAAGGAAAAAAACATACACAAACATATTGGACAGAGTTATTCACAACGAAAACATGCTATAAATAACTGAAGCTATATTACCCAGACTTGAAGGTGAGTGTCAAATATAGATGTGTCCCACAAGTGTGCTCATTTTTTCCCATACCAATGTTAGAATATGTGGTGGATACAAGTGTCAGACATGGGTATTTTGGAGAAAATGAAAAAACGTAGAAATTAAGTCACTGAATGATTTCATTTCTCAAGTGTTTAACAGGACAAGCTATATTGTACTTGATGTCAATAATCCTGAGTGAATGAGACATGACACCAAAGTCCTGTTCTTGAACTGGCAAGAAAAGCTAGACCATTCTTCCATTTAACAGTGAAGATCATATCATAATATCTCTCAATTGGACAAAAGTCAAATGACATGATGGACAACTTCCACCAAATAGAAAAACGACACAAATTAATTCGAAGCCATTCGAAAAATATAAGATCATGCGTATGTAACCACAAGCAATCAACCAATCATAGCCACCATGCAATAAGGATTAGGGAATGAAGCAAAATTGCAACAAATTTGGAAACATATGACAAAACTGATTGCTGAAATAATACAACTGGTAAATACAATAAAACATCAAATTGAATGATAATCAAATCAAAAAAATGAAAGAGCAGGTAATGCTAAAATCTGATCAGGATACAAACAAGTAAAATGAAAGATCCTAAAAGTTTCTTCCAAAATGAATTTTTGATGACAAAAGCATAAAAATGCAAAATCACTACTTTCCGACCTATGAAGTGAGCTCTGGAAACGAAACTCCTGAACTACATGTATAGGCAAGATTTTTCTAACTTTAGTGGACTCAATACGCAGAATATAAGTGTAAGATGGGACGTTTCCAATCAAATCTGATCAGTTCAATTGTCCAGGACATAAGAAGGCAAACAATAGAAATTTTAGATCAATAAGAAATTAGAGAAAAAGAAAAGAAAGAGAAGGGAGAAGGAGCGTACAAAGAAGAGCAACTGAATGGCTAGCACCAGCAGAGATAAAAAGGACCTGACGAAATGGAGCACTGACCTCACTCAAATTCACTTCCTCTTCTGCCATTCCTGGACCTTTTTACAACCCAAACTCTCTCTCGAAAGCCGGTATGATATTTTTGTGGTTGTGCTAAAGGAGAGAGTGAAACAAAGAGATTACTGGGTATTTTAGAAGAAGAGAAATGTTGGGTAGGACTTTGTTTGAATGATCAGGAAAATGATAATAATAATAAAAAATTGAAGTGGGGGAAGGGTTAATTACAGAGACAGACATCACAAGACATGTGCATGATACATGCAAGGAGGATAGTACAAATAAGCAATCAAACTAGCAGTGACGAAACTCAAACTAGGCCCTCATAGACAACACTGAATTGATCTTGTTTGGTTCACTCCAAGGTTATTGGTTAATGGCAACATGCTTGGTTGGTTGGAAAGTTTTATTTCGATGGATAAGCAAATAGGAAAAGCATTGGGGACCATTGGCATTGATTGCAAAAGGGACCCAATTTCAATCACAGAGGTCTTTCCATTACCTTCCAAACGACCCACTTCCCCTTCTTTTCTTTGTCTTTGGACTGTTAAGCAACCATCTTTTTTTCCTGCAGTCGTCTGCCCGACTCATTTGGGAGCCTACTTAGTACACCTGTATTTACATTGCATTAGGAATGTTAAATCACGTAAAAGTTCAGGTTCCAGTGATATGAGTTATGTCATATCAATTTAATGATTTGACTGGGTCAAGTTAGGTCCGAGTTAGTTCAAGTTTTGGTATTTTTATGTTGATTTGAAATTAGATTCAGTTTGGTTCGAGTCAGATTAATATCAATTTATGTTAAAATGGTTTGGGTCTGAATCAATTAAATATTAGGTTAATTTAGGTTTAAATGGACTTCAGTTAAATCTAGTTCAGCTTGGGTCAAGTCATTAATGGATAAAATTCATGATTGATCTTACTGGGTGCGGATGAACTTCAAGTCGAGTCATTTTGGGTGAATTATTTTCCACCTTTCATGAACGTTGAATTGTAATTAGTAATTGTAGAGTTTGGAGTAAATTAAAAAATTAGAAATAATTATGGGACAATTTCAGATAAGAGTATAATTTTAAATACTAAATTGAACAAATATGAAATTACAAAGTGAAATTTAAATAGATTAAACAACACAAGGATAAAATTGAAACAATTGTAAAATATGAAGATGAAATTAATATAAAAATGGACTAAATTGCATTCATTAAAAAGTTGATGAATAAAAAATTATAGGGTTTTGAGATTATAATATTAATTTTGTCGTTCACTATTACGATGTTGATAGAACAATTCATGATGTTGACGTGGTGGTTCACCGTGCCGACATGGTGATCCATGATGATTGATAACGTGACAGAAGGGTTAAATTGATTTTTTATCTTGTTCGAGGGCTAAATTGATTTTTTTAAAAAGTACAATTGCTTATTTAATTTTTTAAAATAAAAATTATTTAAAATTTAAAATATTCAAATATATATATATATATAAATATTAAAAATTAAAATTAAAATACTAAAAAAATATATGTATATTAAAAATTAAAAAATTAAATATATATCGTAAGCTATAAAAAGAAAAATAAAAAATATTAAAAATTAAAAATTAAAAATATTTTTAAAAATATAGATTATAAGTAATATGTGCATATATAACACATAGTAATATCATCAACACTTATACAAACTATTCTTATAATATTAGTTGAGATTTACAATTTTTATAACTTACAGTGTTTTTGTAATAATACTAGTAACTTACAATGTTTCCTAGCTATACTTAGATACAAAATTTATTTATTGGTATGTAAACATAGAATTGGATATTATAATTGAATCAAACGAAGTAAAATAAATAAAAAATTAAAATAGAGGAAGGTAATTGTTTACTCTTATGTAATCATAGAATTGAATGAGTAGAGTTAAATAGAAGAAATTTTGTTAAAGTCGTATGAACAATTTTCTTAACATATATTCATCATATCTTTGGTACTTTGGATGTCAATCTCTTAAGATAAAACAACAAATAATCACATCAATAAGTACAATAGCAGACGAACACCATCTTATATTTTTCTATCACCAAACAAAACAAATTTAAAAGGAATTTTTTAAGTCTTTTCTAATTCTAAAGTTGTCTAAATTGTGTCTCAAATTGCTTTTATATGATGTAAAAGAGATGAACTAAATGGTTAAGACCGTATGACGAAAAAAACTTGACATTTGATAAAAATATTTGACCTTTAATTAAGAGAATTGTTAAAAAATTAATATGTATGTTTGAATAGATTCAACTTTAATAAAAAAAGTAATAAGTTTATTCTCCAAGTAACATGACTTATTACTAATAAGTGTATTCATCAAGTAATATGACTTATTATTAGCATCAATATCATTTAATTAATCTATTATTTTTTTAATATAGGGTGCTAACTGAGTTTTGTAACTCGCGGGCAACTCAAACTTAATTCAGTCAAAACTTGTTCAACGTTTAATTTGAGTTGACTTGATTTACACTTAAACACGACTTGAATCATTAACGAGTCAAGTTGAACAAGGTTTAATTCCTTAGTTTTAAAATACGCATCAAGGTGCAAAGGACCCTAAAGCACAAGCACAAACCTTTTGCGGCAAGACACACTTTTATGCTAAAAAATTATATATAAATTATAAAACATATTTTATTCTCAAATTAAAAATACTCGTGGTAGAAGGTGGCGAGGCCGCCGATGGAGGAGAAGATTGTAGAGATGGTGATGGAGTCGCCATCATTTCAGGCACCAGAACAAATTAATGGTACACTAAGAATACTTATAAATTCACATATACCAACATACAGTCTCATCAAAGAAAGAAGCTTCCTCTAATGAAAGCTTCGCATGATTCATCCAAAACAATAATTCGATCATGGCAATCAGTTGAAAATCCCAAACCCCAAAGGTTTTAATCCAATCACCAAATTTTACCAAACAAATTACTCTTGCTTCAAAACTCGGAAAACTCACCAAAGTCAACTATTGATAACATGGCTCTGCCACTTCTTGGGTAGCTAACTTATAAAACCCAACCCATAAATCACATAAAAAACAAAACCTAAATCTCATAATCCCAGAAAATGCATCAAAATAAAGATTATCAGGATAAGACTAAAAAGACAGAATTATTGGAGTCTTAGAGAAGATGAAGGGATCGCACGAAAATGGAAAATAAAAGAAGAGTAGAGAAATGTTTATCTAAAGGGCGTATTTCTCGAAAAATCTTTCGTGACCGATATATTTATCGATCTAACACCGGTCAGATTATATTTCTCGATCTAACACCCATAGCAGTAAAGCGCGCTCTCTGTCCCGCGCTATATGCTGATTTAGTGCCACGTGGGGTATAGCGCGCCCCTTGTACCGCGCTATATGCTGACATGACTTACACGTGGGTATAGCGCGCCCCCTGATCCGCGCTATACGCCACCTAGGGGTATAGCGCTGCCCCTGCTCAGCACTATGCCTGTGTATGAATTATATTTAGCGCGGACCCTGGTCCGCGCTATACTTTTTATCTGAATAATTACATATAGCGCGGTGCAAGTACCGCGCCTTATATGGTTATAAATACCCTTCACTCCCAGTTAAGTTTCTCACATCTCCTCACATCTCTCCTCTCAACTTATAAATTAATACAACAATTCTGTCAACAAGTAATAATTCTGGTAATTTTCTCATATTTGATTTATAAGTTCGTGCGATTTTTCGTTATAAATTTTGTTATAATTTTTTTTATAATTATTGTTTATTATGATTATTTGAAAAAATATTATACTAATTATTTTCAATTAATTTTTGTGTTTGTAAAATTGAAAAGCATGAGCATACGTCAAAATAGTTTTGCGGTACAGGTAATAATATAAATTTATATTATTTAAATTATTTATGTTGATGTGTAAAAAATTTATTGTGTTATATTTTCGTTCATATATAATTTATTTAATTAGGTTTGTTTCAGTTATTTTTTTTTTGCAGATATAATATTGTCGCACTTTTAAACTCAAAGAATGGCACGACTTTCAGCTATTGTTTATTATGATGGTGAAATTCGAGAAGATGAAACCGGCGTTGTTTTCGTATCAAATGAGCGTGTTAAAATATCATTCAAGAGAAACATAACGCTTGAGGAGCTGATAACGAAGATTTCGAGGAAGATTCATGTTGGAAGTAGTAGAAGAATATCGTCGTTGCAGTACAGATTTCCAACATCATTGTTGTAATTAACTTATACAGTGTTTGAACTTTCGAACAATGATGATGTTCAAATGATGGTTGAAGCTCAAAGTAATTATTTAGACGCCGCTATTGAGATGTATGCATATTTTGTTTAAGTATGTGCTGTTCGGGGTCAATCATTAAGCTCCCACTATGGGCTAGCTGAACAAGTTGACAACCAGACTACAATCATGTGTAATGATTTTAATGCCATAATGGGGAGACATTCATCCGCAACTCCTTACGATATGTATCGAGGTGGGTCCACAAACAATCTGTATAGAAACACCGCGTCCAGTTCAAGGGGAAGACATTCATCTGCAAATTTCTTTGACCATATGGAGATGCCATCGACGCAACCATCTGTGCAGTTTCCATTTGACACGATGGTTTCAAGCTCTAAGGGGAGGAATTCGACTACGAGCTTTTTCGATCTCAATGTCGATATGCCTTCCAGTTCAAGGGAAAGACGTGCAAGTAGTTGGTTCTTCGACCTAAATGTGGAGAGCATGGAGGAACCATCATCTCTACCAGAAGAACTGCTTCATGAGCCTGGTGCGGATGGTGCTGAGACTGGACTATTCATTCACCCAGAATCACTGCAATTCAACTCCGATGATGATGAAGTTCCAGGAAATGTGGCACAAACTAACCCTCCTGCACACATGTATGAAGCTGATTATGGTGCAATGTACGAGCCAGAATTTACGGATATGCCTCATCTCGGTGACTATGGATATTACTCATCAATAAATAATGGTGAGTTATATTTAGGCATGGAGTTTTTAAGCAAAGAAGAAGCGGTGATGGCTATAAAAAATTACAATATCAATAATTCTGTTCAGTCCAGAGTCAATCGATCGACGATCGAAAAATATGTATGTAATTGTGCCCTACACGAAAACGGATGCAATTGGATGGTTCGCGTATCAAAAATGAAGAGGAAAAATAACATATGGGAACTAACAGTATACAACGGTCCTCACACATGTTGTGTTGGAGGGGTCAACCAAGATCATCCCAACTTAGACTCTAAAATGAGATGTCAAGCCATCATGCCCATGGTAAAAACAAGCTCTCATATAGTTGTTGCAGTGTTGAATTCAACTATACAATCGTAGTATGGGTACACTGTCTCCTATAAAAAAGCTTCGTTGGCAAAACAAAATGACATTGTCAAATTTCATGGAGAATGGGATGCATCTTATAACGAACTTTCAGGTTGGTTTAGGCTGGTACGGACGTTGAATCCTGGGACAATTGTGGACTTCAAAACCTCCTATGCATACCATAATGATCGAGTTCTTCGCGATCGAAGCCAATTCTACCGGTTTTTTGGAGTTACCCACAGTGCGTTAATGTTGTCAAATACTGCAAGTATGTGGTCCAAATCGACGGGACTTTCTTGTATAAAAAATACAAGCAAGTTTTATTATTGGCAGTTGTCCAATATAGCAATCGCAATATTCTTCCAGTTGCTTTTTCTCTTGTCGAAGGAGAAGATACAGATTCTTGGGCTTTTTTCCTCCGAAATTTACGTGCACATGTTATCACGAGGGAAAACATTTGTGTCATTTCATATCGCGGAGCTGGGATCAAAGCAGCAATGAAGTCTTTGGGTCAAATGTGGAAACCACCCTTTGTCCAATATAGATATTATCTCCGACACATTGTTGCGAACTATCATGGAAGGTACAAGAAGAATGATGAGCGTCAATTAATTGTGTGCATGGGTAAGTGAAACTGATGTAGTTTGTTTTCTTTCAATTGTTTTAATTTTGCAAAGAAAGCAAGTTAGTAAGTTATACATTTTTTGATCATGTTACGAACTATTTCCTCGAACGTTTGAATCAATGCTCCAAGATTTGCGGGCGAAGAACGAGGAAGGATACGATTACATCAGCCTCATCGATAAAGAAATGTGGACGAACGCATATGATGGTGGATATCGATATGGACACATGACGACCAACTTGGCTGAGGCAATTAATTCAACCTTAAAGGGTGCACGACACTTACCTGTAGCGGCTTTGGTAAAAACTACATATTTTCATTTGAGGGTGCTTTTTGTGAAGCTCGGGGGACAAGCTCAGACATGGATGCAAGGCGGTCATGTCTATCACCCTAGATTAGTTGTAGATCTACAGAAAAAAATTGTTGCATCAAATGGAATGTCTGTAACAAGCTTCTCTAGAAGGCATGAAATGTTTCGTGTCACAGAGTTGCCGCGACCTCTTCAAGGGATTGAAGCTGTGTCGTTAAGAGTAAATCTAAGGGACAGAACGTGCGACTGCGGATTTTTTCAAGCTCTGAAGTATCTATGCTCTCATGTGATAACAGTTTGCTCGCATACACGTCAAGACTATAACCATTTTGTGGATCCCGTATACCTACTATCTGAAGTTTTTAAGGTATACGAATTTGAGTTTCCCCCTATAGGTAATGACAAAGACCCTGATGAGGTTCAAGATTGGCTTCTGATTGTACCAAATCTGAGTTTATTGAGGGAGCGTGGTCGTCCAAAATCCAATCGAATTCATTGCGATATGGATATTCGAGAAAGATTTAGACAAGGCAGAAGATGTGGGCATTGTAGAAACCCAGGACACACTAGAAAAACATGTCCAATTCTGTTGTCATCAAGTAACAATTGATGAGGAAATGATGTATTTGTTTATCAAATATAATTCTTGTACTTTAATTTGCATTTACTTCAAGTTAATGTCATTCGATAATCGCTAATGAAGATTAAAAAAATAAACACAATCATTAAATTTTATCAAACTAATAACAATTTGGTATTTAAATATAATTTTAAATACAACAAACTTACAATAAGAATTAAATGGTAAATGATAACCAAATTACAATAACTGATATTAAATGGTAATAAACAAAATTAATTGAAATACATTAAAAAACGTCCAACAAATTTAACAAAATAAAGTAAGTATTAAATGAGAAATAATAAAAAATTACAACTTAACAAAATAAAGTAAATACAAATATAATAAAAAAAATCTATCGATGCCTACGACGCGAATGTGTTCTGCAGGGCGGTGGTTGTCGGTCTCAAGGAGGATTTCTTCGTATCACTGGTTCTGACTCATTGCTGTCATCATCATCACCATCATCGTCGTTGTCATCGTTTTCATCCTGAGCAGGTACATTAGGTTGATGAAGAGCTGATGACGATAAAGCACCTCCATAGAATAAAGACCTTGGAGGTGTATGACTGAATATCCCACCGGCCTGCGAAAACTAGGAAAACTCATAAAACCCAGACATCGTTGAGTATGAAAACTGTACAAGAGGTGTCTGTGCTATGGCCATGGGTGATGAGGCTGAACCCGCCAGATATTCAGCATATGAACCCTAAGTCAAATCTACAAACATAGACCCATAATAGCTTCCAGGAGGGGTCATCTGTGACCGCGGTGGCGGCGGGGGTCATAAAACTAGGTGAAGGCGGAGATGGCATGTAACACCCCCAACCCGTATCCGACCCGGATACGAGTCCGAAGTGTCACATTGACTTTTCAAACCTTGACTCTTAAGAAAAATCTCGGGAAATTTAAAACTTTATTTAAATCAAAATAAAGACTTTATCAGAGTGCTCGTACTTAATGACTTATTACATGCCAACACTTTATACATAACCAAATACATACTTTGTCAAATATTTCTGATCTAATCTTTTGGTAAGGAAAACTGACCTGTCTTGCTCCGTATCCCTCCTTACTCTTCTCGAAACCTACGTGTGAAACAATCACACGCTAAGTCGAAGACTTAGTGAGGCATAACAACTTATAATGCACTTTAAAACATATATTGATACATGCATGTTCTGTTCTATCATGTTATAGCAATTCCATGCATTTTTCATATCGTATAAAATCATATCAGATTAATTGCAGTAAATACATACATACACATAATTCATCATTAACAGTTTATCATATAATCACATACTTTTTCAATCAAACACTATACACACACAACATCATATCATTTCTATAGCATTTATCATACCACTAACTTATATTTGTTCATATCTCTGGATTAGCCCATGTACATATGTGAGAACTATCGATATGTGAGTCTATAGAGGTTGTGCACTATGCTGTCACCACAGCTCGTATAAATGCATCGAAGTGCCCCGTAGAATTGCACCGTAGTGCCATATAATGATGTCCATAAGGACCACATAGAATTCTTTAAGAATCATATACATATGCTAGGGATCAAGTATGTGTCTTTCCAGACTTCACACATGTTCCAAAGAATATACATATGTCCCGAAGAACCGCGTAGACCCTCGACTCTTGGCATGCCAACTATACCCCTAGCTCTCATGACACATAACATGGGCGTTATCATTTATTTCATTTCAAATATTCACATAAACTTGTAATTCACTTTCACATATCACTTATCACATAGCTTCTTTTCATATGATCACATAGTCACGTAGTTCACTTACACGTAGATCATTTCCATATAATTCACATGTCACATATGTCATGTTTTCATATAATTTCTATCATTTCTCACCCAATCACCTTATTCATGTACACATACTCATCATATCTTGTTCACATATGATCATATACTTCATATAACAGATAGGAACACTTTCACGTAGCTTATAATCATAGGTTTTGTCTCATAACATATACTTGTTTTCACATATATATTTCATATCAATTCTTATACCATCACATAATTCCTTTAACATACATAACATATCATGTAACATTATAATAGAAATACTTATAAGTCATATCACTTAGAGCACATATACTTATAGTCACTTGCTTATATCTTAATCTTATGCCTTCTCTTAGACATATATATATATATATATATATATATATATATATATATATATATATATATTCACATGTTCAGGTAATCCACCATTTCATCACATAATTGTGTATTCATATAACTCATTTCATTTCATTTCATATCTATCTATATATATATCCTCAAGATTATCCTAATATAAATCATATAGCACTCTTATATTTCGTATTCATATTCATCTAGGGCAGACTTATAAACATATCTCACTTCTATTATTTCTCTATATATCTAATATGTTTACTTAATTCAATTTCATATAACTCCTATAATATTCTCATATAACTTCATAATTTTCTATCATACAACCCATGTGTTATAGTTTATTTAAACATATGAATCTTTCCCATCTAGCTTATCTTATATGTTCATCTTATCATTTATGTTCAAATCTCCTAGTTAGTGTACTATTCTCACTTCATCCTATAGATCAATATTATCCGCTTATTTCACTTATCATATAATAATTATATTTTACTATGATCACATAGTTTATATCTCATATAATTCATAACCTTTCTTATGGAATTACTTATACTTTATCATCCAACACATAAAAGAACAGATCAATCCATATAATCAAGCATACATACATGCATATTCCACTCATGCCTTTAATCATGAATTCATGTGTAACACTTTAGGAAATAGACTCATCGCAAGTCTTATTCCCATCGCACATCGTACTATTGAATATGCACTCACCTGGCCTCACTAGTCAATTCCAATCTCTTATCTTTCCCTTGATCGATCTTACTTGCCAAACGTTCCGGAATTTCTTTATGCGTAGAATCTACATAAATGTACATTTCGAGGTAATCATTAGATACCTACACCTTTTAATTAGATACTAGCAACTTAAACGAACTTATTAAACCAATATTCCCATTTTTCCTTTAGGGGGAATCGGTTCCCTACTGAGGGGGTATCGATTCCCTCATGACATTCTGGAAATTTTGTCGTTTGAAGGGGTATCGGTTCCCCTTGAATGGGTACCGATTCCCCTTGCCCAGAAATCATTTTCAACCCGAAAATTACTTTATTTCCTCTCAAACACTTCATATATCATCCCCTTTTCATTCTTAACTCTAGTACACATACTTAAACCAATCTATATTCATTTATTTCATCTTAAACCTCAAAATCCTATATTCCATACGAGATTCAAAAAAATCATACCAAATTTTCAATGTGTTCTAATTCCAATTCTAACACTTTATACTTCTTAATTAGATTGATGACAAGTCAAATTCATCCTTATAATTTCAAAAACCTTTCTATATCAAAACTTCATTTCTAATCTTTTAATAGAAATTCCTTTCTAATTCTCCCTTCTTGATGTTTTAAGTTTATACAAGCTTTCCTTAAGCTTATATAACCCCCAAAGATTCAAAACCAACTTATAAATTCCAGAAATTAACAGTTAAAAATCAAACTTACCTTTAAGCTGGAGCTACGAGAAGAAGAAGAAGAGAGCAAGAAGAAGGCTTCCAGAACTCTCTCAAAACCCACGTATATCACCTGTATTTAAAAGGAAATACAAAATATCCTTTAATCTGAAAAGACTAAATTACCCCTTTAATTATCCATCTATGCTATTCAATCCATCATCAAAATTCTTTACTTAAATCCCAACACTTTTAACTTATTTCAAAATTGAGCACACAGTTTCCAAAATTTACATTTTAGTCACTGATCCGGCTTTTGGGGATGTTACACGGCAGCATCTGGTAATGGAAAGGCGGCGACATCATATATGGTTGCGGTATCATAAATGGCTGCGGTGGCTGCTGTGAAGGTCCTGCTGGTGCAACTGAGGATGAACCGGAAGCACCTGCTCTCCGTCCACGAGTCGGGGGACGATAGTGCCGTGTTGGTGAACGTCTCTGTCTACGTTGCGGAAAGGTATGCCCTCGTGCATCCTCAGGAAGCAGAAACGGTTTCCCGTTATTGTTGAACCACTCATAATAACCTTCAGCAACACTCAAGAGGTCAAGTAAAATGGGCTCTCTACGGGGAAGGCGCCGTTGTCGATCCTCCCACAACACGACCCACTTATGATGCCTCACCAGCCAATCTGTATCTATCTTACCGCGTCTATCTAAGCTATGCAACTCGTCCATATTGCGAGGTGCTTCCGGAATTGGTTAAAAACAACCAAACTGCCGGAGCACGCGATCAGTAGAGTGTCACTCGACGGTCGCATAACGGATCAGAGGGACCATCGCCATCCAAACATCTGATGGGCCCCTCAACTCAAGTGGGATCATCGCCCTCACATCATCAGTACAATATGGCACCCATTCAAACTAAAACAAATATTATATAATTTTTTATCAAAATAATAATCTAATTATATAACTATAATCTAAAATCAATTTTTAAACATTAAAATTCATACATGTGTGTCAGCATTCTGATCGATTAGCACCCTAATTTTTTCTAAATCATCATGTAGCTCATGATGATTTTTCCTATCAGTAAACCACCTATTCAAGGAAAAAAATTATTATACGTTGTATAAAATTATTAATATACAAAATCAGTTTTATAATTACCTCAGAAGTAGTGGAAATACGAATGGGTTATTCACAACGGGACATAAAAAGTGCAATCGATACCATGCCCAAGACTGCAGCAGCAGGAGACATCCGCCGATAGCATTACACCTGTAGTCAGTGGCTCCACACATCTCTATGTACAGCAAAGCCAAAACTGTCGAGTCCCAACTGAATGATCCGGCCAGACGAAAGTCGCTAAGATGTCGCAACCACAAGCAGTGAACTAGGTTGCGTGATTTTTTCGGCATCAGCAACCCTCCTATCAATTGCAGTATGCATGCCCGTGCATACATCTTAACTTCATCCTCAGAGGCGTCTGCGCTCAACTCCCGAAAATTGGCATCTAACCAATTTAACGGTATCCTACCTCCGATAAAACTTTCCGGGACGCGTCCTAGATTATCCTGGCACAAAGTAGTCCATGAACCCTACGAGATCCCTGATATCACATCTCCATCCACCGGAAGCCCTAGGTGCATAGCAACATCCTCAAGTGTAATCGTGCCTCTCCGCACGGAAGATGAAATGTGTGGGTCTCCGGCCTCCACCGCTCTACTAAGGCATAAATAAAGTATGGTTCTATCTTAGAGTGACCCTGATATCTACCTATGTAACCAAATCCAACATCTACTAAATACGGCAAGACACGACTAGTTATCACTAACTTAAGATTCCTAATAAAATGATCTAATACACGGTCATTCTCCTAAAATTAAATAATTATACAAATTAATTCTTAATCTAATAATCATGCATTAAATAAATCAACAATTTATTACAAATAATTTAAATTAAATTAAAACGTTAAAATATTATCATATCAGCAAAGTGTCGAGATATATGATTTTCATCCAAGCGAAGTAGACCGTCTTCCATTATATATCTGTAAAAAAATTATATTAGTAAAATATTAAATAAAGTAAAATACTTAAATAAATTAAATACATAATATTAAAAATATTATAAAATATACCTTAAATAGAGAGAGTATTTAAGAGAATTTGAGAGAATATAGTATGATGAAAGTGATAAAAGAGGGGGTATTTATAGGGACGGTGGGGGTAATTAAAGGTATAACGCGCCCCCTGTATCGCGCTATACCTCAACTGTCAGATAAATAGCTATAACGAGGATCAGGAGGCGCGCTGTACCCATGTATAAGTCATGTCAACGTATAGTGCGGTACAGTGTGTGCGCTATACCCCACGTGGCGCCAAATCAATATATAGTGTGGGACAGGAAGCGCGCTTTACTGCTACAGATGTTAAATCGAAAAATATAATATAATCGATATTAGATCGATAAATATACCAGTCACCAGTAATTTTTCGAGAAAAACACCTATTTAAAGAGTGTGACGGTGGTCTTGAAAAACTCCAATGGTGGTGTGGTACGGTTCTGGTGGTGACGTGATAGAGCTTTTTTCTCTCTTAAAATAAATATCGAGAGCATAAAGGCGACGAGGCATGAAGTTTTTTACTAAAATAAAAGTTACTTTTTATTAAAATAATTAATAATTTATTATTTTTTATTAGAATTTCCCCACCGACACGCAAAGAACAGAATCACAATTTTTTCATTAAAATGACTCCTTTTCCTCCCCAGACGAAGAACAGAAACATCGTTTTTCATTAGAATTTCCTCTCCCCCCTAAAGAGACAGAAGCACTTGCCTGGCACCTCAGCAGAAAAATCCCACAAGCGCGCGCCTGGTAGAGCATCTCGTTCTGCGTTGCGTTTATGCCCCCCAGACGTTTTCTTTCGTCCCTAAGTGTGCTTTTGAAAATTAAATCCAATTCAATCCGATAAGTTCACAAACTTGTTAATTTTTTATTAATATATTTTCAAATGATATTTGTCTTATTTTTAGGCTTGATTATGTATTGTTAATTTTTTTTAAGAATAATTGTAATATGTTAGTTTAGTATTTTTGTAAATTGTTATTTTGGCTTTAATATGTTAGTTTGGTGTATTGTTGATGATTACTTTGGAATTTAAATTTTAGAATTATTTCACATACTATTTTGATATTTTTTTTATTAAGTTTATTATTTTATGTTTATATTAACCTCTATTCAGTATTACTAGATCTTACATATTATTATTTTTTAATAAAAAACAAGACTATATTTTCGGGAGTTTAATAAACAATGAGTCGAACAACAAATTTTTTAACGAGCATGAGTTAAGTAAAATTTTAACGAGCTTTACAAACAACGAGTCAAGTCGAACACAATTTAAACAATTTTTACGTTGAGTCAAGCACTACTAAACTCATGATCGACTCGTTCGATAAATACTCCCAACTTATAACTCCATTACGAGACAAACATGTTGTGTGTCGAGTGCCAATCCCCATATTTGCATGGGATCCATAGTGCTTGATCTGTTTTGCCGCAAACGAAGCCTAGCCATAAATGGTACTAGGAAATATGTGGACAGAACCAAACAATAAGATGTCATATAACCTTATTCTTCCTTATCCTCATTCTATCTCTCGAAGATAATAACTTCCCTACGTTAGATGCGGCCTCGCATGCTCTCGATCCTTTGTTGCGACAATTAGATCCGTCTATTTACATGTATAGTTTATGATACGTCATATAGGATCTTAAATTTTTGGGCCTCATATATAAATGTAATTTAAACTCGTTCATATATAATCTTTGTGCCCTAACGTCATTTTTATTGGAAGAAAAAAAATAAAATTTTCATTAATTTTAAAAAAATAGTAGAGAAAGTTATACATGAATATTTTAACATTATCTCAAAAGGGTTTCTTCATTATTATATATATATACCATGGTGGTGATCCTTCTATGCTTGAGCAGCATTAAATAACAAAGATTTTGGTCACACGTAAAATCAATTGTACCCCAAAAGTATTTCTTCATTACTATATATACCAACTATGTTTTATATTTTACATCTCATTTTGGCTAACCTAACCATTTATTCATATTTCATTGCTGATAAGTACTTAATTTAGTTAATATTTTACTTTTAAATTACTCCTTAATCATTGGTTTTTATAGCTTAATTGTTCGTTTTGATTAATTTTCTGTGTAGGACGTCAGATTCTGGAAATTACACAAAAATTACATAATTTTGCATTTTTTATTTTCGGAATCAAAACTGGATTAGTGAGCATGAATTCGGACATGAAACATCTAACGAGGCGATGACGTCAGCACCTTCTAGAAGATCCAGTCAGCGTTTCTAGAAGCACAAATGGATTGGCCGCACGTTTCTGGAATTCAGATTTGGATTAAACTCAAGTTTTAAGATAATATTTTAAACATTATATTTTATCTTTGTTTAGGTATTTTAATTTAAATAGGTTTTAGTATTTTAATTAAGTTTTAGGATATTATTTTTATATTTTATATTTTATATTTGTTTTATGTATTTTAGTTTAAATATGTTTTAGTATTTTAATTAGTATTTAAAATATTGTTTAAAATATTATTTTTGTTTTAGGTATTTTAGTTTAAATAGTTTTAATTGTTTTAATTAGGATTTAAGATGTTTTAGCTTGTTTTTAGGAATTTGAAGTCTGTAAATACCCTCTCAGGGTAAGCTTAGAAACATATCTCTCTCATCTAAGAATAAAATCTTCTTTTTCTCTCTAGCTTTCTCTCTATTTTCGCATACTCCTCTATTTTCTTTTAAATTTCGTTTTCAGCAATTGCTAAGTATAACTTTGGTCATGCTTAGTTAATTTTCTTTTAAGTCGAAGGCTAAAGCGAATGTTCAATTCCAAATGTGAGAATTGTAAATCACTTAAATCGCTTCGGGATTTTTCTCTCTGTTTTCCGAGCTTACTTTTCAAATCAAAACGATTTCGACATTGGTCCGGATGTTGTTATGATTAACGTTTGAAGAATGATTTGCTTATTGAAGCATATTCAACTTCTCGAGAACACACTTAGCAAAATTGTTTGCTAAGAGGAAACTGAGATCGGAATCAGTTATTGTTGAAACGACACAATCCGAGTTGGTAGCGAAGAATTGTCCTTGTAAGTCGACGTGAATCTTGAAGTAAAAATATGTTTCGATAATCCGAGGAATTTGAGGCAAAGCTGAAGTCTGAGGTTGCTTTCACAACAAATTTTCTTTATCCCAACTTAGTTATTTTATTTCTTTGTTTATTTAATTTTTATTTCATTATACTTCTTTAAATAATTTAAAACTCTTTTTATTTATTACTATTAATTTTTATTATTTTATTATTTTTCCTTTTTTTTAAATTATAATTATTTATTTTATACCTTTTCAACTTTACCTGGAATTCTATATTTTTTCTAAAATCAAGAAACAATTTTACTAAATCACAAAAATCTTAGTCCCTGTGGATCGACCATGCTTCTCTAGATTACCTTTTTCCTTTCTATTTAATTAAGAAGCCAGAATTATTTTGATAGCAAAACGACGGTTATCACAAGCTTAAAGAGTTCGTAATATTTTTTTAGAGTAAAGTACACAAATGGTCCCCGACTATAGGGTGTTACTTTGTTGAGTCTCTCGACTATTACAAGTTACAAAATGGTCACCCACTATTATGTTTCAAACTCGTCATTTTCAGTTAAAAAACTAACAACTGTCTGGGCTGGACGTTAACATGCTGGCTGAGGTATGATAGCGTTTGAGATTATGAGATCAGATTTTATGATATATCAGTCAACATGTTAACGTCCAGCTTAGACTGTTTTTAACGAAAAATGACAAGTTTGGAACATAATGAATAGTCGGTGACCATTTTGTAACCTTTAATAGTACTCGAGGGACTCAACAAAGCGACTCCATATAGTCGGGATCATTTTGTAATTTTTAATAATCAGGAAACTCAACAAAGCAGCGTTCGATAATCGAGGAACCATTTGTGTACTTTACAAGTTACAAACTCGTCATTTTCAGTTAAAATATTAACAACCGTATGGATTGGAAGTTAACATGTTGGCTGAGGTATGATAGTGTTTGAGATTATGCGATCAGATTTTATGATATCTCAATTAACATGTTAACGTCCAGCTTAGACTGTTTTTTAATGAAAAATGACAAGTTTGGAACATAATGAATAGTCGAGTTACCATTTTCTAACCTTTAATAGTACTCGAGGGACTCAACAAAGCAACTCTCTATAGTCGGGGATCATTTTGTAATTTTTAATAATTAGGAAACTCAACAAAACAACATCCGATAATCGGGGAACCATTTGTGTACTTTACCCATATTTTATTCGATATATCATATATGCATATGTTTACATCAGTATGAATATATCGTGGGAGTGGAAAAAAAGTCGAAAATCACCATTAAATAACAATTATTTATTAACCCGCAGGTACCTAGCATATGATTTGAGCTAACCAAAACGAAAAACACAATGGAGAGAGCTTTGATTAAGGAGTTTTGGCATTCAAAGTACCAAGCCTGAATTTTTCAATGTTCAACAGATTTTGTAACATGCATTATGGTTCTCTCCGGTTCCTACGCTCGGATTTTTTTTAAAAGTAATTGATCATTCAATTAGATTTCAATGACATGAAGAAGTACATCGTTTTTGATACATTCGAATTCCTGCGTTTGGTTTGGATTTCTAAGAAAGTTCCCACCCTTTATACATAATAAATCAAATTAAAAATCAACGTGACACTTCGGCAGCAAATTCAGAGAAAGCCTAAGGAGCGACCATCTAATTTAAGGCAAAAAACGACGGAAAGAGACACAACTGAAAATGTTATCTTTTTTCTAACATTTTAGGCGCAATATAAAATATTACATTCTTCATAGTATTTTCGGTTGGCAACTAAAATTGTTATCTTTTTTGTAACATTAATTAACCGATGTCGGGATCATTTGTATACTTTACCCTAGAATTAATTAACCTTTCATAAAGAGAGTCCAACAAATTTTAACATCAATAATATGGAAAGCATGAAGACAACACTCAATCATATATGTATTATTCATAAATGAAAACTATTCTATTTACTACATCTAGACATATATTGATAATTAATAATAAATAAATATATATATATTGATAAGCACGAACCAAGCGACTTCAATGATAAATGAATTGTTGTTGTTCCTTGGGGTTCTGAGTTCAATTACCATGAAAGTTAGGGTGCAAATGTTTAATGTCAAATAGTTAAGAGTTGTCATTGAACATATAATGTCTTGTACTTATCCTAAATTAATAATAATAATAATAATAAAATTATATTTAATTATTTTAATAATTAAAATAATTATTTTATTTAAATTTAAAATGATATAAATTAATTTTATTATTAATTTAAAATCTGCATATAACTCTAAATTATTATAAAAAATTATTTTTATATTTAATAAAATTATTAAGTAAATTATATTTACCACTAGAAGGAGCGAAGAATTAGAAACACAAAATTACCTTTGAGAAAGCGATTCTCTTCTTGTACCATATAAATTCTAGCAGGACAATCAATGGAGTAATGGCAATCTTAGCCATCTGATAAAATCCCACACTGAGGAAAAAAACAAATGAATTCATTTGTAAACTCAGAGTGTAACCCAGGAAACTGAAATTAGTTAGTAAACTTATTATCTCACCTATTGTACTTCAAGCTGACATTAGCAAGGCCAGTAGACACAGAGTTAACCAAGCCGAAAGTAAACAAATATGAAGGGGTCAACACTGATGAAGGAGATGCAGGAATGACAGAAAAGAATTTCAAACTTGCCATTAATCCCCAGCTGAAAGCATAATGAATAACAGTCAGAGATACTGGCAACTGGAACCCAACATTTTGAAGAACCTGCATGAACAAAACACAGTGGAGCATTGAAATGTTAAAATGCTTCTACATCTAAAACAGATTACATACACAAAACTAAGCATACAGACCCATTTGTTCATGAAAATGATGCCAACAGCAACCACTAAGTTGAAACTAAGAGCAGCAAGAGGGCCAAAAATTCCTCCTTGTTCGTGCTTTACACCTCCGGATGAAGAAGCTTCACTGTTCTTTGAATCTCTACCTTTATTCGAAAGGCAAATATATGGAAATGTTCAAATATATAAAATGTTTAATTTATAGAATTTTCAAACGTTAAAAGGATGTTATTGCCTCCATTGACCAAAATGCAACAAGGGTGGCGATTGGGGATATGATGTGCAAATGAAATTTGGGGTGACCATTCAATTGAGTCGAATCAAAAAATTTTGAATTGTTCGAGTTGACGAGTCGTATTTTATGACTCGAAGTTAACTTACAATTTTTTCGAGTTGAGTCGGGTTGTTTGAATTTCTATAAAAATTTAATTATAATTATTTATAATATTATGGTACGAATTGGTTCCATTTTATCGATTTCTCTAATTATATAAGATTTTTATTATATATATTTATTTATTCATATTCTTTTCACATTATAATATTTTTTCAATATATTAAATACAATCTAAAATTATAAAATATATTTACAATATTATTTGTTAAAGAAAGTATTTTGAGGGTAAAGTATTGATCAAAGTATAAATGAGTCAATGAATTGATGGGAAGAAAGAATTTGAAAACAAATGCAGTCAAAAGATAAAATTGAGTAAAATACAAAGTTAAGAGACTAAATTCAAAAAGAGAAAAAATTTTAGTAAAAAAAAGAGAAAGAATTGACATTATATAGGTATTCTATAGTGGTACAGGAACATGTGATTCAAATTTGGTCAAAAAAAGACTTAAAATGAAGAATGAATTGAAGAAATAAGAAAATTATGAAAAGTTGAGGGACTAAATTGAAAAATAAAAAATATTATCAAAAAGAGGAATTGAAAATAAATAGGTATTCTACGACGGTTTAGGAGCATGTGGTTCAAATTCGGTAAAAATAGACTTAAAATGAAGGAGAAGTTGAATGAATAAAGAAATTAAGAAATAAATCGTAAAATTGTCAAAATACTAAGTCAAATTTTTTGTTTTTCTAGTGACTCTAAATTTTCAAATTTCAACTCGACTCGTACTCAAAAAATCGACTCGATAATTCGAGTTAACTCGAAAAACTCGAAATTAAAAAAAAAATTGATTTTTAGAGTTGAGTTTTGCTCACCTTTAGATGAAATATGAGATTCCTTAAATGGTTCAAATAGAATATGTTGATAAATGGAGGTCCTAACATCCAAAGGACTATTGTAAAGAACATAAATGTGAGTTGTACATATCGGTAGGGAGAACTAAATATGCTTAAGCCACAAATAAAGGCTAATTCGCCATACATGTAGTAACCAAACTTACAACATCTCATCCAAAATTTCGAAATTAAATACTAACAGAGTTGTCGATGGGAATTCTAATAAAAACAGAAGAAACCAAAACTGGGGAATTAATAGCTTAACAGCAAGCAAATTTCAAAGTATAAAAGTGAAAACAAATTACCTTATTTAGGTTTTTGGTTCTTGGCATCTTTACTAAAGAAAAGAGCCGAAATCTGATTAAGGCGATGCATTTTTGGAGTTGAAATTTGATTTACAAGGAGCAGACGACCATTGCAATGGAATTCAAAAACAAGCAACCGTTAGGAAACTGTATGTTGACCTGCCGGCCGAGGTCTTTGTTTTTTCTTATTTTTAAATTAAAATTACATTTTGCTTCGGTCCTCTGAGTCGATATATATATATTACATCTTGAGAACTTAAGCATTGATAGAGATGTAAAATGCTTACCTAATTTGATCTGCAAAATTGATTGAAATTGATTTAAGTTAAAATTGTTTATGATGTGAGGTGGTGATTATCTAAAATAGATTCGAATTCGAATCGGTGTTGATCTGAATTCAAGTTGAACCTGATAATTTTGAACCCGACCTGCATCCAACCTGAGATGAACCTGAACTTGACTTAAACATGATAATATAATAACTGAATCCAACTTACATCCAACATGATATAAACTCGAATAAGAGATTAACTTAATAAATAACTGATATTATTTGATCTGTTATAAATTTAACATGTTATGGATCTGACTTGTAATTGACACGAACTGTAAATAATTCGACTTATAAAGCGTTATGCATATACCCAAAAAAAATCTGACTATTCAGTTAGCTTTTCTAGAAGCAGTCCACATATAAACAAGAAGCAAAAAATAGAGGCACATGAAGCACTCAAAAACAACATATACCATCAAAAAGACAGAGCAACCCAAAATTGAAAGCTGAATTCAATAACAAAAGAAACAATAATGATTACTAATCTGCACTGCAGGAACAAGCAGCAGTAAGGTTCAACTTAAATACTAGTTTACTAGGTGATGAAGAGAGCAAGACAAATCATTAACCAACTAGGCTTTTCTCCTTTTTCTTATCCTTGACCTTCATGTCAACAGTCCTTAACTTATTTAGAGCAGTCTTCTTTTTCTTGGTCGAGATATTGTCAGTCGTGATTTCATTTTTTGCCCCATAATTGGAGTCATTAATATTCTCTTGATCATCCATGTACTGAACTTCATGTATCCTCCCCTTGTTTTTCTTCTTTTGACGTGAAACATCTTCTTCCTCTTCTTCGACTTGTTTTTCCTCCCTAGAAGTAGGGTTATCAGCTTCGGCCACAATCTTCGAACGCAAATCAGGCATAGACTGATAAATAGGTATAGCCAAGCTGTAGAGCAATTTCAAATGAAACGACCTGATACAGCCCCACTTACTCGGAACAAAATCCGCAATCCCATTAATAGCAGCTAACACGTTTAAAACAATCTCCTTCTTCCCCAGCGAAAGCTTAGCCACCTTCACCACGCAGCAAGTCCCACTATCCAAGAAGAACATGGCAGAGGAACAAGCCTTCTCAATCTGCTCCTTCCAGTTTTTGTGCTTAAGATCCACGGGCACTGTCTTCTTCTTCTTGAAAAACTGTTTCCCCAGTAACCGAGGCAGAAGGGGAACGATCCTCTTGTCAACGAAGAACATGTCGTATGAATCGCAGAGCTTTCTTTTGGCCTCGAAGGGCTGAAAATCAGTCTTGATCTTTGACAGCTTGATCACCTTGGTGATGGGTATGTTTTCGGACTTGATTTTCTTGGACGCGTCGTCTTTGGTGATGCCTGACTTGGGGCGGTCGTCGATGAACACGCAAAACTCGGCTGGATACGTGGAGGCGTCGATGAAGGGTGCGGCAGAGGCACCTTCATTGGATTAACGAGGGGATTCTGAGGAATTTTCTTGAGGCTGACGATGAGATTTAGCAATTCATCCTCCTCAAGAAGTTGGGGGTGTTGGAGATGAGACTGAGCATTTCTGCACTTTAGGAGAGCAGTCACAGCTTTCTCCACCACCGTTACCGTCGCCACCATACCCTACTCTGCTTTCTCCTCGCCAGAATTTCTCCTTCCTCCTCCACTATAGAGTTTTTTTTTTTAGGGCTTTCAATTTTTTAACTTAATTAATAATATATATTAATTTTAGAATATCTTTTACTTAATTAATAATATATATTATTTTAAATGAAGTTTATATTAAATAAATAAAAATAAGTTAATTATTTCTTTATATGTTATGTGATATAAATCTATATTATTTATCTATATTTTAAAATATATTAAAAATAATAAATAATAAATAAAAGTAATAAGTAAAAATAAAAATATTATTTCTTAAGAGAGTTAATGTAAAAATAAGTTTCTAAACTATATACTAAGTTAATTTTATATGCCTAAAAAATCTTCGTTAAAAATAGGTGTTTAACGTTTTCTCTGTTACACTTTTAGGTGTCTAACGTTTTCTCAGTTATATATTAGGTGCTTATGTAGTAACAGTTATTAAACAAAACTGTTAAGTGATAGATGTCATGTTTATAATTTGGCTTAATGAAAAATAAGTATCCAAATTATACCCTAAGTAAACTTTAGGTGCCTAAAGAAATTTTTGCTAAAAATAAGTATTTAATGTTTGTGATGTTACATTTTTAGATACTTAGGCTGTGACGACCATTAAATTCAATCATTATTTGATATGTGTCATATTTAATTTTTTAAAAAAATTTATATTTATATAAAATATTGGTAAAGAAAAAATTCCCCTCCCACCTACGCAAAAAAAAGTTCTCCCCCTCCCTAGTTGCATTAAAAATCCCTCTATCGTCCCCGTAAATCTCTAAAGTTAATTTAAGGTGAGAATGATAAATTTGAAATTAAAGTTAGAGATTTATGTATTAGGTTTAGGGATTTAAGTTTAGATTTATAGATTTAAGGGGATTGGGACGACAACAATATGATGATCAACAGTGAAGATTCGGTGACGGGTGAGTGGTTGTTCAACTATGGTGAAGGGTACCGGTGATGGCCGACGACAACTAATAATTGGGTTATAATGAGATATTTCAAGGTTACAATTTTTTTTATAAGAAAATGGTTTTTTATTCTTAAAAATTAATAATATTAAGTTATTTTAAAAAAAAACAAAAATTTCAAAAAATATAAACAAACATGGGTCACTTAATGATTTTTTAACAGTCATTATTATGTATACACCTAAAAGTGTAACAATTGAAACGTTAGATATCTATTTTAACAAAAAATTATTTAGACACCTAAAGTTAACTTATGATATAATTTAGAATATAGTTTGGACACTTATTTGT
The DNA here is from genome assembly GCF_006381635.1 of Hibiscus syriacus. Taxonomy (NCBI): domain Eukaryota; kingdom Viridiplantae; phylum Streptophyta; class Magnoliopsida; order Malvales; family Malvaceae; genus Hibiscus; species Hibiscus syriacus. The sequence continues at coordinate 1,369,115 of NW_024062861.1, read as the reverse complement.
GTATTAAGCCAAAATATAAACATGATATGTGTTACTTAATAGTTTTTTAAATGTCGTTACTACGTAAGCACTTAAAAATGTAACGAATAAAATTTTATGCACCTAAAAATATAACGTATAAAATATTAGACACTTATTTTTAACGAAAAATTCATTAGACACCTAAAGTTAACTTAAAATATAATTTAAACACTTATTTTTTACATTAAACCTTCTTAAAAAATTATAAGTGTAGTATAGCATCTTTTGTAATAGGTAATCGTTTAGGTTTAAGTTCAATTAAGATTCATATGCAAAATAACCAAGTCCAAATCCAGTTTAGGTTAACACTAGATAAGACTTCAATCGATTTCAAATCATCCTCTCAAATTATAAGTAATTTTAACTCAAATTGATTTTAGTTAATTTTTAAAGTTGGGTGAATTTCTTACATCCCAATCGTTGTGTAAGTTTATTAAAATCAATTCAAAACTCAAAGAACAGAAGAAACTAGCAACTTGTGAAGAAGAAAACGAGTTGGGGAGAATGTCGTTTAGAGGGAAGAGAAAAGACGGGGAGGATCACTCTTCTAACGCGAATGATGTCCACGCGCCTCCCATGAAAACCTCCAAGTTTTCAGCCGCCGATGACGATTCTGATGATTCCAACGACATCGTTGTCTGCGAGGTCACTCTCCACATCCTCTCACTATTTCTTAAATTTGATGGCTTTATTTATCCAACATATGCGTCCCTAGGGTTTCGTATTTAGCGTTTTGTTTTTTCTATTTTTTGAATTTTGGTTTGAACGAAGTTAATGAGAAGTGAATTTCCTCCCCTTTTGGGGCTGCAGATATCGAGGAATAGAAGAGTTTCAGTGAGGAACTGGAACGGAAAAATTTGGGTTGATATTCGTGAATTCTATATCAAGGATGGAAAGCAATTGCCTGGCAAAAAAGGTCTCTTCTTTGTTTTATTTCCAAAGATTATGATTTCAAGTGTGCCTTATTTCTATATATATTGTTTAGATTTGAAGTTTGATTTACTTAATCAATCTCTGACATGTTATACATGGGTGTTTTAACTGAGAAGGAGAGTTCCATTTTTGTGTTATTTTGTTGTATTCATTACCACTTCCTTGCAAACATTTTTTATTTTCTTGAGCATATCGGTCTATTTTTTCAGTGATAGTTGAATCTAAAGTATAAAGGTAATGTTGAGTGTGGTTTTCAACTTCCATTCAGATTGGCCCTTTTTATTACTTCCAATTGGCTTAGTTTAGATTAAAAATAGTACTCCTTTTTTTGCTTGTAGTTTGTTATTCGTTGCCTTCTGTCTTGTTTTTGTGACCAACATTAATTTGATTTCTTCATTCAAATATCTCTATTAACGTATATCATCGGTTAAAGTTTATGTATCCACTTGCATCTTCAAAAAAAACCTGTGCATGAATATTTTGTTTATTATTCAGGAGATTTAACATTGTCATTTTTTTCACTACTAGTAGAAACGTTATAATAAAAGAAAGTAGAGTGGAACTTGAGTTAGAGGGACCTTTTAACCCTGTTTACCTTGAAAAAGAGTTTGCCTAGGCAGAAAAGGTGTTTGTTTGATTGAAGGTGCCTGAACCAAAGTGGCGAGGGGCATAATAGATGGTTTGCTTATGACTTGGAACCAAGGCGTGCATCTTCCAACACTGCATACTCCAAATTACAAGTGGTATCCTTTGTTGAGATTAAAGCACCGGTTTTCCTAATATTAATTTGGTTAATGAGTGTATTTCAACCAACATAAATAGACTTTTTAAAGTTGAGAATCCCTGTTATTTGTATCCTATATAAGGAGAAATCCTTATTTGAAGAAGTTATAGCTTGTTCATAAATTTTTGAGTGGGAAATTTTGTTTTGGAAAAGTTTGACACACTCTCTCTCTCTCCATGCTTATCTTGGTGCACACTGGTATTCTTGTTGTTGATGCTTAAAAGCATTTGAGAATTTTATTTTCTGAAGCTTAGAGTTAGTATTTTTCTTTCTCATTTGTTAATATTCGTGAACTAACATCTTATGCTTCTTATAGGTATTTCCCTGAGTCTGGATCAGGTATGAATTATAAAGTTTATGCTCTGTCATGATGATTATGAAGACATTTTTCACTTATTCGATTTTCTTCTTAATCAGTGGAATACTCTACGAGATCATGCAGATGAAATTGATAAGGCACTGGGCGAGAACTCTTAGGAAGTAGACATGGTGTACCATGTACTGAAGATGACATGAGTATAAGGTGTCGGGCCATCTCTTATTTTTATTGTTGGAGGCTGAGGTTTTGTTCTTAACCGAACCCCATGTTGACTTGTTTTTGAAGTTTCTAAACTTAAAAGGTTCCATCAGGCTTGTACCCCCTTTTGTGTAATTAGTTGTGTCGACTAATATGTGTTGTATCTTGATGTTGGATGATATTAACATGATCAGCAAATGAAAACTTGGAGGGAATGTAGGCATCTATAGCCGTAAGTTTCAACTGTTGCAACAATATTCATGCATTTAGCAGCTGCAGGTACTAAAATTGTGGAATATAGGCTTGAGAGAGACAGAGAGAGAGCTCTTAGTTGAAATCTGTATTCATTTGCCATTGTGTTTAATTGAAACGGCACAGCCTTTTTAAACAACATTACCAAGTTTTAACCTCATTGATTCTCAAACTTTTAACAATCTTACTGATGAGGTGTTAATGCAATGGAGAGAAGATACCATTTTGGGAAGAATCTATTCCTGTCGTAGTTGATACTATTTGTGTCATTCATAAAAGAGGGCAAGAGGGTATTGTACTTTAGAGAAAAAAACCAACGTGGCCCTTGAATTATTTTGAGCCTAACATGGCCCTCCATTTCAGAAAATAAACTTAATATGATACTTTGTTCGATATTTTTTGTTATTGACCGTTACGATACTGATGTGACAATTCATAATTCTAATGTGATGATTCATAATTTTGATATGGAGGTTCATGTTGACTGTTCTTTTATTAGTGGTTAACAATGTAATATATGTTTTTGTCGGGGTGATCATTGTTAATTTGATATTCTTTTAAAAAGGACATACATAACGGATCGTAAATTAAATAAAACTCAAACTCATAAATTTTTAAAATTAAAACAATGCATATTCGATTATGTATCAATTTTGAGCGTTATGGGGTGCTAATTATTCTTTACACGTAATCGACTTACGAACTTATTTTCTGATTTCACATATCAAAAATTTATTATTTTAGTAAAATTAAAAGTTTTACTAAAATAACAAGATTTTTAGGTGGTTCAATCTCACCTCAAAAATGATTGGTGTCGACTTCATTTTTTTATATAATTTCAAAATCCGGCGGCCTTTTAAGTATTGTTTTGAAAAATAACCAACAAAAGCCTTAGAAGAGTTGGCCTCTTGGATTCACTAAGCTAATTACAGATAAAGATCGCAGGGTAGTGTTAAACGAAACACGTAACTGTGTAAATTACATGTACATACTTGAACATGGTTTACTCCGGGGAAATGGAGGATTCACTTGGTTTCGAAGGCAAAGCAAACGACTGTGAGTGCACCAGTATTGACCACAACACTTGAACATGACTTCTCATCCTTGTACAGTATGTACGTCCCTCTTCCTGCAGTGTCAAACCAACGTGGCGATCGTTATTTCACAGTTTAATCGACTGAAACACAATATACGAAGAGGAAAGGAAAACCTACCTCTGGTGGGCGGCAATGCAGGCGATCCCAAAGCCTCTTGAAAGGGGAGAAGATGGAGTGAAACCACCCCATTTGGAGTCGTAGGGTAGGTGATGGTTTGGAAGGAAATTAAATATAATGGTGTGTAGGTTTCTTAGAGACAGGCTTACTTGTGTTTTACAGATTCTATGAACGTTTTCTAATTTGTTAAGCAATTTAATTTAGGGCAAATTACAAAAATGGTCGCCCGACTATAAAAAATTATTTTATTATGTCCCCGACTATTAAAAATTATAAAATGACCCCCAACTATAGAGAGTTATTTTGTTGAGTCACTCGACTATTAAAAGTTACAAAATGATCACTTGACTATTAATTATATTCTAAACTCGTCATTTTCTGTTAAAAAATTGACCACAATCTGGGTTGAACGTTAACGTGCTGATTGAAACATGATAAAATATGATCTTATAATCTCAAACAACTATTATATCTTAATCAACATGTTAACGTTTAACTTAGATGACCGTTAATTTTTTAACAGAAAAAGACGAGTTTAAAACATGATGAATAGTCAAGTGATCACTTTGTAACTTGTAGTTGTCGATGGACTCAACAAAACAACTCTCTATAGTCGGGAAACCATTTTGTAACTTTAATAGTCGGGAGACTCAATAAATAATATCATATAATCGGGTGATCATTTGTGTACTTTACCCTTTAATTTAAAAGTGGGTAATGTGGGTGCTCTGTCTGTCACTCCTAAATTTGATTTAAAACCAAATTTGCACTCATCTCCATGTAAGTCATAGTTCCACACTCGGAGAAGGAAATTTGTTGTAATTTTGTGGACATTTTACAAGCATGCAGCTTCATCTCAAAGTTTTTTGCTCCTTAGAAAAATACAGAAACATAATCCATTACTGTTCTGTGAAAGTAAACACTTGAACAGCTCTTCAAGCTGTTTCAAGATATCAAGGACCATTATTTGCCAAACTGAATGTCATGTAGATAACAGTAAATGTTTGGATGTGTAGGTAAGATTGATGGTAACCAAGAAACCTCGCTTCATCAAGTCAGATATATACTATCTAAGACTGCAAATCCGGCTGCCACCCCTCCTTCGTTTGATGATGATACCTTGGTCCGCATCAAGTAGCCACATTGGTCATTCATGACAATGTTGTCCTTATTCCTGCAAGTGCAAACTGGGGAACTTTACCATGCATCCCAAATTATGAAGCTTTAAAGATACTTGTGTCCGAAAAATGTTTGGACATAGTGATATAACCTTCCAAAAATCCTCCAAATACATGTAATACATACAACATAATGTATCCATTTCAGATACATACCCACGATCGAGATTTGATAAGTGAAGATGGAACTTAACAGCATTATATGAAAGGACACTAGCTAACATAAACAGATGAAACAAAACCACAAAGATGTACCTTAAGTAAGCACTGTATACTCCAAGCTCTGATATGGCATGATCTTTATGACAAATTCCATCACGAATCAAATATGTTGGAGAAACAGCTGGGAAAATCCTTTGCATAAGTATGTATGCAGCATCTTCTTCAGACCCTTCCTTTTGCAAGCGTAGAAGGGTTTCTTTCACATCATCACCATAGATATTGTTCCCTGAAGTGGAACCGAAGACTCAATTCTCAACTAAAAGAATACAATGAATATACAGTATTTATATCATAAAGTATTAAGATATGGTACCTCCTTCTCTTTGGGGCTTCATAACAAATAACTCGGTTCTTCTTCCTTTTGGTGATGCCTGATTCAACCAAACTCCACAATCCAGCAAAGCATTTCCGCAGTTTGGCAATATCCTCTTTGTTCTCAAGGAACCTACTTGCATGGAGGAGAAAAATAAAGGAAAGCATACAACTCAAAGTAATTGTAGTTGTTCGTTAAAAAAATTAGAATACTGTAATTGCATTACTAAGAAAACAACATGCTTTAATCTTTCAAGTTTCTAGTTTAATAAATATTGGGGTTGCTTATCCCAAGAAAACAATATGCTACAATTTTAAAGCAACTCCTAGCCCCTGGCAGTAAATCTTTCAAGAGGGTGTTTCTTAAGTGTAAGTAATAAATCCATCGATAACTTAAGACAGAATTGTGGGATTATTTACCTCTCAAGCACATTAGGTTTAGCAAGTTCTTGTTGAATCTTCTTAGTTCCTGCTAAATGATATGATATTGATGGACATTTGATAGCTGAAGACTGCTCCATTAGCAGGTGGCTCTCCACTCCTATAAATTGGAAATGTAACAAACACATCAGAAGTAAAGAAACTTATTTTTAGCTCAGATTTAGAGTCATACTTAGACTCAAAATGCTTCGATTTTAGTGTTTCAATATGACTCAAATACGTTAGTTTGTTTTCTGAATCTTACTAAATCAGAGTTGTTGAGTGTGGGGCCTATAAAAATAATAAAATAAATAATAATAATAATAATAAATAAATATATAATATAATAAAATATTTTTGTAGATCCGAACAAAAATAAGTGTCTAAAAATATGCATGCTTATATTTATGAACCTTATGAAATATAATAGAGTAGATGTATACACACTGCGCTTAATAACTCATCTTTTTAAATTATTACAACTTCTTATAGGTTTAATAGATTGCGATGTAACAATGATGAAGACTTGAGTGGGTATATAGAGATTGTGATTTTTATGCGAGTCAATTATACATTATTTATTTATATATTTTAGTTTTCAAATAAAGGAGCTTCGTTTTTATACATTTGTATATCTTCAGATGCCGAGTAAATGATTTGTGTGACATTCAAATCCTTAAAATTTAAGTGTTATATAATGAATCCATAACCAAATATTAATTTAATTATTTTAAGGGTGCGTTTGATTCACGGAATGTAAGATTATCAGTGGGAATAAAAGATTACCAGGGAATATAATTACTGTGAATGCTGTATTTTGTGTTTGGTTGGTTTAACATGAATGTAAGATTATTGTGTTTGGTTAAAGGAATAAAAGATTATTAGAATGTATATTTGACCAAATTATCCTTATTATATATTTGTTTTTTAACAAATTGAAAAATATTTATATATTTTCTTTAAAAAATTTAAATTCATAATTTTCATAATTTTTTTACAAAATTTAAAATATAAAAAGATTTAATGAAAGGGTAAAATTTTATTTTAACCCCAGAACTTCATATAAAATTTTAATTATAGATATTTTTTGTGAATCTAAAATAATTTAAGGATAAATTTGTAATTTAACATTCGTAGAATTTTTATTATTCAATGACAGAATAAGGATATTTTTTAAAGAATTTTTTAAGGGCATTTTAGTCCAAAACGCCGATAATCCAACAATACCTAAGGAAAGGGAGATAATGACATTCCCGGTAATATACCCAAAAAATCAACTATTGGTAATGTAAGATTACCGGGAATGACATTCCCGGCCAACCAAATGGGGGAATGTGGATTCTATTCCCATGAGAATCTCACATTCCCCCAACCAAATACACCCTAATAGGGTCACGGTCCCAAAATCGGATAACTTAGAATTTTCTTGTTCAAAAAGAAATCAGTGTGAAAATAACATTCCACAAAAAATATTAATTAAATCTTGATTACTGTGATTTAAAAATAAAATTCAATTTGTGTCGCTAGTGCTCAAACCTATAATCTTTAAGAACAATAACAACTCAAGTTAATTCAGGCATCTTTAATACTAGATTAATAATAGAAAAAGACAAAATTTATAATTAAAAAGAGCTTTTATAGTTTGTTAAATTAAATTAAGAAGCAGGCCACCTTAATATAAAAATTACCTCACACATCATTGACCATGTAACCTTGTCCAGTCTGATTTTTGGATTAATCTATTGATTATGAAAGTTAATTTAGTGTGGTCCAGAGGTGGACATCTACATCATTTAAGACAATGATTTTCAATTGTGCCGGCTGATTTTTGGATTAATCTATTGATTTTTGTCATTGTTATTGTATAATTTAATAAATTTCAAGGCAATGTTGTATTAATTTAGAAATTGATGAGATAATATTATGAGTGATAGAATGACAATCTCCGTTAAATCTTCGAATTAAAATAACATTATTTTCAAATAAAATTCAAGTAAACCAAGTCAACTTCTAAGTTAATTTTTTTTATACAAATTTTACTCATTTTAAAATAAATTCAAACGAACAAAAGGATCATGATTTAAATGTATATATTCGAATTTGCAAGTTTCAATACTTTGATGATGTATAATCAATTAGATACTGATTTAGGGCGTTGTGGGTGCTCATTATTCTTCAAACATAACCGACTTCCAAACGCTTTTCAAAATAAATTTATGATTAAAAGCAAACTATTTTTGTCTTTAAAAAGACTTTTCTCAAAACTTCTTTAAAGGATATTTTTAGCCTTTTAGGTATTCGACTTATCTAATCTAAAGGTCGACTGCGACTCCAAACCAATTTATTATCGAAACCTAAACTTCACCTCAATCTTTCAAATTAAGTTGGGAGTGCGTTCACCCATTAAAAACTTAAGGACAGAGGCGAACCCAGGATAAAAATTCAAGGGTTGCAAGAGCCCCAGGGTGGCACTTTTGAGGGGTGACACTTGTATTAGGGGTGACACTTGTGGAGGGGTTGCCTGAGATACCCCGAACACCATGGAGGTCCGCCCCTGGATGAGGGGTTGCTTGAGATACCCCGAGCACCATGGAGGTCCGCCCCTGCTTAAGGACTGTTCCGATAATATATTTACATATTAAGTAATCACATCATTATTTCATACACATTATAAGATCTATGATCATTTCATATTGCATATTGCATTTACATTGACATTTAAGTCATATGTTAGGCGTGAGACATCGGATATTTTAAGGTTTATAAACATTCCTTGCATTTACGTTATTTCATGCATCTTACAAGGTTTATGATCATTTCATGGCACTTGCCACATTGGAAGGGTCTTATAAATTATATTTTAGCAGTGGTGATAAAGTTGTCTGCGCACACTAAATGTATTACAACCGTTTGAATAAGAAAACATTATTGTTTAGGTTTAAAAAATAAGAATAATAGTACCAATGAGAATATTTGATAATTTAGATATTAAACATTAAAAGAAAACGAGGATGAATATTGAATGAACCTCTTTAATTACCAAAATTTAAGAAGAATTGGTTTTATAATCGAAACACACGATAAAGAATTAAGAATAAACGAGAAGAAATAAATTGAATAAAAAGAATGGAAAATCATAAACATTACTTTCTTTTTAATATTTCTTTTAATTGGAAAACCAGAAACACATGTCAAATTCCAGGTATTTGATCTAAACATATAAATATCTAAAGCACAAACAGTGAAGGCCAGGAAAGATGATAGTACTATTATTTGCATAATGAATCACAGCTTCGTTGATCTGGAAGATAAGTGGACCTGCAATGGAGTCTTCATGGTCGTTGTAAACATCGTCTTCTCCGACATATCAACATCGTTTCCATCCGCAGCTTCCCATCGAAAAGACCAAACCAAATTCGCCACAAAATACTCCAAGTGAAGCGTCGCCAACCCAATGCCCGGACAAACCCTTCTCCCTGCCCCGAATGGCATCATCTTTATCTCCTTGCTGCCTGTTAGGTCCACCGCTTCACTACCGTTGACGAACCTTTCAGGCTTAACGCCATTGGGTCTTCCCAGAGCTTCGGGTCCAATCCTATAGGCGATATCATGAATATATGCTACTTTTTTGGGGCAACAAATAACCATTCAAAACAACATCTCTTGTGACACATGTGGAACCAGAATATGTGCTGGTGGGTGTCGCCTTAGACCTTCCAAAACCACAGCTTTCAAGTAAGGCATCTTTGCAATCTTCCTCCTCGATCAACTCCTTATCTCCTTCTCCGACAACCCCTTTCATCTCCGTGAAAAGCTTGTCTTGAATCTCAGGGTACTTGACCAAATTCGCCATGATCCATTGCAGTGTAGTGTATGTAGTATCTGTACCGGCATTAAGGAACTCTGAGCATAAACTCACCATTTCTCTTTCAGTAAGTCCACGTTTCTCCTCAGGGAGTTGCAGTACCAACAAGTATCCACATATGCTAAAATCAGCTCATGCCTTGCCGTTTTTCTGTCCCTTATCAGTGGAATCAAAACATCGAGTTGATGCTGTTGAAGTCGCAAGAATTTTTTCCAAAGCTTGTAAAACAAAACCTTGGTAACTCTGGGCCAAACGTTGAATATATTGAAATTCACAATATTGGACTGCAACTCACGCTGAACATCCTCGATTTCCCTGATCTGATTTTCATTGAGCTTATCACCAAAGCACATGAGGACCAACAAGGAAAACATGGCATATCGAAAATGATCCACCACTCGAACCGGTTCACATCCAGTCCCGGACTCGATCAGACGATCCTTGACGATGTTTAAGACCCATTTACGACAATGGGAGTAAGATCTAATCCGAGAGTGATTGAGGATTTCGGAAGTGATGTTTTTTCTTAGAGCACGCCATGTTTGTCCATAGCTAGCCGAACCGATGGTATGCTGATTGCTGGTATAATTTTTTCCAATGGAAAAAAGGCAGGTCGATCAGCAAAAACAGTGCCTTGTTTGACTAAGGCCTGGTGAGCAAGGGAGACATCGCTAACAAATATTGATGGGCAGGAACCGATGTGGAGAGTGACCATGCTCCCGAACTTGGCGTGGAGGCCTTGGAGGATTGGTTCGAGTTGGAAAATGATTTACGAAGCCATAGGGCGTTGCCTATCAAGGGAAACACCGCAGGCCCTGGTGGGAGCTTGGGGCCAACCTCTTTTGAGGAGGTTGAGGGGAAAACAAGGTTAAACAACGCTTTCAGGATAGCAGTTAAGCAAAGAGAGGAGATGATAAGGAACCATGTCTCCATTTCCACAAACAAACACAACTCTCCCAATAGATTTAACACCCATCTATCTTTTGCTTCTATTTATAAGAGGCACAAATCAAATCAAGGCAGTGGTTGGTGGAATGGTTGTTATTTTTAGAGGTATCAGGTTCGAGTAATAAGTAAGGGCAGAAGTATGTGTATTTTAGGATGGACAAGTGTCCACCCTGAAATTCGAATTTATTTATGTTAGTTGTTCATTTTATTGATGGTGTCCACCCTAAAATTTTATTTGTGCCTACCCCATACGAAAAATTTCTATTATTAATACATATATGCCCACCCTAAAAAATATTTTTGGATCCGTCACCAACAGTAAGGATAATTTGCAGTTAAAAAAATTAATAAAAGTGTTAATGTGACATTTTTTATTTTTTTGATGACGACATGACATTTTCTTATGGTTACACATTAACATAATTGTTTTTAATAGTAGGGTACCAAAATGAAACCTAAGCTAAACATTATGTATGATTTTAAAAAAATAAAGTTTGGGTACCAAAACAGAATAAAAATAATAGTTTAGGTGTTAAACGTATAATTCACCCTAAAGGTAAATTCCCTTATTAATTTATTAAATTAAAAATTATTATTTATGATCATTTATGTTTTGACATCTTCAATTCTTTCAAATTTAATTTTAGTCTTTATTGCATATATCTAACAAAATGATAATTTATGTTTTCTCCCATCAAAGTTTTTTCTTTTTTAAAAAAATGAATTCTTTTATAGTGCGATTGGATGAGGAAAAAAAATCAAAATTTTGAATATTTTTAAAATACTATACATTTCAAAATGGTATCGTATGTGATTATTTACTTTGGAAAGAGGTTTCTAGAAAAAAAAAGTGAAATTTCAAAAGTTTATAAAATGATAATTAAGGATAATTATATTAAATAAAAATTGTTGATGAGAACAAGTTTATCTCTGTTGAAAACATTTTGATATTTCGATATAACAAATTAAGTTAAATGAATTTTAAGATTTTCCAAATGATTTTCTAAGTATATTCGATAGAATTATTCGAATATCAAAACATTACTCCAAATCTTTCAAAGATCATTTTTAATCCTTACTCAAAGTGTAAAATTAAGTTTTAAAGTTAAAACAATTTCAAAATAATTTTACAAAGTATTTCGAACCATTTCAAAGCCAAAAATTCCAGATTGCTTAGAGGGAACCGATTCCCCCCTGAATGGTTTGGCTCCGAGAATTCCAGTATGCTCGGAGGGAACCGATTCCCCCTTTTATAACAGTCGAAATATTTGAATTTTACACTTAGGGAACCGATTCCCCCCACGCTCCAAACTGTTTTATTAATTGTTTTCATACTAAAACGGCTATATTATTTTCTCTAATTATCCCCAACGTTCAGAAGTGATTCAAGGTGTATTTAAGCAAGCTTAGAAGCCATTGATCAACAACAAGAAACATCAAGCAATTAGAATCAAGAGAGAATCAAAGAGAAAGCATCAAACCTCAAGTTTGAGCATTTCAAGCCTATTTTTCATTCAATATTCATTTTGCTTTCAAGAACACTTATTGTGCTCAATTGTATTTATTCTTGAGTGTTCTTTCTTTGTTCTAGAATTGTGCAAACATATTTGCCTTGTGAGGTTTTTCTTGTAAGTTTGCAAATTTGTATTTCTCTTTGAGAAAAGAGTGTTCTCAAGAATTGGGGTATATTCTTGAGGGAGTTGTAAGGTTATCTCTTTGGCCTCAAAAGAAAGAACAAATTAGTGAATTTGTTGGAAAATTCTTAGTGTGGATAGCTAAGGTAGTGGACGTAGACTTTGGTTGATAAAGTCGAACCACTCTAAATCGCTGTGCAATTTCTTTCAATTTTCTGCAAAAGCTTCCACCAAATTTTTTAATTGCCAATTCACCCCCCTCTTGGCCATATTCGTCAATCGATTAACTCAACATTTGGTATCAGAGCCTAACTCATTTGAAGGTTTAATCGCCTCTTGAGTCGATTCGGGAAGAGTTATATCGATAATCAAAGTCATCAATGGCCTCCGCTTCAAACTTCGACTCCGGTCTCGACTCGATGCCCGTCAACAAGCCTCATTTCTTCAATGGAGCTAACTATGCCTATTGGAAGAATAGAATGATGTACTTTATTCAAGCAAGTGACATATGAGCATGGAATGCTGTAGAAGAAGGATACATCAAACCTCTCACTCATCCAAGGTTGTGGAGTGAATGAGAGACAAGAATGTTCCAGCTCAACTCCAAAGCCATCCATATCATTTTTTGTGCTCTTGGACCAGATGAATATGGAAGAGTTTCATCGTGTACAATCGCCAAAGAAATATGGGACAAACTTCAAGTCACTCATGAAGGTACCGATGAGGTAAAGAAATCTAAAATTAGTATTCTAACGCATAGCTATGAAAATTTCAGGATGAAACCAAATGAAGATATCAAAGCTATGACGGATAGATTTTCAACGATTGTCAATGGTCTCAAATCATATGGAGAGATCATTTCAAATGAAAAGCTTGTGAGGAAGTTAGTCTACTCCCTCCCAAAATCGTGGCAATCAAAGAAGACAGCAATCATCGAGTCTAAGGACTTAACGTCCTTAACTCTTGAAGAGCTAATTGGGTCACTCCTCACTCATGAAATGATGATCGAAGATGAGGTGGACCTCGACAAGATTGACGAGACACCAAAGGAGAAGGAGAAGAAGAAAAACATTGGAGTTGATCTCAAATCCACAAAAGATGAGAGTGATTCGAATAACGATGACGAGGAAATGGCATTGTTTGCCAAACGATTCAGAAAAATGATGAGACCTTATCGAGGAAGAAAATTCAAACAAATGAAGGCCTCAAAATGAACCGAAAGAGAATGACCCAATCATTTGCTACGAATGCAAAAAGCCAGGGCATGTTAAATATGATTGCCCACAATTGAAGAAAAATGGTCAATCAAAGAATAAGCACAAGGCTCATGTGGCTACATGGAGCGATGAAGAAAGTTCCGATGAAGAGGAACAAGAAGTAGCTAACTTGTGCTTAATGGCATTTGGGGAAGATTCTAAGGTAACCTCTAACTCATCTGATTTTGATGATTTATCCTATGATGAGTTATTAGAGGAATATGGGTTGGCTTCAGATTATGATAAATTATTTTTAAAATAAAAATGATGTTTCAAAATTGAAATGAAAACAAAACTCATATCCAAAACCAACAACGATCTTGAAAGTAAAATCAAAGATTTGCAAATCAAACTAGAAGAGTTTGAAAAGAAAAATTTAGATTTGCAAAATTTATTTTCAAAGATCAATGATGATCATCAAAAGAAAATTGATGATCTTAAAACTTCTTTTGATAAAGTTGGAATAAAACATTTTGAAAAAGGTGGAAATTCAAAATCCAACTTTGTTAGAAAAAGTTTTAGAAACTACAATCATAGAGGTCCCCAAAGAACCTCTAATGGAAAAATCGTTAGAAGTATGTGGGTTCCTAAAGAACTCATTACTACTAAAGATAAAAATATCCTACACAAATGGATACCTAAGGGGACTAGGATTTTGGAAACTAATGAATATGGACCCAAAAGAATTTGGGTACCAAAAATAAAAAATTAATCTATGTTTGTAGGGAAAGGAGCATTGCTACAAGGCACGGGAAAAAAATTCAAATTCATGGTACCTTGATAGTGGATGCTCAAGACACATGACCGGAGACAAAAGCTGGTTCATTGAGCTTAACGCCAAAAATGGAGGAGAAGTGACTTTTGGAGACAATTCAAAAGGTCACATTGAAGGTATTGGTACAATAGGTAATACCTCTTCCATACAAATTAAAAATGTTTTATATGTGAATGGATTAAAGCATAATCTATTGAGTATTAGTCAATTATGCGATAAAAGGATTCAATGTCTTATTTGAAATTAATGGTTGTAAGTCATTGACATTGCATCAAATCGATTATGCTTGTTGGTCATAGAATAGGGAACATATACATGGTGCATTTAGATTCTTTTGATATGACTAATTTATGCCTAGTTGCTAAGGATGAACATGATAGTTGGTTATGGCATAGGAGACTAGGACATGCTAGTATGAGTGTTTTGCAACGGTTAATTCAAGGAGACCTAGTAAGAGGGTTGCCTAAGCTTAATTTGATAATGATAAATCTGTGATGCTTGTGCTAAAGGAAACAAAAGCAAGTTTCTTTTAAATCCATTAATGATGTATCAACCAGTAGAGTTTATATTGATCCATTTAGATATTTTTGGGCCAACTAGAACTACTAGCTTGGTGGAAAACAATATGCATTTGTCTTGGTAATGACTATTCTAGATATACTTGGGTTCTATTTTTAAATACTAAAGATGAAGCATTAGAACAATTCATCACATTTTCAAAAGTAATCCAAAATGAAAAAGGTTACTCTATAGTGTTAGGAGTGATCATGGAACTGAATTGAAAATCTTGGATTTACTGAATTTTGTAACTCTAACGGTATTAGCCATAATTTTTCAGCACCTAGAACCCCTCAACAAAATGGAGTTGTTGAGAGGAAAAATCGAACTTAGAAGAAATGGCTAGAACCATGCTTTGTGAAAATAATTTGCCAAAATATTTTTGGGCGGAAGCCACAAATACTGCTTGTTATGTTGTAAATCGAGTAATGATTGGCCAATTTTAAAGAAAACTCCATATGAAATTTTCAAAAATAAAAAGCCTAACATTAGTTATTTTCATCATTTTGGATGTAAATGTTTTGTTTTAAACAACGATAAAGAAACCTTGGCAAATTTGATGCTAAAAGTGATGAAGGAATTTTTCTGGGTTATTCCTTAATTCTAAAGCCTATCGTGTATTTAATAAAGAACTTTAGTTGTAGAAGAGTCTATACATGTTGTTTTCGATGATAATCCCCTTCCGAGGAAGGATTCGTGTGTGAATGATGATGTAGGTGTTATAAATACAAATGACGTTAGACTGACGTTGGAGAACCATCATCAAATGAAGAACGAAAAATGAAACTCATGATCCTCTTGAGAATCCAACCATTGAAGAAAGGGAAGTATCTTATCCAAGAGAGTACAACTATGTCAAGGATGGTGAAATTATAGGTGATCCATCAAAAGGGGTAACAACTCGATATTCTCTTAGAAATATTTGTAATTATGTTGCATTTATCTCATGCATAGCCTAAGAATATTAAAAAGCATTAAATGAACATTGGATTATGGCTATGCAAGAAGTTAAATCAATTTGAGAGAAGTAAAGTATGGACATTAGTTGAAAGGCCTAGTAATAAATCTACTGTAGGTACTAGATGGGTATTTAGGAATAAGCTTGATGAGAGTGGTAATATAGTGAGAAACAAGGCTAGACTTGTTGCTCAAGGGTATACTCAAGAAGAGGGCATAGACTATGATGAAACATACGCTCCGTAGCTAGGATGGAAGCATTAGAATGTATTAGCATTTGCATGTTTCAATGAATTTAAATTATCAAATGGATGTTAAAAGTGCATTTTTAAATGGTTTTATAAAAGAAGAAGTGTATGTGGAACAACCTCCAGGTTTTGAAGATTCAAATTTTTTCGGATCATGTTTTAAAATTGACAAAAGCACTTTATGGTTTAAAGCAATCTCCTAGAGCTTGGTATGAAAGATTGTCAAATTTTTTAATTGAAAAAGGTTTTTCAAAAGGGAAGGTTGACACTACATTGTTTTTGAAGCATAAAGGTAAAGATTTATTAGTAGTTCAAATTTATGTTGATGATATAATATTTGGTTCTACTAATGATGTTCTTTGCCAAGAATTTTCTAAGCTAATGCAAAGTGAGTTTGAGATGAGCATGATGGGGGAGCTCTCATTTTTCTTGGGACTCCAAATCAAACAAAGAAAAGATAGCATCTTCATCAATCAAGCTAAGTACGTCAAAGATATGCTCAAGAAGTTTGGACTGGAAAATGGAAACCTCATGACACTCCAATGAGCTCTTCAACAAAGCTTGACTTAGATGAAGGAGGTAATGTGTAGATGTTAAATTATATAGGTCAATGATTGGATCTCTACTTATCTAACTGCAAGTAGACCGGACATTATGTTTAGTTGCTTATGTGCTAGATTTCAATCATGCCATAAGGAAACACATTTACTAGCTGTTAAGAGAATCTTTAGATACCTTAAGGACACTCCTAGTTTAGGACTTTGGTATCCTAGAGACTCTAGCTTTAGCTTGCATGCTTTTTCTGATGCGGATTATGGAGGATGCAAATTAGATAGGAAAAGAACCTCCGGTACTTGCCAATTCCTTGGAAATATGCTAATTTCTTGGTTTTCAAAGAAACAAAATTGTGTTGCATTATCTACCACTGAAGCCGAATACATTTCAGCTGGTAGTTGTTGTGCACAAGTTATGGATGAAACAACAACTTTTGATTATGGAATTGAAGTAGGTACCATTCCTATCAGTGTGACAATACTAGTGCTATTTGTCTCACTAAAAATCCCATCCAACACTCTAGAACTAAGCACATTGAATAAGACATCACTTCATTAGAGACCATGTCACTAAGGAAAATGTAGTTCTAGAATTTGTTGATACTTTGCACCAATTAGTGGATATCTTTACAAACCTTTAGACAAGGAGATTTTGGACACTTAGGAGAGAATTAGGTTTTACCAATCTATCTTCCTGAGTGTTTAAAATATTTTAGCACTTTTAATAATAAATGAAAAGTGCATATAATAATAATTTTTGATTGATTCATTGCTATATTTAGGGGAAGTTTATGAATCTTGATAAAAAATTAATTTTATGTTCAAATATCGTTTAAAGATTAATTGAATTGTTGAACATGATTAATTTTCAATATATGAGTTTCCAATACCACTAGAGGAAATTAATTTTGCATTTGGGTGTTTAAAATCGATTTTAGCATTTTGGTGCAGAGGGAATCGATCCCCCCTTGAGGGAACCGATTCCCCTTTGAAGGGGAACCGATTTCCCCCACAGGGGAATCGATACCCCCCTGGGGTTCTGGTTTTAACACGGCAGAACCAATATTTGCTCAAACCTCTCTTATTTTTCTCTCTTCCGCCGTTCACTCTCACTCTCTCCTATCTCCATTCTTGCCTCAAATCATTGATTTTAATCGGATTCACTTCAAATATCATCTCCTAAACTTGCAATCATCATTAAATCGTGCAAACACATTAAAATCCACTCAATTACAACCAATTTCATCAAAAACACAAGAATTTTCCATTTTTTTTAAATTTTCGAAATTAAAAAAATATGTTAATTTTCAAATTATTGTGTTTTGATTAAATTATGTTGTTGTTTATGAAAACTACATATTGTTTCTCAAAACCATATTTTTTAAAAAACTTTGCCCATTAGGATTGATTTCGAGAACCTTGAAATATTGAGAACTCAATTGAGTTTTGGGATTGATTGAATTGCATACATGTGTTTTCTAAATTGCAGGTTATTATTCTATTCTGATTTCCTAAACCATGTCAAATCCTAAACGTGCTAGGTCTTCATCTAGTCGTCACACCGTCAAAATCCACCTCCAAATCCTCCACCTATTCCAATTTCTAATCCTAATCCTATTGATCCTAATTTGACTATCCAAATTCGTGTTTCAATCATCTGGTCTAGAAATCATCATTTTTGGTATTATCAATATTTGACTCTTACAAAATCCAGGAAGAACGTATTCATTCTCGTCAAGCTATGTTAGCTATCAATTTTAAATATCTTCCTCTTTTACAAGAGTGGAAATTGATAAACTCTTTGACCTTGAACCCATCGTTTACCATCAACTTGTTCATATTTTCTATTCTAATACCGTTTTGTGTTAAAAACCAAACTGAAACCGAAACCATAGGAATTCGTTCCTACCTTCTAGGACAATTCTTATATTGACTCGCTTACATAGCCAATACATTCGGATTATATAATGATGGGATTTCAAATGAAAAACAGGTTTAGGATCTCGTATAAAAGAAGGGATAGTGCAAGTGTCCTAGACTTTCATGAACGTTTTCTTCATCTAATGATTTCTTGGTGGTTTCGACCATCCGGAGGTCGTTATTCTACTCTTAGAGCCTTAGATTTTGGTGGTTACATTGTTTCGAAAACAATATTAAAATCAACCTACCTCAGATTATTTTTGCTGAAATTGTTAAAACCGTAAATCTTGTTCCTAACAAAAAAACTCTGTTCATCTCTTGTTTACGGTTGTATTTTGAGTAATCTATTTTCTAAAGCTGGGCTTAGAGTCGGTCTAGATGCCGTTTTTCCTTTTAAGAAACAAATTAACCTTCTTTCTTTAACGAGAGCGGGATGTATTAAGGATAAGGAAACCGGTGAATGGGTTCGATCTTCTGCAATACTCCGGGAGCTAGTTTTCACAAGCTCCACCCGAAGTTGACGAAGATCTCGAGCTTGAGCAATTAATGCGAGACATCGATGACCGAAGATGACGAGCATCCCGAGGAGGAGCCCAAAGAGCAAGCACAACAAACGCATCCAATGCCTCAATATTTCCAATCCTTTATGGAGACATTCGATTTTCGATACTCTACTATGGATTCGCGCTTTACTTCTATAGAGTCCCATTTATCCACAATGGGAGCTCAACAATTAGAAATTCTTCGGGAAATGTGTGCAAATAATGAAGCAGCTAACGCACGTATTAATGACCTCACTAACAAAATGGCCGCTATGCGAGCTCGTTTTCCTCCTCCTAATCCGGATATGTGATTCAATGTTTTGCTTGAACTCCAAACTTGTTGTTTTAACATTTTGAATATTTTGGAATGTTTGAATTTGTGGATTGATTGACTTTGAATTTGTTTGGATTCATGAATGGTTAGAAATTATCTATTTGGTGTGATTAAATTTATTCATTATTGCATCATTTACTTCATAATTAGATATATGACCAATTTTGCCATTTCACATTAATTATGAATATTGATTATGAAACTAATGGCTAACGTTTCTCTTGCTTGTGATCTTAGCAGCTTATATTATATATAATCAATTGGCTAAATGATTTCAAAACCTTGTTTAAATTCTTTAAAATGTCTTTTTGATTTAACAAAAAGGGGAGAAGTGTTAAGGTGTTTTTAAATGATAAATGAGAGAAGTTAAAGTAAGGGGGAGTAAATTTCAAAACTTGATTGATTTCAAAATCTTAAAATTACTAAAATGTTTTGTTATATCAAAAAGGGGAGATTGTAGAAAACATTTTGATATTTCGATATAACAAATTAAGTTAAATGAATTTTAAGATTTTCCAAATGATTTTCTAAGTATATTCGATAGAATTATCGAATATCAAACATTACTCCAAATCTTTCAAAGATCATTTTTAATCCTTACTCAAAGTGTAAAATTAAGTTTTAAACTTAAAACAATTTCAAAATAATTTTACAAAGTATTTCGAACCATTTCAAAGCCAAAAATTCCAGATTGCTTAGAGGGAACCGATTCCCCCTGAATGGTTTGGCTCCGAGAATTCCAGTATGCTCGGAGGGAACCGATTCCCCCCCAGGGGGTACGATTTCCCCCTTTTATAACGGTCGAAATATTTGAATTTTACACTTAGGGAACCGATTCCCCATAGGGGGTACCGATTCCCCCCACGCTCCAAACTGTTTTATTAATTGTTTTCACACTAAAACGGCTATATTATTTTCTCTAATTATCCCCAACATTCAAGTGATTCAAGGTGATTTAAGAAAGCTTAGAAGCCATTAATCAACAACAAGAAACATCAAGCAATTATAATCAAGAGAGAATCAAAGAAAGCATCAAACCTCAAGTTTGAGCATTTCAAGCCTATTTTTCATTCAATATTCATTTTTCTTTCAAGAACACTTATTGTGCTCAATTGTATTTATTCTTGAGTGTTCTTTCTTTGTTCTAGAATTGTGCAAACATATTTGCCTTGTGAGGTTTTTCTTGTAAGTTTGCAAATTTGTATTTCTCTTTGAGAAAAGAGTGTTCTCAAGAATTGGAGTATATCTTGAGGGTTTGTAAGGTTATCTCTTTGGCCTCAAAAGAAAGAACAAATTAGTGAATTTGTTGGAAAATCCTTAGTGTGGATAGCTAAGGTAGTGGACGTAGACTTTGGTTGATAAAGTCGAACCACTCTAAATCGCTGTGCAATTTCTTTCAATTTTCTACAAAAGCTTCCACCAAATTTTTTAATTGCCAATTCACCCCCCTCTTGGCCATATTCGTCAATCGATTAACTCAACAATCTCATTGGTTGTTGGCAATTCATCCGTTCTAATTTAGATAGGAAGACGCAACCGACGAGATTGACAACGTCATTAATTAGTGTTTCTCTGTGAGGGAGTTAAAAGAATAAGGGGAGGATGGTAGTGAAGAATGAAAAATTAAGTGATGATCCCCAATCTCAATCGTGGGTGAAATGCATATATAATGATCCTAGCTGATGGTATCACGCAAAAGGTGATTATGAATATTCGTAGGTAAGTAGACTAAATAGATATTACAGTCAGATCTTGAATTTCATTACTATATAACATAGACATGTTAGATTTCTTATCTATGCATTGCAACTGATCATTTTTCAGAGGTTAATATAACAAATTATCTTTTTAATTGAGGGAATGTCATAAAGTGACTTGAACTGAACTATACGTTTAAATATGTCCATTGCATTTATAGGACCATTTTTTAAAAACTTTGATAATGATTGCTTTTAAGCGGATGAGAATATGCACGTATAGCATGTTGTAAATGGTGTATTGTAAAGGTGTTAACACCATTGGAGATAGACCATGCTCTTGAGCTAGGGGAAGGTTAGGTTAAAGGTTCTTAATTTTATTTTGTTTATGTTGTGTTCTCTGTAAAGTTTATGTGAAATTCTTTTTTTGTCAATATTTCTCATCGATACGATAAAGAAAATCATCGTAATAGGGGTAAAGAAACTTGAGAAAAGATTGAAGTGATTTGGTCTCTAATAAAAATTTTGTATGATATTGTATCCAACCAAGGTATTGGTACCATATAGATTTTTCAAACCCAAAATTCTAAAAACTAGTTGGAGGTATTGGTGAATGACATAGAATTCCAAAAAGTGTTAATACTTTAAGCCAAATATTTGTAACCCCTCAGGACCAATGCAGGTAACCCGATTGATCTGGAGTGTCAAATTAGGGTCATCGGAGCGACCCACTGTAAAAATAGCAGAAAATTTAGAACTTCTTAACTGGATGTCGATAGATGCACTGGTACGATTCTTTTAACCAGAAAAGGGTGACTAACAGAGTGAGCTTTGGAAAGTTCAGTAATACAGAACTACCAGATGATGCTGAGAACGTGCAGATAGAGATAAACATATACTTCCTTATTGGTTTTGACATTAACAGATTTTTAGGCTGAGCTGAGGTCTCATTGATATTCAGGTAGTACAGATATATTCAGTTCAGATGGAAATATTTGGGATGTTTAGGTTCAGGAGATCATAAAGGTTTTCTAGTGTGTTCCCACAAAACCATATAACTTTTCAGCTCTTTTTTAAAACATATATTTTTTAAAATGAACATTACCCCCATCTGTCACGAACAAAATGTGTATTCCCCAGAACTATACAAACCCGTCACATCCAGTAAGGCCCTGAGCACAAAGCCGAGAACCTGCAAGTATTCTTCCTCAAACAATACCCCCAATAAAACATGTTCCGTCCGTAAATGGATATATCAAAATCAAAACATAATTCAGGTCAAGTATCAAATCAGAATCCAAGTCATGTATCAGATCAGAATCCAAGTCATGTATCAATCAGAATTCATGTCAGTATCAGATCAGAATTCAGGTCATATCATAGCAGAATTCAAATTGAAAATCAGATAAAATATTCATGTGATTAGGGACACACTAGAGTTACAGATATTATTCAGAGGTACTGGATAATCTTAAGGCAGAGAAACACAGATCTTTAGTATACCGATAGAATGTCAGAATTTAGAATCACTATAGGAAGAGTTCAATAACTGACGGAAATCATCAGTTATTCAAAATTTGATTTGAGATGATAATGAAGAAATTAAGGTTCAGACATTTATAATCTGTGTCAATCTATCAGATTATCAAACAACTCGAGATGAACAACTCACAGAACTGATGCTTGTTAATTTGTCAATTCATTGACCTTCCAGGGTATTTACTCTTTAATACCAAATATTCTTGTCCTAAATCATCTTCTGAGTCATCACTGAATAGATTTTAAGGAGAAGAACAAATATTATAATGTTCTTTATTTTATTTCCAAGTTCAACTATACCAGGAATGCTAACGTACTGATTTTGGTTCATAATCCATAGGGATGATACATCATGTAAGTTCATCCAAGTTTCCAGGCTTATCCCAATCACTTACTTAATCCTCAGTCCTTGAGGTTAATTAGTTCATTTAACATTCAAGTCCATTCCAGTTACTTCGGGATTTTCCAGAGTAATTCAAATGTTTCCTGAATTTTAGATACAAATTGTACTTCTGTGCCATTCAATTTGGTCTTTGTGGTTGATTTATCGAACAAACATCCAATTCATATACTGAATGCGATCTAGAGTTGAGCTGAATACTTCCAAAATTATCATCGAGCCAAACTTGAGTAGACGAAACACATTCAAGTAATATCTATGCAGTTCAGGTACTGACATATCATTAAGGTTGATCAACTCACTTAAGTTGTGTTACATAACTTTTAAGGGTTGTACAACACCTATATTTACTTGGATTTCTTAATTAATCCAAAATATTTACTTAGTCTAGGCCATAAGGGTATTTTGGTCATTTTGATGTTCAATTATTATATATTGGGTTGGAGATGATGATGAAACCCTAGTTGGGTTTAGGGTTATTATTGGGCCGGGTTTGGAGTTGGACTGGATCGGGTCTTCGGGTTATTGTAAATGGGCCTAAGGTTTATTGTATATTGGGCCTGAAAATAAATAAAATTATTTAATATTATTATTATTATAATATGAATAATAAAAAATAATTATAATAATAAAAAAAAAAGGGGCAAAAACTTAGTGTCTACAGTTGCCCTCTTTGCTCATTCTTATGTTAACAAGAATAGAAGAAAGACGAAAAAACAATAAGCTTTTTGTCCAATTGACTTCTCTTGATTAAGACGGAGTTGTTGAATCCTCAAGTGATGGATTTGAATCTTTGTTGAAATCTTTTCTAATCTCTAGAATTCCTGTCAATATTCAATATCTAGATAAAATGTGAAATGAATGCAAAGAAGTTTGTTCGAAAGGAACTATCTCAGTGAGATAAAATTTGTTTTAAGGGACATTGCTGATTCGAAATATCGTGAATCAAGCAACGAAAATGTTGAAACATTCTGCCCGAAGGTCTTATGAATGACCCGAAGGACTTACAAATCAAGAAACCCCCGAAGGCTTAGTTTCTTAGTTTTCAATGAACCCTTTTATTAGGCTTAGCTTCCTTTACAATCTTTTGAGATTAGAAAACCCCTAAAGGCTTAGTTTCTAAAATCTCATTTGAAACATCCTACATTGAAGGTCTTATGGATGACCCAAGGATTTATCATCTTACTCGAAAGGCTTACAGATGGCCCGAAGACTTACAAATCAAGAAACCCTCGAAGGCTTAGTTTCTTAGTTATCAAGAACCCCTTTGTTAGGCTTAGCTTCCTTTAATAGCTCTTTTGAGATAATTAGTAAACCCCCAAAGGCTTAGTTTCTAAAATCTCATTTGAAAACATCCTGCACTGAAGATCTTATGGATGACCCGAAGGCTTTATCATCTTGCTCGAAAGGCTTACAGATGGCCTAAAGGATTTATAAATCAAGAAACCCCGAAGGTTTAGTTTCTTGGTTGTCAATGAACCCCTTTATTAGGCTTAGCTTCCTTTAATAGCTCTTTTGAGATAATTAGTAAACACCCAAAGGCTTAGTTTCTAAAATCTCATTTGAAAACATCCTGCACTGAAGGTCTTATGGATAACCCGAAGGCTTTATCATCTAGGGAAATAGTTTACTAAGTAAGAAACTTTGGAAATCATTTTCTTACTATTCAACAATTTTATTTCAAAAAAGATTAAAAGAGAAACTTTGGAAATTATTTTCTCATTTTCGAAATAACTTGTTGATTGGGTAACATGCCCCATTTCAAAATTTTTCTTCTGTGGATTGCGTCCATCTATTCTTCAGATTTGTGTGATTCCTGCATTCGAGGTTTGAATTATACCTTCTTCTTGTAAGGTATTTTGTTATCATGAATCGTCTTTTTTCATATAAAAACCTGTAAAACTCGTGTTTGAACGCAATCAAATATATCAATATAATGCATTTTCTATTATGCAAATGATGTTCTTATGAATGCATGAATGTTGATGCAATCTTCATTTGATTTCAAAATGGCGAATTTGATCTTCTTCCACATGATCAATCCTTTATAGGGTTTACTTAGGATATCAGTGTAGCAACTTATGTTATCAAGCTTTCATTTCTGAAGAACCATTTGATCAACTTGTATCTTTGTGTCTTCTTTGTTTCATTAAAGTCTCAAAAGAAATGTTTCATTTATGGAACTCTTGCTGTAATTAGAATTATGACCTTGTTGTGATAAAACCAGTTTTCTTCGCCTGAACTTGTGTAGAAATCCTATAAATCTTTCATCTTTGAAAAGAGAATATATCATATTTGAAGAGAGAATCTATCATCTTTAAAGAATGTAGATGTAAATATGCCCAACTCAGCAGGGATTAATTAGGAGAACAGTGTCTATTCTGATTTGACTCTTGAAACACATCATAAGGAGGATTTATCCTAATTCATTTCATGTCTCTATATCTAATTGGATCTCGAATAAAGCCACCAAACCATATCATGTCGAGATGTTTAACAACAACCTACTGTTCAATATTAGTTGGTTCCACTAGTTTCTTGTTGTTGAAATTTCAGCTTCCCTTCTGTGGAAAGAAATCTTCATCATATCACTTCTAACCTTGGGGTTGAAGAAAACAAACTTCATCTTAGGTCTATAAATGGAAACACCATATGATCGCAACATTGGTTCAACACTATAATCACTGGTTCATAAAACATTTGACAACACATTCATCATTTTCTGTGGCTTCTGTACAGATGTTCGCAAAAGATTTGACAACATATTCATCTTTTTCTGTGGCTTCTGCACAGACGTTCGCAAATTTTGACAACACATTCATAATTTCCTGTGGTTTTTGCACAGATGTTCGCCAGTGAAGCTCTTTGCATAATGTTTAGAGCTATTGTATGATGTCACAAGACCACTTGAGAACAAAACTTAGTGGGAATACAAATGGGACGCTTTGGCTTGCCAGCATTAAATGACTAGAATAATGCAACTTTATGATGAACAAAGTAAATATGTATAATCAGTTCCAATGTCACTATTTCACCATTTTCATTCTTTATAGCTTTCTGTCTCATTGGAAATATTTGCTCAAATCAATGATCTTAATACATGATGATGTGGGCCTTCAGCATGCCCCAGTATTTACTTATATGAATGTTAAAAATGTATTCAAAATTGTTTATTGCTGATGTGAGCCTTCAAAATGCCGCATGTGTCATTTCTGCCTGAAATGGGCCTTCAAAATGCCCCAAATTTTCATATTAATGTGAGCTTTCAAAATGCCCCACATATATCATTTCTAGTTGAAATAGACTTTCAGCATGCCCCTTTAGAACAAAGTAATCATTCTTGATAAGTTGTTGATAATGTCACAAAGAGCGTTTACAAGTGCAATTCTCCAGACTTTCTGGCTTATTGAACCACTTGCTTTCAAGAATGTGAAATACTTCATCATTCTGGCCTCGTTTATTCTTTTTTTCTCCAATAGAGGTAGAATAGGCATCAACTTACTTCAAAGACCTTCATCATTTGAGACTGTACTGTTTGAAAATGTTTTTCCTCCTTTCTTTATCGAAGAATGAAAGAATTTTATAAAATATTGCTTCTTACAAGTTCACAATAGAATTAAATCATAAGCATGAATTCAAAGAATATCAAAAGAATCATTAACTCTTTATGCTTGAGAATTATAACACTTTGAAAAGTATCAAAATTTGGTTTGGTTTCATGATGGCTTTCATATTTTCTATGATTACATATATTTAATATGTCACTCATCTCTCGCTCTTTGTGAACTTTTCCACATGCCTTACTTTAAGGACTTGGTATTTTGACCTGATGCGGACAAAATGACGTAAATAGGATTGCCAATTACTAGACTATCTAGAATACCTCTATTTCAATTCTATGAAATTTTCCATTTGTGTAAGCTTTGTAAACTTTAGCAAAAGCAGTGTGAAAATATCGGTCTAAAAATGAAATTTCTGAGTGCTCGTGTGAGGTTGACTATAACAGGTGTTTCGTAATAACCTCTCTTTTTCTCTCTTTTCTTTTCTTTTTTTCTTTTCTTCTTTTTGCTATTTGAAACTTATCCATAAAGTCAGGGCGATTTACCAATTGCTCTAGAGGGGAAACTTTATTGCATATAATAGTATAACAGACTAGCTGAATATTATCCATAAAGCTGGGGCTATTAACCAATTGCTTTAGGGGGACAACTCAAGCATAACAGACTAGCTGAATATTATCCATAAAGTCGGGGCGATTAACCAATTGCTTTAGGGGGGCAACTTAAGCTTTATTGTATATATAATATAATATGAGTATACGGCTCCAACTTCTTATGCTTATTAAGAAGAACTTGTTATAGTCTAGGTGTTTTGGTGGAAGTCATAAAATTTCTTCGTTAGAGTTCAATTCTCAAGCATCTGACTTAAACTATATTTACCTATTTGTGAAGATTACGTTCATCATCGAACGTCATCAATAGAAAAATACTCTAGTCAGTTTTGTAATGTAATACACAAACGATGCCCCATGTTGTATGTTCATATATATAAATACCAAGCCTTTTTTATAATTCATTTCAATAGGAGAATGCTATCTCATATTTGTAATAGATAGTGTTTGGGTATATTTCTTCTCATGTAAGGTCAAGGGTCCTTGTTTTTCCAGTTTTCAATCTTGATATTTTGTCAAAGATTATAATTCTAATCATGAAGAGTTTTTTAATCTCGTTGATATTCAAAGTACTGCAAGATTGCAAAATTGATTCAATGTTCATAACCTTAAAAGCAACACAAATTTATTTATTGCACAAAAAGCAGAGAAATGAACAAAAAACAAGTTCAAACAGGATGCTGAAAATAGAAAGATACTATAGTGGTAGATAACAACTTCTACTTGTTTATTTAGCATGCCCCATTATTTCTTATAATGTTGGGAGTGTAATCAAACCAGGTCATTATCCTCATTTGCCCTCTATTTCTTGATCATGTTTTGTGTCAACTTCTTTGGATAAACCTTTAGATGCACAAATCTCTCGTTCTTCCTGAGCAGTTTCTTGGTAAAATCTCATCATCATTTTTTTCTTCCCTGACTGGAAATTGGGCTCAATTTTAGATCCAAAAAAATTTCCTTGGTGATGACAGTTCTGTCTTGGTTATGAATGCTCATTGCAGCTACAATTGTGATAGTATTCACCAGACTCCTTAAATTTCCCCCTGCCTCACTTGTTTTCAGAAAATCTGATATAGGTGTCTGAGGTGTCTTCTGGGTTACATCTGCCCCATTCATTCTTAGACCTATGGGCCAATCTCGAATTACCTTTCCTTTCATTTCTTCATTTCTCATATCTTTCTCATTCTTTAGTATCAGAGAAGTATCGGGAGTTGAATCTACCATATATACTTCACTTGTTTTGACATTATTAACTCTATTTTGGGGATTGATTCCCAATTGTCTGACCAAAATAGACAGATTATTAACATCCACTTCTATGATTCCCTGAACCACAAGGTCTTGAACTTGTCGTTTGAAGTTACCACAATTCTTGATGGAGTGTCCTCGGGCTCCAGCATGATATTCACAAGAAACTTTCTTATTATACCAACTTGGGTAAGGAAGTAACAAAGGCTTAGCCCGACATGGAGTAATAATCTGGGCTTGGAGCAACTTGTAATATAACTTACAGCACAAAACTGAAGGAAACTTGGGTAGAAATTCTTTGACCTAATTTTTCCTTGTCATCATCTTGAAAACCTTGTGAAAGATCGTCTAGATTTTTGCTTTGTTTAGCTTTCTTCAATGGCACTTAAACTTCTTCAATGCTTCTCTTCAACTTGATCTTGGTTGTGCCGATTTTTGGAGACTTATTGGATTTCCACATTCCCTGACAAGTTCCTGGTCATATGTTTTCATCGCATCAGCTATACCACTAACATTCATAATCACATTCAAATATATTACAACATGATCCTCTAAGCATTTCTCTTCATGTTTCATATCATTCATCATGACCATTAATTTGGTTATTTGTTCTTTTGAATCAGCCTAACTTTTTTGCTTGATCAATCATCTCTTGTTGAGTCTTGATAAGTTGCTCTTGGAGTTTCTCGATTTTACAAACCCTTGCTAAAATATCATTCATGGCTCTTATCTTTCTCTAGGAAGACCAAGTTAACTCCAATTTGATTTCGAAAATTATGCATGGAATCCTCCATGAATTATTCTCATATTTTCATGATTAAATGCATGTAATATAGTTTAAAACTAACAAAATACGAATGCATGATATAATATTGAAACTACAAATGTAACTAAGCAAGGATGCGAATGTAAATGCAAATGCAAATGCAAAATGAAAATGCAAATGTATGTATGAAAAAGGTGTTACTCAAGAGTGATCATCTTAAAACAACCTTCATCGAACACAAAAGTTTCGGTACATCAAATAAAACTTTACATATAGGGATAGCTTTCACTCCTAACTTCAATAAAACTTTACATATAGCGGATAACTTTCACTCCTAACTTTAACAAAACTTTATATATAGGGGATAGTTTTCACTCTTAACTTCTCTAAAGCCAAGTTAGTTTCATTCATGCTCAAAGTTGAGTTATCAATCTGCTTCAATTCCTTGTAAAGTCAGCTAAGCCTATCAGCTTATGAGTCATATTGCTTGTCTGGATAATAACTTTTTCCATGACATTGTCTTTTTCCTTAATTTTCTGTGTCAACTTTCGAAGTTGTAGGCAATGTTGCTCATTCTCCATTGTGATGGAATCTTTATGGTTACAGAGTTCTTGGATAAGATCTTCATGTATGTTGCAGCTCTTTTTCAGTTTGATGACCCCTGTTATCCACTCTTCTGGGGTGTTTCCTATGCCAACATTTTGAAAGGCTTGACTGATCTTTTGGAAATCCTCACACATAATTTTCATATTTTTACTTAATTTCTTGTTTTCATCCTTCAAATAACATGCTTGAGTTTCATAAAAACCTCCTTTATTCTGAATGCCCCTATTGATATTCTTACCGTCGAATACTTTTGGTATCAATCTAACAATATCTTTGGGGAATACTTTTGGTATCAATCTAACATGATCTTTGTGTGCATAGCTCTCTTCTATCCTCAGAGTTCCCTCAGAATGCCATTCCTTGGATGCACCATAGTTTGCTTGATCATAAAACTTTTTTTTCCATTTATGAAAACTTTTCAATTTGATGAACACTCTCTCGAATCAACACCTTCTGGTTATGCCATGATCATGTAATGCAAGCAAAAGAAATCAATATAAACAAATTAGAGCAAAATAAAATGTATCTTCGAAATAGATAAAAATAAGAAAAAAATAAAATGGTTAGTACCAATTAATGAAAAGAAAATATTATATCTATCATGGTATTTATATATAAATTCTAACCTCATGCTTTATAGTTCAATGCTTTGTTTGGAAAAACTAACCTAACCGCATGATTATTAGTTCACATGCATTTATTCAAAAAAAATAAATGAAAAGACAAAAGTTAAGAGTTTATTTCTTCTTTGTGTACACCTACGAACAAAGTGTCAGTAATGTCTAAGATCGGGTGAATTTGTATGGTTTATTATATGCAAGGTTTCAGTTTTATGAGTAAAGGTACTCGAATTATCCTTGTTGATGCCCCATTGGGCTGTCAAACCTCAATCCTGGTTCATTACAGACTTAAGCGGATCGAGTTCAATTCGAGGGGACACACTTCCCTATGCCTGACACGGAGAATAAATTCTCACGAAGACATAGAGTATTTGAACCCCGAAAGCTACTTGCTAGGTCTAACACGGAGAATAAATTCTCACGAAGACGTCGCTTTCACTCCCACTTAAAAGGGAAAAGAGCTCGAGTATAGAGCTTATGTTATGCAATGCAAGTGTTGTGTGTGAGGAAAAAGTTTTACACAAAAATTAATATCTAACAAGTAATTAAATACAAACATTAATATACAAAGAAAAATTGAAAGAAATAAAAATAATCATAAATTAAATAAAATTGAATTCTTAATTAATTATAGACTTAGGTGACCAGGGTCCCCAGTGGAGTCGCCAAGCTGTCGTAACCGGTTTTCGCCCGAGTACAATTTTTCTTGGCGGAAAAATATGTGAATAAAATAAATGGTTTTTATGAAATGTTTTGGGAGTCGCCATCGACCTTTTTGGGTAAGGTAGGCCGAATACCTAAAAACCATCTTTTAAAAGAATTTTTAAGAAAAAACTATTTAAAAGATAAAGTGGTCTGCGTATAACAAAAAATTCATTCTTTTTAGTAATAAAAAGGGATTTGTGGTTGGTTACGTTTGAGGAAGATTAACACCCCCACAACGCCCAAAATTGGTACCCATTGATTATAAATTGTCTCTAATAATAGAATTTAAGAGTTTGAATATAAATTTAATTTATGATCCTCTTATTCCAGATTCAATCGTATAATTATAAAGACAAATATATTAAAATAATTTTTATAAAACTAAAGTAAATATATATATATATATGGAGTTTTATAAATAAGGCATTCATTTATTTACAAATATCAGAAAAATACATCTAATTACTTTAAGACAGTCCCTTTCTTTAATATTAAAAAATAAATAAATATTAATAAAATATGATAATTTTAATGTAAATAAAACTAAATTAAATATAATATTTTATTCATTTAAAAATATCATAAAAAGACATCTAGTTACTTTAAGACATTACCTTTCTTTAATATTAAAAAATAAATAAATATCAATATTTAATCAAATTATGAAATTGTTCAAGTAATGCTTACATACACATGCATAGAATTAAAATGAAATGAACATAAAAATTAAAGTACTTAATTAAAAAATATTGAAACAAAAGGGGTAATAATAAAAATAAAATTACAATTACAATTAAAGATCCAAAAAATATAGTATTAAATTGCAAAATATATAAGTTAATATCCCTGATTCGAATTATTATGAAATATAATGATGAACAATGTAATTTAACCATAATTAATTATTTGGGATTAAAATAATAATTATAAAAACAATAGGGACTAAACATATTATTTTACCCTATATATATAAAATACAGATAATGACTAAATTATAAATAAAATAAAATGTAAATACTAAATTGAAATGATTAGAAGTTGATTGCAGTGACTAATTTGCAAAGAGTACAAACTTAGAGTGACTGCGGACGAGGTTTTCCCATGTGGGAAATTACACAGGTACCCCCCAAAATGACATTGTTTGGGAAGGGGTTTAAATACCCTTTTAACTGGCCCTTTGGAGCCATTTTCCTCATTTTTCCTATTTGGTTCTCTCTCTAAGGAGAGAACACTCTCCCTTCTCTCTAGTCTTCCCTCACCGGAGGGAAGATAGCTGTCGGTCGGCCGCCGTACGCTGCCGTTAAAATCGTCGCGGCCACCGTCGTCGGTGGTCGAAAATTTCCAAATTACCCTAGGATATAGATCACGTCGTTCTAAGGCCGAATCCGGCCTCCGTTTCCCTTAAAAAACTCATAATCGGAATAGATCTACGATTATACCTTCGGATTTTGAATGCTTCGGAGGCACGTGTTAGCGCGTGGAGACTTCGGTGACAGGCTTCTTCCTCGGTAAATGTCTCTCCTCTTTTGATTTGTTGTTTGGTTGTGTTTTGCTGGTATTCGTCGTTACTGTTCTTGGTGGCTTGATGTGTTCGTCGTTGTTGTTGTGTTCTTTTTCTTGCAGGTTCGTCGATGGACTTTATAGCCATTGAAGTACGTCCTTCGAACCGGGTAATATGGCTCATTTCGGTAAGTCACCAAACTGTGGTGGTGACTCACCTGAGAGCAGCAACGTGACAGCAGGCGTAGACCTTCTGGAGGCTTCGGTTGAGACGTGACAACAGCTGGCTGAGGTGGAGGCGGCAGCGGTTGGTGGCAACATAGGCGGCGGCCATGTGGCCCTAGGGTTATGATACCCTAGGGTTTTCTGGCTGGAAGCATCAGGACCGTTGGATCTGGATCTCTCCAGATCCAACGGCTGCACTCACTGGCGGTTGGAGCTGAGATGATGAAACCTTAGTTGTGTTTAGGGTTACTGTTGGGCCGAGTCTGGACTTGGACTGGATCGGGTCTTCGGGTTATTGTAAATGGGCCTTGGGTTTATTATATATTGGGTCTGAAAATCAATAAAAATTATTAAATAATAATAATAAATAATTATAATAATAAAAACAATAAAAAAGAAAAATGGGCAAAAACTTAGGTGGTGTTTGTTTTTATTGTGTAAGGTATGCAAAGCTCTTATGCCTGCGCCGCGCAGACCACACACAGACATTGGGCTTCGCAGACCGTTTGTTTTTTAGAAGACAGAAGCTCTTCAAACTTCTGTGCGAGCTCTTCTTGATGCAGACATGATTTTATGTCTTCAAAGGTCTTCAAAGGTCTGCGGGAAAATTAAAATCATTTAAATCTATTTTAAAATTTATTTTAAAATATATATTGATTTATTTTAAAATATGGATTGATTTATTTTAAAATATGGATTGATTTATTTTAAAATATGGATTGATTTATTTTTAAATATGAAAAATTTATTTTAAATATGGATTGATTTATTTTAAATATGGAATTTATTTTAAAATATGGATTGATTTATTTTAAAATATGAAAAAAATTATTTTAAAATATGAATTGATTTATTTTAAAATATGGAAAATTTTATTTTAAAATATGGATTGATTTATTTTAAAATATGAAAAAATTTATTTTAAAATATGAATTGATTTATTTTAAAATATGGAAATTTTTATTTTAAAATATGGATAGATTTTTTTAAAATATGGATTGACTTATTTTAAAATATGGATTGCTTTATTTTAAAATATGGATTGATTTATTTTAAAATATGGGAAAATTTATTTTAAAATATGGATTGATTTATTTTAAAATATGGATTGATTTATTTTAAAATATGAATTGATTTATTTTAAAAAAAATTATTATTGTAGTTGTATGAATTATTTAAATTTCAGTATTATAAAACTAAAATTATTTAAATTTCATTATTGCAAAACTCTTTTAAGTTTAAAAAATCAGTTTATTTTATATTTCAGTTTATTTTAGCAGTCTACAGACGTTAAAAAACAAACAGTCTTCTTCTTGCAGACTGCAGACTTTTGGTCCACCTCTTCTACTGCAGATGTCTACAGATGTGGTCCGTAGACTGCAGACCTTTTACCTCTTCAAAAACAAACCACCTTAGTGTCTACAGTATCTACTTCATCTTGTTATGTCAATCCTCTTTATTACTTTGGTCGCATTTGTGGAATAAACCAGCCATCACAAAAGTTGCACCATCAATATCAAAAGTCTGGAAAAGGTTATACTGGCATAGAAAAGAAAAGAAAAAGGGTTGGTCATTTAGGATTTCACTCGAACAGGGCAAGTGTGATAAGACGAGCTCGGCGAGGTGTAAAGCTTGATGAATATGATTGTTCTAATTGACTAGAGACTTCGACTTCGGCATCTACTAAGCTGACAATGTTGTAAGCGATTGGGATTTGTTACTAGTAACTGAAGTGAAGTTGTGTCAGCATAGGTTGGTTGAATTAGTTGAGTATACACTAGAACTTTGGTAAACTATGAACTTGGTTATTCTCCTTATTGGCTGTCTAAATTTCACGTTTCTGGTAAACAAAACTCTAGATCAGTAGTGGCTGCATGTAGATTGAAGACTAAATAGGTACTGTAGATATGCTATGGTTCATACATTATATAGAAACCATATCATGATTGAATCACTGGATACATATACGTGTGTGTTAAATATCTTGACATTATTGGTTTTTCAGGCGATGGTTCAGTGAACATTCCCTGCTCAAAGTAAGTATTTCTGATCTTAGTCATAGAATTCACTTTGAATTTATAGCTCTTGTAGAATTTCTTCACTTTCCCGGTTTTTTTTTTAAATTTATATATGATGGTGAACAAATAAAGGTATAGCCTAATTTGCCAGCACGCCTCTACTTGCATCGAAGCATAAAGATGCTAGGTTTTTTGCTTAACTGTATCTGTTCATCAGCCATACGGTTGAATATGAATTGTTTCCCTCTAGGACCCCAAGAAATAGAAATGTATGAAAGTAAATGTTTCGAGCACATGTGTAGGCCAAGCAATAGCAGGTTTAGATTGGGTTGTTTTAGGGTTTAAATTGTTCAGGATTGTTTTGTTATGGCGCATTAGATTTTAGTATTTATGAATTTGAAAATCTCCTATTTTGGATCCTTTGAGTTTGAAATACCATAGGTGAATTAGTTGTGTTTGAATAGTTTTAAAAATTACACAAATCCTTCTAAGCCTTTCAAAAAATATTTATGTCACCAAAAGAACTCTCTCTATTTTGGGAACAGCTGTCAAATTACTTCCAATTTATATCCGAATCGATTATATCCCCCAAGGATCACCCCCAATATCAATATCTATGTCACCAAAAAGAAATTCTCTTTGTTTTTTTTAGAACGACTGTCAAATTGCTTCAAATTTATATTTGGACCACTAAGGATCACCCCCAAGTCAATATCTATGCGAGCATCCAATTGCATTTAGCATTTTTACTACAGATTGGTAACCTTTTTTTTTTTTTGCAGAAATCTCATATTCCCTTCTTTTACAATGTAGATAAACCGCATATTTTAATTTAGAGAATCAATTAATTATTGCTTATAAATAGAAGTATCATTTTAAATTGAGAACAAATCCATGAAGTAAAAATGAATTATCTAGCAAGTGAGCAATTGGGGATATGAGAAATCTTACAAATTATTTATTATCTACCCTTTTGCTTTGAGGAGTACAATGGAGTCTTTGTTCTTATTTTACCTAAATTTTATAAACCAAAATAATTTCGAGCAATACTATGTTTTTAGGATGTTGAAAACCGAAACATGCATTAGTTTATTGATAACATACAAGAAATGAAATAATTAATTGAAGTTGAAATATACTCTTCAATGATGCGCTAGCTAACCAATAGAGACTAAATGGATAAGGACAATTGTAATAGAAGTATGTTTTATTTTAGACACTAATCACTTTCTTTACTACATGAGCTTCATGAATCGACATTCTCTCTGAACCGCTTTTGATTCATCATTAATAAGCATGTCGAAAACGGATTATAACTTCCCTTGGTAGCTTGATAGTGAAGCACCTACACCAACAAATGACAGTTTGCACCGAACATCATGAATCCAGAAGAAGCAACACCTTAGTTCACAAAGTTATGCACAGTGATATTAATGGATACTTGCTTCCTTCATTTTAATAGAAGAAGAGGAATTGAACTTGAAATGATTGTTGTTGGATCCTTTGGCATTTAATATTTCGATGTCGAAGCACCAAACTTACCATGATTCCCTACTTGGTTGCAACATAAAATACAGAAGGAAGAAAATCAAAGGAGGATAGAATCTGAAGTCTGAACAACAGCATAAAATGCATTGCATCATCAATGTATCAAAAAATAGTGATCTCTAGTGAGGTAATTCCTATGGGTAACACATAATATCCCTTATGTAAGTGTGCCTATAGTAGTAAAAGAGCAAAGTATGGAGGTCACGGATGCATGCCATTATCAATGATCATCTTGACATTTCAAGTGGCCTCATTTGTGTTGAGAGGTTTAGCAAGTTGAGGATATCCAGAGATTGACATTCCTTTGGGTGTTGTCCAGCTATGGTAGTTTCATCAACATGGCGCTCATAACCTGCTTTCTTTTCCTTTGTTTATGGGATTTCATGTTGCAGTGTTTGACAGGGTAGGGCATGATTGATGAGTAACAAATAAAAGAAAAAAATAGAATAAGGTAGTGTACCTGTACAGTGTAGATCTCTTTGACTGAAGTTGTGGAGAAACAGGACAGCATGCACAAAAGTGTACGTCTCTTTGACTGAAGTGCAGCAAGCAAAAAGCACCGAGTAAAAATATCTGAGTGAGTCTAATCAAAAAGTGAAATTCAGATTAAGGCTTACAATTCTGACTTTCAGTCTTGGTCCATTGCAACATTCCTATCGACAAATACTTGAAAATCTTGAATAGAATGCAGCAGAATAGTTGAAGCAGCAGATCCAGAGAGAGCAAATGAGCCTATCATTTCAATTAAGCGCTAAAATACTAAGTGAAAAAAAAAATTGATTATCTATAAATCAATCCCTTCCATTTATTTCAATCTTAAAACCAAGGATCTTATTCTTACCTGTTATGGTAGAGATAAAACAATAAAAGAAAAAGAATTGGTGAAAGCTAGTTTGAAAATCTAAATGATGCATTCTCTTTCTATATCAATAATAATATAAAATGAATTTCTCCTTGATCAACCAACACAATTTTGAGAGTTTTCCAAATAAGAACACATTTACAATGCACACATGATGTTATACTACGTGGCCGTGGCACCCAAACAAAGTTTCTAAACAACAATGTTTCATTCTAAACTTTAAAGCATCCTAAATTAAATGAAGTTCTATTGCTGAGAATTCTGTGCTGTTGACACAGATGAAGGTTGGTTGTAAAAACCTTCAGAGACTTGGAAACTCTGGTAAGAATTATTAGTTAATGCTGTCGGAACTGGGGAGATGCCAGTCATTGCACCCCCAACCATTGAATAACCGGGCAAGGAAGGCTGCAGTGATGGGGTCATGCTGTAGCTATGTGCCGCATCATTTACTGATCCAGCACTTGGCATGTACTGGGACACAGCATATGGCGCCATTGCCGGCAGCGGTGCCAAAGATGGAGGAGGTGGCAGCACTTCGTTTGGAGTTAACTGCTGGGTGGTGACCACAACATTCTGAGATGTCCTGTATGATTCATCATTCTCAAGCTTAGGCCTCTTCTCGGAAGGGTAATCGACAGAAGATCCTTCAATGGGATTTCTAATGACACCCTCTGAAGCAAGGGAAGAGAGGACATAAGAAAGCACCTCGGCAGAGGATGTCGAAGCAGTTAGCTTTGCTGCCACTGCAGCTGCTGCAGATTTCCTAGGATCTTCCTCAGAGTGGCCAGAATTATCAGGATAAGATACTTGCTGGGCATACATAACAGGAGCCGATTGTTCTGTAGGTGCTGGAATAAAACTTTGAGGTGCAATGGACGCGTGAGACTCCTTTGACCTTTTCTCAGATACTAACCCGGGATTGTCACAGTTTAATAACTGTCTGCATATATTACCAGCCTGTTCCGATCGGGACTGTGCAACCTGTAAAATGTTATGTATAGAAGTTGTGATAATGTTAACTGGATTTTGAACGGATATATAGAAGTGAAAGGTTCATAATTTCAACAATTAAACTTAAAAAGATCAGATAGTATAGTGTCAAACCTGAAGCTGAGAACGGACTTGCTCTAGCTTCAATTCCTGACAGCAAAAGCAAATCAGCATTATGCTAACATCATCAATATGTTACTTTAAAGGGATTAGTCTAACTAACCTGCTCCTGCAGAGCCTCCCTCAAATTTGAGACAAGGCTAACTCTTGATAAGGCAACAGCCGTTAGCTGCTCAATACAGTCTCTCAATACAGCATACTGAATTTGCACCTCCTCTGCAGGTGTCGATCCACGGAACTGCCCTGTTTAAAAGAAATTTGACATTTTAGGGGAAAACAGGCATCCTAATTTGTATTTCATAATCAAAATCTTGAGATGTTCCGAATGTTGATTGAACAGAAAAATATTTTTCTTAAAGAAGAAAAAGATGAAACGAGGATCATGAACAATAGTTGAAGTTACTAACTCTCCTTGAGCAACTAAAGGAATAATCCATGTATGTTAACAGCATGAGCAATAAAGGTCATACCTGAATTGACATCAGTACTAATTTCCTTATCTACTTTCTCAATACAACTAATAGCATTCCTACATTTGCTGAATATTACATCTTCATCCATCTGACTACCATAAGAACGTTATAGCCTGAAACTATTTTCTCCAGTGTATTTCCAACAGGCTGCTTCTGCTAGCAAGGATATAAAGCAGAAATGACATTAGGCCATGAAACGAACATATAAATGCAGGGGGAAAAATGATGTCAGCATGGAATTTATCTCACCAGCTTGAGGCTTATGTTCCTGTCATTCGATTATTACTTTCTGATTGTCTGCCAAAAAGCTCTTCCTTAAGAATTTGTCCTCGAGAACCAAATACTTTTCTCTCTTCCCAAATACTGATCTGCATTTCAAACAGCAAAAGGAAAAGTTTGTCATATGGCAGTACAGAATTAAAGCAAACATATGTTTCTCGAAGAAACAAATATAACAACCAACCACAATGTAGCAATAAAATGTAAATAACATAACAGGCATTGGCAATTACTGTGCCATTAACAGCCATTCATTTGTCACAAATTGG
Organism: Hibiscus syriacus; assembly: GCF_006381635.1. NCBI lineage: Eukaryota > Viridiplantae > Streptophyta > Magnoliopsida > Malvales > Malvaceae > Hibiscus > Hibiscus syriacus. The sequence goes on along the minus strand of NW_024062861.1, from coordinate 1,329,635 downwards.
ACATGCCACACACCAAAATAAACACCAAGCCAGTTAACTAGATCTAGAAAAATAGAAGTAATAAAAATAGATCTAGAGTGGCTGTGATACACATTCAACCCATCACAGAGATTTTAATGAGAGCACACAAAAACAAGACCAATATGAAAGTTAAGATGACTATACCAGACGCAATGCAGCATTCCTTCCAAACTCATCCCCACTTTTAATCACATCACGAAGAGCATCAGGAAGAACCTTCCAAAATTCACTGACAAATTCTGAACCCTTGCGCCTGCTATTCTGCAAAATGTCATTGGCAAGGTACAGAAAGGCCAATCTCTGCTCGCGTGGAGAGCAATGAAATTGTTTGTCCCAAGTTTCAACAACCTGTTTTGACTTATTCATATGGAAAATGCACCAATGTGATAAAGCTTACTAAGTTAAGGGTGCACAAATAAACTTCAAAAGTTCATTTGTTGTAACTTAAATGGCAACTAGGTAGCACTATCAAACAGGCATCAGCAATAAGTTATGCCTGAGAAGTGATAAAACAAGTATATGCTTGACTACCACATATGATAATGTGAGAAAAGACCTCCAACTATGAAAGCAAAACCAGCCAAAAACGGAAAATAGGCAAAGAAGCATATAATACACAATTATTTTAGAAAGGATACTCTCTATGCTTGCTTGGGAATTATTGAGCTTGACTAGCTTTTCTACCAAGATTTGGGGATTAAATGAACTGCCCATTGTTGCTATTGATGGCTGAAAGACAATAACAAACAGGGCAGACCTTCAAAATCGAGCTGCTGTAAAATAAAGGACAAATGGACAACAATGGATATTAAAGAAGTTGACTGCAACCATATTAAATTATAAACTATAAAACATAAGACGAACTAAGCATAACCATATTATATTGCAAGTTCCAGGACAAATATATGCATGTATATATTCTATGAAAGTATCCTCCTACAAGAGTGCAGCTTCTAAAACAATAACCTTAGATAAAGTTCCAACACTAATAATGTCACTAATCATGAAATCATCCAAAATTCCTCCTTTTCTTCCTTTTTTCTAGGAATTATTCAAAATCAATCTTTTTACTACTTATCAGACTAAGCTAATCTTTATTTCTCTGTTTTTTTTTTCTCAGTCCACTAATCAGTGAATATTATGGAATGATGATAATTAAACGAAAAAAGTTCCCCATCAAAGAAGCTGGCTTCAACTTAAAGGAAAATGAAAGAAAACTTTGAATGTAACTCTAATTTACAAAAAAAAATAATTGGGAATTTAGACTGAAGTCCTTAAGCTACATAAAACAAGCACCTGGAGGAAAACAATGCCAACGAACTTAAAGCAAGAACTAGTTATGAAACAATTAAACAATAAAATTAACGGCGGCAAACTTTAAGGCACCAGAATAACAATAGACTAAATAAAAGGCAAGAAACATAGATAATGGCGGAGAATAGAAAGAGAGACCGAACCAGTAAAAGGCGAAGGCGAGTGGCGCAGGCGAGAATCAAACAAGTTGGTGGATAGCGGTGGTCATGGAGAGGGATTGGGGAAACATCTATTATTTGGGCGATTAGGGTTTTGGTGATGTTAACTGTAGGAATCGGAGGAGTAAGAAACTGTAAAAGTCTATATGTTTTGCTCTGCTCTTTGAGGACACGATAACTGATGGTGTATCGCAGTGCAGGGTTCGACAGCTACTGCGGTGCATTTAAAATGCGGGGTAAATTACATCATACATCACCAAATTTTAAAGGTTATTTCGTTTTAGTTACTGAATCATAAAAAAATCAATTTCATCATTAAATTTTACATATTGATTTTTTTATTATTATGTGTCATCGAGTCGTTAATTCATTAATAGATGGACGATGCAACATATTTCATTGTCGTGAAAGTAACATGTTTCTCATTTTTTATCTACTGTGATATTTGTTCATGTCATATTATTTATCATTAAATTTAATATTTTTTTTCATTTTCAATCATCATCATTCTCTGATAATTTTTCTGTGACTATCTTAGATATCGATAAATTCATCTCATTATTCTATATTACTTTACCAGTTTAGATTTTCTCAAAATCGTGTTATATCTTCGTCGATTTGGAGATTTGTATGCTTTGTCATATTTGAGAGGTTTGAGATGTTGGTTGCAAAATCTAAATGGTAAGAAATATTATTCTAAGAAGATTAACAATATATCTTAAAACTAATCTTATTATCCGAAAAAAATTAGAGTACTAAAAAATCAAACTCCTTATAACAAACTACAACTTGAATGGTAGTTAATCTTAAATTTAAATGTGTTCTAAAATTTTGTTTAATGAGAGAAGTTAATGTCACTTCCCATAATTCAGCGGTGAGAAGAAGTTAATGAAATTTAAAATTGCTGAGAATGAGATGCTCGTTAGTCTCAATGAGTTGATAAATGAGAAGCTCCGGTGCATTAACAATTATTTAAAGGCTCAGCTAAGTAGGTTTTTATTTGTCATATGGTTGTTTTGTCGTTAATCTTCATGAAGTTTAGCTTCCTTTTGCTATATCTATGATGGTCTTTTGTAATATTCTACTGTCTTGATTAATGAAAATCTTCAATATTCATGTTTTGTCACTAAAATTCAACTTGATGAATTCAACTTGCAGACTATTTAGTTAATCACTTAAACCATTGTTCCTGTGATCATTGTCTTTTGCTTTCAGATTCAGTTAATATTATTCAGCCAACAAGAAGGTCAAATTTTCAATTTGATGAAGCTTGGATTCTCATGCAAGAGTTAGGTTTAGAATGGGTTTTGGTCAAACATTGCTTTAATTATGTTTTCTTTCTTCCCGTTGAACCGGCGTTTCCATCGAACAATTCATCAATGCAATCCTCTATGTCTTCAGGGTGGAGCTTTATGTACTTTTCTGTTTGTCTTCCGGGATCCAAGTATCCAGAGAACCAGGCCAAGAATGATCTGTAAGCAGGTATCACTATTGCTGATATGGAAACCCTTAGCTCCGATTGCAGCTGCTTATCATTCACCACCCACAAGCTTTAATTTGAGTCTTGTGCATTTCATCAAACATGGCATTGAAGCTCTTGAACCTCTCTTTCAGCACCGGTTTCACCACCTTCCCATTCACATTCAATCCCTCCACGTTTAAACAACCCAAAAGCTTCATCCATGCCTCTCTCTTGTATGTGTTATGGTAGTTCCTGAGCTCCGACGATGTCTTCCGGCACCACGTGTCCCTCATCGCCTGATGGAGCTCCACCGATGCTTTGATCTTCTGCAACATGTAACGCCCATTGTTCATCAGGAAAATGCATCTCAAGGCTGTTTCCTTGTAAAGCTTGGACTTTGCCTCCAGAGCCGAATCCAATAATTCCAAGATTCTCAACACCTGCCCCACAAATGGGGATTGTTCCTCTTCGTTTATGACTTTCTGTGGGTCGCCTTCGTAATTCCGTGACCTTCTTGTCGAATCAGCTCTCTCAGTCTTGGAATGGTCCTTGAAAACTTGCTCTATGGTGACCTTGTACTCATCACATGCATACTTGACGTAGTTCATAGTGTAGTGAGTCAAAGGATGAACCGCTCCGCCAGGAACTGGGGTTTTCCCTGTATCGGACTGAATTGCATTCTCCAGGTCACAGAAGATGCAAATGGCAGTCTCACTGATCTAACGCGTTGTGGTCGTTTCTTTCCAAAGAAGGTCTGCACATTCTTTAGGTACCATGCTGTCGATAGCAAAAAGATTGTCCCGCAATGTCTCATATATGTCGAGAAATTTGAAGAGTTTCTCTGTTGAACGCTTGACAGTGGCGACAGCTTCGGCAAAATTGAGAAGCTGGATAAACTCGCGGCATACAAGGTTGGTGAAAAGGGAGGAGGATAAGGAAGGGTAATCGGAGAAGACAGTTTCAACCAGCTTGCGCTTGCCGGAGAAGTAGATATTGACACCTTGTTTGAAGGCCTTGATCCATCGAGGGATCTCCTTTTCCAATGCTTCCCATTGCATCTTCTGAGCGTCGTCAATGCTAATCTTCTCATATCCAAGCTTGTTCAAGGCCTCTTCAATTACATTCCTCCTGGTAATCATGTAAGCCTCACCGCATTCAGATTCATTTCCTCCTGAGATCATCTCCTCGGCAATTTTGTTCAAGATGGCCAGCACTTCACGATAATAGCCTGGATTGTTTGATTCATCGTTGGCAGCCGATTGATCTTGATCTGCAGCCTCAGAGTCGTTGGTTGACGGGTCTTCCATGAGAGACATGAATTCATCCTCCAAATAACACATGGCTCGTTGTTGAATCTTACCAATGCGGTTGATCAAAGGACCGTGGATGGTGTGGGAATGGGACAGACTTTTGTACATGTTTGATATTTGGTTCACAAGTTTAAGAAAGGAGCCATCATCCTGGAGAAGCGATCCATGGTTGGAAATTTTGTCATGGGCAAGATCAAGATACCTGTCAACAAAGTCGGGAATGTGGTTGTGGGTGGAGAGTTTTGACAAAAAGCTTTGAATATCCTGGGAGGCATTTTCCTGGGCATATCTGGTTTGAGTTTCATTCACTGCTTTCTCTGCCTCTGCCACTGAGCTTTCTTTGTGGTGTTGGTGCTCATCATCTTTCTTACAACCGGAAGAATTGTCTTCCATGGCTGGCTGGTTGGTTTGAACGGAGGATTCCATTGGGCTTATTTTTCCATGCTTGCCAGAATGAAAGATTGAAATGGTCGTGGGGTGGAAGTAATGTACGGACAGGAAGTTGATTGGGTTTTATTATCTTTTTTGTGCTTCCCCTGCTTCATCGCTTCTTTGATCATCATACTCTAATTTTCTACTTTTGAGTAGATAGAGGTTATGAGACATATCATCCCATCACAATTACTATTACCACTCCTCTTATCACAACTCCTATTTACCCTATCTCCTTTGCCTATACAAGTGTTACTGAGCTTAATACGAACTATGTTCTTTATACAATCAACAATAACACCATCCGAACGGACAACTCCCCTGAACTATATATAGTTACGTTCCAGATGCTATACAAAAAACCAACCAAACAAGCTTAAGAATACAAACAATAAGTAAGTTACCTCTCAAATGCTCTTCAGCCCACAACACATTCTCCTCCCAGCTCATGATGTTCTGCTGTAGCTTGCAAATCTGCATGATTCTCCTCCAAACGTAGCGAGAACAATGACAATCAAAGAATAAATGATCTCTTGTCTCTTTTTCAACTCCACAAAGCCCCCAAAGCTCATCCGAGATAATTCCAAACTGCACAAGCCTATCTATTGTTGGCAACCTATCCAAGATGATCATCCAAGCAATGATAGAGTGTTTAGGAATGTGAGCAGGAAATCAAATGAGCTTGTGCCATGTCACTTTAGCCCTCTTATCCCTTATCCTGTCACAAACCCAACTGCTAGTAACAATCGACCAGTTCACATTCCCATCAAACAAGATCTCAGGATCAGCCCTCAACTTCATTAATTTCCTCATGGTCCAACGGAAACGAGGCTTGCAGGCAGCATGCCCAAAACCATCTCCCTTCAAAACCTTGGCAATAGACGATGATGAGTATAATTAAGTGTGATGCTGAACCAGTGGCTGATCCTTGGGCATATTATTAGTTCTTTCTCTATCCTTTCTGTTTTGTGTTTTAAATGTTGTTATTTGGCAAACAGTTTGCTTGGCTATTGCTATATACCGATATATAAAATTCCAACGTTGTATTTATAACGTCTCTTTTTAAGTCCTATGTACTATAAGCAGTAGATGTGGCTTCAATGGAGGTAATCTTCCTCCTTTCTCACCTTCTTATATTTCTTGTCGCTGTGAACTGCGTTTATTCATTAATATATATAAGTATTTATGTTTTTCATTTGAACACAGGAAATTTAAGATTTTCTGATTAATGTTTATTCATTCATTCATGGATAAAAAGAAATAACACAAGAATAATAGTGGGAATCAGTCTTAATTAAACAAGGAAAGAATTATGTGAGTTTAAGATTTTATTCATTCAGTAAATAATCCCAAATATTTGATTATGGGAATCAGTTATATTTAAACATAATCCCAAATATATATTTCATTCGGTAAATAAAATAAATATTTACTCAATGATCAAAAAAATATTAGAACTTGTTTATAATAGTATTTAACTATATATTGACGCAAGTGTATTTATAGTAATAACATCCCTCTAAACTGACGTGATTTGCAAATAACATTGGGGCTACTTGTCCTTCCTCTCCCACGGCTTATAGAGTAGGTTGGGCTTACAATCAGAAGGCTTTCCAATGCCGCTCAAAGGATTCTCGAATCCATTATTGGAAGACTTCTCCTTGTCTATCCCACTATTATCCTTGGATTTCGGCTTTAGCTTGGATGACTCGAACTTCTTGCTTCCAAAGTCTATCATTGATTCAGCGATGGTCAAGGCCTTAGAAAGTTTTTGTACTCGCCTCCACTCCAACTCGTCCTTGGCTCATCGTTGAAGCCCGTCCATAAAGGTGAAAAGATCATCTTCCTCATCTAGGGATTTGGAGCATGAGTTTGGTAAAATGTCGGACATACTCTTTTTAATGAGCCATCGTGCTTAAGACGTCTTAGTCTCGATTGCACCTTGTTTTCAGCATACTTCGGATAAAACTGCTATTTAAACTTGGCTTTGGACTCTTCCCGCATTCCAATGGTAGTGTTTCAACGCTTCTCATTAAAGTACCTATGTTGCCATCATAAAAGAGTGACATCGGTCAAATAAACACAAGCAATATTTACCTTTTGGATATCCTCCTCAATACCCATAGTGTTGGGAAATAACCGAGTAAACAAGTAATTTTTCTGTAACCAGATTTGTGAGAATGCGAAATAAAAGTGGAAAAATAATACCCGAAATTGATAACAGAGTTCAACCAATTTGCTTACGTTCCGGACTGCTGCAGATCTTTTACTAAGAGAAAAAATTTACAGGTGTTTACAAAACACTTACTAATCACAAGAAAGCTCTCTAGTATTGGGAGAAAGAAATGATTTTTGAGATGATTTTGAAGCTAAATGAGCTAGGTATTTATAGTTGAAGCTTAGGGACTAATCTTGTAAATACCCTAAAATATAAACCAATTTGGTAATTATCCCTTTACCAAATGTCAACAAAACTTGCTATTTAATTTCCAATATTTCGGTGCATTTAAAGCACCACCGAAAACAACCAAAAAATTGGTTCAAATATCAACATTTGTTGGCCACCGTTTTCCTTTCCATGTCTTTTCAACAATTTTGTTAGCCACCATTTTCCTTTCATTGATTTTCAATAATCTCCCACTTGAAGACTGATTTTAATCTGTCTTCACACCTCGATCAATGCAGCAGCATTTCTGGTCTCGTTATTCTAGCATGCCAACTGAAGTTGAACACAACTTCAGTTTTTCCGTTGTCACCGTCTTTGTCAACATGTCTGCCGGATTTTGAGCTCCAGTAATCTTTTCAAGTTTTAAAAGCTCATATTCCAGAAGAGATCGGATAAAATGATATCGCAATTGTATGTGTTTCGTCTGGAATGAAAAGACGGATTCTTCGTTAGATGTATAGCACTTTGACTGTCGCAATACAAGACATTGTTTTCTTGTTTCTTGCCTAACTCTTCCAAGAAACTTTGGAGCCAAACCATCTCCTTGCTGGGTTCTGTAACAGCGACATATTCTGCTTCGGTTGTGGAGAGAGCAACTATCTTCTGTAGTTGAGAAACCCAACTCACTGCAGTACCTCCTAGAGTATAGACATACCCTATAGTGCTCCTTCTGATGTCAACATTTCCGGCTAAGTCAGCATCTACATAGCCGGTCAGTATCGTATCTTCACTTTTGAAACAAAGTGCTTTGTTTGTAGTACCTCGCATATATCTGAGGATCCATTTGACAGCTTCCCAGTGTACCTTGCCTGGATTATTCATGTACCTGCTAACAGCTCCCACTGCATGAGCAATATCTGGTCTGGTACAAACCATGGCATACATCAGACTTCCAATTGCTGAGGCATACGACACCTTCACCACGTGTGCACGTTCTTCCTCCGTCTTTGGTGACTGTTCTTTTGGAGAGTCTAAAATGAACACCTAAAGGTGTACTTACTGGTTTAGTATCTTGCATGTTGAACCTGAAGAGTACTTTGTTGATGTAATCAGCCTGTGATAACATCAAAGTCCCCCACTTTGTGTCTCTCTTGATCCTCATCCCAAGAATCTGCTTTGCAGCGCCCATATCCTTAATAGCAAACTGCTTCGACAATTTTTGCTTCAATTTTATAATCTCTTGCATGTCTGAGCCTGCAACGAGCATGTCATCAACGTACAATAATAAAATAATAAAGTTGTTGTCGAACCTCTTGATGTAGCAACAATGATCTGCTTGGCATCTGGTAAAACCACTGCTACTCATGAAACTATCAAACTTCTTGTACCATTGTCTAGGAGCTTGTTTTAAACCATACAAGCTCTTCTTCAACCTGCATACTAGGTTTTTCTTGCTTGCCTCTATGAAGTCTTCTGGCTGCCTCATATAGATTTCTTCCTCCAAATCACCATGAAGGAAAGTTGTCTTTACATCTAACTGCTCAAGATGTAAATTCTCTGCAGCTACAATTTTCAACACTAGTCTGATTGTAGACAGTTTTACGACTGGAGAGAAAATTTCATTGTAGTCAATACCTTCTTTTTGTTGAAAACCTTTGACAGCCAATCTTGCTTTGTAGTGTTTGCTCCCATCGTGCTCTTCTTTGATCCTGTAAATCCATTTGTTATGGAGTGCTTTCTTGCCTGGTGGTAATTCAACTAATTCCCATGTTGATTTGACATAAGCGAGTCCATCTCATCTTTCATGGAAGACTCCCACTTGACTGAATCCTCCACTTGCATCACTTTATCATAGCACTCTGGTTCATCATTGTAACACCCCCAACCCGTATCCGACCCGGATACGAGTCCGAAGTGTCACATTGACTTTTCAAACATTTATTCGAATAAAATAGTGAGTAATTTAAAAACTTTGATAACAGTTAACTCATTCAAAACGTTTACAAAATATATCAGAGTTCATACAATTTATATCTTTAGACTACATGCCAACTACACTCTATAACCAGTACATATATTTTCTGATCTACATTTGGTAAGGAGAACTGACCTGTCTTGCTCCGCATTACTCTTTACTCTTCTCGAAACCTACGTGTGAAACAATCACACGCTAAGTCGAAGACTTAGTGAGGCATAAAAACTTATAAGGTAAACGGTAACTAATAATCATACCTAAACAATTCTTACTATCATTTCATACAACTCATACTTTTACATGTAACGAATATATGCATACATATATGTCCTTATCATTCATATATCTTATCTCATGTTCCTATGATCTCTTATGTCCATATCATATAACATATACCATAACCAATTGCACATACACATACCATGTCATGTAAACCATATATAGATATTATCATAAAACACGTACACTCAACAATTATATTATCATCTTCATTTCTTTCTTATTTTATCACTATCATTGATTCCTTTCATCATATAGTCTTATAAGTTACCATTTGTACAATCAATATCACACATGAAATTCCACAAGGGAACAAACATATTATCCTATCACTTTATTAATATTATCTATTTAATAGCCCATGATACTCATATGAGAACTAAAGATATGCGAGTACATAGAGGTTGTGCACTAATGCTGTCACCACAGCTCATATAATTGCACCGAAGTGCCACGTAGAATTGCACCAGAGTGCCGCGTAGAATTGCACCGTAGTGCCATATAATAATGTCCCGAAGGACCACATATCACTCCTTAAGAATCATATACATATACTAGGGATCAAGTATGTGTCTCACCAGACTTCACACATGTTCCAAAGAATACATATATATATCCCGAAGGACCACATAGACCCTCGACTCTTGGCATGCCAACTATACCCCTAGCTCTCATGACACATAACATGGGCATTATCTTTTATATCCTTTTACATATTCATGTAACCATATCATATATTCATATAAGCTCATGGTTTCATTCACATATACATGTAATCACGTAGTTTCTTTCATGTAATTCATGTCACTTTTCATATGAATTCATATTCATATGTCACATAGGATTCACCCCTCATGTATCACATATACTTTATCTTTCATATGGCTCATATCATTTCTCATGTGTTCCTATGACATGTAACTCATTGTCATCTTATCATGTTACCACATAGACATATCATCTTACAATACTTACAAAACATATCAATACCTATATTCACATATACCTATCACTTCATTATCCTTATTATTATTCTTATCATCACCATTAATCCCTTTTACTTACCATATTCATATCAATAACACATATACCCATGCACACATATAAATCATAACAAATACATACTTCTATGAATTCATGTTTTTCACTATTGGAAATAGACTTATCACAAGTCTTATTTTCCCTTGAACCTCATATACTAGAGAATGTGCACTCACCTTAGCTTTGCTTTGATTCGATTATAATCCTTCAATTGATCCGGAACGGGATCACGTTCTACATCTACATCATCATACATAGATCTATATTAGTATTATAACTAATATACTCTAATGGTTCACTCTTTAGACCAAGAGAAAAGTCAATTTCATCTTTTAATGAAGGTATGCATCGATGCACTACTGATGCATCGGTGCATAAAATGTATTCGATGTTGTATTATTACTGGGATGCATCGATGCATGCCTTATGCATCGATGCACTAATTGCATTCGATGTTTCCTTATTAATGGGATGCATCGATGCACTACTTATGCATCGATGCACCTTCAAACAATTTATGGGTTTTAACATTGATGCATCGGTGCACTATGAATATGCATCGATGCACTCTGCCGAGAACCTCTTTTTGAACCCGAAAAATCCTTCTTTTTGGGTTAAATCCTTCATATTTCCACCCCTTTCATATTCCTAACTTTCATATACATAATTAAACTCATTAATATTCATTTATCTCATCTTTAACCTTAAATATCCTCTCCTCTTTAGGAATTTCAAGAATCATACTCTATTTTCCACATGTTTCAAATCCAATTCTAACACTTAATACTTCTTAATTAAGCTGATGGCAAGTCAAATCCAACTTTAGAACTTCAAAAACCTTTCTATAACAAAAGTTCATTCCTTAATAGAAATTCCTTTCTAATTCTGTCTCTTTGGTGTTTTAAACTTATATAAGCTTTCCTTAAGCTTATATAACCCTCAAAGACTCAAATCCAACTTAAAACTTTCAAGAAATCAAAAGCTAAATCAAACTTACCTTTGCTCTTGGCTTCCACGTGAAGAAGAAGAAGAAAGGAGAAAAGAATTCTGGAGAATTCTCTCCCTTTCCACGTGTATATAATTCCATTTTTTCCTTAAATGATCAAATGACCATTTTACCCTTTATTTCCTTTAATAATTACTAAATAACCTTCATCATATATATCCAATAAATCATTGAACTATTTCATTCTTTTACTTTAGTCATCAAATTCTGAAACTTTACAATTTGGTCACTAATCCATAATTTGGGATGTTACAATCATTGTCAGTCAGCAACAAGTAGTGCAAAGAAAGAGAATACAGCTGGATTGGTTTAGGAATTCTGGAGGAGCGTCTTAGTTCTGGTGTGCCTGGTTCTTCTTAAACTGCTTCAGGACTGATTTGAACATCATTTCCAGAAATCTCCTCGAACTCAGCAAATTCCTTTGTTTCAGCTTCGGTATTGGAGTTGTTTGATTCTACAGTTGACCTATATTTGTACATCACATTCTCATTGAAAATGACATCTCTGCTTCTGATGATCTTTTGATTTTCATAGTCCCAAACCCGATAACCGAACTCATCACCACCATAACCAACAAAGGCACATTTGTTGGACTTAGCATCAAGTTTACTTCTTTCAGCAGAGTCTATGTGTACATAAGAAATACAACCAAACACTCTTAAGTGTGAAAGGTTTATTTCTTTCTTGCTCCAAGCTTCCTCTGGTATTCCACCATCCAAGGGAACTGAGGGCCCACAGTTGATCAGGTAAGCTGTAGTGTTGATAGCTTCAGCCCATAGAAATTTGGGCAATCCGACATATATCCTCATGCTTATGGCACGTTCATTCAGAGTTCTGTTCATGCGCTCTGCTACGCCATTCTGCTGCGGAGTCATGGGAACTGTTGTCTCCATCTTGATCCCATTATTTGCGCAGAAATCTCTGAATCTCCTATTTATGTACTCTCCTCCATTGTCAGACCTCAACCGCTTAACTTTCAGACCAGTCTTATTTTCCACCATGACCTTCCATTTTCTGAAGGTATCAAAGACTTCTGATTTCTTTTTCAGAAAAAAAACCCACACCTTCCTTTAGAATCATCGATGAATGTGACATAATATAATGAGCCTGCAAGAGATGGAACTGGAGATGGTCCCCATACATCAGTATGAACCAACTCTAACTTTTCAGCCTTGGGTGTCTTGTAACACCCCCAACCCGTATCCGACCCGGATACGAGTCCGAAGTTTCACATTGACTTTTCAAACCTTGACTCTTAAGAAAAATCCTGGGAAATTTAAAACTTTATTTAAATCAAAATAAAGACTTTATCAGAGTGCTCGTACTTAATGACTTATTACATGCCAACACTTTATACATAACCAAATTCATACTTTGTCAAATATTTCTGATCTGATCTTTTGGTAAGGAAAACTGACCTGTCTTGCTCCGTATCACTCCTTACTCTTCTCGAAACCTACGTGTGAAACAATCACACGCTAAGTCGAAGACTTAGTGAGGCATACCAACTTATAATGCACTTTAAAACATATATTGATACATGCATGTTCTGTTCTATCATGTTATAGCAATTCCATGCATTTTCATATCGTATAAAATCATATCAGATTAATTGCAGTAATACATACATACACATAATTCATCATTAACAGTTTATCATATAATCACATACTTTTTCAATCAAACACTATACACACAACATCATATCATTTCTATAGCATTTATCATACCACTAACATATATTGTTCATATCTCTGGATTAGCCCATGTACATATGTGAGAACTATCGATATGTGAGTCTATAGAGATTGTACACTAATGCTGTCACCACAGCTCGTATAATTGCACCGAAGTGCCGCGTAGAATTGCACCGTAGTGCCATATAATGATGTCCATAAGGACCACATAGAATTCCTTACGAATCATATACATATACTAGGGATCAAGTATGTGTCTTTCCAGACTTCACACATGTTCCAAAGAATATACATATCCCGAAGGACCGCGTAGAATTGCACCGTAGTGCCATATAATGATGTCCATAAGGACCACATAGAATTCCTTAAGAATCATATACATATGCTAGGGATCATATATGTGTCTCATCAGACTTCACACATGTTCCAAAGAATATATATATATCCCGAAGGACCGCGTAGACCCTCGACTCTTGGCATGCCAACTATACCCCTAGCTCTCATGACACATAACATGGGCGTTATCATTTATTTCATTTCAAATATTCACATAAACTTGTAATTCACTTTCACATATCACGTATCACATAGCTTCTTTTCATATGATCACATAGTCACGTAGTTCACTTACACGTAGATCATTTCCATATAATTCACATGCCACATATGTCAGTTTTCATATAATTTCTATCATTTCTCACCCAATCACCTTTATTCATGTAAACATACTTATCATATCTTGTTCACATAAGATCATATACTTCATATAATATATCGAAACACCTAGAACACTTTCACGTAGCTTATAGTCATAAGTCTTATCTCATAACATATACTTGTTTTCACATATATATTTCATATCATTTCTTATACCATCACATAATTCATTTAACATACATAACATATTATGTAACATAATAGAAATACCTATAAGTCATATCACTTAGAGCACATATATACTTATAGTCACATTGCTTATATCTTAATCTTATGCCTTCTCTTAGACATATATATATTCACATGTTCAGGTAATCCACCATTTCATCACATAATTATGTATTCATATAACTCATTTCATTTCATTTCATATCTATCTATATATATATATCCTCAAGATTTATCCTAATATAAATCATATAGCACTCTTATAATTCATATTCATATTCATCTAGGGCAGACTTTTAAACACATCTCACTTCTATTATTTCTATATATATATATAATCTAATCTGTTTACTTAATTCAATTTCATACAACTCCTATAATCTTCTCATATAGCTTCATAAATTTCTATCATACAACCCATGTGTTATAGTTTTATTTAAACATATGAATCTTTCCCATCTAGCTTATCTTATATGTTCATCTTATCATTTATGTTCAAATCTCCTAGTTAGTGTACTATTCTCACTTCATCCTATAGATCAATATTATCTAGTTTATTTCACTTATCATTTAATAATATAATTATATTTTACTATGATCACATAGCTTATATCTCATATAATTCATAACCTTTCTTATGTAATCACTTATACTTTATCACCTAACACATAAAAGAACAGATCAATCCATATAATCAAGCATACAATACTTTATCACCTAACACATAAAAGAACAGATCAATCATATAATCAAGCATACATACATGCATATTCAACTCATGCCTTTAATCATGCATTCATGTGTGTAACACTTAAGGAAATAGACTCATCGCAAGTCTTATTCCCATCGCACATCATATACTATTGAATATGCACTCACTTGGCCTCACTAGTCAATTCCAATCTCTTATCTTTCCCCTTGATCGATCTTACTTGTCAATGGTTCCGGAACTCGTTTAAGCTCTGAATCTACATAATTATACATTTTAAGGCAATTATTAGATACCTACACCTTGTAATTTGATACTAGCAACTTAAACGAACTTATTAAACCCATATTCCCAATTTTCCTTTAGGGGGAATCGGTTCCCTACTATGGGGGTATCGATTCCCTAATGACATTCTGGAAATGTTGTTCGTTTGAAGGGGTATCGGTTCCCCTTGAATGGGTACCGATTCCCCTTGCCCAGAAATCATATTTTCAACCCGAAAATTACTTCATTTCCACTCAAACACTTCATATATCATCCCCTTTTCATTCTTAACTCTAGTACACATACTTAAACCAATCTATATTCATTTATTTCATCTTAAACCTCAAAATCCTATCTTCCATATGAGATTCAAAAATCATACCAAATTTTCAATGTGTTCTAATTCCAATTCTAACACTTCATACTTCTTAATTAGATTGATGACAAGTCAAATTCATCCATAAAACTTCAACAACCATACCATATCAAAATTTCATCTTAAAACTCATATTGCAAATTCCTTCATAATTCCTTTATCTTCTTGTTTAAATCCCATATAAGCTTTCCTTAAGCTTATTTAATACCCAAAGAATCAAAACTAAGCTTAAAACTTAAGAATTAACCAACTGAAATTAAACTTACCTTTGCCTTGCTCTCCCACGTATGAAGAAGAAGAAAGGAGCAGAGAACTCTGGATGCTTCTCAAATTTCTCACGTTTATATTACCTTAAAAAAATTATAAAAATCTTTCTGGTCAAATGACCATAATACCCTTAATTTCCTTTAATAATTACCAAATAACCTTCAATATATATTCAAATAATCATTAAATTCTTTCATTCTTCTACTTTAGTCACCAAATTCTGAAACTTTACAATTTGGTCACTAACCCGGTATTGAGGATGTTATATGTCTTACCAATCTTTGCAAAGCTGACTTTCTTTTGTTTGCCAAAGATGCAATCCTCGCATAGTCCGACATCTACACTCTTTAGATCCGATATCTTCCCTTTTGATAAAAGTGTCTTCATCCCTTTCTCGCTCTTATGGCCAAGCCTTTGGTGCCATAGGTTTGATTTTCCATCAGCATATGTTATTACAATGATATTCTCTAAATTTGAGGTTATATAGAGAGTACCAATTTTCTTACCACAAGCAATGATGAGTGCTCCTTTGGTAATCTTCCATTCACAGCCTGAAAATGTTGTGTTATATCCTTCTCCATCAAGCTGTCCTATAAAAATCAAATTTCTTTTGAGGCCAGAAATATGTCTCACTCCTTTCAGCGTCCAGGTGGTCTGGTTTGGCAACTTTAATCGGATGTCTCCTTTTTCGACGATCTTCAAGGTTTCATCATCAGCTAGATGAACACTCCCAAAATCACCACTAACATAGTTCTCCATGATTTCTCGGCATGGGGTGGAGTGGAAACATGCCCCTGAATCCAAGATCCATGATTCAATCGGACTGTTGACACTTAGAATCATGGCATCACCTGTCTCCTCTGTCACGTTGGCAGATTCATGTGCGCCGGTATTTTTCTTCGGTGCTCGGCAATCTTTTTTAAAATGACCCTTCTTGCCGCAGTTATAATAGGTAAAATCTTTCTTTCCCATTCTTGATTTTCCCATTCTGGATTTGGATCTGCCATGATTTGAATTTCTTTCTGAAGTTCTCCCTCTGGACTCCGTGTGCAAGGCTGAGGAGGTTGATGTTTCACCCGATTCTCTTCGTCGAATTTCTTCGCTCAGTACCAGATCTCAAACATCGTCGAATTTCAATTTACTATTTCCTGACGAGCTGCTAACTGCTGTAACAGTAGCATTCCAACTGTCTGGTAAAAATGATAAGAGAATTAAAGCTCGAACTTTATCATCGAATTCAATTTCTACGGAACTCAACTGGGTTGTGATTGTGTTGAGTTCATTTAGATGTTGAGCCACCGATACCCCTTCCGCCATCCGCAAATTGAATAATCGCCTCATCAAGTGAACTTTGTTTGAGGCCGATAGCTTCTCATACATACTGAGAGAGCCGCCATAAGACCTGTCGTGGTCTTTTCCTTTGCTATGTTGAAAGCAACATTGCGGGATAACGTCAGTCGGATAACTCCGAGGGCTTGTCTGTCGAGAAGAGCTCAGTCTTCATTCTTCATGCCCTCTGGTTGCTTTCCTGAGAGGGGTTGATATAGATTTTTCTGGTACAGAAAATCTTCAATCTGCATCTTCCAAAAGCCAAAGTCCGCACCATCAAACTTTTCAATTTTCACATTCCCTTCGTCTACAGCCATCGCTCCCACTCGAATCTGGCTTCGTTTGGATCGTTTCTGACAATTCTTGCAAACTACCGTGTATTAAAACACATCCATCGATAAATTTGTATCGCCGACAAAATTTCACTATTCACGAAATTCACTAATCACGTGAATAGTAACCTCGTAAAAAATTGACAAAATTCACAACAAAAATCTCTGATTACCAGTTGTTGGGAAATAACCGAGTAAACAAGTAATTTTCCTATAACCAGATTTGTGAGAATGCGAAATAAAAGCGGAAAAATAATACCCGAAATTGATAACGGAGTTCAACCAATTTGCTTACGTCTCCGGACTGCTGTAGATCTTTTACTAAGAGAAAAAATTTACATGTGTTTACAAAACACTCACTACTCACAAGAAAGCTCTCTAGTATTGGGAGAAAGAAATGATTTTTGGGATGATTTTGAAGCTAAATGAGCTAGGCTATTTATAGTTGAAGCTTAGGGATTAATCTTGTAAATACCCTAAAATATAAACCAATTTGGTAATTATCCCTTTACCAAATGTCAACAAAACCTGCTATTTAATTTCCAATATTTCGATGCATTTAAAGCACCACCGAAAACAACCAAAAAATTAGTTCAATTATCAACATTTGTTGGCCACCGTTTTCCTTTCCATGACTTTTCAACAATTTTGTTAGCCACCATTTTCCTTTCATTGATTTTCAACACATAGCTCGAAAGTACTGCTCCATGCCCCAAAGAAAATTCTCTACTTCTTGTGTCGGCCTCGTCTCCTTAAACTTCTCTGGCTTAGGAACATCGACTCGGCTTTTGGATGACCCAATCAACATGCCATTACTCATAGCGACCTTGTACAAGAATAGTTCACCCTTGATCTCCTCGAGCTCTTTCTTTAGACTTGTTACCATGATTTTAATAGCATCGTCTCGTTGGTTCATCTTCTTATCCATCTCATTGTTAAGTCCTTGCATCTCATCCTTGATTTCATTTACCTTGGACTTTAACTCATCAAGGCGTGAATCCACAATATCGTGGGTATCCTTGGTCTCCTCCTCGAATTCCTCAAGCTTGGTAATCCTCTTCTCCAAGAATGCAATGGCTTCCTTTAAGCTGGGAATCTTCTTCAAAACACGGGTCTCAATTCCCTCAAATATTAAAACTTCACATTGATTTTGGGGTTCCATCTCTCTTCCATACTAGTTCAAGGTTAGAATCTCTTTAGCGGTTCATACGGTCTTAGATGTTTCTCGATTAATTTAAGCACTTAAATCAACCTTGAAATTTAAATGAAAGTAATTAGATTAACGCAGAAACAAAAATAAAGGAAGGAAAATACCACACAAAAAAAGAATGGAGTGAATGATAGGTTTTATTCCTCAAAAGTGAATGAACGAATAAAGTGAGGGAAAATCTATTTATAGTTGAAAAATCACAATTCGAAACTATAGCAGTATATTGTAAATCCTATCACGTTCACACAATGTTGATTACAAATTAATACGAAAGCGTCTCAACTTCTACATAGTCCACCCAGTTAGAATAAACAATTTTAATTCTATAACCATTAGAGAATTTTAATCACAATACATAATTTGGTTACTAAACCTTATGCCTTTATATAGTTTAGGATAAAATTGGAATGTGCAAAAAGTTTGAGGGCCAATTTAGAATTAATGTCATAGTTTGGGGATGAAATTGAAATATTCAAAAGTTTAAGGGCTAATTTAGAATGATAGTCATAGTTTAGGGATGAAATTAAAATACTTAAAAATATAGGGACCAATTTAAAATAAAAGTCATATTTTGAGGACATATTATACAATTAATTCTTTTAAATATATAAATCCATTTTAACTCAAATCATATTCTATAGATAAATATCTATTTTAAAATAGAACATTCTCATACAAATTATAAGGGTAAACTACACATTTATGACCCCAACTATCACTTTTGTTCTATTTTAGTCACATAAATATTTTTTCAAAAAAATCATACATAACATTTAGTTTTTGTTTTATTTTGGTCATCTTCTATAAAAAAATTAATAGAACTATTGATGTATCACCATAAGGTAATATCACATTATCATTGGAAAAAAAATAAAAAAATGCCACATTGATAGTTCTTTTAATTTTTAACAATGGGTGACAAAAATAAAATCAAAACATATTATGTATGATTTTAAAAACAACTCCATAATTCGGAAACCATGTTGATAGACTGTTACAACAATTGTCTTGCCTTGTTTCGTAGCCATAGATTTTAGCAACGGTGCTACATGAAGGACAGACGCCAACTCTAGTCCTGATGCCGGTTCATCAAGCAAAAGAACAGTCGGGTCATGAACTAGATCGAACGTTTCTCCCCACTTGAAATCCCACGATTTGATTCGTCACCAATTCTAACATTGGCAACATGTTGTAGTCCAAGCTCTTGGAGTAATTCTTTTATTCTGATTGCGGCCATGCCGTGGTTATCGTGCAACCTGAGACGAGCGTTGTACATGAGAGTTTCTTGAACGGTTAAAAGCGGTCATCTTGTGTAACATAACCCGATACCCCTCGAAAGTGGCCAGGATCTAGTGCTTTTTTATTCTACATCTTCAAGGTTTTCTGCCCTAAGCAGCTTCAAGGTTGTGACGATGTGTGTGTCCAGCTGGGATTATAAATATTCTCTTTTTAAGCTGAACATGTTGGAAAAGGAAAAGGGAAGGGAATAAAGCTTTTCCTAAACGCATCTACAACTCAAATCAGAGCCTGTTGTAAAAGGAAAGAAATCTTTTAGAAGCATATTGGCAATGGCATCTCCTTTTCCTTTATGCTTTTCTGCTTTCCCTAAATTCCTTCTCCATGCTCTCTATTTATAACACCTCTTTCTAACTCCTATAAGCGGTAGAGGTGGCTTCAATGGAGGTAATCTTCCATCTTTCTCAACTTCTTTTTCTTCTCATTCTGAACTCGGTTTATTCATTCATATATACAAATATTTTTCTTATTTTTTCTGTTTTCCGAAATCGCTTAGCTCGTGTTCTACTTTTCATTTAAACAAATGAAATTTAGTATTTTATCAATCATGTCTATTCATTCATTCATCTATACATAAAAAAAACATAAGAAGAATAATGGGGAATCAGTCTTAATCAAATAAGGAAAGAATTAAACAAAATTAAATCATAAATAAATTTCTTCATTCCTTCCTTGTAAGTTACCTCTAAATTACTACTGATTGGTTGGTTATTTAGGCCAACCTATCTCATTAAATGAGTTTTTTTTTTTATAAAATATACAAATGGTCCTCTTACTATATGATATTGTTTTATTGATACACCCAACTATTAAAATTACAAAATATTGACTCAAAGGCCAAAAGGAATATGAGAGCATGTTTATAATATTTCATTATTTATTGTCATAAGTGTATTTGTAGTAACATCCCTCTAAATTGACGTGATGTGCAAAGAATTAGACAGAATTTAAGATTCTAATGCTATTTTGATGATGCATTCTTGGGAATGGTGCTGATGTTGTTACTTTGATTATTGTTTTCTTGAAACCAACGCGGCGGAAGGAATGCCAAAACGCAGATCACTCTTTCTTTTAACTGTTCATTTTGTGTGAAATGTTTCATTTTTTATTCTCCTGAAGTTAAAGAAAGAAAAGGTAAGAGTCAAAGTGAAAGCTTTTCGATTAATTGATCTGCAGCAAATGGGTTATTGCCCTTGTTTTGGTTGGATCAAAGGCAAGAAACTGAAGAGTGATGACAAGAAAGAACATAGCAGAAAATGCAAGCCTCAATCGTCTTCTGGTATGTTTTCTTTGCCTTGATCTTCATTCCATTTGCTTTGTTATATCAGTTTTTTGTCAGGCTTTTCCATGGAATACAATTTGCTGAACTTAAGGGTTTAAGATTTTAATGTTTAGTTGGGATGAAGTTTTGGGGTTTGTGATAGATGGATGTTGTTTGCTTATACTAAATCTTTCTTTTAAAACTCATTGGAGATGTTTGATGGAAACTGGTTAATAAGATTCTTTGGATCCATAGTTTCAAAGATTTTATGAAATTTGATGTTAATCATAGTGGAATGATATGGCTTAACAAAAACAGGAGTTGGTTCAGTAGGATCAAAAAGCATTGGAGGCTTAAGGAGGGAATCACCTGCTGCAATTGATGAACCTAACGAGGGAAACAGGGCTCACACTTTCAACTATCAACAACTAGCAAGTGCAACAGGAAATTTCAGCAAAGAATCCTTGATAGGGCAAGGTGGATTTGGGGCTGTTTACAAGGGACAATTAGAAAGTACTGGTCAGGTACATTCTTCTTTGCCTGCAACTTTTCCCCCTATATTTCCTTCTTAATCACATGCACTATGGTTATTAGCAGGTTGTAGCTGTTAAGCAACTCGATAAGACAGGGCTTCAAGGGGAGAAGGAATTCCTTGTGGAAGTTCTCATGCTTTCTCTTTTGCGTCACCATAATCTTGTCAGTTTGATTGGTTATTGTGCCGAAGGCGATCAACGCCTTCTTGTATATGAATACATGCAGCAGGGATCCTTGGAAGATCACCTCCATTGTAATATCTTCACATCCTCTTGTTTCAATACCCTTTTTTTCCCTTCTTTTCCTACAAATGACACCCTTGTTTCTGCATCTTTTGAGAAATTTAAATACATAAACAATGGCTTTTTTTGTTGTTGCAGATCTTACACCTGATCAGAAACCTTTGGATTGGAACACAAGAATGGCAATTGCTGCTGGTGCAGCCAGAGGCCTGGAATATCTTCACACTGAAGCTAACCCCCCTGTTATATATAGAGACTTAAAATCATCTAACATACTTTTAGGGGAAGGATTCATCCCCAAACTCTCTGATTTCGGGCTTGCAAAATTCGGTCCAAGTGGGGATAAATCTTATGTTTCCACCAGGATCATGGGAACCCATGGTTACTGTGCCCCAGAGTACCTCACCAGTGGAAAATTGACTACGAAGTCTGACATCTTTAGTTTTGGTGTAGTCCTATTGGAGCTGATTACTGGACGTAAAGCTCACGATGACAGCCGTCCTCGTGAAGAACGACTACTTGTTGATTGGGTAATACTTTGATCATTCAAAACTGTTTTACTCACTTGACATGATATAGAAAGAAGCCATTAGATTGATTTGGTTCACCTTGTGAAAATTTTGCAGGCACGACCGATGTTAAGAGATGGAATGAACATTTCGAACTTAGCTGATCCATTGCTGAGAGGTCAGTTCTCCAAGTCAACGATGAAGAAGGCTGTAGAGGTGGCCTTGCTATGCATCCAAGAGAACGCAAATTGCAGACCCTGTATCAGAGATATAGTGCTTGCTCTTGATTACTTGACTTCGCATCCATATGAAGCTGCTAAAAGGGTTAGTATGAACGAGTCTCCCAAGGAAACAAGCATGCTGTTAGACAGGGAACGAGCTGTTGCGGAGGCCAAGATGTGGGGTCAGAGTTTGAGACATAAAAGACTACACACTGCAGAAAAGGCTTTGGATGCATCGGACGAGTAAAGGCTTACTTCTTTTTCTATTGCTTTTAAAACTTGTACAAAGAAAAGTTGCAAACATGGAATATTTGTATATCTAGCTCAAAGCAGCAATTAATTTTCATTTGCCCCTGATTTTTTTTTATCATTTTAGCCCCTAAAGTTCTACTTTAGGACAAAAAGTTCTCTATATAGATGAAAACCACTAGTTAACACACGATTAATGCTCCAAAATATGAGTATTTTTAAACTCAAAATAAAACGGTAAGGTCTAAAATACTTGAGAAAAAAAGAATAAAGGACAAAGTGATTATTTTGTCAAGGGGGTCTTTTTATCTTAAATTGAAATGTTAGGGGCTAATTTTGGTATTATGCCAAATATATATCTATTCTTTTTTACTTTTATTTTATTGTCTACATTTCTAAGAATGAAATTTGAATATTCTTTGCATTACACCTAATACTTAATTTCTTTTTTAAATTAATGGTAAAGTACACAAATGGTTGGTGATCATTTTGTAATATTTAATAGTTGAGGAATTCAACAAAATAATATATTATAGTTGGGGGACTATTTGTGTGCTTTATCCTAAAATTAATTAGAATTAAAATTTTGATTAAATAATTTAAAGAAAATATTAAATAAGAAACCTTAGCTGTTAAAGGGGTATCATTAGCTGCTGATATTCAATTCTTCGTCAACTTTGTCTATAGATTGTACATGTAGCATTAGCAAGTAACAGTTGAAATCAAAATTGATTTTTGATATTCAAGCTTCATTCAGTATTTAAATTTGTTAAAGAATGAAGTTTCCTGATAAGGAAAATAATGAAACTATTTGTTAGGTAAAGAAATTTAATCGTAATGCAATGCTACTCAAGAAGAAGAAGAAAAAACCCCACAAATGAACCCAAGCCACTGTCCCCTTTCCTCTACTTTTTGTTTGAAAAAGCTCACGCCTTGTCACCGATCCCTCCATTACTCACTATTACTCTGTTAACTCGCCCTACCTTGACTCAGTACGACCATGGCTTTCCATTTCTCTGCTTAAAACCTTCGTCCTTTTTATATCCCAAATATTTTATTTGTTATTCTCATAGTGAAAAGAGCGAGTAAAAGAGAGAGATGTCTGTGGTGCCACCTCCCCAGCGATCGGATCTGGGTTTCATGGGCGGCGGGTCGGGTGATTTACGGGTTTACCAATCTTGGAAAGGCAGCAATGTAAGCTTTTCCTGTTTTTTCTCTCCCCTTTTTAGCCTTCAAAATCCTTCATTTCCCTCTCTCTATCCTATTTTTATAGTAATTTTCATTACTAGTAATAATTAAAAAGACGATATTTTTGTCCGGGAGTTTTGCAAGGCATTAAACTTTTTTCATTGTTTGCAGATATTTTTATTTCAGGGGAGGTTTATATTTGGGCCAGATGTAAGATCATTAGGCCTGACTATTTTACTTATAGTAGTTCCAGTCTCCATTTTCTGTGTGTTTGTTGCCAGGAAATTGATGGATAACTTTTCTTATCATTTGGGTACTTCAATTATGATTGTTGCTGTTGTCTTCACTCTCTATGTAAGTCTCTTTTACATTTTCATGTTTGAATCAGTTAACATCTTTTGAAAACTTTTATTACTTGTTATGAAGAGTATGGTATTATGGCGAGGAGGAATTTCTGGGGGAATTATCTTTCCTTTTAACATTTTCCCCATCAAGTGTTAGTTCATGGTGTTTACCATTTTTAAGATTGGTCCCTTTTGTTGCTGGCTAGATGTATTGAGTATTGACTTGAATTTGTAATTT
Organism: Hibiscus syriacus; assembly: GCF_006381635.1. Lineage (NCBI taxonomy): Eukaryota > Viridiplantae > Streptophyta > Magnoliopsida > Malvales > Malvaceae > Hibiscus > Hibiscus syriacus. Next base: position 1,305,100 of record NW_024062861.1, on the reverse strand, counting down.
CCTATGATCGATCATAGCTTATTCGATCTCTTTTCCTCCGTTTGTGTGTTCTCATGGCTGTTTAGTATAGCATTAATAGTGGGATTGCAGTATCGATCAGGATTGCATTTATGAATATTACAAGAGTGTCATGGAATTTTAGCATATAAAGTAAATAAGATTGTGCCATTTTCAATTCTACAATGTTTTGGAAGATCCAAGTGGTGTCTTACATGTACGAAACAAAAATTCCCCATGGTGTTTAGAGATTTTGTCAGGCATTTATTAGAGTTTTGGAGAATTTATGTGATTTCTCTAGGACAGATCTTGAAGCTCATACATGTGCTTGTTTCTTATTTCAGGATTTAGTTCTTCTATTGCTAACATCTGGAAGAGATCCTGGTATAATTCCACGCAATGCAAACCCTCCAGAGCCTGAAAGTTTTGATGGAAACACGGATGTTGGGGCTGGTCAAACTCCACAGTTACGATTGTCACGCATTAAAGAAGTGGAGGTCAATGGAACCACCGTGAAGATCAAATATTGTGACACTTGCATGCTTTATAGGCCTCCTCGCTGCTCACACTGTTCAATCTGCAATAACTGTGTAGAGAGATTTGATCACCACTGCCCTTGGGTTGGGCAATGTATTGGACTGGTATGTCACCTTTTTCTTTAGGCTGCATTGATATGAAGCCTAAACCATGGTCTTCCTGTCCTTGTAGGAACTTAATTAGCGTATACTCGTTTATGGCTGCAAAATTTTCATATTACAAATGATGAAAATTGAAATTGCTGTGAAATGTGATGTTTTCCTGCTTTCCACTTTCTTGCACTGTTACTCATCTCATGTTTTTTTCTTGTTTGTAGCGAAATTATCGGTTCTTCTTCATGTTTGTCTTCTCAACAACCCTTCTGTGTATATACGTTTTTGCATTCTGTTGGGTCTACATTAGAAGGATCATGGAGACAGAGGAGACAACAATTTGGAGAGCAATGATTGAAACACCAGCTTCCATTGTTTTAATAGTTTACACTTTCATCGCAATGTGGTTTGTCGGTGGCTTGAGTGCCTTCCATTTGTATCTGATCAGTACAAATCAAGTAAGCCACTCATCCTTCTCTTGTCATAATAATGTTGCAGAGTCTGATAATATATTGGTGCAGTAGTTCAGTTTTAGATCAATGTAACACTGTGTCATGCTTTCACAGACAACATATGAGAATTTCAGATATCGATATGATCGTAGAGCAAACCCTTATAACAAAGGAGTGGTTGAGAACTTCAAGGTGATATTTTGCTCCAGCATTCCAGTATCCAGGAACAACTTCAGGGAAAAGGTGCCCAGGGAACCTGTGTTACCAACACGACCAGGTGATTTTATGAGTCCGAATATGGGGAAGACCGTGGATGACATAGAAATGGGTAGGAAGACAGTGTGGGGTGATATTGGTGCCGGCACCGATCATTGTGAAGGGAAACTCGCAAGTGACCGAGTAAATGTGAAGGAGGGTGAATTAGGAGAATTATCTCTAGATATTAGAACTACAGTAGATGATGCAGGGGGTATACATCCCTGGCGATCTAGTTGGGGTAGAAAAAGTGGTCGATGGGAAATGTCACCCGAAGTTCTTGCTTTGGCAGCTAGGATGAGCGAACCAATTCGAGCTGTTGGAACTAGCAGTAGCAACAATTTGACAACCGAAAACCGGCAAACATGACGGATGATGTGATATTGGCTGTACTACTGGGACATTTTGTTTTTGGGGTTTGGCATGGTGTTTAAAAAAGTGTTGGTTTGAGGAAGCAGTGTGTTGTATCTGATATGAGAGTGAGGCTTCTTCAATTTTGACTTAATTGTATTTGTTGTGGAACTTGTTGGTATCTACTAATTGTAGTCAGCTTGTGGATGTGTCTCATATGGCAGGTTTTAGATTCAGATATAGCTACTCTGTCAGTACTTGAAAATACATTTATGTTAAATCTATGTAGACCATTATTTCTTAATTAACACCCCACTAATACCAAATTAAATCATTAATTTTATGCTTTGTTATGTCAATTTTGATTTTGATTAAAGGAAACACAACTAGAGGTTCCAGATTCAAGCACCAGAAACCGTAAAAGTGTTTGAACTTTTATTGTCAAAAGATTAAGAATCTTGAGAATAAATACTACTTGTAATCATCTTAGATTAATAAAAATTGTTATAAAACAATGGCAAGTGTGCTTATAGTTGATGTCTTATACACTAATTTTATGTATATATTATGTACTTATTGATTTAGTAGGACAAAGAATGCTCGTGCGTTTTGGAACTTAAAGTATGATGTTCATTCTCTTAAGCATATGAACATGAAAATTGAATGCCTATATATATTTTTCATTGTGCAGTAGGTGTTTAAAGGTATTTAGGAGTTTTAAAATATCGTAAAATCTACACAAATTATACATTTTGAGCTGAAGGTACTTACTACCTCTTCAATTTAATCGAATTTTAGAAACTTTGAAGTTGAAAAATGTATTGATAGGCAGAGTATCAATACTCAAAACTAAGTATAGATATCAAATTACAAGGTATCAATATTTTAAAATAAATATTATATTTTAGAAAATTTGAACCTGAAAAAGATATCGATACCTTTATAAGATATCAATACGAGACCTAGGGTGATGATATCTTAAAACTAATATCAAAACATATTTACTATTTTAATGTATTTGTGGATTGTAATTTTGGAGTTTAGACTTTGAAATTATTTCGTAAACTCTTTGATATTTTTTTTGTTAGATTTATTAATTTTGTTTATATTAAACTCTATATAGTATTAATAGATTTTACCTATAGTTAAGAAAATAACGTAAAAGTTTCAATGAACTTAACGAGCAACGAGAAAAAAAAAATTTTAACGAGCATGAGTTGAGCACTTTCCAACTCACTTGATAAGCGCCCCTATTTTTAATGAAAATTATTTAAATAACTAAAGTTCACTTTAAATATATTTTAGTCACTTATTTTTGCATTGCGGTTATAATTCAAATGTCCAAATGGTATTTAATCCTAATATATATTCGGGGGCTTTAATAGGTATCCAAAATCATGATACCCTTCTAACTCTTATTGAGTTTATTTATGAATGAATTAGCAATCTCATTCTCCTCTGGCTCTTCTTCTTTCTTGTTGAAGCTTCACTTATGCTCCAAGCCAAATGTATGGCGTTTCCACTCTCAAAATCCTCAAAAAGAAATTCCTTTATAGCTCAAATAACGCTCAGGGTTTTCGCTGCCGCTTTCACATTGGCTGCAATCTGTGTTATGACCACAAGCTCCCAGTCCATCCTTCTTCTTGGTTTCAATATTAATGCTCACTACAGCGACTCATCTGCTTTGAGGTAAACAAACAAGAATTTCTTTCGTTTATGGATGAGTCACTAATTAGACTTAAAACCCCATTTTTGGTACAGGTTTTTACTTGTGACGGACTCTATTGTATGCGCTTTCTCTGTACTTTCGGTGCTCTTTGTTTACGGGTTGAGCCGGTTAGGATCAGATGTGAAGTATCAATTCTGTGTGTTTCTGCATGACATGGTAATGGGATTGTTGGTTGACATGTGGTTTTGGTGGAAGTGAAGCAACTTGTGTTATTGAATTGCAGGTAATTATGGGGTTGGCGATATCTGGATGTGCAGCGGCGACGGCGGTGGGTTATATCAGTAGATATGGGGAAGACAAAATGGGTTGGATGGCAGTGTGCAACCATGTGGGAAAGCTTTGCAATCGGATGATGATATCTATGGTGTTCTCTTACTTGGCTTTCTTTTCTTATTTTGCTCTTTCTTTAATGTCCGGCAACAAACTCATGTATGAGTAGCAAGACCGTGAAAGACAGGCAAGCGTCGGGTTGGTTAGTTGATTGGGATTGGGATTGTAATTCCTATTATTATATTCACATCAGAATTTCTTAAATGATTAATACAAAAATAAGTGTTCAAAGTATATTCAAAGTTAATTTTAAATGTTTAAAGTATTTGTAATATCCTCCACACCGGGTTAGTGGTTAAATTGTGAGATTTAAAAATTCAGTAATCTAATTGGATAAATTAAAAAGTCTAAAGAATTGATTGATATGTTTGTTGTAGGATCCATTAGCAAAGAATGAGGAATTAAAGGGGTAAATAAGTCTTTTAACAAGGAAAATAAATAAATCTTAGTTGGTGATATTTATTTCCACGTGGAAGCTATTGGAGAGAACCAAAGTTTTCAGATTTCTCTTCTTCTTCATTCTTCTTCTTCTCTGTGGGACCAAGCTAAAGGTGAGTTTTCTTGTTAATCAAATTCTTGATGAATTTAAGGTTGCTTATTGATCATTAGATGATAACTAAGCTTAAGGAAAGCTTAGGTTATCTTAAAACCATAAGATGATGGGGTTAGGAAGGATTAAAGAAAGGAAGTAGAAAAGTAAAATCTTGGATTAGAGTTCATAATAAGAATTAGAAGTGGGATTTGACTTGTCATCAAGCTAATTAAAGGATATGAAGTGTAAAGATTTGATTTAGAACATGTTGGAAATTGAGTGAAATTCTTAAATTTTATATGGAGAATTGGATTTCTAAGTTTTAAAGGTATCGAATGGATAATAATTAGTTTAACTAAGTGTATGCAAGTTAGGGATATAAAAGGAGGTGAAATATAAAGTGTAGAGAAGATTATAAAGAGATTTTCGTGCTTAAAATGACATTTATGGGCTATGTGCGTCGATGCACATTCAATGTGCACCGATGCATTAAGAATAAATCCCAGAAATTGTTCAAGGTGTATCGATGCACATGAAGTGCATCGATGCACTCTTTTAAAATACAAACATCGAATGCCATCAGTGCATCGATGCATAAGGAGTGCATCGATGCACCCCCTTAAATATAAACATCGAATAGGGTTTATGCATCGATGCATGGTGTGGTGCATCGATGCATACCTTCATTAAAAGATGAAAATGGCTTTTCTTTTAGCCCAAGAAATGATAGTTTAGAATACATTAATTAGTATACTGACTAGCATCAATGAATTACTCTGTAGATACCGAGCCTAAACAAGTTCCAGAACAATTGCCTCGTATGATCGATCGAGGAAAAAGCAAGGAAATATAGGTGAGTGCATATGCATAGCATGAATATAGTATTCTATTCAGTTCTAGACTTGTGATAAGTCTAGATTCAATATTTTGATACATGATCGCATTTCATATTATGATACATGACATGAATTCATATTATATGCATTAAGTGACATGAATATGCAGGAAAGGTTATATAAGTTATGTGATAAAGTGATGGAACATGATATGTTTATGTGATAAAGGTATGAAAATTATGTTTCTATACAATATAAATTATGGGAATGGTGAAAGCCCATGTTATGTAGATGAGAACTATAGGTATAGTTGGCATGCCAAGAGTAGAGGGTCTACGCGGTCCTTCGGGACATATATGTATTCTTTGGAACATGTGTGAGGTCTTTTAAGAACATACTTGATCCTTGGCATATGTATATGATTCTTAAGGAAATTTTCTACGTAGTCCTTAGGGACAATCTTATATGGCACTACGGTGCAATTCTACGCTGCACATCGGTGCAATTCTACGTGGCACTTCGGTACATTTATACGAGCTGTGGTGACATCATAGTGCACAACCTCACAGTACTCACATACCTTAGGTTCTCAGTATGGTATCATGGGCCAATAATCTTATTAATATGAATTTATGAATGTTAATATATTATGCTTACAGGTAAAGAACATGGTGATATAAACTGCATGGTTAAGCATTTGATTTCGTCTCATTCCATTTAATTATGGCATTTCCATTACATTTCTGTGTTATCATTATTATTATATTGCCTCACTAAGTCAATGACTTAGCGTGTGAGTGTTTCACACGTAGGATCCGAGAAAGTAGACGATCAAGGTTAAGCAACTGGACAACATTACTCCTGCAACTATCAGATCAGAAGCAACTTAATAGTATGTCATTTTTTTATGTAAATCAATGTTGGCATGTAATAGAATGTTAAGTTGTGTATGCTCTGAGTATTTTGATAAACTTGTATTAACATATGTATATTATTGTATTTTAATAATATATGTTCAAATGTTTTATCGGTTTTTTTAAGAGTATTGTTTTGTTTAGTCAATGTGACATCCTGGACTCGTATCCGGGTCGGGTATGGGCTAAGGGTGTTACAGTATTTTTCGTTAAAAAATTATGTCTAAAGTTTTCTAACTTGAGGTGCTTAACATTTCTGATGTTATATTTTTAGATATCTAGACCATAACTGCCATTAAATGACACATGTCAGACATATAAAATTTTATTTAAAACATTACTTAAAATTATATTTTATTTTAAAAAACCCCAATATTTTCTAAAATTATAAAAAAATCTCAAAATCCCGAAAAACCCTAATTTCAATCCTTTAGCACCGTCGACTACCACCAACGCCTTCAATCGACCGAATACCTAACATTGTTAGATAGGCCAACCACCCAACCCCTTATTTTCATGATCGATCGAACACCCAATGGCCATGAAAAAAATAAGATTTCACAATCGACTAAAAGGGATTCTCTAAGTTGCAATTGTCGATTAGTCGCTCCAACTAAAGGTTGAAGCAAGGATTTCGACCATTCGACGTTCAGCCGGTCTCATACCGTTGGAATTTCGGGCGGTCAACGTTGACAAAGAGATTAAAATAAGGTTTTTAAAGAATTTTGGAGTGTTTTTATAATTTTAGGAAAAAATGTGTTTTTTTTAAAATAATTTATTAAAGTGCTTTTTAAAAAAAATTAATATTCTATAAAATTGTCACGTATCACCTAATAATCAAATTTAACTATCGTAATAATCTAGACACCTAAAAAAATAACGTCAGATAAAAGGTGATTTAGATTCTATTATTATTTTCACATTAGGATTTCTTAAATTTTAGTGTGGAACAAATTTTATGAAAGAAAACATGTCAACTCTCTTGTATATAGTCCTCACCACGGATGGATAAAAGGTGAAATGGCAGTGTGTATCTTTTAAAAAATTTAAAATTTTAATTTAAATATTTTTTAATTGATTTTTTATTTTTAAAATTTTATAAATTCATTTTCTTAACATAAAATCATATGTTCGTCATTAATTTAAACCATGAATCAGAACAATGCTAATTAGTGGCAAATGTATGCTCTACTTAGGGTGGGCACGTGTTACCTAATAGTCAAATTTAACTATTGTAATAATCCAGACACCTAAAAAATAATGTCAGATAAAAGGTGGCACGTAAAAATTTTATAGAATATTAATTTAAAAATTTTAGTGTGGAACAAATTTTATGAAAGAAAACATGTCAACTCTCTTGTATATAGTCCTCACCACATATGGATAAAAGGTGTAAGTGCAGTGTCTATCCTTTAAAAAATTTAAAAATTTAATTTAAATATTTTTATTGATAATTGATTTTTATCTTTTAAATTTTATAAATTCGTTTTCTTAACATAAAATCATATGTTCGTAATTAATTTAAACCATGCATCAGAACAATGCTAATTAGTGGCAAATGTATGCTCTACTTAGGGTGGGCACGTGTTACCTAATAGTCAAATTTAATTATTGTAATAATCTAGACACCTAAAAAATAATGTCAGATAAAAGGTGACACGTAAAAATTTTCTAGAATATTAATTTAAAATTTTTAGTGTGGAACAAATTTTATGAAAGAAAACATGTCGACTCTCTTGTATATAGTCCTCACCAAGGATGGATAAAAGGTGAAAGTGCAGTGTCTATCCTTTAAAAAATTTAAAATTTTAATTTAAATATTTTTTATTGATAATTGATTTTTATCTTTTAAATTTTATAAATTCGTTTTCTTAACATAAAATCATATGTTAGTCATTAATTTAAACCATGCATCACAACAATGCTAATTAGTGGCAAATGTATGCTCTACTTAGGGTGGCATGTGTCCATCCTAAAATCGAATTTTCTTTAATTAGTTATTTGTTTTATTGATTGTACCCATCCTAAAATATTATTTATGCCCACTTCATATATAAATTTTATGTTGTTAATATAACAAAACCTCTATAAATTAATAATGTTGGAACCACATAATTTTATTAATTTAAAGGTGTATTAATTAATTTATAAATTAATAATTTATTAATTTAAAGATATTTTTCCGATTCAACGAACCTACATTATTCTTCATAAATAAAACATATACATTGTATTGACTAATTGAATGATGTTCATGTACAATGTGGCTAATTAAATATAATACACATCCCTAAAAAAACAAAGCTCATTGTAGTACGTAGCAGTAGTTAAAACTTAATGCAAGATCATGTATAGTAAAGAAATCAACCACTATATAAACAATATCAAACATTCCTAATTAGTCAATCCAAATCAAAATCAACCAACCATGACTTCACATCTAAAAGGTGTCCAAAAATCAATCATGACAAATCAAATACATAAAACACTATGTGAGTATAAGATATATCACCCCACATGCTCTCAAAAATATTTGCATCAGTGAATTGCTAAAAAAATTCATTTGAAAGTTAGTCATGATACAATATCAAACACACTCAAGCGATCATCCGAGTACCTTTCAGTTAACTTTGAAAAAGGAGGGATACCAAGAGACAAACCTGTAAAATATCCAGAGATGGAGAAAAAAAAATTATGAGTGGTTTCTCCAATACCAAAAACGTGTAAACATGTCCGGAGAGCTAATTTTGAAGAAGGTAAAAAAGACGATGAAACTTCTATACCTTCAATAACCTCTTGAGTCGCACAATTTTTTTCAAGGTTGGCTTGAGAAGTTTAAGCTAAGACATGGTATCAAGTTATTTCGTTGCTTTGGAGAGAGTGGTTCTGTTGACATAGAGGACATAGAGAACAAATTAGTGGCTATAAGAGAAATAATAAACCAGTGTCCTATGAAGGATATTTTTAATATGGATGAAATTGGCTTGCTTTACATGTTATAAGCTAATCATTCTCTTGCAATTAAACAACTTGAAAGAAGAAAACAAAGCAAAGAGACAAGAGGGCTTTGAAACAACTACAGCAGAAGACTTTACCGTAGGGTATTATAGGGCTACAAGTTGGGAGAATCTGATCCAGAAAAGATTAATGTTTTAGATGTCATCAATCTTGCAGTCTCAGCTTGGATGATAAATGTTCAACCAGAGACAATAGCAATTTGTTTTCCTGTAAAATTTGTTTACAAGATGAAGTAGTCTCAAAGAATTTAAATGAATGAACTATTGAAAAAGTCATTCATGAACTTGATATGATGATGAATAGCCTTGGATAACACAATAAAATGGATGTCAACCACCTATTGAATTACTCGGGCGAAAATTATACATGTTCAGAGGTCCAAAGTTTAGAAGAAATTGTAACTAGTGTTATTGAAAATCCTATTGAGAATGAAACTGAAGATGATACAATGCCTTTGCAACCAATTATGCGGAATGAAACACTCATAGCTAGGGGTGTTCAAAAGTACTTGACCTGAACTACCCGACCCGTCGACCCATCAACCCGATATAAAATTACCGAGTATTTTGGAGGTAAATACCCAACTTTGAGGGTCGGCTACCCAACCTTTAATTTTTAGCGTTTCTTCCAGTCAGGCCCGGGTCACAAAATTGTCCTTAACTAAGTACCCGCCTACCCGGCAACTCGGTTCCTTTTTTATATTTTATTACTATTTTATTTTAAATTAAATTTTTCATTTTTAATTTCAAAATTATTTAACCATAATATTTTAAACCTCTATTTTTTAATTATTTCACCTTAATATTTACATTATTTCTTTTAACCTCAAATTATTTTAAATTTAGTTGTAATTTTATAATTTTATTTTTTGTATTGCTATGCTTATATTTTGTATTATAAACTTTTAAGTTTTAAATTTTATATTTTTTCTATGTGAATTTTAAAAAATATACATTAAAAATAAAATAAAATAAATATTACTCGGGTACTCGTGGTTCGAAAATGAAGGTATCTGAGTTTTACTAGTACCTGCCTCTTACGAGCCGGGGCACAGGCCAAGTTTTTATGACCCAAAAGTTTCGGTAACATGACATTTCGGGTACCCAAAAAGCGGACTTCGAAACTTTTTCATGTAATAAGGAAAGTTAAAGATTAAATACAACTATATTTAAATTTTAAGAAGAGGCAAACAACAATATAATTATATCTTACTAAGTTGTCTCGGTTATATATATAATTTTATAGAATTATTAATTTATAATATTGAATGACCATAAATTTATATAAGTATCTCCTGAAAAATTATTATCTTATTAATTTAATGAAATTATTAATTTAAACTTTGAGCTCAAATTCGGACCACAAAAAAATATTATTTTATAAAATTAATAATTTATCGAGTATTAATCTATAGATATTCTTCAAGAATATGTTTGCGTACATTCAAAAATAATTTTATATCCCTTACTGATACTAATCAATGATCAATACGTAACTCTATCAAGTCGTAGTCTATGCGGCAAGCTGTTAGCAACAAGGCATGTGATTGAACAGCAATACAAATCATTAAAGAGGTCTAAAACAACAATTTTGGGTAGTGGATTTCGGAACCCACATTGTCTTAATTAGACATGAGCAAGTCAATTTGGTAATTTTACTCGTTACTTTATTCTAGCATCGCATGAATTATACTGTTGAACAAAAATAAAAGCAAAAAAGACAAAAGAAAAAACATGTTCAATATTCCACTTTCATACTCATACAACCATATACTTGGGCAAAAACAAGCAACGACAAAAGTACAACATTTTACTTTTTATTTACCGATAACCCTAAACCTTTTGGAAACTATAATACACCAATTACAAAAAATGGTCACACTTCTAAATTTTCAATCCCCATTCTTTAAAAGATATAATATCAAAAAGTATCATAACATTTGATTAAATAGTTAATTTGATCTATATTATTTTTTTAGAATATTTTGACCGGCCAGCTCAGTTGGTAGAGCACAAGACTCTTAATCTTGTGGTCGTAGGATCGAGTCTCACGGAGGGCAATTCATAATTCGAAGGTCTCCCACGAAAGTTGCTCTCAACCTGGCGTTGGGGGCAGCCTACTATCCTACCTCTCCTTTATCCCATTACATATGTGAATAAGGGTCCGCTAATTTTTTTTGACCGGCCTGATATTTCATTTTTAGACAAAAAGATCCATCCGTAGATAGAAATCGTTAGTCAACAAATGGTGTCCAAAATAGGAGTCTTTTATCCTAAAATGAAATGTTAGAGCTAAAATTCTCCAAAAAAAAAATAGGGGTCTAAGTGACTATTTAGTTAAACATTATAGTTTTTTGTCCTAAAATAAAATGTTATGAGCCAAAATGCTAAAACAATAGAGGTCCAAATGATTATTTAATCAAATAATAAGGGTATTTGTTTTTGTTGGAAAAACAATTAATTAATTGAAAGATATTAATGTTAGTTATAACAAGACATGTCACTTGGTGATTACTTATTTTTGGTTTAAAGTATCCATTCCATCAAACCTATTAGCTTTTCAACAATTATCTTCATCAAATGATCTTAATCTTTTAATTCATTTTCTCTCCACTATAAAGGCTAGTTGAGACAATTTAAGAAAATAGGAACATTTTAAAAAATCATTCCAAAATCGTTCTCTCTACTATATAATGTCTCTTCATCAATGCGCTTACTACTTTGATCGTTTGTTATTGTATCCTTAGAGACCAACATCTAATATTATTCAAAAAATCAAGGAGATGACGAATATGTCTTAAGAAAATTATTCATATATGCCTCAACCAAAAAATACTCTTATGTTTATTTGACTATGCTCATCGGATTCTATATGAGTAAACAAATACGTTCCTCTATTTTAATTTTATATTTATTTTACTTCGTTCGATACAATAATCATATTTTTTTTTCGAATTAACTTTTTTTTAGTATTATACCTCTTTAAGATTACAGTAAAAATGATAATTTTAGAAGTTAGTTGACACGAAAGAAATATATGAAATAAATGAATGATTGAAGAAGTATTTTATTCTAATATAAAAAATGGTTGGTCAAAAGAGAGACGGTGGTCCAAATAGAGGGCAGCCATAGAATAGAAAATAAGAGAGGCAGTCAGTCTGCCGATCCGACACATTAAGTCCACGTCGACTTCAACTTCCACATATTTTATTACTTATTTTAAAGAAAAACCCCATGCGCCACGGCCAACAGATCGTGGCCATCTATTTGCGGGAGCACGAAGAGCCAAATCAAGGGGTTCCCTTACGACCAATAAATAATTAAGAAGAACGCAACTTTGTTGTTGAGGCTAAAGGAGGCGGCGGCTTTTCGCTGTTCGTTTTGCTTTCATTGTTGACCCATTCCCCTCTAAAAGGATCGACTTTTCAGTTTTCATTCAACTTTATAAATATTTTGATTTGATTCTTCATAACTGATTCCTATTTTGTAATCAGATCTTTGGGATTCCGTTTATTACCCGTCGAAACAACTATGATGGCCGCTTCTTCACATTTTTCCGGTGTAAAAGCCCCGCCGTCTCATTCATTTCCAAAGCTTACTTCTTTACACCTCCACGCAGCATTTTGGAACCAGCTTCATTTTGCGTCTCCAAATTATTCTAAATTAAGTTGGAGCCTATTCCAAAGACGTTGTTGTAAAAGTAGAGTCTTTAAGGTTAGTTGCGAAGAAGGAAATGTTGATGTGATTGAAAGGAATGAGATAGAGAAATTAACCTTGGGAGAAGCAAAGAATGAATTGACGTGTGTGATGAAGTTCGGTGGATCGTCTGTGGCTTCCGCTGGTCGAATGAGAGAGGTTGCCGACCTTATACTTAGTTTCACCGCTGAAAACCCAGTCATTGTTCTTTCTGCCATGGCAAATACAACCAATAAGCTTTTGCTGGTAACTATTACTATTATTTATCTATTCATTTAGTTTCTTTGACTCTAGAGTTACAAGGCTTTTGCTAAGAAGTCGGTTCTGATCTGATGATTAGGCTGGAGAAAAAGCTGTCAGCTGTGGTGTTAATAAGGTAGATACTATTGAAGAATTGCTCTTCATTAAAGATCTGCATCATAGGTCAGAACAAGAGCAAGCTTTTTGCTTTTTGGTAGTTGGAGTAAACATGTAGAGTTGTAATATTAATTTGTAATATCTTTTTAATTTTAATACACAGGACAGCTGATGAGCTAGGAGTGGATCGCTTGATTGTTGATGGTGTGTTAATTATCTGCTTCTTTCTCTCTAACCTCTTCATTAAGTTTTTCCTTGACGTCTCTTAGGTTTATTTTAGTTTAGGCTTGGAATTCTGGTTTCTATCTTACCTTCTTGCATGAAAAACCTTTTGTAGGGCACCTAGAAGAATTGCAGCAGCTCTTAAAAGGAATTGCTATGATGAAAGAGTTAACATTAAGGACAAGAGACTACTTGGTCTCATTTGGGGAGTGCATGTCTACTAGGATATTTGCTGCCTATTTGAATAAAATTGGTGTTAAGGCCCGTCAAGTATGTTTCACTTACTCTAAAACTTGACTTTCTTTGTTTTTGGTGGTTCAGAATTCAACTCTGCATTGATTAGGATACTTGCCATCTCCATCTATCAATAGTGTTTTATTCTCTACATTTCCTTGTCAAGGAGTGGAATTTTTTAAGCTAATGCCTTGCTTTGCAGTATGATGCCTTTGAAATTGGTTTCATTACCACTGATGACTTCACAAATGCTGATATTCTGGAAGCAACTTACGCAGCTGTTGCAAAAAGATTAAATAATGATTGGAATAGTGATCCTGCAATCCCAATCGTCACTGGCTTCCTTGGAAAGGTAGAACAGCAGCTGATATTTTTCTGAAACGATTTCATTTGATAATGCTTTTGTTTTCCATACTGTTAATGTTGTTGTAGGGCTGGAGATCTTGTGCAATTACTACTTTAGGTAGGGGTGGTAGTGATTTGACAGCCACGACCATCGGAAAAGCATTGGGGTTTCGGGAAATTCAGGTCAGTGCATCTGTTCAGGGTCTGAGCTTGTATAAATCATAAAGCTACTGATGCATAAAGATGATTCCATTTCTATTATCTTTTCTTGGAATGGATGCCATCTTTTTCATAATCAACAAACATCTAAATTCTAAATCTGCAAATCAACTATGCACCAAAAGGTGTAACAAAAACAATTATACTTGCACATTCAGGACCTGTTTCCTGCATAATGCAAACTTTTTTAAGGTACACCAGTATTTTTTGGTTCATTGCAGGTATGGAAAGACGTTGATGGTGTTTTGACATGTGATCCTAACATATATCCACGTGCTGAACCTGTACCATACCTAACATTTGAAGAAGCAGCCGAACTGGCTTACTGTGGTGCTCAGGCAATATTTTCGTCTCTTTTTTCTTTTCATTATTAAAATTTTGGGGAAGGGGATGGGGTTCAATCCTAACATATATTCTTGTAGGTTGTGTAATTATCATTTAATTGATGTAAGCATCACTAACTGAGTGAATTTGGATATTCATCAACTCCAGGTTCTGCATCCACAATCCATGAGACCAGCTAGAGAGGGTGATATTCCTGTCAGGGTTAAAAATTCTTACAATCCTAAAGCTCCAGGAACTCTCATCACAAGGAGTAGAGATATGAGTAAGGTTTGTAACAGCTAAAAGTTATTGTAGCTTTCTTTAATGAAATCTGAATTGGTCTAATCATTCTTTTCCTAATTGCAGGCAGGACTCATCAGCATTGTTTTGAAACAGAATGTTACCATGTTGGATGTTGTCAGCACACGAATGCTTGGTCAATTTGGCTTTCTTGCCAAGGTTTGAAGGCCTTTTATTTATTTTAATGCTTCTGGATCTCTATGTTGTGCAATTGACCCATATCTTTTTTTCTTTCATCTGTGCAGGTATTTTCTATCTTTGAAGATTTAGGCATCTCTGTGGATGTTGTAGCTACTAGTGAAGTCAGTATTTCCCTGACTTTGGATCCGTCAAAACTTTGGAGCAGAGAGTTAATTCAGCAGGCAAGCAATATTCTTCATACTTTAATTAATCACAAATTTTATGCTTGATCTGAAGAATTCTGAATCATCCACTCTATTTTCTCTTGACAGGAACTTGACCATGTTGTAGAAGAACTTGAGAAAATTGCTGTTGTCAATCTGCTTCAACACAGGTCTATCATTTCTCTCATTGGAAATGTCAAGAGATCCTCACTTATACTGGAGAAGGTACTGCACCATCTACAAGATGAGAACTTTTAAATCATCTTTGAATTTGATTTTATTAGATTCAGAGTAAGCAAGCATGGGATTTGTCTTTACTGCAAATTCAATTGATGGTTGAATATTGCGACAGGCATTTCACGTTCTTAGGATCAATGGAGTCAATGTCCAAATGATCTCTCAGGGTGCATCCAAGGTCTCTTCTACACAATCCTTTTTCGTTTTTAGTTTCTCTTCTCTCCAAATTGCCAACTACTAAATTTGACACTTGCCATATTTAGTGCCAGATAAAAAAGGAAAGAATTGTCGGTGACCGTCACTTGTAGTCCATATTTATGTTAAACTAGATGTTTGGTCTCATCGAGGTGTCTGTGTCCTGTTTGACTTTTTCAGGTTAATATATCATTGGTTGTAAATGACAACGAAGCGGAGCAGTCTGTGAGGTCACTTCATTCAGCATTCTTTGAAAGTGAGCTTCCCTGTGGTTCTGCCAATTGATGAGATGAAAAATTCATGGATTCATTTGATTTAAGAGCTTTGGAGTTACAATTTGGAAAAGATAATAACAATTTTGGTTTAATAATGTAACACTATATATGTAAAATGTAAGGGATACCTCTATATGTAGCACTCTTCATCCAGCTGAAGAGCTTACTCGAGTAATTGATGCTGTATTATGAAACAAAGCCAGGGCAGCCGACTCATTTGGTTTCCAGAAGCTATTTATTGTTTTTGTACTCCAAAACACAGCTCCTTTTATGCCTTGAAACTAGACAGAACAGTCCCTAACAGAGCAGCCTATTATACTACCGTTTTGCTGCAAATTTGGCTAATTACAGGTGTACTTTACTCAACATTAGCAAGGCAAAACAGGGCAGGTTTGTTACAGCGAGTTAGTGCACTCAATCTATTGTTTTTCCTGACCATTTTGTTATGCACAAGATTATCGAAACAGTGTATGTTTTCTGCTGCTGTTCGGACAATGAACAGTTTCTGTCTACCTACTGTTTTGCCACAGTTTTTGGGTGATAACCGATAGTAACAAAGTGGAACGGATCATCACACCTAGCTGCTGTTTTTGGTACATAAAACATTGTTTTAGTGTAGTAACCGACTTAAGTAAATGTGGTATAAATCAACTTAGCTGCTGTTTTTATGACATCTTAAATTAATAATTTTGTTGATGGAACAATCGAGATTTTTGGTGATTCACCCCTTCTGGTTTAAGTAGATAGCCGTAGTTGACGACGAAAAGTTGTTGATCAATTTTTTTTCTATGAGGGTTGAACTCTTGTTCAGTCATGGTTGAGAGGTATTTATAGTGATTTTAGCTCACAACACCATATATAGGACTATTATAACTATTCATAGGTCAACAGGCTAGATAAATATAGTAATAAAATCTTAAATTTTGTTCTAATAGATTAAGTGTGTCTATCAGAGATTTTGTCTATATACACTATAATTGACTCGAAAGCTTTTGTCCAGAGAATACAAATTCCTCGAGAACTCCGAGGTTAGTCTAAGGGTCTCAGAGGGTGGAGAGTTAATTATTTTCAGAATTCATCTCGGGAGAACAAATTTGAATAATATAAGGTACACGCTCAAGACAGCTTGTATTACCAACAACTAACCTCAACAATATCAAACACCTTTGCAAGGCTAAAATTCATTTCCTATTTAGTGCTAATAATGAATTCTCCATGAATTACTATAATATACCAAATTGGTGAAAATGCAACAAATAATTCATAGCAAATTTATCATAGTTACCATTATCAACTAGCTAGTGATTAGAAGTTGCATCGAACATTAGGAAAATTATCATACAAGGATATTATACCTTATCTAATAGCTAAAATGAACATGTCACATATACATGCATTACGTTAAAATTTATGACTCTCTTGATACTCTCTCTCGACTAAGTACACTTATTCATCTGGTGCTTAAAAGGTTAAATAATCAAACAAAATGAATTTTAAAAAGTTCAATGATTAAGCAATATAGAGAACATATTAGACAATGTAAATATATCAATATTTTATTCAATAAGCATTAGAATTTGTGTTTATTCATTACAAACCAGAATTCATTTTCAATCACATTATTAAACAATTTTAGTCCAAAACTATCTTCTAATTGGACAGAACAATCAACGAATCATAAACCACGACGCATGATGTAACCCCTAAACCCAACATAAATATTACAATCGAATCCCAAAAGTTACATTGATCACCAAAGTAATCCAAAAATCAGTTCAGAATGTTTAACAGATATTTAATCAGATTTACAAATAATTTATTCATTTATTATCCTTTTTAGTGCATAGTAGCATTACACGTTATGTGAATACAATAACATTACACGTTCAGTACTTCTAGACTTCTAGTACATACTACATACAAAAGCAGTGTTTTAGTATCTCTTTCAAGCCTCAACCACCCAACATTTGGATGTAATCTACATCAATAAGGAAAGTTCGGATCTCCATTGGAGCAAGCTCAACCAGCAGCTTAGCAGGATCAACAGCTCCTCCCCTTACCACCTTTGATTCCTCTCCACCAGACCTGCCTTCAACATTCCAAACTAGCCTTCGCTTCTCCATTTCACCTCTTTCTTGATTCGCAGACAAACTCATCTCCGTCACTTTCTTTATCTGAAGTGAAGAAACGCCACAGTAAGATCAAATTTATGGCACATAAATGTCATCAACCATATCTTTTGCTCTTACCTTCTTGTTTGGGAACAGCTTCTTCAGTTCAACACTTGCCATCACCGAATAGTCCTTGTCCTCCCCAGTCTTTGATCAAATCAACAAATATGATATTCTATCATGTTGAGTATATGAAACCATATAATAATAAAGCTTCAATTAACAACATATACAAGGAGTACCTCGTATAAGTGAGCCAGTCGCAAGAGAACTTTTCCATTTTCCATCTCCTACAATTTTAAAAACAGGGGGAAAAACTTTACCATCCCAAGTTGAAACAATTTCCAGCACAAGGCAATCTCGAAAAATTAAAAATCCCATTTCTAGGTCCTGGAATATTGACTTGTTCTTTACCTGGAGAGTTATTATGGCAACGTTATCTGGTAATGAGTAGGAGGGATCGATGCCTGAAAATGTTGGAATATGAGAGCTCGTCCAATCATTGCCATCCTATAGGAAAGGAACATCAATAACATAAGCATGGAGGGCCAACACCACAGAAAATCAAGTTTGTACTTCACCTGTTCAGAGAAAGCTAAAAGAAGTGGAGAAAATATCTCTTGGCCAACCGTGCGACGCCACTTTGCCCCTTCTCCTATGTGATCAATTCGGAGGTAAAATTTCCCTACAATCTGCAAAATCCAGAATTCGGTTACACTTGGCACTTTCAGAGTCCTGGACAAAGAACATAATGACAAGCTATGCTTACAGTTAAACCATCACATCCTTCTGGGACACAAACTGTTTCATTTAATACTTCACCAACACCTCTGATATCATCGTGAATCAACCTCCTACAAATTATTATACGTTATAGGTCATGAATAAATAAGTACGCGTAAAAATGAAAAAAGGAACGGAAAGGACCTGTGAAGCATAAGCTCAATTTGGCCATCAGCTAAGCTGGACCCCCCTACTGAACGATCCACCAACACTGAGAGCTCTGTGCTATTGTCTTGAACGTAGATTCCAAGATTAATCTGAAAGAAAGCAGTTTGAAAGGGTAAATAAATTAAATTTCAGTTTAACACAAAAACCTTATGCATTTACCAGCCTTTAGCAAGCAGAGCAGATATCCATCATTAATTATATACTATCGAATGGCTGAAATACAGCTGCAATTTATGAGAAAGAAATATTTGCAATTCTCACAGGAACATACTGGGTAGTAATTTCCAGCAATTGGTTGGTTCACTTGAAGTTCCCAGTCTTTCCTAAAATCTCGAACCTGGAAATATTAAATTTAAATACCATGGAGCATAAGTAAACATTATTATCAACAGTATAGAACTAGAATTTCATTTGGTGAATGAAACAGTAAATTAATAGAACAAAAGAATACAAGTCTTCACCAAGTAGAAAAAAGAAACTAACAGATTACCATTCAGCAAACTTTGAAAGGTGAATTTAAATATCTAAAAAGAATTTACGCTAAAAGTTGAAGAATTCTGCATAGCTTTGGAATTTAAAAAGAAAAAATAAAAGTTGCATGACAAGAATTTGCTATAATGGCCAGCAGTAAGAATCAACATACCCGTTTAATGAAGTCACGCCCATTAGAATCAGTATAGAAAGTTTTGTTGGTATTCATTGTTGTTGTAATTTGAGTAATGATTTCTTTACCTATCCCATCGTTCACAGGAATAGGTCCAATCTAAGATCATCCACATTAAGTCAGAAAATCCAAGCAATTGACTTGTCAACCTTATATAAACACAAACAAAAACTCTGTTCGGTCCTGCAAGCAATTTATAAATAACAAGAGAAATAACTCACACTGAACTCAACTTCAGCATGCTCTTTTTCTTTGTACACCCTGGTAACCTGTTCATAGGTGCGGCATTCTATTACTATAAGTTGAAGACGTGATACATTCAAACAAAAACCATAAACTTTTTGTTCTGCACATAGAAACTGCATTACATAACTCCAAAATTGAATATAAAAATGATAGCAGGGACTCTACCAAGTTTGGAGGTGGGTGTTTTTAGTACAACTTGGAGTATAAAAGGAAAAACAGAGACCAAACTGTCAGGCTTTTAAATTTAACCAACACTTCTTCCACAGAAACATAAATTAGACAAAACATGAACTGGATACACAATCCCCTCTCCTCAAGTCCAATAATTGAAGATAAACTATAAGCAATTGCTTCTTTATGAAATCTACAACCCGAAGCTTTAGAAACTTATGAACTAACTTTCAGATGCAAGAATCAGAAATAGGTGAATCACCTGAGATATCCATGAATTCAGCTGTTGATGTACTTCATCCAACAAGGGACCCCGCACAACAGTTAATCGAGTCTTCAACAAACAAATCCATTTTTCTTCAGATCCTCTTTTTGGATAAGTATAATAAATCAATTGTAAAGGTTACTGATAGACATCAAATTTGTTCAAATAAAAACAGCTACCTGGTTTTCAGATTTTATGGAGAATGTACCATTTGGACGAAAAACATATGCCCCAGAAGCCTTTAACAAATATCAAGTATTTTGCAATTAGTAAATCATACGGTAACTCTTTTAATTCTACTACAAACTTAATGAAAGAACGAAAATAAAATAGAAATGCGAAGTCAAAACATTAAGCAGCATTATCAAGAAATTAAATTACCTGAGGATCTTTATCAGTTCCATCATTTCCAGAGTAATAACCATAGGATTGTTCAGCAAAGGCTGTAACCTTCAGTAATGATGAAATTAGATTACAAACTGTTTTTAAATAACATTATTTTTATAACACAAGAAAAAAAATTACAAAGAATAAAGAGAATCCAAATAAAATATGAAGCACAATGTACTGAAAGAAATTTGAAGGATAATAAATGAAAAAAATCCAATAATAATAATCAAAGAGGAACAACCAAACTCAAATTAGATAGCATAGCTTACCAAATTTTTGGCATTAACATAACGCATAAGTTTTCCTTCATCTGCTGAGTAAAGAAGCTTTAAACTTCCTTGGCCAACTTCAATGGTATTGTTATCACTTGCTTCATAAGTATGCACAGTTGAGATTGTAGAGCTAGGGCCTTCTGAAATTTTAAACTTATGTCAAAATCTTCCACTTTATTGACACATTGTAAAAAATTGAAGCAAAAATGTCAACCTGTCTCTTTAGTAGGTGCTATAATATAAGTGCTGAAACCAAGAGGAGGCACTGAAACTGAAAAAGAAACCCAATATTTAACTGTTTCACTTGGGTTTCTTCCCAAATATGCTTTGACATAATGACTTGTTATGCGTGAAATGGAATTTGAAATAGGGAGAAGTTGTGATTCAATTTCTCTCCCTGCAGAATCCCTGACAATAACCCTTTCACTGGAGACCTGTCACAGATGTAATCTCGCTGAAAATCAAGTAAAATTTCCATGTTCTAAACTATTACAGTTAGATTCTATATAATATTATTAATATTAGGAATATGCGAAATTGCAATTCCTCGTTGTGTCCTCGTCTCAGATTGGATATGGATTTTGAGAATGCAGCTTGTATCATTTGTTCACTCTATTGTTGTTGAAGTACCACAATATGAAAATTTAGAGAGGTCAAACTGTTTCATCACATGATAAAAAGGCCAAGAAGGGAGTACTCACGGGAATTCTTACAGTTTCCTCTCTCTTCCATCCTAGAGAATTGTAGATAATGACAACCTACATTGGAGACAAAATATTAGTTGATTTTTTTTTTGACGAGAAAAAATATTAGTTGATCAATTGCCATGAAAGAAAAGGATCCAACTCAGAAACAGTAAATCATTACCAAGTTTTTCCCATTGGACAAGGCAGCTTCTGATGGAGGACAAAAACTTATATTAAGTAAAGGACACTAGCAAAAAAATTGTCAAAAAAAAAGATTAATCAAAAAAGTCTTCAAACTCAATAATAGAAAAAAAAATGCAAACTCGCTCGAGAAGAAAGGGAATAAGAAATAAGTATGTGCATTCTATATTTCAATTTTAGTTTCAACATGCTACTCAAACTTCGAAAATAGCATATGACTAATACAAATGATATTGCATACCTGCTGCAAACTTGTAACACTGTTCCCTGGGCCAATACTTGACCTCGACTCTGCCAAGAAGGCAAGTGAAGAGGCAACCAGATTCTCAGCCTAAAAATAAAGTGAAAAATATTAGATTTCCATAAAGCTGTGTGATGGCATAGTTACTAAAACATTGTTGGACATTAAGCCATATAAACCTCATTGTATCCCATTGACAATCGTAATGCATAGTCAGCAGCTACATGCTGTCTTTGAGTGCCACTAACTGCATCATGATGTTGAGCAATTGCCAAAGCATCAGCTAATGCATCTATGGTTGGTCCTGAAGCACTCCTACCTTTAAAGAATTCCAACTGCCTAGCAGCCTGTTAATAATAGAAAGAAAGCAAAAACTCTTCCTTAAACAGGCAGCGAGAATCTACCTATAAAGTCCAAAGCTACATTTCTAGAAAGTGACTTACCAGATAGTAAGCACTCAGCATTCTGACATAACCTTTAAAGGCTGGCCGGCTTGTAAAGTAACCCGTCCAATATGCGTTTGGTTTATCTGCATACCTAAAAGTGATGATATGCTTTAGCAGCATCACAGACTTATATAAAAGAACCAGGGTTTTAAATAACGTTCGCGGTCACGTTTTCGGTCGTATCGCGTTTATCGCGGTTGCGGACATAACGGATGCCATCGTGTTCACTGAGGGTGTCGTGGTCGTGAATTTTTTTAAATTTTGCACAACTTAATATATACGTAAAGTTAAACAAAAATATAATTTAATTTTAAACTTCAATTATTATTTAATTATAATAATTTAACATGTTAATAAAAATGTAATGAAATACAAAAAATGAAGTTGAATGGAATCTAAATAAATTAAAGAACATAAAATGATTAAATCAAATAGAATTAAAATAAAAGTTTAAAATTTAAATATTTGAAATTTTGATTACTAAAATTAGGACTAAATTAAATGAAAATTAAACTTTACTATCTAAATTAAGAATTAAATTAAAGAATTAAAAAGGATTAAAAAGAATTAAGAATTAAATTCTAAAATGCTAACTCATAAATCTTAAATAAAATATATGATAATATTAAAAGTTTAGATTCTTTAGAACCTAGCTTGTAAAACAAATTTTCATCACTAGTGCATGAAATAATTTTTCCTATTTTCCTTTTTTTTAATATAAGTAATTCGGCCGGTTCTTCCCATTTCTCTCAAACTATCTTCTTCAGTTCTTCGTTTCTTTCTTCCCATCCATTCCCCAGTTCAATCTTCGTTTCACCCTCATCCATTTCACTCTTCTTCATTCTTCACTTAATGGAAGATTGTATATTCGAAACCCAAAATCCCCGAGTGAAGATTGCATCTTCAATCTTCCTAAGCTAAGCAGCAAAAAAAAAAGATTTTACCTTCTTAAATGTAAGCGGGAAGCTTGATCTACTCCTTCACCGGCGGCGAAGCTCGACGGACAAAGACTTCCTACTGACTGGGCTTTGTTTTTCCGACTCTTCCCCTTTCCGGTTGGTTTTTGGTAAGATGTGTGGGTAATGGGTATTTGATTCTACCGTTCACTAAATACTAATAGCCTCTGTTAATCTGTTTTGTCCCTGCCCTTAAGCTCCAATTTTGTTTTTGTATACGGTTGAATGGTTGATTGCAGAGGGAATGTTGATTTTTGTTTTTGTCTTGGAATCACGGGTGAATAACGGTTGTTGCGTCCCGTTATCGGCGCAATCGTCCGTTTCCCGTTAAATTGCGGGCACAATCAACCGAGATTGGTGTGAATCCGTGACCCACCGCAAAAACCATGAAAAGCGGTTTCGGACGGTGGCGCGACCACAATATCACGGCCGCTATCACGTTTTCGGAACGCTATTTGATACCCTGATAAGAACAATACCAGAATTTTGAAATCAAACTCACGGAAAGAAATCATCAGTCTTGAGCGGCCACTGCTCATTTGCTGCATATTTTGCATCAGTATAGATGGAAGGAGTGGAGTATAAGGCATTGACCCGCCCATCCTATAAATTATCCAAACAAGAAAGAAGGTTTCATAACATATGAATTCAACCAGAATTCTATAGCGGTTAAAGACAGAATCAGATGTCAAATCTCATGAAAAAAGACATTAACACATGACTAAATGATTAAAAAGACAAGTCAAAATGAAAGAAAGATTGTCACTTAATTCATTCATATTTCTTCCTCTTTAGGAAGATTCATTAAAATTAATACCTGATTGACATAATGAATGAACTTGTCCATCTGTCTGAACCATGAATTTGCATATTGATAACGGAAATCTGTCCCCATACACCACATAATATGATTTGTCCTCGTTACATTTGCCTAAAACATAGATAACTGTTAACTAAGAAACTGCACGTATGGAAATCACAGAGAGAAGCAGAGTTCGCTTTGCTCTTACGGAAATCAGTAAATAGCATCTGCAATATCCTACCTGTGCCAGTGCAGCAGCTACGAAGTCATTGACCCGCTCTTGAACATTATAGTCAAACAGGAGTACATCATCCTTCAGTCAAAAAAATCACATTAATAAATTCATGATAAAAAAAAAAGCAAAGAGCAAAGCGATAATTGAACCTTTTAAAAGGTTACCTGAATGGGAGGAGACACATCATTTATCTCAAATGTGAAACCATCTGGAGGATCATAATGCCGGGGGAATATGCCAGTAAATATCTGAAAGTGAAATCAAAATATGAGGTCAAGAGAAAAATTAAACTATTAACAAAATATATCAATAAAAGGAGTAAATGGACACTCTATGTCTATAACAAACTTCAGTCAAGAAGTAAATAGAATCCAGTTTTATAATCAGAAAATGAGGAAGGAATGAGAGCTATAGATTTTAAGGCCCAAACCTGTGAGGAAGAACCAAGGGACTTAGAACCCTGCCATACTACCTCAAGAGTCCTTTCCTTTAGGCGCTTAGCTCTATCTTGATAATCAATTCGGGCAAAAAATAGAGAGTCAAACCCTAACTGCAATTAAGATTGAAGCACTCTTACAACTTGAAAATTAGAAAGAAATTTGTTATATCATGAGTAACATTACAAATATGATATCTAGCCATGAAAGCATATTCCATAAGCCAAATATAAAGAAATAATCCCATTGAAGACGCACACAAATATTTACCTCTGCACCAAGCAAATAAGCTTGCACAGCAGAATGCCCGAAAGGATCGATCTGCCACCCAACTCTAGGAATCTGATCAAACTCATCCTTGATGTACTTGTGTCCTAAGGTTGTCTGATCAATCAAGTCAATGTAATGAGGGGTTGCCTCATCATGCATACACATACCGCCATTTCTAAAAGAAAAAATCCAGAAAATTAGCAATTAAGCACTGATAAACAAAAAAAGTGGGGTTGCCTCATAATGCATATGCAGAAAATTAGCAATTAAGCACAGTCAAACAAATAGTAGATGCTATCAAGATAATAAATCAATCATAGTTTTCTAATATTAGTTCTTTTCAGTTTACCAAAATGCAATTAAAGGAAAATAGAATGGGAGCAAAAACTGAAAACATATTACATGAACTCTAGTTGACCGGAGTTGACTAGCTCCTTAACTTTAATCTTCTTAGCATTACTCTGCTGTCTCCACCACCTTTGAAAGAAAGCCTGAATTGAAAAATCGAACCGTATGACCGAAATCCTAAAACAATCACATTTACATGGGCAAAGGAAGTGGAAACCCAGAACAGAAAGGCTTCAAATATGGAAAAACAAATTACCATCTCAACATAGATGAATTTTCTATTTTTATCCTCTAATAAAGCTGAAATGACAGAATCCAAGACGTTCTGAACACAAGCTCCCTGTTGAAAGTTGAAAGAACCATGAAATCAAGTTCCGGTTCTCAATTGAGCAAGAACCAAGTGTTAAAAAAAGCATGCAAGTAAGTGTACCCGAATAGAGTTGTTGCCCCCAAAGTAATACTGATCAACAGTCTTGAGCCAACCAACATCATCATGTGAATGTGGAACCAAATGGACATTGATTTTACCAAGAATAATTCTCTGGCTAGTGTTGTATTCAATGTAACTGGATTCTGCACTGCTAAAACCTCCAGCCAAAACAAAGGCAAACCATAAGGTGATTGGCATCGGCATCGGGCATCGCCATAGTCACGGAGTTGCAAAGGGTAAAGACCCAAACCACTGGGCTTTCCACTCCTTTCAATTGTAAGCTTAAGTTTCGCACTGCAAGTTGAAATTTCTATCTCTTCTGATCAAAGCGAAGAGTTTGCTTGTAAGGGAAGAGGCGTGTACTCAAATTTGTCTCTGATTATAACCTTGTCCTTTCCTCTCTTTTTTTCAACTTATTATCTTTTTTTTAAAAAAAATTTTTAGCCTAATCCAAAGTTGCAGGTGACATAGACATTTTTAATTTTTAATTAATTTTAATATAAAAGTAAATATCTAAATTATATCAAAATTAATTTTTAGTGTTAAATAATTTTTCGTTAAAAATAAAAGTCTAACATCTTCAATGTTATAGTTTTAAGTATCTGAATTATAACTATCATTAAAAAAAAAATTATTATCTGACATGTGTCATTATTAATTTATCCACTTATGAATCACATTATTTCTATATATTTTGATTCATGTGATGTTTTATTTGATTTTGCAGATTAACCATAGCTTCGATTTGCATCTTTTATTTATTTAGGGGTTATTTGTTTACTTCAGAATAATTAAGCGATAAATGATTCAAATATTGAATGATTCAAATGCTGAATGATTCAGAAGCTCTGAATGGTTTGGCTCTGAATGTGACATGTTGTTTGATAACTGGCTCTGAATGATTCAGAATGTATTTCTGTACTGAATTATTCAGCATTGTTTTGTAGAATTCGTCAGCACTGAATCATTCAGAGGTACGAAACAAACGCGCTGAATGTTCATTAAAAGGCAAACAAACAGCCCCTTAAAGCCTTGGCCTTCAGCTTTGATTTTTTAAAAATCCTTTTTTATTTTTTTAGTTGTTCTAATTTCAGTTTGTAATTTTGTTTTCTTTTAACTTAGTCCTAGATTTATGTTATTTGGCTTTAGATTAAACCTTTAAGGTTTTATTTCCTTTTAATTAGGTCCACATTTAGATTAATTATGGAATAATTTAAAGTAGTTCTCACATGTGTTTGGGTTCTATTTTAATTATTCGAGTATAATAAAATTTGTTAAAATTTAATTTAAGATCAATATTAGTGTTTTGACATAGATTTAGTTCAATTAGATCTTTAATAAATAATTTACTCTTGACTTAAATAAAGTCTTAAATTTTATATTGGTTAGTTTAATTCCTTAATTAGAATAATAAATAATTTACTCTTGACTTAGATAAAATCTTAAATTTTATATGGGTTAGTTTAATTCCTTAATTAGAATAATTAGGAGGTTTTTAATAAAATGTAAAATTTATTAGGATTAATATTAAAACTTCAATTTTAGGTTAGGTTTTTCTTCCCTCAATGATAGGTTCAATAATTTATTTGATTGATTGTGTTGCATTGATTTTAAAATAAGTAAGGCAATGTTAGTTTATTAGGAATTTATGATATAACCCTTGTTTTTGCTCGACGGAGACTGTCATGAATTTCCTAAATAAATTAATACCCTTTTTAATTCATACTATAATTTCAAAATTTGAGGTAATATCTATTTATTAGGAATTGATGATAGAATCTTCGTTTTTGTCCACGGAGGACTATAGTTAATTTCGAATAAATTGATAGCCTTTTCAAATTTACATACATAACATATCATAAATTAAATAAAACATGGGACTCATAATTTCCAATTTTAAAATAATGGTTAATCGACTAAGTACCAATTTTGGACGTTGTGGGATGTTAATCTTTCCCTACATGTAATCGACTCTCATCCTGTTTTTTGATTTCGCAAACCAAAACTGATATTTTAGTAAAATTAATTTTTTATTAAAATTACTCGCTTTTATATGGTCTAATCTCACTTTAAAAATGATCGGTGGAGACTCTCATTTTTACAATATTTTCAAAAACCCGTCATCGACCCAAAAACTGTAATAACATATTTATTTTGAATAACCAGAATCGGACTGCCAAGTAAGTTAGGATAGTGTTTTTTGATGGTTTAAAATAAATAAATATTACCTTTTAATTAATTATGAAATGTAACGAGTTATGCATATGAGACAATCATACTTTTCAATATGATATAAATGGCATGCCGGTAAACCACAAATTTTACATAACATTATTAAAAATAAAGTAACTCCACTAATTAACCATGATTGAATAAAAACAAACAAAATTAATAAAATACACATCAATTAAGAAAATAACCAAAAACATGGATGACATTGTATTTAAAATAAAATTATAGGGCCAAATTACAAGAAAATATAACCTAATTTGAGAATCTAAGGAACAAAATAGAAACTTCTAAAACTAAGGAGGATCACGTGCCCATTTTGCCAAAAAAGGCCTAACATGCGGTCATGTCCCCCCTTGGATTGAGCTAAACCGCTTGAACCGTTCAGGCTGCCCAACCTAACTGAATTGCTCCATTATATAAGCCCAAAACCACGTTTTTCTCTCATTTTATCACCTAGACGCACCAAAATTATCTTTACCCCTTCAAATAGGGATGACAAACGAGTATAATTTTTTGGATTCTACACTGTATCCGCTCTAATTGGGACGGGGATGGGTATAACTTTAGTGTATTTTGATGGGTTTGAGACCTTACTCGTCCCGTATCCGTCCGCCCACTAAATATCCATTAAATTTTGGATCATTATGAATTTAGGTATAATTTTAGAGTCTAATTTATAATTCTTAATATTGTATAAGATATAACTTATAATTTAACCAAATATTAGGGATAAGTTTATGAATCAATTTTTTCTTTCAAACCTTTACGTGCTTTGCTTGCTGGTTATTGCGCCAAAATTCTGGTAGTTCTTCTCTAAGTTTCAAACTTTGGTCTCCAGCTCATTCATGTACGCCTTCTTCCTATTCTTTACTATGGTCTCCTCTGCGGGTAGTAGAGTTGTATGTCACCTTATACACAAATCCAAAATCACCTTCCCCAATATTGTTTGATGCATCGAAGTTGTTTGTGGCCACTTTAATTTTTCGTAAGGTGAATACTTTGGTTTTCATATCTAATCCACTTAGTTTTGTTCAAGATACAAGGCCAATAGTTAATACTCCGTTATTTTGATTTTGATATTCTGCTGAATCTAAAAGCATTCGTATATTGATTTTGATTTTTAAGAAACATGTTATATGTACGTATATTGAATTATCGATTTTGGTATTCTTCTGAATTTAAGTGCATTCACACATTCTGTTGATTTTGAAAATTATGAATAATTTATGCATTATAATTTGTATAATCATGCATTGAAAAACAAAAACATCTTGAAAAAAAGCCCAAAACCAATACAACTTAGATTTGATCTTCTTTTTCTGGATTGGGATAATGCAAAGGTAAAGATCCAAACACCGAGCTATATTTTACTCATCCTGGATCATTTGCTTAGATTTGTATAAGCTTTTTTGGTTGTTGGTGTGGGGAAAGAGATAAAATAATGTTTTAATTTTGGGTAGGTGAAACTTTAATATAATTAGAAACATGTGTAGCAATAAACAAAGAGTCACTGATTAAATAACTCAGAGAAAATTGTGTCCATAATATTTTTACAACTCAAAGAATGGATTTGTTTAGGTGTCTATCTAGCATTTATAATTATTATCGCCTTAAACTCCTTTTTTAAGATAAGAATGATTACATATAGTCTTTCAATCGTCATTAAACTCATTTTCTCTTATATATCCGTAACCCTAATTTAGGATTGTACGAACTTATAAGGCGTGTCCACGCCTTAACTGCAGACTTCTTCTGCAATAGCTCATGATGAATAAGCTGTGCTCACGTCTTATGCAAAAACCTCCTCTAGTCTTCGAATATAGCCCAATTTTTTTCGGATTTTCGGATAATCCGGACATGTTTTTTTATCGATCTGTATCCGATTCGATAATTCAAAAAAATTCCGGATACCCGATCCGAACTATCCGAAAATTGAAAAACGGATCGGATATCCGAATTTTTGGATTGAATCAACATATCGGATTGGTTGGATCGGATTTTTTTGCACACCTCTAGCTGTCAAGCGGGTCTAGCCGAGTACGTCTCTAGTTGGGTAGTAGGTGTAGGGATGGATTTGAGAATGTACCCGCGTGGGCGGGTGTGATTTGAAAATTTTTACCCATCATGGGTGGTGGGCGGGTGGTAGATTAAAAATATTAGGTAGGTATGGGGAGGGGGTATCCGCACCCGACCCGCCCGTTTGTCATTCCTACCTTCAAAGCTAAACTCCATCGACCAGACCGTTCTAGCCACTGTTGTTCTCCGCAGATGTACTCTTGATCAACTAATTTAGATTATGTACTGCATAAGTGAAGGCGACCCTCCCAATCAAATTTGTTCAATTCACAAATGTCAAAATTCAAACCCCTGATCTTACTTAGGGGATCTAATGTTTCATCCTATTAGATCAATTGATTATTGATATTTATTTTATTTGTTTTAATTATAATCAAATGTATCTCAACTCAAAATTTAGATTATGCGATTTACTTTAGATAATAAATTGTATATTTTTAAAGGTTTTAGAATTTTTAAATTATAACTTCTTAAAATTTTAAAAATAATATTCAAGTTTGAATTGAAATTTGAGTTGTTGAGAGATAGAGACGTATTTAAAACAAATATTTCAATTTGAAAGATCATTTAATGAAACAGAAAATGTTATAGAGACCTTTTGATTCATTGGTTATTATATCGTATTAAACGTGAAACAAAACGGGCATGATATTTTGGAAAACAAAAACTAATATATAATTGCATACCGCGTTTTCAATGAGCAAAAAAAGTAATAATATGCAGCATGCCAACATGCAATATAGGGAGGCCAATTAATATGTGGTCAACCACATCTCTCCTATATAAGGATTAGCAAACTAAGAAGGAAAACATAAGGAAATAGGTGGTGGTGAGAGAGCATGGAGAAGAGCAAGATTATGATATTTGGTGGCAGTGGGTACCTTGGCCAATACATGGTGAAGGCAAGCGTTTCTTTGGGTCATCCAACCTTTGTCTACACACGCCCTCCCAACTCTTCTTCTTCCTCCAAGTCTCTTCTCCTCAAGGAATTTCAATCCATGGGAGTCACCATCTTCTATGTATCTTTCTTCCCTAATTGGAATTTATAATCACAACTTGGCATAAATTTACATATTTATTGATTTGGTTTATGTTATAACTACACAGGGAGCTTGATGAGCATGAGAAGCTAGTTTCAGTGCTTAAACAGGTTGAGGTTGTCATTTCCACACTACCAGTCCCACAACATCTCGACCAACTCAAATTAATAAGTGCCATGAAAGACGCCGGTACAATCAAGGTCACCGCTCAATCAAACCCAAGTACTGAAGCTGTTTATGTTTTGGATAAAATTGATCATTTTAAAATGTGTTGAATTGCAGAGGTTCGTGCCATCAGAATATGGAAATGAAGTAGATAGATCGATAAATGCACTTCCGCCATTTGAAGCCATACTTGGAAACAAAAGGAAGATCAGAAGGGCAACTGAGGAAGCTGGTCTCTCGTTCACTTTCGTTGCTGGAAATTCGTTTTCAGCCTATTTTGTTGACTACATTCTTCATCCTCATCAGAATCCTTCTCAAGTTGTGGTTTATGGAACTGGTGAAGCCAAGGGTAAACTAGCAATAATTCATGTTCATGTACGTTAGTTTCTACTGCTTAATTCATTACTACTATATTTAACCTGAACATGCATGCATGCAGTTGTATTCAACTACGAGGAAGATGTGGCAGCCTATACCGTAAAAGCAGCGACAGATCCAAGGGCCGCCAATGGCGTAATCATCTATAGACCGCTGGGGAATATTGCTTCTCAGTTGGAACTGATATCGGCATGGGAGAAAAAGACTGGTCGGACCTTGAAAATAGTACATGTTCCTGAGGAGGAACTTGTAAAGCTGTCTGAGAGTAAGCCATCCATTTCATTTGGTTTCATTTCATATATGTAGAATGTAAATAATGCATTAATTTTGTGTTTGTAGCCTTACCTTTCCCGGACAACATTCCGGTGTCGGTCTTACACAACATATTTGCAAAAGTAGATCAAATGAGGTATGAGTTGACGGAAGAAGATCTGGAGGCATCCAAGCTCTATCCTGACTATAAATATGCATCCATTGATAAGTATCTTGATATGTGTCTGGTTGATCCTCCTAAACCTAAATTAGAAGCTTTCGCCTGATATATCTGAGCTTCTCAAACATGATTAATTTCATGTAATAATACTTTGATTTTTTTCCTGTAATTAATAAATGGGGATCATCGTTTGTATTAATCAGTATATCACATTCCCCACATGGCTAAAGCATTGTAATGAAGTCTTCCATATCAATTTAAATTTTATAGATTTACAACCAATAGCTCACCATCATTCACAAAAGTAGAGACTCTCTTCGATTTAAATGATTTTAGATTTGGATATCATTCCAGTTCATCAAGGCAGCCATTTCATCATCTTGCAGGGAAAGTTTAATTGGGAACTCGTCCACTTTTTTGCAACATTATATATATATATATATATATAACCCTGAAATCATTATGAAGAAGTGTTTCTCCTACTGTATATATATTTAAAGGAACTTGTAATCTTCTTCCAAAAATTTATGCGACAGGGATCGCTAGTATGGGAGAAGAAAGAGCGATGCCACTACCCTTAATCCTTCTCTCAAACAAGTCCTCGCTTCTTATTCCTATTCTGAAATAAGAAAACGTATCGTTGAATATGTTGAGAATTTTAACAAATTGCCTTACTTTATTCAAGAATATAAACAGTATATATACAAGGTTCAAAGGAGCTGGAGTTATAACAAACTCTAAAGTGTCAACCCTAACAATATTCAAAACGATATAACAGCTCTCTAAATCCTTCTCACAGCAACATTCACCCTACGCCTTCACGTTTCTTTGTCTGCATCTATATCAACATTGACATTACAGCGAAACACTCCAAAGTATGACCGAGATAAAGGCTTAGCAAGACCATCAGCCTTCTGATGTGGCGCAGGAACGTAATTCACGTGTAAAGCACCATTAGTCATCTTTTCCCGAACGAAATGAAGTTCCAACTCTACGTGCTTTGACTTAGCATGAAACACCGCGTTAGCGCTCGTTTGCAACGTTACTTATGCCGTCACTCCAAACCACAGGAACCTCCGATTGTGCCACCCCCATATCAGACAACAACGATTGAATCCACACAACTTCAGAAACGGTGTCAGCTATCCCACAATACTCCGCCTCAGTTTTGGACCGAGACACAAACCTTTGCCGCTCTGAGCTCCGCGACACCAAATTATTTGATCCGATTATCTGATCTTTCTTGGACAACCAATCCGAATTATTCAAAAACAAAAAACGGATTGAATACTCAAATTTTCAAATCAGATTAATAGATCGAATCGATCAGATCAAATTATTTTCCACACCCCTAATTTAACTTATTATATCTCATATCTTAGTTTTTAAATATGAAAATATCAAAAGTCTAAATCATTTATTAAAATAGTTTGTAGTTTGACTTATTTAAAATAGAGAAAATAACCTCAGTGACCAAAAATCCCATATAATATACGATTTTAGCCAATTTTTTCGGATTTGCCAAAATGACCAACAAAATCGCAATGCGATCGCTAATTCGCAACGCGATCTCCATTATCGCAAATCAGTTTCCAGATTCGCAACGCGATTATGACTATCGCGATGCGATTTTCCAATTTCGCGTTGCGATTTTCCCAATTCGCAATGCGAATAAGTAAATCGCAATGCGAATTTGGAAAATCGCAATGCGATACTGACTATCGCAACGCGATAATACAAAATCGCAATGCGATACTGACTTTCGCATCGAGATAATACATAATCGCAATGCGATTTTTAAAGCGCTATTAGTATCGCAACGCGTATTTTATTTTCAAATTCCAAACACGAATATTAATATATTGGAACACTGAACCGTCCACAGTATATCCCGTAATCGCAACTCATAACCTAAAACCTAAAATCACAACTCATCCCATCTCCATCTCTCACTCTCTCACCCATCTCCGACGAAATCCGTCCCCATCTCCGGCGAAATCCGTCTATATCCATCTCTCAGAGCCACCCTCACAATCAGAAATGGAAAATCAACCAAATCAACCATTGAGGGTTAGTTTTTTTAATTATTTTCTTTTTGAAATTTTTACATTATTATTAGGTTTTTCATATTGAAATTGATGATAAGTTTACTGGTAATTTCAATAATAGATTAACCATTTCACTTAGATTGCTTATTAAATCAACCGAGAATCGCAACGCGAAATGAAAATCTCAACGACAAAATTGCAACGTGATTTTAGTTTCGCGTTGCGATTCTCTCGTTGCGATAGTCAAATTCGCGTTGCGATAGTCATTTTCGTGTTGCGATTTTCATTTTAATAAACTATTCTTCTTCTGCAAATTGAAACTTGAATGAATTGCATTACTTCAACCAAAAAACAAAGACAAATACGAAATTCACAGTGTTGCAAATTTAAGTTTGAAGAATAAACTACTACTCTTTATGTTTATTATTGTTTTTGGTATATCTTCACAGTGTAGTTTTTGGTATATCTAACTTAGTATGTTTATTGTTTTTGTAGAACTTTTATTCGGCTCAATTGACCTTAAGAAATAAAGTCAGCCTGGCCAAAACAATTGCGTCGAAGCTTTCACCTGCACAAAGAAAAATGTTTGAGGATACTTGCTTCGGGCCATGGCTGAAAGTACAACATCCCGGTGGAGATGCGATGTTGACACACCTGTTTCTTCAAACCATGACTAGCGATCTACCAGATACTATACAACGTCGTGATGAAGAGATATGGTTTGATTTTCCACCGGCTTATACGTGTTTTGGGCGGGAGGAGTTTTGCTTAATCATCGGTTTACACTTCGGACACGATGATGTAGGTCGATACACTAGACACATTACCCGCCCATCATGGTTATCCCAGATTTTTCCTGAGCTGGAGAGGCCGAATCTACACGTGGAAGACCTGATGAGATTATTGAATAAGAAAGATGGTTTTACTCGGATGGATGACGTCGATGTTGTCCGAGTATGCCTTCTAATACTTTTGCATGCCGGCTTTTTAAGCAGAGGGGTCAGACAACCTATTCCGAATGATCTAATCAAATTGGTAGAAGACCTAAATGCGTGGAACCTGTTTCCGTGGGGCTCGTATTTATGGAAAGCTACATGGAATAAGTTATCGTCTGCCTTGGATGATCGAAAAAGTTTGCATGGCGATGGTTCCAAATACACTTTGACAGGCTTTATTTGGGCTTTTAAGGTAAGAATTTTTTATATAATGTTCCCAAAATTATAAGTAATTATTTAACAATTACTAATGTTTGTTATTATATTGTTTGTAGATTTGGATATTTGAGGCATTTCCCGCCATGAAGACATATGCAATAAAAACTTCAAATGATATTCCCAGGGCTATTTCCTGGAAGAGGAAACAGACCTTGCAATGGGAAGATTTACTACGGTATACGACAATAAATAATGTAAGTTAACATAAATACTACCATATGTTTATAAACAAGTTATTACTAGTACACGTTTAACTTTGTTTGAGCTTTTATATTGTTAGGAGGCCAACACTCCATTACAGAGGCTGACACCCACGGAAGCTGAGCTTGCCACTGATTGGTGGCAAGCTAGTAAGCGTTTTTTTGATGGCACGGATGATGAGCAGCCTCCACTTCGGGAGCCATCACCTCACCCAGAGCTATCACCTCACCCAGAGCCATCACCTGATCGACCGACTATACACCTCCACAACGACACCATCACCTATTATGTCACATCATCGAGCCTCTTCTCCACCATCACCGCAAGATAGGCGACCGGCAAAGATGCCACGACGTTTATCTCCTTGTTCTCCACCTCCACGGGATGAGTTAGGGGAGTTATGTGATGAGGTCAATGCCTTGCGTGAAGAGGTCGGTACTTTACACAAAGACGATGGTGCATGGCGTGTTGAGGTGTCTACTTTACGCGGTGAGGTAGCCGCTCTACGTGAGATGGTAGCATCGTTGCAGAATGAGGTTCATACTCTACGCAACGAGGTAAGTTTAAGATTTTTCATATCTAACTTGACGATAAATTTAC
Organism: Hibiscus syriacus; assembly: GCF_006381635.1. Lineage (NCBI taxonomy): Eukaryota > Viridiplantae > Streptophyta > Magnoliopsida > Malvales > Malvaceae > Hibiscus > Hibiscus syriacus. The sequence continues at coordinate 1,268,741 of NW_024062861.1, read as the reverse complement.
TCGTAATTTCACTTAGATTAACCATTTCACTTAGATTGCTTAATAAATTCATTCGGTTGCTGCCAATACTGCTAAACTGTTTTTGTTAGTATTTGTTTTTGGTTTTGTTTTTGTCTTTTGGTTGAAGTAATGCAATCCATTCAAGTTTCAATTTGCAGAAAAATAATAGTTTACTTTCGCAACACGAAAATGACTATCGCAACGCGGAAACAAAATCGCAATGTGAAATGAAAATCGCAACGCGAAATGAAAATCGCAATGTGATTTGTGTTTCGCGTTGCGATTTTCATTTCGCATTGCGATTTTGTTTCCGCGTTGCGATAGCCATTTCCGCGTTGTGATAGTCATTTTCGCGTTGCGAAAGTAAGTTTCGTGTTGTGAAAGTAAACTATTATTCTTCTGGAATGTTTATATATGTTGTCCTTTTAAATGTTTATATAAGTGCTTACTTCTGGAATGTTATCTGATGCATTTTGTGAACTATGATAGAATAATGACTTGGATGAATACAATGCAAGTTTGAAACATATTTGTCTTTGTTTAATATCATGTCTATTTATTTACTGATTTATGTATTAATTTTTTTTAGCGGCCCGATAAGGTGGATGCTTTACGTCGGTTTTTCCTTGCATGACGGAGTTCACGCATCAGACGGCGTACACGTGTTATTACGTCTCCGTTCACCCCAATGGTGCGAAGACTCCGCAAGAAGAAGCCCAACTCACCTGTCATCCCTCAAGAGTCCCCTCCAATCGTTCAAGAGGCCCCTATCATCTCTCAAGAGTCCCCCCCACCGTTCAAGAGGCCACTGTCATCGTTGAAGAGGTCCCTCCCACCATTCCAGAGCCCGATTCACATGGGGTAATATATCGAATTATTGAGAAACCCCCACCGTTGATGGACATGATGGATGAGAGTTGGCTCTCGTATGAGTTACCGGCTAGTACCCTTCCGGTATCTGAAGTGGAGAGGAGACAACTACCGGAAACAATTCTGGATAATACCCTTTAGGCTAAGACCGCAGTTGATTTTTATCTACATGAGCGGAGCCAAGGGTGTTACACTGACATAAGCAAACTCAACGATGAGATGTATTTGTTGCTTAATCGGTCTTGGTGGGGTGTGTTATTAGGGGTTGAAGATAGTGACTATTTCGATGGGGAGGTAAGTCTTATATTTGTCTTATATATGATTTTGATTAATTTTTTTAAAAATTAATGTAATCCACTAATATATGTCTTTTTTTGTAAAACAGCATATCGATGCGTGGGTGTCACGTCTTCTAATAATAAGGAAGCTTATGAAAAATAAAAAAAATCGCGATATACAATAATGCCGGCGGCTTTTCACGCAGTTCACTTGAAGAATCAACGAGATGAATCATTTTCGTTGGGCAATGGACAAGCTAAACTTTATCCTGCATGGTGGGAGGTCGATAAGGTTAGTGTTTATTTTTTAAATTTTTTAAAGGTGTTCATAAATAAGTGCGCAAATAAATAAATTATTACTTATGATTGCAGGTGTTTATCCCTGTTTTGGAACGTCGTCATTGGCTTCTCGTCCAACTTCAGCTCCCATCCCTGAAGATAATAGTATATGACAGCATGATAAATTACATATCACTGTTGATTTGAGAGATATTATCAAGGGATGGAGCTCTCATTTGGCTAAATTCTTGGATGTGATTAATTATTGGACTCATTCTGGACACAAGAAGCCAAAGAAGTTCAATGTCACAGTTGTCATAGACGAGACCGCGCCACAATAATCGCCGGGAGCCAGAGGGGATTGTGGTCCTCTCGTATGCATGTGCTTGACGCGTTTGACGACGGGAAGCACAGAGTTTCTACCTCCCACCGATAGAGATAGAGCTGCAGTAGGCTTGTGGTTTCGGCATTATATGGCTAGAGCGATATATTCGAGACGCTGCCTACCTGCATCCGCGTTATGAAAGTATCCATTGTTAATTGGTAAGTCAAATGCAAGTTTTGTTAACATATATACTCCTTTTGGTTTGAAAATGTTTGGTTAAGTACCTAGAATTCAATAATTTGTTGTTTGTAGGTTTTAGATGTGTAGGAAGTCTTGTTTTAGCAAATGTTTGGTTTCTGCAAGTTAATTCTTAAGTGAGCTGCGTGAAATGGATGTACGGGTGAAAAAGTTGATTCATTGATTCAATAATTGATGAGGAAATAAGAATTATTATTATTTTTTGATTGTTTAATTGATTTGTAAAAAATGATTTGTAAATGTTGATTTGTTTAATTGATGTGTACATAATTCTTATTTGTGCTTGTTTAATTGATTGAAACGTAATAGTTGATTTGTTGATTTTCAATATGCATTATGTTGAAGGCAAAACAGACTATCGCAACACGAAACTGATTATCGCAATGAGAGAATCGCAATGCGAAATGAAAATCGCAACGAGAAAATCGCAATGCGATTTTCTCGTTGCGATAGCCATTTTCGCGTTGCGATTTCCCCGTTGCGATAGTCAAATGAATGTCTAATAAGTGATAACAACTGAACAGATCATAGCAATGTTCAAACTCAAGTTACTAATACATGCCTAACTGAAAATGTTAAAAGTGCACACATAAAATATACATAATACAACGTTTGCATTTAAAAATCACCTAAGTTAACAGTCCCAAAAGGTGAAGTCAGTTATACTCCCGTGGCATTTTCTTCGGGGACTTTTTCTTCTTCTTTTTCTTCTTTAGGATTATATGAATTACAGAATGGATGTTCAACATGTTCATTCACAGTCTTAACTTCCTCCTCATTATCATCAACAACATCTTCCTCGGCAACGGCTGTTTCATCATCAAAATTCGGGTATTGACCAATATCAAAATCATTACACGCAGGGTCTGTTTCTTCTTCTGAAACATCATCAAAATCCGAGTATTGACCAATATCAAAGTCCGCATTGCGATTTTGTATTATCTCATTGCGATAGTCAGAATCTCGTTGCGAAAGTCAGAATCGCGTTGCGAAAGTCAGAATCACGTTGCGAAAGTCAGTATCGCATTGTGATTTTGTATTATCGCGTTGCGATAGTCATATTGCGTCCAAATTCGCATTGCGATTGTATTATCGTTGCGATAGTCATAATTGCGTTGCGAATCTGGAAATTGATTTGCGATAATGGAGATCGTGTTGCGAATTAGCGATCGCATTGCGATTTTGTTGGTTATTTTGGCAAATCCGGAAAAAGTTGGTTAAAATCGTATATTATATGGGATTTTTGGTCACTGATGTTATTTTCTCTTTAAAATAATAAGGATAAACTATATATTTAGTCATCTAACTACTTTTTTTTTAAATTATCACTAATGTTATGTTTTCGTTTTATTTTGGTCACCCATCGTTAAGTAAATTAACAATAATATTGACGTGTCACGATAAGAAAATGTCACATCATCATTGAGAAAAAAATGAAAATATCAAATAGTTCTGTTATTTTTTTAAAGGCAGGTTACCAAAACGTAACCAAAATTTAACACTGATTTTGAAAACAACGTAACCAAAATTTAACACTAATGATTTTGAAAACAATAGTTGACTGACCAAAATTTAACACTAGTGATGATTTTGAAAACAATAGTTAACTGACCAAAATATAACCAGCGTGATAGTTGGGTCACTAAACAAGTAATTTTTCCAAATAATAAATAGTTAAACCCATTGGGTAACCTTAGTGATAAAATAAAGTATTATTCTTCCTAAAGGTCCTAAGTTCGAACAACTATATCTACAAAGTCTGTGAGTTTTCTCAATAATTAAGAAAAAATTCTAAATACACACTACTTATAATCATCTCATACTATTCAAAAATAATAATTAATAGTTCAAAATTTTTAATGTATTTTATAGGTTTTAAAAGTATAATGATCAAAATGATCATTTGAATATAAATTAGTGACCTATGATGTATTTTACCAATATATATTTATTTAATTTGATCGGAAAAAGATAATTTTTTTATATAAAAAAGCTCTCACATCTACCCATTTGATCTCTCTCAGCCTCCGACGCTTTTTTCAGAATCTTAAACCCCGCCGTATCTCCGCTGCATTCTTTGCCTTTTGGAATTCTCGATGGCTTACGGAAAATCAGATCTACCTGATGATCTCCTCTCCTCCAAAACAAGCTCTGATCACACCTTCCCCAAATGTATTCTGTCTTTTCTTTTTGATCAATTACTTCTCTCATTGTTTCCTCCAATTTTAACTTTCTGGATGCCTATTGTATCGGTTTCCATTTCATTTCAATCCGTGCATTTTCGTTATTCTTTATTCTTTTACAGAATGTTTCATTATTTCAATTTTATTAGTCCGGATTAATTTATTAATTGTAAATTTCTGATTTCGTTCATAATTTATTTGTTTTCCCCTAAGATTTCATTTCGAAGTTGTTCAAACCTTTCATTTCTTTTTACTGTGTTGTTATTCAAATGTTTTCGCCATAAAAGCAAATAAATTATAATAAAAAAGTTCGTAATTGTTTCTCTGTTGAATTATATTTAAGCTCAAACCTTCCTTTCAAATGCATCAGTGATTAGATAACAGATCGTACTTTGTTAATAAAAAATGAATATTAGTTTTGTTGCTCGTCATAATTATTGGGAAATGTAAACTGCCACTGCTGAAGTTGATACGTTACTGTAGCATGATTTCTTCTAATTATTTGGAAAGGTTCACCTGTTTCACGGAAACATGGTACTTCATTCTCAAATAATTTTATAATTTAGGAAATCCATGGAAACAAGCTTGGAAGTTGTGGTTGTGTTGTCTGCCAAATTCACCTATGTATAAATTATCTTAGGTCTTTTTATTTTTTAGGTGAAACATGGGAAAGGAACTTGGAGGACAAAGGACTCACAGGGTTACTTGAGGACACAAAAGGTGGTGATATTTGTTGAATAGTTAAGTTTTTTCATTTTATAAACTTGAACAGCTCTTTTATTGTAAAATTTTACCTTTTATTTTCTTTTTCCTAATAGATCAAGCAATTTCAGAGAGCAACATACCTTTGTCCCCACAGTGGCTTTACGCTAAACCGTCTGATTCTAAGAGGTTGTCTTCTGGAACTTCTGGGGTATGGAACTCAATTTCTCATAATAAGTTTTTAGATTACTTGCGTTCGTTTCCATATGAGGGTTTTATGTGTTGATTTCTAGTATTTTTTTATCCTTATATGGTGGAAGTTCGGGTAAAAACTATACCTGAATACATAAAAACTTGTTAGACTAGATTATGTCATTTAATAATGCTCATACGAATTTATATGACTTTTAGCTTGCGGACAATTTTTTATTTTGGTTTGCATTCTTCCCGTGTTATAATTTATTTACTGTAACAGGATATTAGAACTTCAAGTTTGTTGCCGAATAAAACCTCTGGTGATCTCAATCCAAAAGATAGTTGGCGTTTGGATGGGTCTCAGGACAAGAAAGACCGGACGAGGACTGCCCCTGATCTTGAAAGCAGTCGTCGCGTGAAGAGGAGAGAGAAACAAGCTTACTTGGCCGAAGAGATCGCAGAAAAGAAGACCGCCGTGCTGATGTTTCATCGAAAAGGGATGCTCCTGAAAATAGGACCTTGGCGTCTTCAGAGCGACGACATGATGTTAGCAGTCGTAATTCAAGCCATGAATCTCGAAGTGACAACAAGTGGTCTTCAAGATGGGGTCCTGAAGACAAAGAAAACGATTCTCGAACTGAAAAGAGGACAGATGCTGAGAAGGAAGATGCCCCTACTGACAAACTAGCTCTTGTCAGTGGGGGCTGCTTAGCTTCTGACCGTGAGAATGATTCTCGTGATAAGTGGAGGCCACGTCATCGTTTGGAAATTCATGCAGGTGGGTCTGCTTCTTACCATAGTGCTCCAGGCTTTGGTTCAGAAAGGGGACGAGTGGAGGGATCAAATGTGGGTTTGCAGGACGAGGTAGATCAAATGCTAATGGAAGCCTACAAATTGGGAGGCTAAAATCTGCTTCTGTCATTGGATCTCCTCCTCTGGACAAAAACAAAACTTTTAATGCATATTGCTACCCAAGAGGAAAACTCCTTGACATTTACCGCAAGCAAAAGACTGCTCCAAATTTTGACATCCTGTCTGATGAGATGGATCATTTATTACCAATAACACAAAAAGAAATTGTCGAGCCTTTGGCTTTTGTTCCTCCTGATGCAGAAGAAGAGGTACACGACTTTTAATCTAATTTAGAGAAGAAATGTGTAGTCATATTTATCCTTCTATGCGGTTGAATCAAATTTGCTTGCTTGATTTTTACAGACTGTCCTTGGAGATATATGGAAGGGACAAGCTACAAGCAGTGGAGTGCTGTATAACTCATATAGAGACACAAGTATGGATCCTGATTTTTTGCTAGTGTGTTACCTAGTAAATAATTAGATATGATTGAGATTCTGAGTTTCTCTTTTTTTTGTCCTAACCCATATCTTGCTGATGTGATTTCAGGTGAAGGGAAACAAAGTTCCTTGGTTAACAGTGAGGATAATGTTGATTCTGGTGAGAAGACTGATGTAAACAATAACCATCTAGGGAAGCATTCTGAGACATATGTGACCGGTTCACAGACAACTGTGACCAAGGGTAGGAACTATCATTTTTAGTTGGAATTATCCACTGAGAACGTATCCATGATTTGTTATGCTTGTCCTTACAGAATTGAATAGTTCAAAAGGTGGGCTGAGATGTCTGTCACCATCTGACATAGATGTAACCCGTGCTTTGGTATTAGATAGGGAGATTGGCGGGTCCATAAATGATGCTGATGAAATAATTTCTTTTGATAATGGACAAGTCACTGATTTAAAAATGCGAAAACATGCTACGTTGGAGGATAATGAATCATCCATGCAATTTGGAGTGGGCAGCAAGCTTCCTGAAGACTCGAGTTCTCTATTTGATTTTTCGTCATTACAACATTCTCTACGCCCTAACCAGATAAATATTAACGGCAATAATGAGGCACATTCGTCGGAAAGTGTTGTCCCTCCTGAGGATTTGAGTTTGTTCTATCTTGATCCTCAAGGGGAAATTCAGGGACCATACCTAGGAATTGACATGATTACATGGTTTGAGCAAGGTTATTTTGGTACAGACTTACCTGTTCGATTGGCTGATGCTCTGGACGGATCACCTTTCCAGGAACTTGGTGAAGTCATGCCACACCTAAGAATGAATTATGGCTCTGCATCCGGTGATAATGTGGTTACGAGAGTGCAATTACCTGTTTCTTTTGAAGGGAGCTTGGGAGAGACTGTATCTTCTGCTTCTGCTCCTGAGTCGAAGGGTCTTCCATTGGATGTGACCAGCTGCGGACTTGGTCTGCTGTTGAGGCATCTGGTACTGAGCTTCAGTTAAGACAACCTACTCAAAGCTATCATTCTGAGCATTCTGAAGATCAGAGCCTCCTTAAATTCGCTGATGCACAGGAAGAGGGTAAGTTTAATTGGTTGGACCTATTATTGGTTTTGTTATTTATTGTGCTTGTTAATGATGCCTCCCTTTCCTCCTGTTTGATTCAGAAATATTTTTTTCTGGAAGTTCCAGAAGTGCTGGTGTTGATCCTGCAAGCCATTTGTCCATTACAGATGAATTCTTGAAAACCAATTTAACTTCTCATCAAGAAGATGAGTTACATCCCTTTGGGTTGTTGATGTCTGAGTTGAGGAGCCCATCTGGTTTGAAGAGTCTTCAATCATCTAATATAGATTCCTACATAGGTGATAGGGGGAAGTTTTTAGATCCTTTGCTTGATAGAGAGACGAATTTTACTGGTCAGAGTGTTGTTTGTACAGTTTCTGAACAAACTTCTTTTCCCGAGGTTTGCCCAGATGATTATACTAGAAATCCTGTGTCTAACCTGAACATTCATCTAGGAACTACTGGTGGCCGGCCATCTCACAGGGAGCAAGAATATGATGGTTTTGGCTTGTTACAGCAGCTAATGTCACAAAAGTTTCCCAATGAACCACTTCAAGAGAAAAACCATTTCTCTCACCCCTTTCCACATTCTGCTGGATTTGATATGGAGCAAATTCATGGTTTTGATCTTATGATGAGTAAAAATCTCGATCACCGGAAGTCAGTCCATCATTCAGCTCCACATATGGAACAGCTTTTGGAACTTCAGTTTCAACAGGAGTGGCAGTTGGAACTTCAGCGGCGGCAGCACCAGCACTTGGAACTTCAGTGGCAGCAGCAGCTGGAACATCAGAGGTTGCAGCTGGAACTACAGCGGGAACTTCAGCGGCGGCAGCAGCAGCAGCTGGAACTTCAGCGGCAGCAACATCTTCACCACCACCAAATCAAATTGTTACAGGAGCAGCAACAGCGTCATCTACGGCTGCCACAGTCTCAATCTCAGCAATTTCTTCTTGATCAATTGCTGCAGCATCAGATGTCTGGTCCGGGTTACAGTCAGCACGTATTTGATGCTGCTAGAGACAACATACTTGATCAGGTTCAGTTACGTAGGCATATCCTGAGTGAATGACAGCAGAATTCTCATGCTTCAAGGCACCTGGATTCATCACTGGAGCAGATCATCCAAGCAAAGATTAACCAGAGTGCACTCCAAGGGAAACAAGCTGAATTTTTTGATTTAATGTCACAGGCAAAGTATGGCAATATGCTTCCTTCTGAGCATCAGCTTCGTCTTCAACAAGAGCAGTTGCAAGTGCAGCAATTATCTATGGCACTGAGGCAACAATTAGGAATGGAGGGGGATAGGAGGCTTGCTGGTTCATTGTCCGTGGATGAAGTTGGTCAGTTTGTTGGGAATCCTAGCAATCATCATCAGGCTTCTTCCGTGGGCTTGAATGCTTCAGATATTTACCAGCAGAGGCTGTCGCCTCTTGAAGAGCCTTACTGCTAGTCAGAATCATTCTTTGCAGGACCTACTGGAGCGAGGGAATTTTGATCCCAACTCTACAGTATTTGGCAGATTGAATCTCCCTGCAGCTGCTCCTGGGATGAAAGTAGAAAATGCAAATTCTCTAGATCTAGCTGAAAATCTTTATAGGCTGTCCAACAACCAACTTGGTCCTTTTTCTTCAGGTAACCACTCTCTTAGCCAGCATGTTCCAAGTAATGCATATGCTTCTCATCCTGGTGCAACGGAGAGCTTCGACTCTAGGAAAAATGTGCGGCTAGAAAATAGTTGGACCGTAAAACAGATGCAACAATTAAATCTTGAAACAGAATTGCAAAGAAGGGAGTCTGAAGTTGATTCAAGCACTTGGGCATCAGCTGGAGGGGTTCATGAAAACTCTAAGAAAGCTTTAATGGACCTTCATCAAAAACTTGGTATTCAATCTATGCAATCATCAGAAGTAGTTTGTCAACATTCTACGTCATCTTCTAAAGGGAGGGAAACCTTTTGGCCCGTTTTTGAGCAGCAAACTTCCAATTTTCCTTTAAATCATTTTCCAAATGAGGAAGTTCATGAGAATTACTTGTTTCCGGAAGGCCTTCAAAATTCTGATTCAAGTGCCTTGTTGCAAGATCATTTGCATGGAGTTGCTGTGAGTGATTCTGTCAACCAAATGGGTAACTGTGAAAGATTTCCTCTTAAAGCTGGTTCTGACTCATTTGTAGAAGAGCAATCATTCTTGATGGCCATTGAAGACTCTTCTTGTGGTAGTTATGCAGATGCTAGCTTGATGAGAAAATCAGTTGTGGATGTAGAAATAGCAGAACTGGAAGCAAAGGAGAAGGAAAATGGAATGAAGGTTATGATTGCAAGGAATGGTTCCATGTCGGGGTCTGAGGATAATGTGCAAGTAGAAACAGCATTGGAGTGTGGTGATCTACGAAGTAGCATCCATAGCCGGCATAATTCTCTTAGTACTGGTAATCTTCTGAACTTCCCCCCCCCCAGTAAATAATCCATTTTTTATATTTATTAAATCGTAAAAGTGAAATTGTGCAGATGGGAGCAGCAGGTTGAATGGATATGAAGTTGGATTAGATAAGTCGGTTGATGATGTTTTTATTGATAGGTGGGGTTCTTTTACTACATGGTTTTCGTAAGAGAATAATCCTTAATGTCCATTATCATGACTAAACTTATAATAGCTGCCGCTGCTATGACGAGTATGAGTCAATGTTGGAGCTTTAACTGTTGAACTTAATTTGCAGAACCATCTAAAGGTCCTCTTTTATTGATAGGTCACCTTCAATGCTGGCAAAGGGACTGGACAAAGTTTCACAGAAATGCCCACCTGTACCAAAGGTTTCTTCATCCCAGGATGTCGTTTCTGATGAAAACTCACTGGCATTTGTCAAGCAGAATAGTTCTACAAGCCTTGCAACTTCTGATGGTATGATTTTGACTTCTCTTTCTTTAATCAGAGAAAAGATGAAGGCCCTATGTATCATTTTTTCAACTGTATATACATCTTGTGTTTATTTAGCGAGTTCAGAAGGAAGACAGGAGACTGCGGCACATCTACGTGCAATGAGGAGCATAGAAACCGAGGCATCGGGCAAGAAAGACGCATGTTTTAGAAGGACGTCATCTTGCGATTGTGCTGAAGCATCATTCATAGAGATTCTAAAGAAGCCGGTTCTTCGTGGGACTGAAGCAGATCCCTCTGAAGGAGTTGCACAAGCTGGACGAAGTGGCAAGAAGGGAAAAGAGGAAGACAGATTGATCCTGCTCTTTTAGGTTTCAAACTCACAAGTAACCGTGTAATGATGGGTGAGATCCATCGCCTTGACGATTGACAACCACACTCGCTATGTACATTCCCTGTATATCTTTTAACCCTTTTTCTTATAGAGAATTTTTGTACAGAATATGCATAGGCAATTTAATTGATTTTTTTTCAATAATAATACTAATAAAGGTTTTGGTTTTGAGAAGCAGCCAGCACATATGGTATGTTGGTAGTTCCTTTCTAAAACAGCCAAACAGGATGGGGCATTAATAAGTTGAGTTTTTGTTCTGAAATCAAAGGGAAGAAAACAAAACAAAGGATGAATGTAATCCACAAGAAACTTATTTTCTTCTACACCAAGCTACTTTCTGTAAGCATTCACTGTGCAAATTTTAATTACAAGAGATATACAACTAACATCAATAACTTTGAGTGTAAGTGGCTAATGCTTTTCTTTTCCTTTACACAGTATAAGAATGAAAGGGAGGGGGTAAACTTTACATGGTTTTCTTTGTCCTTTGCTTGCTCCCCATGTATATCTTCTGAGCTGATATCTTACATGAAATACCAAACTATGCAGGGACGGAGAGAGAAATCAGGAGTAAGATCTAATTAACTTGAAATTCTGAAAAGTACGAGCTTTGAACAAGTTTCCAAATAAATAACCCATTGTTGTCTCTTGATGAGGTGGTTTTTGCGCGACACTTGTGCTACGTTTCACCTGCAATGCACTCCGTCCTATCTGTTGACAGATTGAATCAATAATCTTTGGATCCACCGGATTTCCCATCACATCCGTCACGTAGAAGGTGTCGTTGGCCTTGCTGCCTTTCGTAGAAATTAATGCTCTCTTGATACTCAAGCTGTTTTCCCGGAAAATCCGGGTAATATCAGACAGCAGTCCAAGTCTGTCTTCTGTGCACAATTCTAGCTCCAGCCCCTGCACCATGAAATGTTACAGGTTGTTACATCAAGGTGTCTGATTTGATTATCAGAATGAATTTTCCTTTTTACTATTTCGGGGCGTGTGTGTGAGAGAGACGGTGGGAAGATGATTTCCCATACCTCAGATGCTCTCCTCTCGATGGCTGCTTCAAGACATTGAATAACACGGACACGCTCCGCTTCCGAGCTAATCGGGAGCCCGTCTACATGTCGGATGTAAAATTCCTACAAAGAAAAAAAAAATTGTCATTAAAATGGATTACAAAGTCAGCATCATCTTACACCAGGTGTTTCAACTTTCAATATAGCATCAGCTTGTCAAATCCTCAAAGTTCAGCGATATATGTATATATAGGGCTTGTCATTACATTAAAACGGATCATTTCATCAGCTTTTTCTTAAAACAACCATCTCACCTGATAAGCTTCCATCCTTGCTGTGTTGACCATTCCATGAAAAACAACATATTGCATATCCGTCAGAGTGCAGACGATGTCAAACAATAGTTTTGGCCTATCTTTTGACCTCATGGTAATAACGGTGTAATCTTTCTCAATATTCAACAGACTGACTTGGGGTCTTGAGCTGCCCTCCTTGGCCGCCCTTACTCCGGCTCGTTCCACCCTTTCATAGTCCCTGTCCGCAAACATGATTTGATGCAACCTTCTCTCCCTATGCATAAGTCCCGGGGCTGAAAGTGTTGTTTTTGCTGTTTCCAGGTCATCATTCCCTTTGAGAACATTACAAAGTAATCCCTTTATCGTCGAGAGTCGTTTCGGATCAGTGATAGCACGGCCGGTCAAATCATCCGTCACATGAACTACAGCTGCAGCACGGGCGTTATGAGTCCAAATCTCGGCATTTACGACGTTGCAATGCATGTCCGCGAGGACTGCACATACTTCAGATAATAAACCAGGCCTATCAGTCCCTGCAAGTTCAATTGATGTATGCTCTTCCGAAGGCATTACACCTACTGAGCTTCTCAGCGAAGGTACGAAGCCGGCACTTGTTTCGATTCTCTGCAAAAAGTAAATGTAACGATGAAAATAATCAATATAATGAAAAGAATTCACAAACGTGTACATGAGGCAGGTTCTAACCCTTTGAATATATTCAATAACTTGTTTATCTCTGATTTTGTTGCCATCATTGTCAACAACATTGAAAACTGAAACATGGGAAACATATAAAAAAGAAATCAGTACATGTTTAAGTGAGTTAACCTTGGATTTAGTATAAACTTTTAGAATTACCATCCATAAACCATCCTCCATCAGATGATATGTATGCTTTTGTTATTGTAAGATTCATATCAGTGAGCACTTGGACTACTTCCAGGAGAACCCCATGTTTGTTGACCCTGTCAACCTGAGATCAAATTCCAAAATCCAAATATGAGCAAGTTGATACAAGGAAGGAACTACTTAGCCCCATATGATGATTTAGGGTTACCTGGATAATCGTGGCATCCTCACAGGCATCATTGTCAATAACCACTCTGCAACAACAGAACAATACTTGTCAAATAAAGAGCCAAAAGAGAACATGCCATCAAAACTGGGGAAGAAAAAGAAAACTTTGCCAAATTATAGCAGAACCTTAGTCAGTTTTTAAGAAAACACACTGCAATCTTCTTCAAATTCCCATACAAATTTTCATCATCCAAAACAACATGGAAAATCTAACAAAAAGAGTATATAAATCAAATTCACACAAAAAACCCCACTATCCCAGCACAAATTAATTTAAAAAATTTACCTGGGTTGGTTTACCCTCCTGATAAGCTTAGCATATTCATCATCCATTTCCCAGAAAAAAAGAATCCAAATTTCTCCAAGCTAAAACCAGACTTTTCCAAGGAACTTTTTATTCTTCTTCTATAATACTGTACAGAATTGAAAAAGAAAAACAATAATAGTAAAGGAAAGGATCTTCGAAACCAAAAATACAAAAGTAAGGATGACCTTAATTTAGCTGTTTAACATAAATTAATTGAATAAAAAAAATAAAATCTTTTTCTTAAGCTCCCAAGTTGTAATGTTTTCGGGGACGCGTAGATAATTGATTGGTTGGACGGGTCGGAGTCAAGCAGGCACGTGCGTGCTGACAATGTAGTACTTTTGACTGGTCTTTTCATTTTTTTATTTAACCGTGGTGAATAATGTTGTTTTAAGATTACTGCAGCTAATATTTTTAGATTAATGCAGTTTTATTTTGGATAAACTACATTTTTAGTATCTAAATTATCAGTATTATTTCGTTTTAGTACCTAAATTTTTATTTATTTTAAATGAAACAAAAAATAAATGTTAGGTATGATTTTGAAATAAATGAAAGTTTAGGTACTAAAACGAAAGAAAACTGATAGTTTAAGTACTAAAACAAAAAAAATAATAATTTAAGTACTAAATATATAGTTTACCCTGAATTAAACTAATCTAAAACACGGTAGGACTTAAACTCATAGCCTAAAAACTCCAATGTCTCCTTCAAACATAAATAATGCAATCAAATCTCGACATCTCCATGTAATGTCTCCTTTTAAAAAAAATATTATAACTGAAAGCATATCAGCAAGCACTTGGGGGATTATTATTCAGAATTATTAAAATTAATATGTTAAAATTTTAAAATAATTACAGGATTAAATAAAATATATGCTTTAAAATCACTACAAGTTTTATAAAAACTCTAAAGAAGACAAGAACATGTTTGTCATGGTCACAAGAAAAACACAATATTGATCATTAAACTTGTAAACATTCTTTCTTTAGTACTGCACGTTTATAATTATCAATTTGATAGTATAAAAACACATTTTTATGTCTTCGGGCACACTGTAAGACACTCTCAACGTCCACCCACTGGTTCGAAAACAACTTTATTCGTTCGAGTTCAAATGCATCATAAATATATTTTGATTTCATTCTCTTAGTTTCATTTTTCTATTAAAAATTATTAGGAATAATATACGTAAACGTGGTCGAAATCATTTTCATACCCTTCCTTTATTATTTGCTAGATTTTAAAACCTCAAACATCAATACCTCCTACTTAATTTTCTTTTAATTGGTTGGGAACAAGATTTTAATAATATTTATATTTATCTTTAAATGAGATTTAAAGTTCGGATCGTGATGTTATGAATAAAATAAATTGAGTTAAAAGATTTTTCTTGTATTACGCTGCTATCATATTCGATTCAAATAACAAATCAATTAATAGTTTTGATTTTGTAGAGAAAAGATAAGATGGGAGGATAGTTCCAACCAACATCAATAAATTATTATCATATTATGGCTATTTGAAGAAGGCAAGAGGCAATGTTTTGGACAACAATTTCAGTCATTTGGCAAGTGGACGTATAACTTATGAAGTTAGGCAAGCAAAATCCTCTCTTTGTCAAAGGATTCCCACCTAGCCAAATTTTCAATCACATATTATATATATCTCAAGAATCAATGCCCTTGCTAAAAGGAACACCAAAATTATAATCAAATATATATTTGAATAAAATAAGATTTTTTTTTCTTTGTTGTACTGTTGGTTTCAAGTGTTCGTCCTAATTAATATGAACCGATTCGTGTCACACACTTGGTTTTGATGGATAAGTATCCCAACATGGATTTTCAATATACACAAGGCCTTAAACTTGAAACATACTTAAACGATATCAATGTGCTTATTACTTGAACCAACCCGTTGATGATGAATAAGAATTTGATAGATACGCGAGTGTATATAGATTAGATTAGTGATATAAAGAAGCAAAAAAATGGGTGAAATTGGGAAGAATAAAGAGGGCGAGGGGAGATGGATGGACTTGAAGCAAATGGGATGGATTCAATGAGCTATCAGTAAATTCCTTTTGATCTTCAAGAATCACAGGACCACACACTTGTCTAGCTGTCCTGGTGGGGGGAGGAATGAATTATTGTCCTTTGAAATGTCAATTTTGATTAATCTGAATTCTTGTTTGATCCAAATCTTGGTATGTTTGGGCTTTGAATCTGAAACTTGAGAGGGCATCATCCATAGTTTAATGCACCCATAATATGATGTAATTGTGGGACAAGGTTTGAATGGTTAGACCCAATGACACCTTCAAGGAGGGCAGCTGCATGCATGAATCATTTATTGAATAAAATATTATGTAATATGCCAACTAGCACAGATCTTATAATTGCAGAAAACGAAATGTGTGTATAAAAAATTTCTTTATTCCGTGAAAAGTAATTGGGTTAGGAATTCGGAGTGGAAAAATAACTAAAGTAATATCAATATAAAATAAGACATACATATGAGATAAATTTAACGTGATTTGACATTGTCTACCTTCACGGGAAAGATGAACAATAATTCACTTTAAACATCAAGAACACGAAGAGTATAAGTACTCGCTTTTTATTCTCACCAGAATGAATGGAAGGTAGTATATGTTCAAAGACTTTCAACTATTTGACATTGAACGCTCATATCTCTGCATACATGGTGCTCGAATCTGGGACCTCAAGGAATAACAACAATTCTTTAACCATTGAGATCACTTGGTTCATACTAAATTAGAATTATGTATAATTATACATGTACAAGTTGTCAATAATTAAAATTTTGTTTCACTTAGAAATTTAATTTATTTTAAGAGGTAAAATTTAATTTATCTATATTGTACTATTAGGATTAAGTTTCTTAGAAGATGACATATAGGAGATAAAAGTTAATTAGGAAGAAAAGAAACCTAGTACATTCATTTTTCTTCTCCAGAACCTAAAACCACTCAACCAAAAAACCCACCTTCACCAAGATCAAAAACCTTACCTTGTTCAACACCTTCAAACCAAACACCATCTAAACCAACTCCTCCAACCAAAACATCATCCCACACTCAACTTGATATCAATAAGGGACTTCGTTTAGTTGGTGTATGTATGAGAAGTAGGTCTTCGAGTATTAGCGTTTACCTAGTTGAGTTGTACTCTTTTACTCTATATAGGTTTAGGGAGGTTTCTAATCAGGTACACAACTTAGGTTTTGGGATTGTATGATTAAATCCTTAATAAAATCATAATTACCCAGCAACAAGATAATAACAAGGAACTCCGTATCTATACCAAGAAGAGATGACCTACTGAAAATCTAGAGGATATCACACAAGTAAAAAATTGTCAAGAACCTGAACTAAAATTTCATACCTCGAAAATTAGCATATGTATGAAATATTCTCTGAGTGAACAACTTGTTCCTTTTGTTGATACTAAGAACTGCCTATTGTTTAGAGAAAAGGAGTTCGAAAATGCACTAATCATACAATTGAGAGATATGTAACTTATGAAAAACTATATTGTCATCAGTTCAAAAAGCATCGAAGATTCTAGCATGGAAAAAAGACTGTTAAAGGAGAAATTAAGACCTTAGAAAGTAATGGTACATAGATTCTCATAGAACTGCCAAAAGGAAAGAAAATAGTGGATTGCGAGTGGATATTCACATGTAAATAAAAAAGCAAATAGAAGCGTTGAGTTTTCAAAGCTAGATTGGTGGCAAAGGAAATGGATTGATTACCGGAAGACATTTCCTCGTGTCAAACCAAAGACAGTTTGACTACTGTTGTCTATGGAAGTAAATAAAGAGTGTTTTTTATATCAACTAGACATCAAGAATATGTTTTCAAATGAGGATCTTGAAGAAGAAGTTTAGATGGAGATATTTGCTAACAAATGAAACATTTGCTCAACTTCGACTAATATTCGCATGTTAGGTTCCAAATACATGGTTTCACTATCCTTTGTTATAAACTCATATACACTATAAGTACATTTCCAAATAATTGCACATATAACACAAACAAGCATGTCACACCCTAAATTAGGGCCTAAAATTTTCTTAAATTTATTCCGAGGATTAAATTGAAATTATAATTAAATTTGGGGATCATAGTAAAAATTTTGATTAAATTTGGGTCCAAATTAATAAAGCAACTAAAAATGGAGGACCTATAGTATAATTATACCATTTTAAAAATGTGGGTTTAAAATCCAAAAAATAACTTTCCATTTCTCTCTCTCTCTCTCTCCAACATTTCCTCTTTTAGTAGGAAATCTTTAATCGACGTTTCGTCGCCGATCGTTGTTCCGTTTTTGACACCTCCTACACCATCGTGTTCCTTGCATCATCCCGAGTCCACCAGTGTCCATTTTGTCTCCGTTGCCACTGGCGTGTGAGGAGGTGAGGAAGATCAAATTTTCGACATTGTGAAATCGAGCTCTCCACCGTTCACCGTTGTGAACCGAGCTTAGTAAGTGTCTCAAAACCCTTAAAATGAATATAGTAATTTTTCCATAATTTTTTTGACCCCCGAAGGCCTCCCACGCGTTGCCGCTGCGAGTAGGGAAGATCCACCCCTGGTGGACTTCTAGAAGTTGCCCGACCTGATCCGACCCGACCCGGTCTGACCCAAACCGAATCGATCAACTGTTGACCGTTGTCCGCCATTGGCTTTTTTCGAAAACCTTCATCTTGATATTTTTCGACATTATGAGTTCGATTTTATGGTATGTTTTGCCAAATTCTGACCCAAAAACCTTGAATCGAGCCCGTTAATCCAAAAATGCTTAGTATTTTTATCATTTTTGCTTATTTATTTGAGATTTGATAATGAAATATTGATTCAAGTATATATTTTTATGAAGGTATTCATGTTTCCCTGACCAAGGTCGATTAGATCTGGTGCTTCCTGTCTGTCAGATCCGCTCGATTCGCGTTCTTCGAGAGTTACTCGTAGGTTTTCGTAAATTGTTTAAATAGAGGTTATTATTATTCATATTAGGATTTCGATATAGATATTTTGATTCGTAGGATCTAGCGTTGTCGTGATCGTGATCGGAAGACTCGGTAGTAGGTTCCTTATCAGACTACTCAGACTGATACAGTGTGTTTCCTGATGTTACATTACTGTTTAAAACTATTTATCTGAACTATTTTAGATTTTTGATGATACTAAATATTTTTACGTCACAATACCTAATTTTCTGAATACTATTTATCTAATATCTGATTTACTGTATATTTCTGATATGATCTTTGGTTACTGTATTTCTATATATGATTTCTGAGTATAGAATATTTTCATGTTTTAATGGATTAAACTATCGTTTTCACTCGAATGCATACATGTTTATTACTGTCATTGGGGTATTACTGGAGGAAGTATATCAAGCCTAGTCTATGACTTATAAGACCTTACTGCATGCTCCTCTGCTTTGTGCACATGTAATTCCTTACCACATGTCCTTATGTTATATGTATAAGGCATTTACCAGTTGTACTTGTGAGTGTATGGTTATGGGAACCTATACATTTTGATGTTAAGATGGAAGTAGTATTCATATTTTTAAAACATGCTTGATGATTTGATTTTTACTGAAGTATTTTATCTGTATGTTTTTATACACCATAAAGAGCACACTGGGTTTTTTTTATCTCATTTTGTAAATTTTAACCTTTTCAAATAGTAGCAGACTGTAGATTAGCAGACTTGAGATCAGGAGGACCGACTACTCCTATTTTTGTATCACTGTATATCTTTATGTCTTTAGTTATACTTTGATGACACATGTTTTTATTACTGTCTTGATATATCTGTATTACCGGTATTTTGTTCTGTATATGTTTTATATGGTTTTCTGATATATATATATTGTCGTATGAATCTTTCTTATGGCTAATTCCATATTATATTATTATATGGATTTTAATGTTGTTCTATATATGAAAAGAATTTTTGAATACAATATGTAACCGTCTAGATTTGGTCATAACGTCCAGACCGAGTTTAAGAGGTTACAAAGTACCTGATATCACATAGCATTAGTTGTTCAAGTAGGAAATCCTAATATCACGTGGCATTGATAGCGATTACCTGTAACATGAGTACATGCGATTGTCCGTTCCCACATAACATCTGACATGATGGTGGAAGCTCGATTCCACATAACCTCGATAATAATTTCCACAAAAAGCCTCGAAATAAGGTTGTTCGGTTTCACATAGTATCAGACCAAGCATACATAAGAAATACATCACATAATTAGGTTCATAAACCTCAAAATCATATTTACCATATTAACTACACACGGAGGGTTCACAATTATTGATTCACAATTATCGAGTGAAGAAACTTTCTCTCACTTCAAATTGTGTCTCGTTCACGTATCTAGAACAGATTAAGCAAGGCACAAAGTCATTAAAAGCTTATGGTTTAAGAAGTATCATTTCACTTTCACATTATTTCACATTTGGCTCAGAAATGGCTTTCGCACTTTTGATTCTTACTCACTTATGGTTCTTGGTATTTAGGGGTATGTTCATACTTTCCCACCCTTATGAGTATCTTAATTCACAATAGCTCAATTAGGCCTTTTAAAGCTCGATCATTCGCTGTGGATCGTAATTTGGTTCCCGCGTTTAGTTTGGAAGTCAAACTTTGAGTTTTGAAGCTAGACTATATGTACCAGACAAACGGTATCAATGCTCAATCTTTGGGTATCGATACTCACATTGATGGAGTATTAATACCAGATTTAAGCTTGAAGCTTCATAATTATTTTAGGTATCGATATCTCTATACGAGTATCCACTCACTCTGAGTATTGGTATCAATTTCAGCCTTGAAGATCAAATAAATACCCTGATATCGATACTCAACCTTTGGTATTGATACTATACGAACAATATCATATCAAATAAACAATATCGATTCTTTATGCCATTTTTTGCTCAGATTTCTTCACACGTTCAAGGGATGTCACTATTGTTCCATAAATATCGCTACTAAAGCCCAAAAATAGTCATTTTCAAGCTCAAGAATCACTCCCAACCCCCTCTAAATACTCTAGTTTAAGCCCTACTTCATTTCCAAAGTTTATGGGGTTACTTAGGATCATTTATCACCTTTATAACACATGTTAACACATAATTAATACAAATTGAATCCAAAACATGCATCTACACTTAAAATACTCAATATGCTCAATAACCAACAAAGCATCACATTTAGGAAATACAAGTAGCGTTCAAAGTTTAATGTGTACTATCTTAATGTTTGAAACCCGAAATAAAACTTCTTGTTCAGCTTCCACCAAGTTGCTTCTTTTCATTGGCTCTAGAATGCTCTCATGCCTCTTGCACTTTTCCAATCCCAGATGAATCCTTTGGCCAAGAAAGATGCTACAATTAGTGTTTCCAAGCAAAATTTTAGGAGAGAAAAGAGTGTTGGGGGGGGGGGGAAATAGGAGGAAAATAAGCGTAAGACGAAGAGGGCGCATCTTTCTCCTATTCTCTTGGTCGGCTGACCTTACCAAGTTAATGTGAATTCATCCTTACCCTCAACTAAAAAAATCCTCTTTTTATGATTATATGAGGCCAATTAACACTCAATTATGCCCCCAACTTGGCCCAACGATTATAATTACTCAATTACATGGGTTCGTAGATCCCTCGGATCAACTCACACGTGTTAACTCAAAAATTCAGAACGTTACAATTTTGATTGAAAAAAAATTATTTCTTCTCTCAATTTCTTAATTTCTCGCAATATATACGTGACATGTTTATTTAATTACTGTAATTTACAAGTCTCATTGAGTTGAGTGTAGTTTGATATCAAATTAGACTCTTCAATTTTTTAGAGGAGAAATAAAAATTAGTGTATTTACGCCTTTAATTGCACTCTTTAATTTTATAATTAATATTATTTTAAGAATTAAATTTATATAAATGTGTAATTATCTTTTGCATAACCAAACATAACATAGAGAATTAAGATACAGTTACACTCTATCAGTCAAACATATATTAGTTATATTGTCATGTAATTACATTGTGGCATAAATCCACCCTAAATGGAACAATTAAAAAAAATATGAGATGCATTATGAATTAAAGCATATGAGATAATGATGATAGCATATTGAATATCTACCATTTTTGAAATATTTATGTAAATCTACTTAAAATTTTGAATCCATTTTTAATCTACAAATTATTCAAGTATTACTATTCAGATCTGAATCCAAATTAAATATTATTATTCTTCAAGTATTTAAATTCCTACAGGTTGAATTCAAAATTTTAAATCATGTTTAATATCTAAATCTACCAAAATTCGATTCCGTTAAAAATTGTATAACCAAGATCTGAGTCCCCTTGAAAGCAAACCCATTCTCTATTTCTATAATTCGGAGTTAGATATCAAATTCTACAATCTGTATCCAAACGATTAATTAGGGTAAGTACAATGTCGTATTTTTTTTAAAGATAATTCTCAACCATTTGACATTTATGGTGCTCGAACCCAAAACCTCAATAAATAACAATTCCTTTCCCGCCGAGATTACTTTATTCGTGCAAAAATAACAGCAAGACACTACGAAAAAGCAGGCATATGAGGGTAAGAACTTCAGTGCCATTTACAGAAATGGTAATGACAATCAACCTGAACTGTCAATTTTAATACCACTAGCTCCAAAAATTAAGGACCACAATATGCTCATTGATTTATTTATGTGGCTTGTTAGTAAGTTTCACTTCCCACTATTTCCTTAACCTCACTGTTTTAAATTCTTGATCTCAGTACTCGTTCCATGAATGTTTAAAGCATACCACATCGACTACAACTTCCAATAGAGAGAAAAGAACTCATCTTCAACCTTATCGAATTATGATAGAATTTGTTGCTTTAACATATTCTATTGCCTCAGGGTTAGGAGTTGCAGTAGAAAGAAGGCAGAAGCATGGCCATTAGTTCATTGCCAACACTTGTATGATGAGTCCAAGCTTTTCATCAAGGATTAAGAATAATTACAGCTACAAGATGCAAATTATGACAGTTTGAAGATTGATGATTCCTGAAACAAGTTCATGGTAGTCAACTCTACCAATCCTAAATCTGGCTTAAACATAAAATGAATTGGAAAATAGCTCCTGTATTTGGCAACACAAGTTGGTAGAATTTTTTAGACAAGTCCACCTAAATAATCTTGATCGACATCAGACAGAGAAAAAAAAGATGAGCAATTAATGACACATCGGATGTCATATTCATGCTAAGTGAAGTACCCTTTCTGCAAGCACTGGGTGGGTGCAAATTCATTGAAGAAAAGTAGTCCTGGTATGATAATTTAGGAATAATAAAGAGAGAAAAATATACGAGGTTCATATATGTTAGCAGATAGCAGGAAACATGCATGGTTGGGGCGGCCAGATTGGCCATTTATGTGCAACTATATTCTTTTAGAGAAACAAGAATTGATTCTTACTTGATCCAAGATGAAACTGGACATGTATGACTTTAACTTCTATGTTTAATTTTCACAAAGAAACCGATTGCCACTCCATCCAGAACTAGAGAAGAATAAAACAAATAAAATTTTCCTTGCAACATAATCAACAAACCTCTGAATCAAACAACAAATTAAGCCCAAAACCAAGCTACTAAGCTGTGTAGAGCTCCCACCTGCACATACCAAAGCAAAAAGAACAAAGCGCAAGACCATTAATAATTTTGTTGAAAACATTGCATGATGCAAGTTCAATAAATGGAAAGAATCTGAATCAAGGAAAGCACCTCTGTAATGAATTTGAGAGATGCAGTGCAGAAAGAAGGGGGCACAAACAAATTCCATTCAGTCCCTGTAGAATTCTGAAAACCAAAGTATCCATCTTTTCTCACTAATTTTCTTTTTCCTTCTTTTCCCATTATACAATACTGAAAAATTACAAGAAAAAAAGTCATCCTCTCTCAGGAATGGTACTATTTATAACTTTACTGCCCTGATCCCTGGGAATCATCCTTAGAAGTGGGTTGTTGCTGGTGCTGGAGCACCCTAGCCTGCCCCATCTGCTGATAAATTTGGCTTAAAGCTTGATGATTTAGAACCCCTATATGACCATCTTGAGACAACCCAAGTTCCAAACCAGGGAACTGCTGGTTAGCCGCTCCCAAGATTGAGGTGAAGCTCATCTGACCAATATTAGTAGCTGGCAAGTCAAAACCAGGAAACCCAATCTTTTGCAAATAATTAGAGCTTCAGTGCCTAAATTTGTTGTAGATGTAGCAGATGAGGACTGAAATCCATAACCACTGACTGAGGGACATAAACCTGTTGCTACTTGATGGGGTCTCCCCATTGCCCAACTGGTCCAACTGCTCCCTATATTGGACCCCCCTAAATCTTCCATCTTTGGTGCAACCCTGCAGATAGAGAGGCCCCTTGATGCGAAACTGAGCCTCCAGCTGCTGCCAAGGCCGATGCCGGTATGGTTCCGCTCCCCGTGGCGGCTATTATTGATGGTTCGGCTTGTTGTAACAACCACTGTATCGTTTCCCCATCGGATTTGTGACCCAATTCCCTGGTCAACTGAAAGATTCTAGCTGCACATAAAGCAGGCATCCTTATTCTCCTACCTCTTCCTTCAACTTTGGTATGTCTGTCTTTGTTGGAACTTCTCTTAGGACCCAACTGTTGTTTCTTCCCTTCTTCTTTATCTGCAACAGTCTGGGGATCCTTGCTTTCAGCAGCCTTGTTCTCTCCCATGATCTGACTGTGTTGTTGTTGTGCCACTGGCAGGCTCAAGAAGTTGGATACTTGAGCTGGAGTCCGCTTGGAGTCCTTGGGATCCATGAACAGGTAGGGTGGGGGCAAATTAAAGCAATAAACAACAAAAGCTTCTTAGATTGAAGAAGGTGACCTGAAAAGTCCTAGACTTTCGTGAGTTTTCACTGTTTTTGGCATGGAATGTGACAGACAAAACTATTTATTATAATATGTCTTTAAAAAAATATAAATTATACCTTTTTTTCTCATTTATGTGATTAATTTTTTTTCCTTCTATTAATGTAGATGTTTAATGTTATAAAATTATCATTTAAAGTATTTCAAAAATAATAGACATTAAAAAATATATGTTAAATAATGGGTGTTCTTTTATTTTTTTAATATATTTTAAAAATATAAAATTAATATTTTAAATTACTTTAAAAAAAATTAAAAATAAATTTTTAAAAGAATATAAATACAACACGGTTTTTAACTTTTTTTTAACGAATATTATAATTAAGACACTTAAAATGTATAATATTATACACATACCCAAAATGTCAAAAAAAGATTATCTTGGTTTTACTACATGTCTTTTTTTTTACTCCCTTTTGTTCCTCTAGTGGACGGTTTTTGACTAACATTTCTGATTTAATAGCAACTTTAACTGCCAATTTCAGCTCAACAACACAAACTATACGCCCATTATTTCAATAGATTGATGGATTCCTTACCTTTCTCTTCCCTACATGCTACTCCATTATTGCAGCAGGCAAAATATTGGTTCCATGATCACCTCTTGTAAGGGACTCAACTGCCCACGTTGATCAATCATTCTTTGACATACCTGGGATCCTGCCTTGCACAGGTTAGACCAATCTTTCCGATGTCATTAAAACAAAAATTTATTTATGCATGAAATTAATCAAGGGATCACTACCCTCAAACTCTAAAAACTGGAGGACTTTCAGTTGCAGAATCTTCCCAAATAAATATATATAATGAAAATGGCTCCTTGAGCTGAGTCCCCAAAACCTCGGTTGGTGGGACATCGTCAACCTCAAAATAAAATCCCTGTTATAATATAGGATAAACTAGAATATAGGCCATTAAACTATTGGGTCATTTTTTTCACTAGTGGACTATGAATTTTATTAATAAGGTCAGTAAACTGTTAAAATGGATTCAATTAGGTCACTGACTATCGACTATTAAGAAATTGATGACGTGATACTTAAATGCATTTATATAATTACATTTAATCCTTATTATTTATACATTATTTTGATTTAATATAATAAATTTAATATTCTAATCAATAATGAGAAATGTCATCATTTATTGGAAGAAAAATACATGACACAAGAATGGATAAGAGATCAAAACCAGTGGTAGGATAAATTAAGGTCAGACCTAACCATTGAACCAATATCTTTAATTAGGTGTTGGTTCAATGGTTAGGCATGACCTTAACTTTTCAAACCACTTAGGTTTGATTCCTCGTTCTCCATTCTTGTGTCATTTGTTTTCCTCCAATAAAATAGTGACATTTATAGTGATATGTATCATTATGATTGACTAATTAAAATTATGGAATTAAATTAAATCAAATGTAAAATTATACATTTTTTCTTAACTACCGCATCATAAAATTTCGTTAACAACTAATTGTTAGTGGCTTGATTGAAATAAGTTAATGATCTAATTAAAAAAATTCATAGTTCAATGGTCAAAATAGAACCAGTTTTATAGTTTATTGACCTACAAGGTAGTTAATCCTATAAAATATCAGTGTAAGGTTGTACTAGACTTTTTTTAATCTTAAGTGACATTAAACATGTTGGAATAACGATAATTTACGTACTTCTTTTTTCGTTTTTACCAAAGCACATAGGATTCATTAGCAGTATAAATATAATGTAGGATAGAGTTTTCATTTGGATTTCTTTCGATCCAGTCTGAAAAGTTTATCGTACAACTTATTTGGTGAGTAGATAAAATCGAGAAGAAAAATACTGGATATATGGTGAAATCAGCGCAATACTAAACTTATATTATTAGGGGGTGTTTGATTCAAGGATTGTGGGGATGAATCCACATTCTCATGTTTGGTTGGCAGGGAATCTCATTCTCGGTAATGTTTTATTACCAATAGTAGATTTTTTAAGGTATATTACCGAGAATGTCATTACATCCATTCCCTTAGATATTGTAACATTACCGGCGTTTTAGATTAAAATGCCTTTAAATTTTTATTTTTTTTCAAAAATATCCTTATTCTGTCATTGAATAATAAAAAATTTACGAAGTTTAAATTATAAATTTATCCTTAAATTATTTTAGATTTACAAAAAAAAAATATAATTAAAATTTTATATGAAGTTCAGGGGTTAAATTTTTTTTTACCCTTTCATTAAACCTTTTTTATATTTTTAATTTTGTAAAAAAATTATATAAATATTATGAATTTAATTTTTTAAAGAAAATATATAAATATTTTACAATTTGTAATATTATACAAATATATAATAAGGACAATTTGGTCAAATATACATTCCAATAATTTTTTATTCCTTTAATCAAACATGATAATCTTACATACCTGCTAAACCAACCAAACACAAAATACAACATTCCCAATAATCTATTCTCTGGTAATCTTTTATTCCACTAGTAATCTTACATTCCGTGAACCAAACGCACCCTTAGACTTAAACAAGGGTAAAAAACTATGCTGTAGATTTTTGTTACACATTGCATTTGTAATCAACTAACTATCCCTATTATTAGATAAGAGTTGTCTTAGAATAATGAATTCATTTATATGGAGTGGATGGCATGGCAATGACAGCTTGGGACAAGGACAGGGACTCATTGAATTTTTCTTATGACAAAGTTGTCCCAAGGATTTTTCTTAGAGAAGGGTAATCTTGCCGATCATAATTGCTGATGTTTATATGAGTTTTTGATTCATTGTTTTCCCATTGGCATGTGAAGGGATGATAAGTTTGGCCACCCAATATTCTGATTTGCCTAGAAATTTTCCACTTCTTTCAATACTACTAATCAACACTTACAAGTAAACCCAAGGGCTATCTTGGGTTATTCTCAATTTTTTTCATTAAAACATTTTTTTTTCATTTAATAGAATTCATTTTCCTTTTTGATTGCTTGTGTTTCATGTTTCTTGTCAGTTTGGTGAATTGCTTGCTCAAAATTTACATATTTTCAGCTTTTTTTTTCTTTATGTATTTGTCAGGTTCATTTAAATCATGCAGTCATCATTAATTCATCTTGTGAAATCTGCCAACTACATTTCCATTTTGGTTGAACAAAATCAAACCACTTTAGCTTCTTATGGACCAAAATAAAACTCTATAGCTCAATGCATAAAATGTCTATTAACGAGAATATATTAATTACACAATAAAATGAATATTAAAATTTATGACTAAGTCCCATGCCTCTCCTCTAGCTAGAATAGCCGGTGATGGAGACTAACTTTTATTTTTAGCTTAAATCTCTGAATGATAATGACATACAAGTTACGTGGGAAGTTAAGCAAATGACCATTAATTAAAAATACTAAAGTTTTTGACTTTTCTTTGCATGAATAACCCATGCAATTCTTGGTCACCATAGTGGGGATATCCTTGCACACACATACCCCTCACTATTTTCTCCTTTTCTTTAATCATTCTTGCAAACTTGATTGTTAAGCAACTTTAGGATGGAGTTTGGCATGAATCATTGAAGAAATGAGATTTATTTATTCTTCTTTATTTATTACTTTCTCTTTTTAAATCTTAAAGATAATTTTGCGTAAAAAAAGTGGACAGACAATTGTATCTTATAAATTTTAAATTCTTATATATTTTTTATATTCTCTATTAAAAATATATTTTCATTTCTCCCTCTTAAAATTTTATAATTTTATCTAGTTACTATTAAAGAATACCAATTCTTTAATCATTATGGTTGGAGTTGGTATGTGTACGATGGTGATTGCATGGCTGGTCACATGTGCCACCCATCATGGAGACAAAGGGAGGCCCCCCATGTTGAAAAAATAAATGAATTCAAGCGTCGATTAAATGGGAAATGATCTTTGCTTTTCTCATGGGTTTTTGAAACACTATTATTTTCCCACCAAGAGATAAGCTTTGGATCATTGTTATTTGTTTTAATCATTTGTCCTTTCCTTTTCAAAACTTTGCTTTTCCCTTATTCCAATGCCAGACGGGGATGGATTAAACAATAAGTTAAAGCAAAACACACCAAAATTTAGCACTACATTAAATTACCCGTCAATCCCAAGGAACTTGTTGCTTATAGCAATTTAGCACTACATTAAATTACGTGATTTAGCGGTTTTGAGCTTTAAAACAAGTTTGGAGTTTCTTTTAATAATTAAAAGAGGTAATTGCTTCACATATCCTCGAAGTATATCCTCATTTTAAATTAGTCCCCTAAACTTTTAAATATTCTAATTTCATCCTTAAATTATGAATATCATTCTAAATTAGTCCTTAAACTTTTGAATATTTAAATTTCATCTCCAAACTATGAGCTTCATTCTAAATCGGTCTCCAAACTTTTTGAACATTCCAATTTCATCCCAAACATATATATATATATATACTAATCACATCCCTTGTTTATAAAATTTTTAGATCAAGTTATATTATTATATGTTTAAAAAAAATAAAATTAGTTGAAATTAATTACATATTTTAGGATGAAATTGAAATATTCAAAAGTTTGGGGACTAATTTAGAATGAAAGTCATAGTTTGACGATGAAGTTAAATATTAAAAAATTTAAATATTAATTTAAAATGAAGATTATACAAGTAACTCTAATTAAAACGGTTTTTAAGCCTGAGCTGCATGCATTCCAAGACTGTACTCTAATCTGCAATAAATGTGATGTTGGTTACAAAATTCACATGCTGCATATAGTTTGTTTCTTCGTACAACTTTTGCTCACGTACACTGTCTCGTACCCCATTTTCTTTCATCACCACGGAAGCTGAGAGATAAGGATGTTAGTGGACAGTAAAAATCAGATATTTGACGTATAATTCATTTAATTCGTGTAATTATTTCATACTATGATTGTATTGAATTTCTGTCCATTTCTTTCCACCACATTAAAATGATATTTATGGTGGAAAGGATTTAGATTCGTTCATCGGGGCAATTGGTCTATTATAGGGTTTCAAAATTTGAGGATGTACACTTTGAAAAAAAATCATGATTTTACTTGAGAGTGTTCGAAGGATAACATTTTTTTTAATAAAATATAACGATTATATAGTTATTTTGTGACGTTGTATTAGTCTCGTATGTTTGATTTTTTTATATAAAAAACAATCATAATACGATAAATTTTGATATTTTATAATTTTATCTTATTATAAAATATTATAAAAATGTCATTTTATAAAATAACATAAGACCTACACATGATCTGAACGAACTCATTGTTGAGAAGAAGAAAAGTATTTGAAGCATATTAGTGTGGAGCCACACCCACCAACCGGTGAGGTTCAAGAAAAGCCAAATTTTCAAACTGAATGCTTCTTTTTGATAAGATGGACCTCACCATTATCTTTATCTATGTCCCTTCCTATTGTATTTTCAATTTTCTTTCTCATTTCATTTTCTTTATTATCATTTGATTTTAGTATGAATTAAATCCTATAGTATACCGTTTTTTATTTAGATCAGAGTCATATTAATCTTTATTATTAATAATGTTATTAGAATTGTCACATAATATCTTATATTAAAAATAAAAAGATCAAAATAAAGAATATTTTAACAACATTTATATTTTAGGGCTTAATCCATGATTGAATCTCTGAACTATATCAATTTTTATATTCATCCTTCTACTTTTGATTGAAAGTGTCACGTACTACATTTTAATAAATGTCACATGTCCAAATTTTTTAACAACATTGATAATGATAAGGACTAATATTACAAAGGTATAACGATAAACAATTATTTAATGTTTGATTAAATAGTTATTTTGACTCGTATATATTTTTTTGTAATATTTTGACCTCAACGTTTCATTTAGATAAAAAAACCCTCCACATATGAAAATTGTTAATAACAAACCACCATAAAATAATTTTATTAATTAATAATTAAAGAATAAAGTTCAATTACTAAATTTATATAAGCCCATAAAATAATTTTTTTAGTTAAAAGCCATTTGACATCATAAAACAATTAAAGAAACCAAAATGAGTGGGTTTTATTATTCATTTATACTTAATTTAAGAATGATGGCCCTACATATGATCATCACAATCTCTACCATGACACTTCTAAGATACCTCAAGGACACATGTTGCAACAAGATCAACAACTCCCACACCTTTACCACTAGATACAAGATTTTTGATATTTTGAATATTTTTTATATTTTTATCTTAACCATTTTTCTTTTGTTATAATTACATTTAAAAATTAAAAAAATCATAAAATTAAATTATTGAATATCATTAGTAATTTTTACATTTATATTACACACATATATATGATACATGATTTATTAACAAACTAAACTATAAATATATAAAATATTTAAAAAGTAGCAGTAAACCTAAACAATACACTGAAACACATCAATGTTGGTCCAATACACCCACCAATAAAGTTGTCTATGGGTCTGGTTTCAGAAACTTTTCAAGCCCAAATCCAAATTTGACCCAGCCTAACTTTTAGTTTTCACTATTTATATATTAATAAAATTTTGAAAAATATATTTTATATTAATATTAAAGGTAAAGTATAGTAATGGTCACTGAACATTTATAAAGTTTGCATTTAGGTCCCCCAACTTTTAAAACTTGCAATATAGTCCCCAACATTTATTCCGTTTACAATATGGTCCCCCAACTTAAACCACCGTTAGAAAATATGGTAAATTATATAAAAGGTTATTGAACTTTTCAGACACTTGAATTTAGGTCCCCCAACTTTTAAAACTTGTAAAACAGTCCTTAATTTCATTCTAAACCCCAATTTCCAAAGTAATTCAATTTCATTCTAAACCCTAAATTCCAAAATAATTCAATTATGTCAGATTTATTATTATTTAATTTCATCTTATTTCATGTGATACATATTTTTTATATAAATATAATAGTATAATTCTTATCTGTTAAAGAAATTTTTTAATTAAAAAAAGTAGTTAGGATATAGAAGAGGTTGAAAATAATTTGAATTTTAAATTTATAAAATGTTATTTTGACGTATAAATAAAAGTGTAAACTACTAGGTTGACAACTTAACTATCTAGCCCTTTTTACTTTTGTCATCGATCTTTTAAATTTATCTATCATACAACATAATTATTTAACTGTTTCAACTAAGCCACTAGTCGTTACCAATTGATACAAATGATGAAGTGGCAGTTAAAAGGAATTGTCGTTATTATACATTCAGTCTTTATTATTTATATAATCAATTTGGTCCTAAATTAAATAGAATTTAATAAATTAATCATTTAATTAGGATCTGACATGTGTTAGCACATGATCATGACACATGTCATTGGTGACACATGTCACCACCTAATTATTTATATATGCTATCAATTTGGTCCTAAATTAAATAAAATTTAATAAATTAATCATTTAACCAGGATCTGACATGTGTTAACACATGATCATGATATATGTTATTGGTGACACATGTCACCACCTAATTAGAAGAAAATTAAGTTACAAAGAAGTAAAATTTGGGTCTTGGGCAAACTCAAACCTGAGTCACGCAAATGAAAGATACAGGGTGGAGCCACTAAGCTAACACCATCGTTTGTGTTAAGAGATATACAATAATACATATACTAATAGTATGACCAATGCCAGAAAAAAAGAATATAATGGAAAATGGAAATAATGAGATTTGAACTTCGGCAAAAAATTTGAAAGCAATAAATGATGGAAAATATTATATTTTTTACAATAAAAATATTATATTTGATAAATTGTTTGATAGATTTAATATATTTTTTAAATATTAGTTGATACAATATTTTAAAAGAATAAATTTAAGATTTATATATTTTTAAACTAAATTTAATAATTATATTTTTCATATTTATAATTCATGATTATATATAATCTTAAGTTGAGTATTTCTAATATAATTAATAATTTTAATTTCTTATTAAAAATAAATATTAAAAAATATAAATGATTCATACATTAATATATGAATATATTTTTTTATTTATACATCTAAATATAAATATACATTTATATAAATATATTTTTATTCGTATATTGAAATATTTTGATTAAAATATAAACATATTTTAAATACTAGTTTATACAAGAAAAATAAAATATATCAAAAATATAAATGATTCATACATTTAAATATAAATTGAATCATTTATATTTTCTATACATCTATATTTAATAAGAAAATAAAATTATTGGGGGACTGTTTTGCAAGTTTTAAAAGTTGGGGACCTAAATTCAAGTGCCTAAAAAGTTCAATGACCGTTTATATAATTTACCCTAATTTATAACAGTGATTTAAGTTGAGGGATTATATTGCAAACGGAATAAATGTTGGGGGACTGTATTGCAAGTTTTAAAAGTTGGGGGACCTAAATGCAAGCTTCAGAAATGTTCAGTGACCATTACTATACTTTACCCTAATATTAATATAATTAAATTTTAATATATTTTTAATAATTTAATTTATATTTAAATGGATTCAAAAATGTAAAATTCCATTGCCCAAACTCCAACCCAAATTCATGAACAGCTACATCCACCCATAACAAATAGTATAATATTGAATATTCACCGTTAAATTAATAATACTTTTGCTTTCACATTTTCTAAATATTTAAATGGATTTCAACTTCCAGATTACATTTGCAAAATCTGAATTCAGTTTTGACATTCAAATAAAAAATAAATAAATTTAAATCCAATTGTTTTAACCCAAATTCTTCTTACCAAATTGGATCATTACAAATTTCATAAATATCAATAATAATTATACGATCATGATTAACGAGTCTTGAAAAAATCATCTAATACCAACAGGTTGATTTAAGTAGTAAGTTGCTTGATATCGCTTAAATAGGTTTTGAGTTCGAGTTCTTGTGTGTGCAAAAAATCTCCGTTGGGAGACTCACCCACTAAAGACAGGTGTGCTACCCGAGTCTGTCTAGATTAGTCAAGACAAAACCTTGGGAATCAGAAGGAAAACAAAAAAAATCTAATAAAAAGAGGAGGGATAAGTTATGTAATCTCTTGAACCCGATCTAAATATTATGATCGGATTTCGAAAATCACATTAGCTATTGGAAAGATCTAGATTAATATTCAATAATTTTAACTGACATAAAAAGAGAATTCACATATAATCTATTTAAATATTACTCAATTATTGAAAAAGATTTTACTAAGTATATTAATATTCTCAAGAAGTTGTGAATCTAGGGATGTTGTGTTCTTTGAAGATAACTTTCCTTTAAAGAAACTTAGATTAAATGTTGAATCACAAGTGAAAAATCGTGTCTCGACTTATTTTATTCATTCCAAGGATATTCTAGAGATTGAATTAGATTCTAGAAGAAGTAAAAGATAAAGGGTAGCTACCACCTTTGGACTAGACTTCATAACTTCGTATATTACAAAAAATAAGTGATTTAGACTCGATATTTGTTCCTATTGTTTATAATTTTCTGTTAGATGAGGATCCAAAGTCCTATGATGAAACTATAAGATCTATTGACATTACTTTATGGAGAAATGTGATAAATGATGAACTAGAGTCAATAATGTCTAATTACACGTGGGAGTTAATTGATTTGCCTAGAGGATTTAGACCAATCAATTTTAAGTGAATTTTCAGAAAGAAACTTAGACCAGATGGGTCAATCGAGAGATATAAGGCAATGATAGTAGTCAAAGGGTTCACTAAGAAGTTTTGTATCGTATTCTTTGATACATACCTCCTGTTACGAAAATCTCAACGAACTGTGCCTTGTTTGCAATATCGTCTATTGATAACTTGCATGTACATCAAATGGATGTAAATACTATTTTTTAATGGAGTTCTAGACAATGAGATCTATATGGAGCAACCACCAAGTTTTGAAGCTACTGGTATGGAAGACAAAGTATGTATACTTATAAAGTCTCTTTATGTCTTTAAGCAAGCACCAAAGCAGTGGTACGAGAAATTTCACACAATTATTTTTAGTGTTGGTTTCATTGTAAATGAAGCAGATGCATACGTGTATTCAAAATGTTTGGGACTAATTGCATCATCATAAGTTTGTATGTTGATGACATGTTGATATTCAGTATTAATATAGAATCCATTAATAAAATGAAAAATTTCTTGTCCACTAAATTTGAGATGACATATTTAGGAGAGGTTGATGTGATGTTAGGAGTTAAAATTTTCTAAAACTGAAAAGGGATTTTCTTTAAATCAAACACACTATATCGAGAAGGTATTAAAGAAATTTAATAGTTTTGATGCCATCTCGGTTAAAACTCCTCATGACTCTAGCATACAATTCATTAAAAATAAAGGAAGCATTATTTTCTAGCTAGAGTGTGCTAAAATTATCTGGAGTTTTATGTACTTAATGCACTATACTCGGCCAAATATTGTCTATGTTGTGAGTAGGTTGAGTAGATATACTCATAATCCTAGCATTAAACACTGATTTGTTCTTAAACTCTTATTAAAGTATCTTAAGGGTACTATAGATTGGAAATTCGAGTTTGTTGGCTATCTGCGATTTTAGAGGGATATTGTGATGCCAATTAAGTTATAGATTGTGATGAGATAGGCTTTACTAGTGGGTATATCTTTACTTTATGTGGCGTAGAGATTTCATGGAAGTCTGGTAAGCAGATTTTTATCACTCGTTCTACCATAGATTCAGAGTTTATCGCTCTTGACTTAGTTGTGTAAGAAGTTGAGTGACTTAGAAACTTGTTAGTAGAAATTCCATTATGTGAAAAACTGACTCCTTTGGTGTCTTTATTATGTGATTTACAAGCAGTTATATGTGTGACTCAAAACCAAACTTACAACGGTAAAAAAAGACATATTTTCATAAGGTATGAATCAGTGAGACACCTAATAAGGAACAAAGTACTCTCTTTAGAGTATGTGAAGTCGGAAAGGAACCTTATTGATCCGCTTACCAAAGGGTTAAGTCTAAAATTGGTTCAGGATTTGTCGAAGGGGATGTGTTTAAAGCCCATTGGTTGAGAAGTTCATGGTGGATACCCAACTTAGTTATCAAAGTTTAATGTGGTCAAACGAAGTCATGGAGAGACTCATAGTGTACATTTTACCTACCTATCCCTATGACGAATAATGTACATGCACAAGATGAGCTTAACTGCTCTTAATAAATTCATAACCCACACTTTGGGTGGTCTTAGTGAGAAAGACTTGATGAATTTACCGATTTTGGTTGAATATCTATTTTTAATAAGTTCATAACCCAATATTGAGTAGGTAGTCCCAATCACAAAACACTAGGTGAACTTACCAGTAGAGAGAATGAGTTTTCTTTAAAACTTTTAATGAATTCAAATATGAGTTTGGGTGATCCTAGTAAGAATGACATATTGAATTCAATGATTAATGAGGTTAATATTTATTCTTAATGATTTCTTATCCAAAAGTTTGGGTGGTTCATTTATGATGAACTTAAAGAAATTCACCTTACCTATTGTGAGGTTAGTTGTTGTAAAAGCTCTTAATTACTTTATAGCCTGGTTTTAGATGACTTATATTGAGATAAACCTGATGAAATAATCTACGTAAGTGACGAGGACTAGCCACCTTTTATGAAAAATGTTGGGTCATTTTTTAGAACACTTACTAGAATCCTGAGGAAAGAGAACTATATATACATTTGTATATATACTTTGTTGACACATCACAGGCTTAGGTGAATGAAAGGGTTAGTTATGTGTTATGAGTTCACCCTAGTCTTAGAAAGTTCAAGATTCCTTGTAACATCCGCAATACCGGGTTAGTGACCAAATTGTAAAGTTTCAGAATTTGGTGACTAAAGTATACGAATGAAATAGTTCAATGATTATTGGATATATATATGATGAAGGTTATTTAGTAATTATTAAAGGAAATTAAGGGTAAAATGGTCATTTGACCAGAAAGATTTTTATCTTTCTTTTAAGGTGATAAAAACGTGAAAGGGTGAGAAGAAAAGAAAGTTCTGGAGCTGGGTCATCTCCTTCCTCCTCTCTTCCCGTAAGCTCCATGGCAAAGGTAAGTTTAATTTCAGCTTGTTAATTCTTGAGTTTTAAGCTTAGTTTTGATTCTTTGGGTATTAAATAAGCTTAAGGAAAGCTTATATGGGATTTAAACAATAAGATAAATGAATTAAGAAGGAATTTGTAATATGAGTTTTAAGATGAAATTTTGATATGGTATGGTTGTTGAAGTTTTATGGATGAATTTGACTTGTCATCAATCTAATTAAGAAGTATGAAGTGTTAGAATTGGAATTAGAACACATTGAAAATTTAGTGTGATTCTTGAATGCCATGTAAATGATGGAATTTTGGGTTTAAAGAAGTGATTATAGAATAAAAATGAGTTTAAGTATGTGTATGAAAGTTAGGAATATTAAAGGGAGTGAAGTATGAAGTGTTGAGCTGAAAATGAAGTGATTTTCGAGCTAAAAATATGATTTCTGGGCAAGGGGAATCGGTACCCATTCAAGGGGAACCGATACCCCTTCAAACGAACAAAAATTTCCAGAATGTCATGAGGGAATCGATACCCCCATAGTAGGGAACCGATTCCCCCTAAAGGAAAAATATGAATATTGGTGTAATAAGTTTGTTTAAGTTGCTAGTATCCAATTACAAGGTGGAGGTATCTAATGATTGCCTCAAAATGTACATTTATATAGATTCTGCGTGTAAAGCAATTCTGGAACATTTGACAAGTAAGATCGATCAAGGGAAAGATAAGAGATTGTGATTGACTAGTGAGACCAAGGTGAGTGCATACTAGTGATATGTAGTGTTTAATGGAAATAAGACTTGCGATGAGTCTATTTCCTAGAGTAATATGCATGAAGTCATGGACATGAGTATGTGTTGTTATAATTATATGTGATTATCTGTATTACATTGATTGTATGTATGCATGACTAAAGATAATGATATGCTTCGTATATGTTATGTGATTATGAATAGGTAGAAAGGAAACAAATGATGATATAAGAATCTATTATAAGATATATGATATGAAAATATGATAGTGAGCTATGTGAAAGAACTATGAGATATATGAGTTATATAGAAAATATATGCGAACAAGATATGACATCTATGTTTATATGAAACAATGCAAGGTGATATGAGCTATGTGAGATATGAATATAAAATCATATGGGAAGTGAAAAGAATTACATGAAAATAGACTAAGTGATTACATGTATATGTGAAAGAAGCTATATGATACGATCTATGTGATTACATGCAACATATGATATTAGATATATGTTTACACATACATGTGGTATGTGACAGAAGAGAAGGAACATGTGATTATGAGATCAATGATTACACGTACATGTGATACGTGACTGAAAAGAAAAGATATGTGTTTATAAGAGAAAGAATATGAATAAGTAATGTGAACTGTTATAAATGATAATGCCCATGTTATGTGATATGAGAGCTAGGGGTATAGTTGGCATGCCAAGGGTCGAGGGTTTACCTATGTTCTTCGGGATATATGGACTGTTTACCTATGTTCTTCGGGACATATGGACTGTTTACCTATATTCTTCGGGACATATGGACTGTTTACCTATGTTCTTCGGGACATATGGACTGATTACCTAGGTTCTTCGGAATCTATGGACTGGTCATTCGAAGACATTGATCGAGCTGTGGTGACAGCATATGTGTGCACAACCTCAATGTACTCATATACCTTAAGTTCTCACTATTGTACATGGGCTAATAAAGTGATTAAACAAGCATACTGAATGTGATATGTATACGATGGGTTTATAAATGGTTATCAAAGGTAAGTGGTTTGAAATGTGTTACATGAACCATATGATGTTATGTGTGTTTCTTAATGATAATGATAGAGATTATGATAATGATGGTATATGTTTATGTATGCTTTATGTTATATGAAATATTATATGTTTTATATGCCTCACTAAGTCATCGACTTAGCGTGTGATTGTTTCATACGTAGGTTTGAAAAGCGAAAAGAAAAGTAAAGAGGAACAAGACAGGTCAGTTACGTCTTACCAAAGATCAGATCAGAAAAGATCTCTTGAATTAGATGTATTCTGTACATTGAAAATAGTTGGCATGTAATTAATGTTTTTGAATTGTATATGCTCTGATCGATTTTGTCAAAAACATTTAAGCTCTGAATAGTTCTGGTAATATTTTGAATAAGTTACATGCACAAAAGTTTTAAATTACTCACTATTTTATATATGAGTAAAGGTTTTTGAAAAGTCAATGTGACACTTTGGACTCGTATCCTGGTCGGATACGGGTTGGGGGTGTTACATTTAATGGTATCAGAGCTAAGGTTTTTGCCGATTCTCGACATAAACCAAAGTCCAAAGTGTCATAAAATGTGTACATGCCAACATAGAGTGAAAAAAAAAATTCTGATCTGATAGTGTAAGGAGTATGTTGTCTTGTTAATAGAACAAGAATAGTTTAATACAGTAGAAATCCGATCGTGATAATTTTGAAGTAAGTGAAAGGTGATATTCCTGATTGTGATAGCTATTCACCTGCCCTGGCCAGGCAGGATGAAGAGCGGACACCTCAAGAAATGCCTAATAAGATCAAAAGTTGATTTCAGAAAGCTGAAATCATATCTGAATAATGATAGAAAGTTTTCATTGTTTTGAATCGGAAACACGATATAGAGTAGTTTTGTTATTATGTGGATAAGATGGAATATGATGAAGGAGTGTCACCATAAGGATGTT
Source organism: Hibiscus syriacus (assembly GCF_006381635.1). Lineage (NCBI taxonomy): Eukaryota > Viridiplantae > Streptophyta > Magnoliopsida > Malvales > Malvaceae > Hibiscus > Hibiscus syriacus. The sequence goes on along the minus strand of NW_024062861.1, from coordinate 1,229,462 downwards.
AAAAGATCAAGTGACGCGGTTATTTTTTGTAAAAGAGTTTGTATTCTAGATGGAAAGAGTTAGCATTGGCTAACAAGAGTATGTGATGAAAATGTAATGGAATTATAATATATTGACCGGTTATGATAACCAAATATGAAGAGGATTTGGATACAGTTGTATAGTTTGATCATAGTAAGGTGTTGTGGTGAAGAAGATAAAGATTTGTATGTTTGAAGGAAATACAAGTACAATAGATGATAAGAATGAGGTTCTGTACAAGTAAAATTGATTATCAAAGTTATGAAAAGATATAGTTTAGTTATGTTATAAGAAGATTCTGATAATGAAAGGATTAAAAATGATAAAGGATTATAAGGAAGTGCAGATTATAAGTTTGATTAGAAGTAAGAAAAGTATGTAAGGTTATATGAAGAGATTATGTGTATCGTAATACAAACAAGGATGAATAGTAAAAGTTTGAATTGTGGTGAATTAATTAGAAAATGAGGAAAGAAATCAATTGATTGATTTTTGATTTTGAGTGATAAGAATTGATGTTACTGTCTACAGGATAAGTAACATTATATGAATGAAATCAGAGTTATGAATTTGAAACAAAGGGATAGTATTGTGTATAAGAAAGAGTGTGGAGATGATAAGGATTTGTACTTTAGAATGAAAGAGTTAGTGTTGACTAACAAGATTTTGTGATGAAATTGTATTGGATATAGTTATATATTTTGATTACGTAAATGTGATATAGTGAATGAAGTGAGGATTCGTATGGAAGTGTAAATGATAAGTTCGATATAGAAACACGAAAAGTGTGCAAGGTGATGTGAAAATATTGTTTGACTCCTTAAAGTATATGTTTAATCACAATTGAAGAAGATTTAAAGTCGTGTTTTGGTCAAATGATGACGAAATACAAGTTTGGCATGGTTATAAGGTAATTAGAGAGTTATGAAGAAATAGATGGATTTATGATATAGAGTGATGAGATGGATGTTACTGTCAACGTGATGAGTGACATTATATGGAATTTTAGAAAGGTCAAAGGAAAAATGCATAATCGAATGAGAGAAAAGACAACAATGGATTGGTATTACTGGTTATTGTTTATATGATAAGCAATAGAAGATGAATGTATAAACGAAAAAGATAGTTGGAAAACTAAAGGATTAAAAAGTAAGTTTCTGATGATGACAAGAAAGAATAAGTCAGGGAAGCAACATAAGAACATTAGAAGATATGTTCTTATTAAGATGTCCAGTGAAAATTCGAGGACGAATTTTCTTAAAAAGGAGGGGAGATTTGTAACATCCGCAATACCGGGTTAGTGACCAAATTGTAAAGTTTCAGAATTTGGTGACTAAAGTATAAGAATGAAATAGTTCAATGATTATTGGATATATATATGATGAAGGTTATTTAGTAATTATTAAAGGAAATTAAGGGTAAAATGGTCATTTGACCAGAAATTTTTTTATCTTTCTTTTAAGGTGATAAAAACGTGAAAGGGTGAGAAGAAAAGAAAGTTCTGGAGCTGGGTCATCTCCTTCTTCCTCTCTTCCCGTAAGCTCCATGGCAAAGGTAAGTTTAATTTCAGTTTGTTAATTCTTGAGTTTTAAGCTTAGTTTTGATTCTTTGGGTATTAAATAAGCTTAAGGAAAGCTTATATGGGATTTAAACAATAAGATAAAGGAATTAAGAAGGAATTTGTAATATGAGTTTTAAGATGAAATTTAGATATTGTATGGTTGTTGAAGTTTTATGGATGAATTTGACTTGTCATCAATCTAATTAAGAAGTATGAAGTGTTAGAATTAGAATTAGAACACATTGAAAATTTAGTGTGATTCTTGAATGCCATGTAAATGATGGAATTTTGGGTTTAAAGAAGTGATTATGGAATAGAAATGAGTTTAAGTATGTGTATGAAAGTTAGGAATATTAAAGGGAGTGAAGTATGAAGTGTTGAGCTGAAAATGAAGTAATTTTCGAGCTAAAAATATGATTTCTGGGCAAGGGGAATCGGTACCCATTCAAGGGGAACCGATACCCCTTCAAACGAACAAAAATTTCCAGAATGTCATGAGGGAATCGATACCCCCATAGTAGGGAACCGATTCCCCCTAAAGGAAAAATGTGAATATTGGTGTAATAAGTTTGTTTAAGTTGCTAGTATCCAATTACAAGGTGGAGGTATCTAATGATTGCCTCAAAATGTACATTTATGTAGATTCTGCGCGTAAAGCAATTCCGGAACATTTGACAAGTAAGATCGATCAAGGGAAAGATAAGAGATTGGGATTGACTAGTGAGACCAAGGTGAGTGCATACTAGTGATATGTAGTGTTTAATGGAAATAAGACTTGCGATGAGTCTATTTCCTAGAGTAATATGCATGAAGTCATGACATGAGTATGTGTTGTTATAATTATATGTGATTATCTGTATTACATTGATTGTATGTATGCATGACTAAAGATAATGACATGCTTTGTATATGTTATGTGATTATGAATAGGTAGAAAGGAAACAAATGATGATATAATAATCTATTATAAGATATATGATATGAAAATATGATAGTGAGCTATGTGAAAGAACTATGAGATATATGAGTTATATAGAAAATATATGCGAACAAGATATGACATCTATGTTTATATGAAACAATGCAAGGTGATATGAGCTATGTGAGATATGAATATAAAATCATATGAGAAGTGAAAAGAATTACATGAAAATAGACTAAGTGATTACATGTATATGTGAAAGAAGCTATATGATACGATCTATGTGATTACATGCAACATATGATATTAGATATATGTTTACACATACATGTGGTATGTGATAGAAGAGAAGGAACATGTGATTATGAGATCAATGATTACACGTACATGTAATACGTGACTGAAAAGAAAAGATATGTGTTTATAAGAGAAAGAATATGAATAAGTAATGTGAACTGTTATAAATGATAATGCCCATGTTATGTGATATGAGAGCTAGGGGTATAGTTGGCATGCCAAGGGTCGAGGGTTTACCTATGTTCTGCGGGATATATGGACTGTTTACCTATGTTCTTTGGGACATATGGACTGTTTACCTATGTTCTTCGGGACATATGGACTGTTTACTTATGTTCTTCGGGACATATGGACTGATTACCTAGGTTCTTTGGAATCCATGGACTGGTCCTTCAGGACATTGATCGAGCTGTGGTGACAACATATGTGTGCACAACCTCAATGTACTCATATACCTTAAGTTCTCACTAGTGTACATGGGCTAATAAAGTGATTAAACAAGCATACTGAATGTGATATGTGTGTTACATGAACCATATGATGTTATGTGTGTTTCTTAAAGATAATGATAGAGATTATGATAATGATGGTATATGTTTATGTATGCTTTATGTTATATGAAATATTATATGTTTTATATGCCTCACTAAGTCATCGACTTAGCGTGTGATTGTTTCACACGTAGGTTTGGAAAGCGAAAAGAAAAGTAATGAGGAACAAGACAGGTCAGTTACTTCTTACCGAAGATCAGATCAGAAAAGATCTCTTGAATTAGATGTATTCTGTACATTGAAAATAGTTGGCATGTAATTAATGTTTTTGAATTGTATATGCTCTGATCGATTTTGTCAAAAACATTTAAGCTCTGAATAGTTCTGGTAATATTTTGAATAAGTTACATGTACAAAAGTTTTAAATTACTCACTATTTTATATATGAGTAAAGGTTTTTGAAAAGTCAATGTGACACTTCGTACTCGTATCCTGGTCGGATACGGGTTGGGGGTGTTACATTCCTCACTTATCTAAGAGAAGAATTACTCACCATTACTATGTATTAGTTCTAGATACGTTCACTAGTGCTTAACTAACTAATCTCGCTATTGTTTTGTTCTCATTTTAATTCAAAATTTCTCTCTCTACTTTCTAAAGAATTTTTTCGAATTTGTGGGGGAATGCTTAAGAAAACATATTATCCCACATTGGGAGGGAAAACTCATTGGGAATGGTATTTAAAGAGACTCTTTTATCCTTATTTTTTGATGTGGTTAGACAGCCCCTCGTACGGGCGTACCATCGTCGTCGTCTGGTCGGTTCGATCATGGTTGTGAAAATACATATTTTTAACACATCCACGTGCACTTTAATGGAAAGTTTTAGTACATATAATATTATCTGTTAATTGGAATGAATTCATAATTAATCAACTATAATATAACAACTGTTATTATTTGAAGATTGACTGATGGTTTTCCTTTAGATGAATCTAGACAATTTTGACGCCAAATTCAACTCTTTAATGCAATATACAACAACTTAATTATCAATTTTATTCAGCTGTTATTTTGCAACTTGATTGCAGCAACAATAACGCTACAATAACAAATGCGTGATTCGTGCCTAGAATCACGCTATGTGTTGAAAAATAAAGCTTAAAATAGAGAGAGTTTTGAGAATTCTCATATTATCTCAAGCAACAACACTAGTTTTTAATAAATTATTTGCTCTCAAAGTTTTCTGATATTATTCTTTTGATACTAAGAGAAGGGCAGTCTACTGTTAGTCCATTATGATTTTCAAGTGTACGAATTCTCTAAAAATCATATTAATCTCATAGGAAGATCACCTATAACAATGATTACACACATAAAAAAGAAATTAATTTCTAAGACAATAATTAATACCACAATACAATTATTCATATTTACTATTTGTTTATTTTAAAATTTCGGTCAGTGCTAACTATTTAATTTTATGCTTTATATATAGCCATCACAAACATGGCAAAACTGCCGAGATAATGCTACTTGGAATGTTTAATTCCTAAAGTAATCCACTCAGCCGATTATTTACCTAAATGGGGTGTTTGCTACAGGCGACATGTGAACTCCCGGCATCTTCAGTGGTGTTGGATTCATTATAGGAACTCTCGTGTCTTCAGTGGTGTGGGAGCTGTGCATGTGGGACTGGACGTGGGAAATCACGGGGTGAGCAGGAGATGTTGTTGCATGTCCCAGGGTGAGCACAAAAAGCTGCATGTGGGGGGGTCTGCATGTCTGAATGTGGGGGGCCTGCACGTCTGTATCATGCATGCAATTGTTGGATTTATTAGAGGATTTCTCGGCGTCTTCTTCGCATTAGGGTAATGATTTCTCGACGTATTCTTCATGGGATATGGAAATCTCAGCGTCTTCTTCACAATAATGCATGCACGAGATGAGTTCCGAATGTGTTTATAAGAGTGCTCAGGGCTTTAGGCAATTCATTATGAGCTTTCAATTACAGAAGCAGTGAGAGGGAAATATCGATCAGTAGAAGCAAAGAGATCACAGAGCATAGCCATCATCTTTGTCGAAAAATTGAGGGAATTTAAACTCAAGCCCTAGATCTCATTTTATTCTTGTTTTAAAGGTTTAGTGTTTCATATTGATCTCATAATTTTAGTTCATAAGTTTATTAATTTTTGATTATATGTTGTTACACACTGAAATAATGATTTATATGTTGTTACATAATTTGAAATAAGCTTTGGATCATTTTGGAATATTGTAAAGTTTTAGGGACCGTTTTGTAAAATTTGAGGAATTTAAGGAATAAGAGTAAATTATTAAAAGTTGGTATACTATGCTGGAATTTAGTATTAGTATGCTTAATTGGTTTCAATTTGAAAGAATTTATAAATTTAGGGATTAAATTGCAATGTTTGAAAATATTAAGAACCAAATAGTAATTAGGGATCATTTTATATTTGAGGTTTATTTTTATTTTTTTTATTAAAATAGATAACATGCAATTGATTATTTGAATAAAACAATGTAATATTTGAGTTTAATATTTAATTTTTTTGTCTAGATTTGTTGAAATATGGCAGAAGAAAATGTTCTTTTGAGGCTAGATGATCGACATATTTTGAGTCATTTGGGAGAACTGGTACTATGATCGACTTATTTTTTTATTTAAGAACAGTGAATTAATTCTAATTACATTGATTAACAAATTGCAGGATGACAAACGAGTACTTCGTCCTCGACTTATCAACTGTGAGATGCCAGATCAACGTATTGTTGATAATTTGAAAATAGTTGGTTTTTATGATGTTGCTTTTGTAAGAGAATTTCGATTGGTCCCCGGTTTGATAAGTGCATTAATTGAACGATGGAGACTAGAAACTCATACTTTTCATCTTCCATGTGGTGAATGTAAGATCAATTTGGAGGATGTGGCTTTACAACTCGGGGTTCCTACAAATAGAATGACAGTGGTGGGAAATACCGATCTTGACGTGTTTGCAATATGTGAGCGTTACCTTGGGAAGGTACCAGACAAAGATATAGCAAAAGGGTCACGGTTGAGATTATCCTGGTTAGCAAATGAGTTTAGGCTCGATCCTCATTGTAGTGAGCAAGACATTATATATGCAACTCGAGCATATATATTACGGTTGATCGGCGGAATCTTGATGCCGGATAAATCCGGTAAACTTGTCCATATACAATATCTTTCATTTTTGGAGAATTTCTTTATGACCCGTTAATATAGCTGGGATCGACAATATTGGTGTTCTTGTATCGCGAGATGTGCAAGGCGTCATTACTTGTAAATGATGCGTATACGACTGAAATCGGTGGATGCACGATGTTATTACAATCATGGGCGTGGTACAGAATTCCATGGTAACACCGATTAGCCGAACTGCAGTTGAGTTTCCTCTTGCCGGAAGGTAATTTTATTGATTTTAAATATTTTATCTTAAATTAAATAAAGAATATTTTGTAAATGATAAATAATTACATAATTTTATTTTGATTGTATATAGATGGAGGCATAAAATAGAAAGAACGGGGTTTACACACAATAACGTGAAAGAGTTTAGGTTTAAGATTGACATCAAATGCAAAGTTGAGGTATATATAAAATTTATTAACGAATTTATTTATTATTATGTTTATATTTTAATATTGTTCTTTAATTATTTAGTTGATTATTATAATGATTTAATTAAATAGTAACTATATAATTTTGTTTTATAGTTTATTTGGAGGCCGTACGTTGATGGAGAAATTATGGCGTGCGTACCACAACATGTCTGGGAGGGTTGTCAATATTGGTGTGTGTTACACCAATAATCCATTTCGCATTTGTGGAGTTCCAATTTACCGATAGAGTGTTGAGGCAGTTGGCTTCCACCAACCTATTCCAGTCATTCCAGAAAATCATGACGCTCTCCATCGATTAGATGGGCGGGGTAGGGTCGGTGAGGCATTCCAACCATATCAATCATTGGAACAACAAGGGTTCATACTTGTCAACGCTTACTCCCATACAAGTGGATGACTTTGATTTACAGAGTTTGGATTACCTGAATTTTTTTTGGGAATATGGAAAGTCATTCTTGACAACGAACAGAGAAAGACGAAAATTTATAGAGTATACAAAAAATTTAGTAAACCTGAGAAACTAAAAGGATGGGAGTGACAGTTCTTCTATAACCCCCTCAGACCGATACGGGTAACCCGATCCGATCTGGAGTGTCACATTAGGGCCACCGGAGCGACCCACTATAAAAATAGCAGAAAAATTTAAAACTTTTATTAAAACATGTAACTTATAAAATGATTTATCAGTATACAGAAATAAAACAGATTTTTAGACTTGTATATAAAACAAAATACAATTACATGCCCTCTAATCACATGTACCATACTCTGTAATAACACCGGAAGAACTTCCTTTTTTATGACATTAGCTGCACTGGTACAATTCTTTTAACCTGCAATGGTGATTAATAGAGTGATCTTCAGAAAGCTCAGTAATACAGAACTACCAGATGATGCTGAAGAACGTGCAGATACAAATAAACATATATTTCCTTATTGTTTCTGAACATTTACAGATTTTTATGCTGATCGGAGATCCTACTGATATTTCAGATGGTAACAGACAATGAGCTTTTAGTTTAGATAAATATTTTGAATGACTGAGTTCAAGAGATCATAATAGGTTATCTAGTGTGTTCCCGTAAAACCAGTGAAAAGATACATATCTTTTAAAATAGTAGCGGTTTAAAACATATTTACCCTGTGTACAAAGTAGAGGGCATGCAAAAACGATAAGGTCTTATCCTTTCACATAGCAAAAGAGCCTGGGGAAACTGTAAGGCTTACCCTTGCACACAACAAAGGAACCTGGGAAACTGTAAGGCTCACCCTTGCACACAACAAAGGAACCTGGGAAACTGTAAGGCTCACCATTGCACACAGCAAAGGAACCTGGGGAAACTGTAAGGCTTACCCTTGCACACAGCAAAGGACTGGGGAAACTGTAGGCTTACCCTTTGCACACAACAAAGGGACTTGGGGAAACTGTAAGGCTTACCCTTGCACACAGCAAAGGGACCTGGGGAAAACTATAAGGCTTACCCTTGCACACAACAAAGGGACCTGGGGAAAACTGTAAGGCTTACCCTTGAATATAGCAAAGGAACCTGGGGAAACTGTAAGGCTTACCCTTGCACATAACAAAGGGACCTGGGGAAACTGTAAGGCTTACCCTTGCACACAACAAAGGGACTGGGGAAACTGTAATTAATCCGCTAAAATATGAAAATGTTTCATATTTAGAAATCAGGTACAAAAATACCGTAACCAGAAACCATATTATAAATATGTGGTAAATCAGATATCAAAATAAACTGTATTCAGAACATCGTGTATTGTCTCATAAAAATATTCATATGTGATTTATTAAGATCATATTTTCCAGTGAAAACAGGAAACCCGATAACATATTTCAAGTAACTATCGTTCATAAAACCAGTAGTTTCCATGATGTCATAAATCAGGAATAATTCATATTTTTCGGTGTAAACCGTAAACAGAAAACATATAACATGTTGCCACGGTTTATAAACCAGTAAATCAATAATTTTGGTGAAAATCATTTAAAAACATATAAAATCGTCAGGTAGTACATGTGGAACACACTAGGATATCTAAGTATTTCTCAGAGACACTTGATAGTTATCAAAATGGATAACATGACTAATTAAATTTGATCGAATTCCATGAATGAGGTCCTATTGAAGGGAATCGATTGCTAACTGATCTAATATGACATTTAAGGTTTATACTTTAGAATCACATCATGACTCATGTGTATCAGGAAAGTTTTCAGGAACCTTTATACATAATAAATTCTAGATTCAGATTACGGAGAGTGATTACATTAGTCAATAATCAGAGGTATTCAGAATCCTTTGCATTTGAATTACGTACATGTTCAGATATAACCAGAGTCATTTGAGCTGATAAGGAAGAAACAAAGATTCAGGACCTTTACAGTCTATGTCGATCTATCGGATTATTGAAATCACTCAAGCTGAACAACTCCCAGAACCAATGCATGTTGACCAGTCCATTCGTTGTCATTCCTGATATTCACTCTTTAATACCAACAATTATTGTTCATAAATCATCTTTGAGTCATCGCTGAATAAATCTTCCAATGGTCTTTATTTTTTTTCATCACTTCAACGATATCAGGAAATGCTGACGTACTTGATTTTTGGTTCATTACCCATAGTAATGGTACACTATGTAAACTTATCAGAGTTTCCAGACTTATCCAAATCACTTACTTAATCCTCAGTCATTGAGATTACTTAATTCATTTAATAGTCAAGTACAATTCCCAATTCAGTTACTTCGGAATTTTCTAGAGTAATTCGAGCATTTCTGAATTTTGGATACATATTGTACTTCCGTTCCGTTCAATTCAGTTTGGTCTTCATGGTTGATTTGTCGAAAAATATCCAATTCTTAGTACTGAATGCGAGCTAGAGTTGAGCCGAGCTGAATACTTCCAAAATTATCATCGAGCCAAACTTGAGAAGACGAACACACATTCAAGTAATATCTATGTCATTCAGGTATTAACATAGCTTTAGGGTTGATCTACTCACTTAAATTGTATTCCATTACTTTTAAGGGTAGTACAACACCTATGTTTATTTAAATTCCTTAATTAGTCCAACACCTCTACTTAGTCTAGGTCATAAGGGTATTTTGGTATTATGGTGCTCAGTTTTATTTATTAATTTTAGAGCTTGGGGATATCCAATCATTCCTGAGTTTGGTGATATTCTTGGTCATTTCCATACCAGGGGTATTTTGGTCATTTCACAGATCTATTGTATTACAATCATTTCCTTCCATTCGATATTTTTATTAAATTCAAACTTATCATTTATTTCAGTCATTTCGTACAATTCTGTCAAAAGAGCACCATCGATAATTTATTCTTAACTCAGAGATTTCCAGGTCAATTGCCTCCTCAGAAATTACTAACGCATTATCAGGAATTTTCCATACAAAAATAGGATCTCAACAATTAAATCAATAATTTATCAATTTAAAAATGAATTCTCAGCTTCTTTCTCATTCAAGTCAACTCATATTATTTTTTACCTCTCAAGGGCATTTATGTAATTCCTTAACCAGGTAACTTCAGTATAAAAACTCTTAACAGGGATAAATAGAATTTAGAGATCCTAGAGTTAAATGTTTTTCCAAATAATCTCTGAAACTTAAATTTTTCCTTAACCACTTCTAATTTCTTATACGAACCATCATAATTACTTTCAGTTACTGACCTTTTACCACATTCGAACCGAAATATAAAAATTACCTAATCATACAGATAAAACCAAAGTCTTCTTATTCACCTCCTAGAGTCAATTCTTGTCTTTTTATTACATAAGGGTATTTTTATAATTTTACCTAATCAAAGTATTCTCATAATTTACCGCTTTAACCGTATTCGATTCGATTTCATCCATAAACAAACATGCATAATAGTCCAATCATATACATCCATACATTTTTCCATTTACAATATGTTCTATAAAGCATAAAGAGGTAGTAATGTATTACCTCGATTTTCATGCCATACTGATAGACCATATAAATTCCATTCGAATGTCCTGAATCCTTAATTCAACTTCCAATAATTCCTCAAATACACAACAATAGAAATTTCATAACAAACGGAGCTTAATTTCTAAAAAACGGATCGAATCAGTGATAAATTAGTGAAAACCAGCTTACCGGGTTCAAATTTGACGAAACAGACTTCGGATTCGGATTCAGGACGTCGAAAAACATAAAATATGACTTTTTAAAATTTTGACTTTTTGGTCAAAGTCAAAGTCAACGGGTTTAACTGAAATTTGAGGGTTTCGGATTTGAATTTCGAAAAACGGATTGCGAAATCGGACTCAGGACGTCGAAAATCGTCAAAATATATATATCCGAAAAAGTCACCGGCCGTTCAACGCCGATCAAAGTTCTGGTCAACTGTGGTCAACGCCGGTCAACGCAGGTCAATTATCAACAGTCAACAGTTTTACACAAATATCACCCTAACATAAATTAATTTCAAAATTAGCCACCTTCTAAAAATATTTACAAAACTAATACCTGAATTTTACACAATTATCACCCTAACATAAATTAATTATAAAATTAACACCCCCTACGCGCAATGGCGGCGCGTGCGTGCGTGAACAGTGATACTGTGTCGGAAAATTCCCGAAAAATTCCTAAAAATTATTTTAAGGCATTTTGAGACACTTACCAACCTCGGTTCATAATTTTGAACGCGGAGAGCTTGATTCCGAAACATCGAAATCTTTGACTTTCTCACCCTCCACGTGCCATCGACGACGGATAAACGGAGGACACTGGCGGACTCGGAATGATATAAGAAACACGATGGTGTGGGAGGTGTCGAAAATGGATGGTCGGATCGTCGTGAATCGATGAAAAACCAACTGAAATTGAGTTAATACCGATGATACTTCCAATTGAAATTAACGACGAACGTCGACGATTATAACGAAAGGTTTGAGGGGTTTTGTTTTTCAGTCAACAACAAACACAATGGTAGTTTCGGTTCGTCGATCGGAGGTCGGACGGCGAGTAGATCAGAGTTGAAAGGAGGGTTGAAGGGGAGGAAAACTGGAAAATTTCTCCAGAAAACATACGGGAATGGGGTTTATTTTCTCCTAAAGAAAAATGGTCAAATTATGAGTTTAGCCACTGAATTTCTGCACTTCTTAAAACGGTCTGCCAACTTTGAAATTTTACAATTTAATCCACCGTTTCTTTCAAAATACCAATTAAATCCAATACTTTATAATTTCTAAAATTTAGCCCCTAAATTGGGGTATTACATCTTCTAACCGTGAAGCAGAACAAGAGGTAATGTATAATATCCCACCATAGTCTTTTGATCACACAAGATCATTTAGTCAAGTGGTTGGTGATTCTGGTGTTACACCCTACACTCATCAGATGGGAGAATATAGTTGTGGTGGGCATATATTTACAACACCGGAACCTATGCCCCCGATGAATGAGCAGGTTGGTTATGATGAACAAACTCCTGAACAAGTGCAACAACCACAACGAAACCGAAGTGCGCCTCGATATTATTACTCAACAACACCCCGACACCGTCAAGAGTTGTAATCATTATTCAAATTATTTGTATCAAATTGAAGTAATTGAATCGAATATCATTACTATTATTAAATCATTATTATTAAATAATTAAAGTTAAATTATTATTATTAAATCATTAAAGTTAATTTATAATTATTAAATCATTAAAGTTAAATCATTAAAGTTAAATTATTATTATTAAATCATTAAAGTTAACTAATAATTAGTATCAAATCATTAAAGATAAATCATTAAAGTTAAATACTAATTATTATTAAATCATTAAAGTTAACTAATAATTAGTATTAAATCATTAAAGTTAAATCATTAAAGTTAACTATTAATTATTATTAATCATTAAAGTTAACTAATAATTAGTATCAAATCATTAAAGTTAAAATTTAATAATGATTAAATCATTATTAAATTTTACCATTTCAGTTTGAATCCTTTAGTAATAATTGAATCGAATATAATCTAAAAAATTATAAAAATTATTTAACAAATTTATAAAATAATAAGATTACTGCTGAGGCATGTACCGTGGGAGGTTTGGACAATTTCTTTTTGAATGACCTTCAGCTCTACATAATCCACATCTCTTCGGTTGGCCTTTCTCTCTAATATGGATATCCATACTGGTATGAATACGAGTAGATTCCGGTCGACCCATCAGACTTCTATGAAGTAGTGGATTTGGCAACCATTCATCATTATCTCGATTATCCCAATAATATTCATTTAGGATCGGTCTGAACTCATGGTGTATATATTTAATATCCTCTGTAGGTGAAAGCACTCATCAACATAAGTGTATGAATTGATTCCAGTATGCATACATGCAACGACTGCATGAGCACACGTATATCTCAACGCCTGAAAGCGGCCACAATCACACCATCTTTGTCGTAAATTAACAGTAAATGATTTTCGATCTGCTACTTCGTTGCGACATATGCATGCGATGACAACAAAAGTATGTCCAATTCGATCGAAGTCATGAACATACATTGAGGTTGCATACACTCATTTGCTTCCATTGCTTCTACCACCTTCGGAGCCCAGATTTTACCTCGATTTATCAGACACTCATCTCTTTGCCTTTATCACACCAAACTTTAGCCAACCTAAAGTATGTCTCTTTCACCACACTCGCTATTATGAGATGGCATGTACCTTTTAGTACTTAATTAATGGTGTAACATCCTCAATACCGGGTTAGTGATCAAATTATAAAGTTTCAGAATTTGGTGACTAGAGTAGAACCATGGATTAGTTCAATGATTTATTTGGAAATAAATCATTAAAGTTGTTGGTAATTATTAAATGAAGTAATGGGTGAAATGGTCAATTGACAAGGAAAGATATTTTCTCCCCTTTATTAGGAGATTAACACGTGGGGGAGAGGAAGATGAAAACTCTCTTCTTCTTCACTTACTTTCTTATTCTCCAACATGCCCAAGCTAGGTAAAGGTAAGTTTCTTTATTTGTTGATTATTAGCTGAAATTTAAGGTTGAGTTTTGATTATTAGGTGATAATTAAGCATAAAAATAGCTTAAATTATCTTGAAACAATAAGATGAAGAGAATAGAGGGTATTAAATAAAAGAGATGAATAAGTGAAATCTTGAAAGAGGGTTCTTTAATGAGGTTTTAGAGTGAATTTGACTTGTCATCAATCTAATTAACATGTATGAAGTATTAGAATTGGATTTGTAACATGTTAAAATTTGGGTATGATTCTTGAATTTCTTAAGGAGAATAGGATATGAGGTTAAAGAAGTGATTATTGAGTAGAAATGAGGGAAAATATGTATATGTAAGTAAATAATATGAAAGGGGATGAAATATGAAGCATTTGAGTTGAATAAAATGGATTTTCGGGCTTAAAATGAAAATTCTGGATAAGTGTATCGATGCACATTGAATGCATCGATGCACTCTTTAAAGAAGAAACATTGAATGCAAATGGTGCATCGATGCATAAGAGTGCATCGATGCATCCCTTTAAAATGAAAACATCGAAGGTAATTTGTTATCGATGCATGGGTAGTGCATCGATGCACATGTTAAAGAATGCATCGATGCACTGTAGCATGCATCGATGCACTTCAAGGGGAAATTGAAATAGACATTTCTTCTGGTCTAAGAAATGATAGATTAGATTATAACAATGGGATACTGATATGTATCAATGTATAATTATGTAGATACAAGTTCTGGGTTGTGTATCAAGTTAAGATTCGATCGAAAGAGAAGAAATCATAAAGTGAATTGAAACTTAGTGAGGCCAAGGTGAGTGCACATTATTTAGTAAATAATGTTAAATGGAAAATAAGACTTGTGATAAGTCTATTTCCAATAGTAAAATGCATGAATTCATAGAGGTATGCGTTTGTTATCATTTATATGTGTGCATGAGTATATGTGTTATTGATATGATTCCATGATCATAGGATGTAAACTATGTGATAAGTGATAAGTGACTATATGGAATTATATGAGAACAAGAGATGACAATGATTTACATGTCATATGAAAACCAGAGAAGTGATATAAGCAAAGTGGCATATATGTGATAAATGAATGATATGAAAAGTGAGATAAACAAAGTACGGTTGATATAGGGTAATATAAGAATAGCTCATAGGTTATATGATAAAGATGGAACCATATAGGAACATTAATTGAGTACTTGATAATAAGTCATAAGGTTATATGCATAGGTAATATAAGTTATAAGATGAGAATATATATGAATATCAAATAAGTTATGAGATAAGTTATATGACATTGATATATAAGCTAAATGAAAGTATACACATGAATACATATATAAGTTTATATGTTATTTTATATGATATGGGATATACCCATGAACATATGTGATGTGATATATGTTATGAGAAATGACCCATGTGACTAAGTGTGAATATATATAAGTATGTGATATGAAGTTATGTGTCATATATTATTATATGACATGATATATATGAGTTTATGCGATATAAAAGTGTATATGTGAAATAACATGATAGGTGATAAAACCGTGAGCCTATATGATTATGTGTTATATGTTACATGATATGACATGCGAGTTACATGAACAAATGAGAAATGATATAAGTCATATGAAACGATTTACGTGAATACATGCACTTATGATACATGTGATATGATATGCGATATATGGTTACACATACATGTGGTATGTGACAGAAGAGAAATTATAAGTGATATGAAATGTTATAAATGATAATGCCCATGTTATGTGATATGAGAGCTAGGGGTATAGTTGGCATGCCAAGAGTCGAGGGTTTACCTATGTCTTTCGAGACATATGGACAGTTTACCTAGGTTCTTCGGGACCTATGGACAGTTGCCGAGGTTCTTTATGACCTCTGGATAGTTGCCGGGATCTTTGTGACCTCTGGATAGGTCCTTCGGGACATTTATACGAGCTGTGGTGACAACATAGTAGTGCACAACCTTAATAGACTCACGTATCTACAGTTCTCACATGTGTACCATGGGCTAATAAAGAGATAATATTAATAAACTGGATATGATGATATGTTTGTTTCCTTATGAAATGTTATGTGTGATGTATGATGGTACAAATGGTAATTATAAGATTATATGATAAAAGGAATCAATGATAGTGATAAGAATGAAGATGATGATATAGTTGCTTGTGTGTTTGATTTACGATAGTATATATGTTTTACATAACATGATATATATATATATATATATTATATGGTATACGTGAGTACATGTTAAGGTATATGTGAATGAGTATAATTGATTGACATGATGATATAATAACAAGTCTATCAGATATATAATATGGACATAAAAGATCATAGGAATAGGAGATAAGAGATATGAATGATAATGACATATATGTATGTATGTATTTGTTACATATAACAGTATATGAGTTGTAAGAAATGATTACTAGTAAATGTTTACATTATATGTTTATTGCCTCACTAAGTCATAGACTTAGCGTGTGATTGTTTTGCACGTAGGTTACAGAAGTGAGAAGAGTAAAGAGCAATGTGGAGCAAGACAAGTCAGTTCTCCTTACCGAAGGTCAGATCAGAAGAAAGATGAATAATATGTATGTTAACAACTAAAGTTTTAGTTGGGATGTATTCAAAATAATGAATTGTATGAGCTCTGAATAATTTTGTAAACGTTTTGAATAAGTTATATGTTATAAAAGTTTTAAATTATTCATAATTTTGTACAAGCAAAAGTTTTGAAAAGTCAATGTGATACCTCGGACTCGGATCCGGGTCGGATACGGGTTGGGGTGGGGGTGTTACAAATGGTCTCAACAAGGTTTGTAGTCATGTGTCCGTATCTCCGACCACTATCGTATGCTTGTGACCACTTCTCCCGCTCGATTTTTGATGCCCAGTTCCAAACACGCTCATCTATGGCCTTCAAATCCTCCAATCTCTTGTCAAAATTTGGTTGTCGTAGTTCATATCCTATTTCAAAATAGATATTGTGTTAAAGTAAATTTATAAACAAACACATAAATGGGTACAAAGGCTTAAAATAAAACTTACCCATAATGACTATCTCCCTACGAATACGACTATTATGAAACTTCTCAATACAATTTTTACCAATATGACAGATACAATATGCGGGATATGCGTACGGAGGTGTCCAACGATTTCCCGGTCATTCAATTGCTGCCAAAAGGCCCGATCCTCGATCGAATATCAAGGAAACTCCTTCTTCTCGGATGACATACTTACTTAGATTAGTCAGAAAGAAGTCCCAAGCCTCTGCCGTCTCTCATTCAACGATGGCGAATGCAATTGGGAATATATTTCGTTGACCATCCTGCGCAACTGCTATCAATAATATATGTTTGTATTGACCGTATAACCACGTACCATCTACTTGGACCATACGCTTGCAAAATGGAAAACCTTCTATGCATGACTTGAATGCCCAAAATAGTCTATGGAATATTTTCTTCCCTTGAACAAGTTGACCTTCTCGGTTGTATGCATGCATAGTCTGAGACTTCACGATGGTTCCAGGTATGAATTGTTTCATAGCTCGTAACAAATCAGGTAACTCATTGTATGATGTATCCCAACCACCATATATCAACCTCATTGCCTTCTCATTCGCATGCCAAACGAGTTTGTATTTTACATTGTATCTGAACTGGTCTTGAATAGATGCAGCCAACACCGAGAAAGGAATCCTTGGATTTTGTTCAACCAAAACCTTCACATATTGACAAATTACATCGGAGTCCAGTAGTCGGTGGTCTTGTTCGATTGCAAACATTTGTGTGGACCATTGTACCTTGTGATGACCCAAGCATCTTGCCTCTGTATTTTGGACACTCTGATTAGCCACTTATACTCAGGCCCATATTTAACACACTTACCAAATATTCGATTTATTTCTTCCTTTGTTTGAACTTTTTTCTCCTTTTCCCCGAAATAACTCTCGAACATGCAAGCTTATCTTCTCTTCTTTTCTAACTTCTCCCTGAACTCATTATCCTCCTATTTATAAATCATATTCGGTACATTATTGCTTCACAATGCCACCATTGATTGATAATTGCTTTACAATGAAGAGATTCTCGTCTCCGGCCCCCATGCAAAATTTTCTCGGTGCATTATTGATTCACTTTTCTAAACGTAATATCTGCATGCATGCAGAGATTCCCACACCCTTTCTTTTACTTTTGCTTTGTTTTCAATCCCATCCCGTTTTTTTTGCTTTTGATTTGTTTTAAATCAAATAAGTGTTGTTTTATGCCCATTATCGTGCATTGATTCACTTTTGTTTGATAAATGTTTGCTTTGTTTTAAATATCATCCCTTTCTTTTGCTTTTGCTTTATTTTAAATCAAATAAGTGTTTTAAATCTCATCCCGTCCCCACGTTTATTGATTCACTTTGTTTGTTTGTTTTATCTTCCCATGGTTTCCTGATTTTGCTGCAAATTCCATGGCTGCCAAACCACGTTCAAGTTGCATGGAAGATGCCTACATATCCAAGTTTGCATTGAAGACGCCTAGAGATCCATCAAAGCTAAAGACGCCGAGTAATCTGCTCCCTAAACATGAAGACGTCGAGAGATGCCAAGCTTTGCATGTTTCCTATAATAATCACCCTATTTAGGAAATAATAACCTGATAACATTATCTTTGGGAATTAAAGTTTTCCATATGCATTATTTGGGTCGTTTTGCCCCCACAAACATACCTACACAATATAAAAAGGGAAAAAGATCAAAATTCTAAGAGTCCATGTGGGATTCACATGTCCACCAGTCAGCCGAATACCACACAAAGTGATGCTTGTTGCAGGTATAGCTTTTGATTTTTCTTAAACTGTTGAGGCAACCGACTCACTTTCTCCGAAAATAGCTATTTACATGTTATATATCTACTTGTCTTCTTCTCACATTTTCTTCATTTCTTCACCACTCATGTTTTATAGCAGCTTGTTGCTTAGCTGAAATTGAGCATCCTCCCTCAGATAGAGCTTTGACAGATTTAGACCAAGCTTATCTTCATCTCAACTAAAGAACGATCAGAACAATTATAATGAAAATAATTTTAAAATAATAATTTTTACCATGATACAGTAAACTTAATTATTTTCTTTTAGTTATTTGTTATAATCATTCTAATGTATGTATTTTACTAACAGTCAGTATCATGTTTTCCTATATCTAATGAAATCTTCTAAAAAATCTTCAAAAGAAGAAAAGATCTGCTACTGACATGATTTGATATGAAGCACTAACGAGAGACACCTGTAGCCATTGAATAAGAAATTTCCCGAAAGATTAAACAGTTAACCAACAGTATTTTTCTCATAATTATGATCAACAGTCGACAGTGAACTTTGATTTATAAGTTGTAACCATGCAAATGGATAATTACAAGCTTCCATAATCAGCAAAAGAGAACTGTGGGAACGATGCAGTTTTTGACATAACTAGCTATCAGAGCAACGTGTCATGTCTTTGGAATTTCAATCCCGAAGGTTCTTGAATCAGAGCAACGCGTATGTAGTTCATCCCTGCAGATTCAAGAGTGAAAGTTATCCGTTCATGGCTAACTGTTAGGAAAATGATTGAAGCCAAGTATTCGACACAAAGGACTATGATTTGCACACACATGATAAAAAAAAAGGTAAACAATTATGTTCCAAGTTGAAGGTGCTTGGGGTGGCTTTTGTCTGGATGCTCGCAACATCTTCCTCCTCGGCTAGCTCCAACTTCCAAAAGATGCTTGTGGGGTATGTTAATGTACCAGAGCCAGCAGCATTGTGTAATGGCACCTTTTTCGATCCAACATTCATACATGGCAGCAGGGAAAGCATCTCAGTGGTAATCTTCAATTGATAAAAAAACATGTCATTATCTTTCATGCCGTGCATCATCTGCAATCTACGTGATAAGAATCATAATCCTTGTGTACGACAACGCTATGATGACATCACTGCATGAGGAGCAGAAGTTTTTGAATTTATTAAAGCTGCAATAGAGCTGTATTATTGATATCAATTCCAATAAGAAAAGCTCTTAGGTCCCATATTGAGATGTCCATGTTTCGTCTAATAATCTACAAGGACTGAAATTAGAATGAACATAAAGAACTTTCAGGAACAAAAAACTATGCAAATTCATGATTATCATCTATCAGCAGTTCGGTCAAGCAATGTTGCAGGTTCGGTGTGGATACCTTGAGTATGTTCTTACTGGAGACATAACCAACTGCGACACCATGAAAATAGATGAGGAACTTTTCGAGGTGGAAACCTGGAGTATGTCCAACCATGATGTCTATTAAATTATGATTCCTGGTTGAGTCGCTGATGTATATTTCCACCTGACACAGCATTCGAACAAAACTGTTCTCTTGTCGAACCAGTATTGACGGCACAATATTTCGTAAAATAATTGTATATGTAGTGTTGTACAGTATAAGGCTAGTGTTCCAAGACAGAAGTGAACGAACGTGCACAAAGATTTGATGTCGGACCTCATTGATTAGCCGAGCCCATTACCATCATCTCATATTAGGACAACACGATTGACTCATCCACGAGTAATAACAAGACGCTTATACGGCTAATCTTGCACACATTCATGCAGCCATGCGCCTACTCCAACAATGCAGGACACATACAATATCGTCAAATCGATTGTCGATTAATTGCTCTCCAATTTGTCCACTTGATTGGATTTTGACAAAGAACAGCCAACCAAAATCTTGTATCCTTCTACTTGTTTCTCTATACTGACATCGGCTTCAGAACCTTCTGGCTTCCTCTTGATCAATACCTTTGTATACAATCCCATATCCCCCTTTAACCCCCCTTCCACTTAACAGTCTTCCTCATATGAAAACCAAAACAATTTGACGTCAAGCTCTTCAAAGCAAGAATGAAAATGAAGGTAAGTCTCCACTCCGCTAGATTCTTAGAATAGCATTAACATTCCAAATCCTGCTAAATTCACCCCTCGCTGTTGTCATTGCAGTTACTAGGATGGATGCAGCATAAGTTACGGCCAACAAATATTGAACCTTTCAAGGATTTCACAATCGGTATTCCAACTTTCATCCACAAGCCATGCACAAGTCACTTGAAATTCATCACTAGATCAGATCGGTGCAGTTGAATACGATAATCAACTCACCGGCTCCAACAAAAATAATGCATTAGCCATTAGAGTCCATTTAACTCAACTCGTCGAAGTTACTTGTAGTTTTAAACAGAGATTACAAACCTAAAATAGGGGTTAAAATGTCTATTCCTTTGACTATCAAGATCTTAATACAGCAGCAGCCTTTAGGCATGGGGCCACCAATCTTCGCGGTCTCGCAGCTATTCGATCTCCTTTCATAGCAAAAACAGACAGCCAGTGAGACTAAGTAAACCAAAATAAGAATGGGAACCAGTCACTCTCATTACAACCATGTAGACACTAAGGGAAGGGAACCCCTAGAGAGGTTGAAATTAGTCTTTAAGGCTTAAAAGGAACATTGAAATGTAACTATAAAGCACAACATGAAGTCCTTCCTTTTCAACCGTGTCTTGTGTCCTAATCTTTAAACTCTGATTTCAGGGAACTATTATGCATGTCTGTCTGCTCAGTCATCCCTCAATGATCAAGACTGTCATCCAAAATCAATATGTGGCTATGGGTATGGTTCAAAACCGGAAAGTGAGACTTCCTTCACAGAATTTGAAACAAAGGGGGTAGAAGACAACATTGGAGATGAAACATCCGCTGTCATCTCAGGGCAATTCCATGGCTTTCTCACCATTGGAACTCTAGGCTCCGAACCGATTATGAGTGAGCCTGTAACACCGACATTTGCCACGCCTCTGGAGAACATATCTGAAGAAAAAACTGAGGTGACCGAAAATCATCTGAAGCTCATCAATGATGAACTGGAGAAGTTCCTTGAAGCAGAAGCTGAAGAGCATGGTTCCAATGAATCATCAAGAAGGAATAGTCAGGTTAGCATGATTACACTTAGTGGTAAGTCAATTCAAGCACCGGATTCTCAAGATCATGGGAAGACAATCACGTGTCCACTCCAAGGATATCTGTTTGGATCTTCGATTGACCTTGCAGAAACAAGGTTTGACGTGAAGAGGGAAAAGGCATCACTTGCTGAATTGTTCCACAGGACGAAAATCGCAGAAGAGAGTCCTACGGAAAAATGTGGGAAAGAGGAGATGAAGAACAAGCAAAACAATAAACCTGTCAAACATCTCATCAAGAAGGTTCTCAAAAAGATTCATGCTTATTCAGGGAGTTCTATCTTTTCTGCTAAAGAAACAAATTCTGCTGCAACCAACAAAAAAATCCAAAAGGTGAGTTTTCTATAACCATTGTCTAATCTCATTCCTTTCCTTGTTAAAGAATAAGGAGTTAAGGACCTCAAAATGAAAATTTTAAATGTGATATCTCACTTCCTAGACATCAAAATATTGTTTGGTCCTGAAAAGTTAAACAATAACTAAAAAACGCGTCTAAGGAAATGCTAATGCCATCATCCATTTCCCAAGAGTTAGATAATAAATCATTCGCTGAGAAAGGGGTCAAAATCAGAAATTTTGAGTCCTAAAAGTTCATAACATGTGAGTCCCAAGCCATAAATGGTAAGCTTTTTGCAAACCTTTTCAAACATTCGTAGATAAGTTTTAATTCCCAATCTGTGCGGTTTGCAGGTCATAAAATTATTCCGCAGAAAAGTCCACCCTGAAAGTTCCATTGCTGACAGGGAGTCCAAAAAGTTGAATGGGAAGAAGATGAATAATGCTCCTTACAGTGAAGATGAGTGTACTGGTAGAGACCGGATTCAGCAACATAAAGACAACAAGTGGTTGCCTCGGGGATTAAGGTCAATGGCAGGACCCCAAGATTATAAGACCATCTCAGAACTGCCTAAATATGAGCTTGCTGGCTTACATGCTGCAACTGCAACTGCAAATGGGGAGCATTGGATTAAAACAGATGCAGACTGTAAGTAAAATATAACCATCTTGTTCATTCAGAATAAAATCCGTTATTTGAACTGCTGGATCCCCAAGTAAAATCATCTGAACTAACTTTGGTGTTAACATATATACAATAGCAATTAAGTCTGTATTTGACTTTGCAATAGAGTAGTTGACTAAGTTGATTCATTTTCCTTTCAACAAAATATGTCTGACCATCATCTGCTGCTGCCATTGTAGACTTGGTGTTGGAGCTGTAGTGAAGAAACTGCAACAGATTCCTATCAATAGCTTTCATCAACCTTATGGCTTTATAAATATCAACCGATGTAATGTGTGTGATTGAGTGGTGGTGAGCTGAACAGAAAAGGAAGTCCTTTAGGAGGAATCCATGTTATCCTCGGGTTTGTGAAAATAAAGTTTGTTGTATTCCTGCTTTGAAAATGTGTGTTACAATCATTTTCGAGTCTATTTCCTTCCAATTCTTGAGAAATTTCTGGTAAAAGAGAAAAGCACTTGAACCAAGTGCAAATCTTATAGCTTTCTGAAAAATTATTATACCCAGGAAATTCCGTAAGCTGGAAGTATTAACACTTGCTATTAGAAGAGATATGCAAACATAAGGGTTTTCAACAGGGAAAATTATTTTATACACTGTCAGCCGAGTTGAAAAACTCCACAAACAGGATTAAAACGAGTGACATATGGGATGTATAATAGAATAAAAAATAAAAATAACGCGTGTATATATATATAAAAGGATATGTGATAGTATTTGAAAACTTCTTTAAAATAAAATTTTTCGTTGTCAATGTATTAATATTTTTTATTAAGCTAATATGATTATAAAATAATATTTATTCTAAATATTCTCAATGTTTTGACAATGAACGCTCAATCACTCTTGCAGTCATTGGTGCTTCAACCCATGACCTCTAAGAACAATAACGATTCTTTAACTACTGAGATAAATTTTTGTACAATATATTAAATATAACTCTTACAATAATGAGCATCTTTAACCATTGGCAAGATTATATTTACATCGTTCCAGCAAAGTCCCATCAGTTTTAATTTTGCATTCAATCAAAACATAATCCACCTGCTAAATACAACAGCTATAAATGGAAATTTAATTGTCATATTCACTAAATTCATTCCCCCAAAAAGCTCTGATTATCGATTACTATTCTAACCGTGTTGATGATATGATTAGGAGATATTAATTCTTGGCAGCTCATTCCGTTGAGTTTGGGCGAAGAAACGATTCGGGGGATGATAGGAGGACGTAGAGGTAGATTAAGGGAGTTGAGACATCGATAAACGAGTTAAGAAGTGTTATATTTTGACTCAAATTATAATTAGTAATTAAATTAGATTTTGTTATAAATCTATTGCTTGAAAATACTTGGTAAATGATAATTGACTAAAAATTTTAGAGGTGTAAAATGAGGATTCTCTAGGTGTATGTTAGCAGGCCTTTCGGTATTAGAATTTCCTCTTTTCTTCTTCGTTTTCTTGGGTGATTTCGTTGTTGGCTAGGTTTCTTCTTTGATTCTCATATCTCTAGGTGATAGCTCCCGCTCAACCCAAATGGATTGGAGTAGCTTGTTTGCTGCGAGTGAGAATAAGTCTCTTCGATTCTTCCCTTCACGAGTGGTAGATGGTGAAATTACGATCAGGCCTCCAGTGGAAGTGTTTTAGGAGAGCATATTGGAAATCGAGGCAAAGATAACGTAACAGAAAATTTAAAATCACTTGTGAGATTACTTTGATCGTTGGTTCAGAAATTCTTTATGTTGTCTCTGTTTTTCTTTCTTTTTGTAAGGTGTGGTCTTTCCGAAAGACACCACTCTCCTCTACAAATATCCACAAACGAATGAGTATGAACAGTCAACGAAATGTTAGTTCCTCATTATTTTCACAAAACTGTATTTTTGTGGTTTTTTTTTATTTTGGATGGCTAAAAGAACCCTAAGTATATCACTATATATATATATATGTGTGTGTGTGTGTGACTTAATTAGGGTTTAAATTAATAATCCATTTTTAATTAATTAGAATTAATTTAAAACTCATTTTAAATTAAAGAACAATTTAAGTCATGCCCCTTATCTTAAATTCAAATAATAAATAACCTTTTAAAATATAATTTAAAATAATCTCATTATCTTAAATTATTATTGAGAGTAATAACCACAATTATTCTTATTCATTTTTAATGTGCGACACTATAGGTTCAATTAATGTTGGCAGTAGATAAAACTACTTTTGATCATACAAGTCATAAGTGATCTCTAACAAGATATTATGACTACTTAAGTTAAATGAAAATCTCATGATCTGAGACAACTTTAACACAACTCATGCCATAATTCTTTTATCTCACGATATCTTGATAGAATACACAACATGAAAAATGTCAACCTTATATCATTTTATCTTCAATTTCTCGATGCCCAATTGAACTGGCTAAACAAATGTGATTTCTATCAACTCATTTGAGTATAACCATGCATTTCTCAGTCTCAATATGTTTTTTTAGATTTTAGAGAAATTTACGAAATTTAGGATTTTTTTTTAAAAATACTTAATATAAAAAATGCCTAATTTATTTATTTTTTTCATTTAGGTACATAAACTTCTGTCTTGCGTTTTTATATTATCATTTTAAGTGTATGATATTTCACAACCATTAAAAAACATTATTTGACGGTGATTTCCGCCAAAAATCACCGGTGATCGGTATATTTACCGATCTAACACCCGTAGCAGTAAAGCGCGCCTCCTGAACCACGCTATATGTTGATTTGGCGCCACGTGGAGTATAGCGCGTGCCCTGTACCGCGCTATACGCTGACTGGGTTACACGTGGGGTATAGCGCCCCCTGCTCCGCGCTATACGCCACGTAGGGGTATAGCGCGGATCAGGGGCCGCGCTATACGCCGTACCAAAATTATATTTAACGCGGTCCCTGATCCGCGCTATATAATAATTACATATAACGCGATGCTGGTACCGCGCCTTATATGTTTATAAATACTACATCTCTCCTCACATCTCCTGCATCTCTCCTCTCTTATAAATTAATACAACAATTCTGTCAACGAGTAATAATTCTGGCAATATTCTCATATTTGATTTAGAAGTTCGTGCGATTTTTTGTTATAAGGTAATTTTGTTATAATTTTTAATTATACTTATTGTTTATTATCATTATTTGAAAAAATAGTATACTAATTATTTTCAATTAATTTTTATGTTTGTAAAATTGAAAAGCGGAGCATACGTCGAAATAGTTTTGCGGTGCAGGTAATAATATAAAATTATATTATTTAAATTATTTACGTTGATGTGTAAAAAAAATTTTGTGTTATATTTTCGTTATATATAATTTATTTAATCAGGTTTGTTTAAGTTATTTTTTTGCAGATATAATATTGCCGCACTTTTAAACTCAAAGAAAGGCTCGACTTTCAGCTATTGTTTATTATGATGGTGAAATTCGAGAAGATGAAACCGACGTTATTTTCGTATCAAATGAGCGTTTTAAAATATCATTCAAGAGAAACATAGCTCTTGAGGAGCTGATAACGAAGATTTCGAGGAAGATTCATGTTGGAAGTAATAAAAGAATGTCGTCGTTGCAGTACAGATTTCCAACATCATTGTTGCCATTAACTTATAGCGTTCGAACTTTGGAACAATTTGGAACAATGATGATGTTCAAATGATGGTTGAAGCTCAAAGTAATTATTCAGACGCCGCTATTGAGATGTATGCACATTTTGTTCAAGTGCATGCTGTTCGGGGTCAATCTTTAAGCTCACACTATGGGCTGGCTGAACAAGTTGATCAAGTTGACAGCCCGACTACAGTAATGTGTAATGATTTTAATGCCATAATGGGGAGACATTCATCCGCAACTCCTTACGATATGTACCGAGGTGGGTCTACGAACAATTGTATGGCAACACCGCGTCCAGTTCAAGGGGAAGGCATTCATCTACAAATTTCTTTGACCATATGGAGATGCCATCGACGCAACCATCTGTGCAGTTTCCATTTGACACGATGGCTTCAAGCTCCAGGGGAGGCATTCGACTGCGAGCTTTTTCGATCTCAATGTCGATATGCCTTCCAGTTCAAGGGGAAGGCGTGCAAGTAGTAGGTTCTTCGACCTAAATGTGGAGAGCATGGAGGAACTATCATCTCCACCAGAAGAACCGCTTCGTGAGCCTGGTGCAGATGGTGCTGAGACTGGACTATTCATTCACCCATAATCACCGTAATTCAACTCCGATGATGATGAAGTTCCAGGAAATGTGGCACAAATGACCCTCCTGCACACATGTATGAAGCTGATTATGGTGCAATGTACGGGCCAGAATTTGCGGATATGCCTCATCTCGGTGACTATGGATATTACTCATCAATAAATAATGGTGATTATCTTTAGGCATGGAGTTTTCAAGCAAATAAGAAGCGATGATGGCTATCAAAAATTACAATATCCGTAATTCTGTTCAGTCCAGAGTAACCGATCGACGATCGAAAAATATGTATGCTACTGTGCCCGACGCGAAAACAGATTCAATTGGATGGTTCGCGTATCGAAAATGAAGAGGAAAAACAACATATGGGAACTAACAGTATACAACGGTCCTCACACATGTTGTGCTTGAGGGGTCAATAAGATCATCCTAACTTGGACTTTGAAGTGATATGCCAAGCCATCATGCCTATGGTAAAATCAAGCTCTCATATAGTTGTTGCAGTGTTGATTTTAGCTATACAATCGCAGTATGGGTACACTGTCTCCTATAAAAAAGCTTGGTTGGCAAAACAAAATGCCATTGTCAAACTTCATGGCGAATGCAATGCATCTTACAACGAACTTCCAGGTTGGTTTAGGCTGGTGCGGACGTTGAATCCTGGGATAATTGTGGACTTCGAAACCTCCTATGCATACCATAATGATCAAGTTCTTCGCGATTGATGCAAATTCTATCGGGTTTTTTAGAGTTACCCACAGTGGGTTAATACTGCCAAATACTGCAAGCCTGTGGTCCAGATCGACGGGACTTTCTTGTATGAAAATACAAGCAAGTTTTATTATTGGCAGTTGTCCAAGATGGCAATCGCAACATTCTTCCAGTTGCTTTTGCTCTTGTCGAAGGAGAATATATAGATTATTGGGCTTTTTTCCTCCGAAATTTACGTGCACATGTTATCACGAGGGAAAAAATTTGTGTCATTTCAGATCGCGGAGCTGGGATCAAAGCAGCAATGGAGTCTTTGGGTCCAATGTGGCAACCACCCTTTGTCCAACATAGGTATTGTCTCCGACACATTTCTGCGAACTATCATGGAAGGTACAAGAAGAATGAAGAGCGTCAATTAATTGTGCGCATGGGTAAGTGAAAGCAAGTTAGTAAGTTATACATTTTTTGATCATTTTAATTTTGCAAAGAAAGCAAGTTAGTAAGTTATACATTTTTTGATCAGGTTACGAACTACTTCCTCGAACATTTGAATCAATGCTTCAAGATTTGCGGGCGAAGAACGAGGAAGGATACGATTACATCAGCCTCATCGATAAAGAAATGTAGACGAACGCATATGATGTGGATATCGATATGGACACATGACGACCAACTTGGCTGAGGCAATCAATTCAACCTTAAAGGGTGCACGTCACTTACCTATAGCGGCTTTGGTAAAAACTATATATTTTCGTTTGGGGGCACTTTTTGCGAAGCTCGGGGGACAAGCTCAAACCTGGATGCAAGGTGGTCATGTCTATCACCCTAGATTAGTTGCAGATCTACAAAAAAAATTGTTGCATCAAATGGAATGTCTGTAACAAGCTTCTCTAGAAAGCATGAAATGTTTCGTGTCACAGAGTTATCGCGACCTCTTCAAGGGATTGAAGCTGTGTCGTTAAGAGTAAATCTAAGGGACAGAACGTGTGACTGTGGGTTTTTTCAAGCTCTGAAGTATCCATGTTCTCATGTGATAGCAGCTTGCTCGCATATACGTCAAGACTATAACCATTTTGTGGATCCCGTATACCTACTATCTGAAGTTTTTAAGGTATAGGAATTTGAGTTTCCCCCCATAGGTAATGACAAAGAACCCTGATGAGGTTCAAGATTGGCTTCCGATTGTACCAAATCTGAGTTTATTGAGGGAGCGTGGTCGTCCAAAATCCAATCGAATTCATTGCGATATGGATATTCGAGAAAGATCTAGACAAGACAGAAGATGTGGCCATTGTAGAAACCCATGACACACTAGAAAAACATGTCCACTTCTGTTGTCATCAAGTAACAATTGATGAGGAAATGATGTTTTTGTTTATCAAATAATAATTCTTGTATTTTAATTTGCATTTACTTCAAGTTAATGTCATTCGATAATCGCTAATGAAGATTAAAAAAATAACACAATCATTAAATTTTATCAAACTAATAACAATTTGGTATTTAAATACAACAAACTTACAATAGAATTAAATGGTAAATGATAACCAAATTACAATACCCGATATTAAATGGTAATAAACAAAATTAACTGAAATATATTAAAAAAAGTCCAACAAATTTAACAAAATAAAGTAAGTATTAAATGAGAAATAATAAAAAATTACAATTAAAAAATAAAATAAATACAAATATAATAAAAAATATATATTGATGCCTGCGTCGAGAATGTGTTCCGCAGGGCGGTGGCTGTCGGTCTTGAGGAAGATTTCTTCGTATCACTGGTTCTGACTCCTCGCTGTCATCATCGTCGTCGTCGTCGTCGTCGTCACCATCGTCATCATCGTCGTCGTCGTCCTAAGCAGGTACATTAGGTTGATGAGGAGCTGATGACGATGAAGCACCTCCATAGAATAAGGACCTAGAGGTGTATGATTGACTATCCCACCGGCCTGCGAAAACTGGGAAAACCCAGACATCGCTGAGTGTGAAAATTGTACAGGAGGTGTCTGTGCTGCGGCCATGGGTGATGAGGTTGAAACCGTCAAATATCTAGCATATGAACCCTAAGTCGGATCTACAAATATAGACCCATAATAGCCTCCAGGATGGGTCATCTGTGACGGTGGCGGGGTCATAAAACCAGGTGAAAGCGGCGGCGACGACATCTGGTAATTGAAAGGTGACGGCGGCATCTGGTAATGGAAAGGCGATGGCGGCATCATATATGGCTGCGGTGGTTGCTGGGAAGGTCCTGCTGGTGCAGCTGAGGATGAACCTGTCAACACACCTTTTCGTCCTACTAGGATTCAAACTCCTAAAAATAGGATAGAATTTTGCTAGGATTCAAACTCCTAAAAGTAGGATAGAGTTCTACTATGATTTAAACTCCTAAAGATATGATCCACAAGCACTATAAATAGCCATTGTAACTCACTATTGTAACACACGATTTACAGACAAAATACAGAGGAAAACACGGAAAATACAAAGGCAAAGCTATTGTAAACGATTCGAAAAGGAAATAAAAGGTAGCATTTTTTTTGATTCGTTCATTTCTCGCATGTGCACGTTATTTTTTTGAGATTTGGTTCGAATAACCCAAAACGTGGGTTGCGCCGATAACCAAAAATGGGTGGGGTTTCGAAGTTTCAAACCTAGATCTACCCCAAGGCGTGTTCATTTTTTTATCCCCCTAATGTAATATCAACGTTAATTGTCTTTCAAATTTGGCCTCAATCTTTATTTTTCTTTATATTAGTCCTTTTATTTATTGTATAGATATTTTTATTTATTTATTATTTACAATAATGTCATTATATAAATATATATACGTATGTTTTTTTAAATGATTTTCAATTGATTTTTTTACACTATATATTATTATTATATATACATATATTTTTTATTTATTTATATTCATTTGGTTATTTTTTAATACTATATTTATTATATATATATATATATACACTTTTTTTTAAAAATATTTTACTTATAAGCGTATTATTATATATATATATATATATTGTAATTATCTTTATTTAGTTTTTTTACTTTATCATTATACGTATATATGTATGTTTTTAATAGTTTATTTATAAGCCAATTATCATTATATGTATACTTTTATATTTGGTTTATATATTTATTTATTTTTGTTTTGGGTTTTTTTTATTTATATTATATTATATTTTCATATTACTATTATTATTGTTATGATTATTATTTTTCTATTTTACTCATATATATATATATATATTAATATTTTATTTATTTATTTATTTATTTTTCCTTTTATTTTTTTTACTTATTTTTATTCTTCATTTTTTCCCTCTAACACATCTTATGACTTTTTAAGGGTATTTTCGTCAATTAATTAGAGGTAAGTAATTCATGATCAAATTTTACCTTTTAATTTAAAATTACAATTTTCTTAATTAAGACAACTGGAAATTACGTAGTACCGAAAAGGCGGTTCAAGGGTGCTAATCTTTCCTTGACCGTAACCGACTCCCGAGCCTGATATATTTCTAGTAAGACGCAGATCAGGTAAGAAATAGGGTATCCGATCAACCCATTTATTTTTAAATAAATGATCGGTGGCGACTCTCAATCCACATTTTTCAAGTCGAAGCCCAATCCCGGGGCCCAACCGAAATACGGTTACGACAGCTTGGCGACTCCACTGGGGACACATATAAAGTGAGTCAGGCTAAGGTAATTTCCAATTGTCTTTTTAACGAAAATGGTAAGTTTGAATTTTAAGGTAACTTCTCGATCCTCATTACTTACTTTTGGTATATTTTCGAGTAAATAGTTGTACTAACTATTTTCTAATGATTTCAGCTTTTCAAACTTTTTTCATCTAAAGGCTCTATACCCGAGCTCCGAAC
The DNA here is from genome assembly GCF_006381635.1 of Hibiscus syriacus. Classification (NCBI taxonomy): domain Eukaryota; kingdom Viridiplantae; phylum Streptophyta; class Magnoliopsida; order Malvales; family Malvaceae; genus Hibiscus; species Hibiscus syriacus. The sequence continues at coordinate 1,197,541 of NW_024062861.1, read as the reverse complement.
CCGTTCTAAGTGGGGGTGAAAGCGACGCATTTGTGTGAATTTATTCACCGCATATGCCTAGCAAGTAGCCTTCGGGATTCATATACCTTATGTCTTCGTGTGAATTTATTCTCCGCATAGACATAAGGGAATGTGTCCTCTCGAGTTTAACTTAGTCCGCACAAGCCTGTGATGGTTTAGGACTAAGGGTTTGGTAAGACCAAGGGGGCACCGACAAGGAGAACTCGGGTACCATTTTTAGAACCTAAACTGGGAGACTTTGAAAATTAGAGCCTACCCCAAAACCACATTTCAAAACCTATGATATTTTTACCCTAACTATGTTATTTTTTTTATCTTTTTACTTTTCTTTCTTTCGTCATTTGTTGTTTATTTATTTTCCTATTTTACTAACCTTTTCTACCTTTGTGTTTGTTTTTTAGCATTTGCATCATAACAAGAGTCATTGATCCCTAAAAATGTGTTCGTTACACAAAATAATCTGAATTAATGGATAAAAGTGTTGTAATACAAGAGATTAAAAACCCTGAGGTACGATTATGGTCTGAAAAGACTCATAAGGAAAAGGGAGACAGTCTTCAAGGAAGCTATGTGTCAGAACTGGTTAGCTACGCCTCTATTAGGCTAAAACAGAACGACGTGCAAGAGCTTCGGCACATCTGGGGCAGTTAGAAGATTGATCAGAAACAGAAGTTCAGCCAACGGTATGGTGACATTGCATTATTGCTTCATATCAAGACTGATGAGCCCTTGATCAGAGCCTTGGTTCAGTTCTGGAACCCGGGATACAATTGCTTCACTTTTAATCATGAGGACATGGTGCCCACCATTGAAGAGTACACTACACTGTTCCAATGTGAAAATATCAGACAGAAGCGAGCTTATATTAAACACATCAAAAGTCAGCCTTTCAAGAGTGCACTAGCCAAGGTTGCCGGGGTTGACGAAAGATGGGTAACAGACCTAGCTCGATGTAAAGGCAGTGGGGAAGGAATTGCCTGGCTTCATATCAAGCAACTGATGAAGGACCATTCCAATGAGTGGAAGGCAATAGACCTGTTTGCACTGGGTTTGTATGGTCTGATTATATTCCCAAAGACTTTGGGATACATTGATGCTGCTGTGGTAGAGCTATTTGAGCAACTTCCGAAGTGAGTAAACCCAGCACCTGCAATCTTAGCCGAAACCTTTCGATCTCTCAGCCATTGCAGAAGAGCTGGTGGAGGAAGATTCATTGGGTGTGTTCAGCTCCTTCAATTCTGGATTCACAGCCACTTCTGGAAGACTAATGGGGTTACCTACCGCCGATTTAGCACTACGTATTCACCTTTGAGAGAGTTCATCACCATGAAATGGCATGAAGGCGCTTCAAAAGAGAAGTGGATGAAAGTCTTCACTCATCTCCAAGATCGAGATATTGCTTGGAGAACCCCCTGGTTGTTCCTTAGTGACGTTATTTTCCGATGTGGGGACTCTGACACTATGACCTTACTTGGACTTTGGGGTGCAGTTGGGTATGCTCCATTGTTAGCACTTAGACAGTACGGGGCACGTCAGTTTGTCCCAGCAACATGCGAACTAGCCAGATCAGAGTTTGAGTATCACGGTGACAACTATAAGAAGATGATCAAGGAAGCAGTCGATTCATGGAAGAAAGTATTCCAGATGGATGTTGTAGCTTCCAGAAACATGCTTACTCCGGACTATATGGAGTGGCGAAGATTGAGAAAAATGACAATGTTCGGTGCCAGATTGTGAAGACACCCGGACCATAGAGGAACATATCAGACCCGTCTTTTCTGAACTTGAGATAGCCAAGACAGAGTTTAAAGCTGTGAATAACGAGCTGAAGTAGAGGACAAAGGAGCTTGAAGCTGAGCTCTATCAGTGGAAGCTAGATGCCGACTCTCAGAAAGATCGAGCAGACAAACTTGAAAAAGAACATAAAAAAGTCTGTTTTGAGATCGAAGACTTGAGAAATTGATATCAAGATAAAGTAAAGGATAACTCCAAGTTGAAAGTGGCTTCTGATTACTGGAAAGACGAAGCTCACAGCTTGAAAAGAAAGTTCGAGGGACCTGATGAGAGAGCCTGAAGTAACAGATGAAGACTGCCCAGAGACGCTTAGCAGACAGTCAGCATCAAAACCAATGTTTAAGAATCTGGATGACTGATCTGGAGAAACAACATGAGAGAGATGGAAAAACAATAGCTGAGTTAGAAGCTATTGTAGATGGTTCAAGAAGCAAGCGAGCGAGCTTCAGATAGTGCCCTTTGACGGAGTTTTTGTTAACTTCCTAAAAAGGCTACTTTTAAAGCCTTTTTCACTTAAGTTATTGTTTGTTTAAAAGCTCATTTTAGGATCATGTAGTTGCATATAGTTGCATTTGTGGTGGTTGTGCTATTTTATTTCTTAATGGTGTTGTTTGAGGGAAAGGTGCAGTTTGTCTATGGTGTGCAGGGAATAGCAAGAAAAAGGATCTTTGGGAAGTAATGCCGCGGCATCACACGTTGCTAAAGCATATTGAAATGCCTTGGCATTTCCGGCGCAGAAAAAGACAAAAAAGATATTTCTGCATCAGGACAGTTGGCACTGGACAGCTGTCTCTGCACGTGAGGGACTGTTGTAACCGCCTGCCAGAGCTGCCAAAGGACCACTGTCACTTGGAGGATAAGGTTCATGCACAACATGTGATTCTAGGGGTATGAGGGGTATTTTGCACCTAACAAACTCATCATTACCCCCTAGATATTTTTTATTATATATGACACCTCATGGGAGAGAGAGATACACGGACAGAGAGCACACGCATAGAGCAGAAAAATCACATTTTTATTTTCTCTTTTCATTTCTTCTTCCTTGGGATATTCCTCCATTGATAAAGCTCAAAGGAGTGGCAAGCTAGGCGCCGAAAGGAGCTAGCGAGCTAGGTGGTTCGTGGTGGCCGAGAGGAGACCTCTGGTGGCACGTCGAAGGCTTCTTCTCACTTCCCTTTTTGCTGCTATTTTTATATTATTTTGTGGGTTATTGGAACGAATATTTTCATGACTTTGTGTTTGGATATTTCGAACCCCACCATGAACTAACTTATTTGGTGGTGGTTGATTTAATGGTTGTTTAAACTTTATTTTTAATGGTATATTTAAGTTTATTTTGGTTCTTTATTTGCTTTGCTTATGAATGCTTCACTATCTAAGCTTGTAAGAGGCATGGAAATGTCCATCTCTTAGATGAAGGTTAGGTATTCGGAAGAATCCTAAACTAAAAATACTTGTAAGTATTCAGAAGAAACGCAAGATAAGATCCTCATAAGCAATGGGTTATGGTATTTTCAAGGGGCTTTGAACCGGCCTAGGAATATTATAACTTAATCCCTTAGATCTCGGAAGAGACTAGGTTAGGATTTCAACGACTAAAAAGGGTGTCTTTATCAATAGGGTAGGCTGTCCAACATCGTTGAGTGAGAGCAGATGCCTTGGCATCCTATTCTGTTAGGTTCTTTTGAACACCTTAGGAAAGCCCTATCGAGTAAGTAAAGACAAGATAGCTTAAATATACTTGAGAAATAAGTTTAGCAACCTTAGACCAATCCTTACCATTCATTTCATTGGAAGCTTGTCACGTGAGGATTATTTTCTTATTATTTTATTTATCTTTTTATTTACTGTTTTTACCATTTTTCATTACCTTGACATTTCACCATACTCAATATTAAACATCCATCATTGCCATTTGCATTTCCATTTGCTACACTATCACACCATCAATCCGCATCCACTAGCATACACATATCCATTGCCGTGACATTTGTATATATCAAGACTAACTATACTTAGATAATTTAGTGCGTTGCTTTGGTTAGACTTTCATAATTTCACCAAATCCCTGTGGAGACGATACTCACTCATCATTATATTACTTGAGCGATTGTGTATACTTGCACATTATTTGCGTATATTTTATAGTACTCACAACACGCGAACAAGTTTTTGGCGCCGTTGCCGGGGATTGGCAGCCTGAAGTTATTTAGTTTTGCCAGAGCATTTTATTTTGTTTTGCATTTTTATTTTTTGTATAGTTTACTTGATATTTTTGTTTTATTTTTTAGGTTTATTTAGTGTATGCCTAGAAGAAATTTTGAAGAGCCTTTGGAACCAATAGAACCTGAGATTGAAAGACTCTTTAGAAGAAGAAGACGTGCTCAAGGAAATATGTATCAGATTGGAAACCAAGGCATTGGTCAAGATGACGGAAATCAGAATGCCGCGGCATTAAACAATGTTGAACCTGCTATCAGGCCTCGTGTTATTCGAGATCATTTAAATCCGATGCTGGATGATCTGAATCCTGGGATTGTGGCACCCAAAATTCAAGCTGCACATTTCGAGCTGAAACCAGTCATGTTCAACATGTTGAATTCCATTGGGCAGTTTGGGGGTATGCCAACTGAAGATGCTTGGCAGCACATCCGCAATTTTTTGGAAGTTTGTGATTCTTTCCGCCGAGAAGGAGTGCATGAGGATTTTTTTGAAATTAAAGATTTTTCCGTATTCATTGCGTGACCGAGCAAGAGCTTGGTTGAGTGGTGTACCAGCCGGTTCGATGGAATCATGGGACGATCTTTGCAAAAGTTTCTTATTGAGGTACAACCCACCAAAAATGAATACGCAGCTAAGGAATGAAATATCATCTTTTCGCCAGGGCGACGACGAATCCATGTATGAGTGTTGGGATCGTTACAAGAGTTTGCTTCGAAAGTATTCAAATCATGGTTTTCATGATTGGACTCAAGTAGTCATGTTCTATAATGGAGTCAATGCACCCACGAGGATGTTACTGGATGCCTCGGCAAATGGGACATTGCTGGACAAATCACCTACGAAGGCGTTTGCTATCTTAGACAGAATTGCTAACAATGATTATCAATTTCCTTCCTCAAGACTTGGGAGTGGGAGGAGAGCACCTAGAGCATTCGAGTTAGAAGCCAAAGATTCGGTGTCCGCTCAACTCTCCGCTATTACTAATATGTTGAAGAACTTACAATGTTCCACTGATGTGAAGGAAGTGAAAACAACTAATCTGGCATGTCTGTTATGCCAAGGCAATCATCACGAGAGCGAATGCCCAACCAACCATGAGTCCATCAACTTTGTTGGTAATTACAATCGAGGCAACAACAATCCTTACTCAAACACTTATAATACTGGATGGCGTCAGCATCCCAATTTCTCATGGGGAAATCAAGGAGCCCACAATGCTAATCAACCTACTAGGCAGCAGAATCACAATGAGCCTCAAAGTTACCAAAATGCTATGCCATGGCATAATGCTAACAAAGGAGCTTCATCTTCAGTGAGCATAAGTTCCTTAGAAGCTACAATTCAAGAATTCATATCTATTACGAAGAAAATGATGCAAGACCATTCTACTTCAATTAAGAATCAAGGAGCTTTACTTCATAGTCAAGGCGCCTTACTTCAAAGCCATAGCTCGTCTCTGAGAGCTTTGGAATGTCAAGTTGGTCAGATTGCTACGGCATTGCAAGAGCGTCAACAAGGACGTTTTCCAAGTGATACTGAAGTCACTAAAGGGCCTGGAAAAGAGCACTGGAATGTGTTAACTCTTAGGAGTGGAACACAAATCAATCGACAAGTCAAGGATAGTGGGCCACAGCATGATGATTCTAATCCCACTACTGAAGCTGAATTACAAGATGATAGAGTTTCTGAGAAGGACAAGGAGGAGGATTCTGTCAAGGTACCAGATTCTGATGCCAAGGCAAAAGAAAATTCTATTCCTACAGCTAAGGAAGCTAGACCTCCCCCACCATTCTCGCAAAGATTGAAGAAGAACAATGATGAAGTTAAGTTCAAGAAGTTAGTAGACATTCTTGATCAGCTCCATATCAATATACCTCTCTTGGAAGCTGTTGAACAGATGACGATATATGCCAAATTTCTGAAGGACATCTGTACCAAGAAGAGGAAAGTAGAGACTATTGCCACGGCAACAGAATTTTGTTCTTTATTGAGTAAGTTGCCGCCAAAGAGAAATGATCCGGGCAGCTTCATTATTCCTTGTTCAATTGGAGCTAATTTCGTTGGAAAGGCTTTATGTGATCTTGGTTCAAGTGTCAACTTAATGACTAAATCGATATTCGTGAAGCTTGGCATAGGAGATGCAAGACCCACCTCAGTTATTTTACAACTTGCCGACAAATCCCATGTTAAACCTGAAGGGAGAGTCAGGATGTCATAGTAAGGGTGGACAAGTTTGTGTTTCCAGTCGACTTCTTAATTCTGGACTGTGAAGTTGATGCCAAGGCACCAATCATTCTGGGAAGACCTTTCTTAGCCACTGGACGTATCTTGATAGACTGTGAAAAAGGTGAACTCACCATGAGAGTGGTTGATCAGTGTGTGACTGTCAATGTTTTTAGAACGCTCAAATATGTTGATGACACTGAAGAATGCAAAGGCATTTCTGAATTGAACTCAGTGATTGAAGAAGAGACTGAACATCTTTGCCAGAACAACTTCATTCAGCTAGCAGAAAATGAATATTGGGTGGATAATGAAAGCTTAGTGGAGTCCGACGACTTTCCAATTTTGGAGGAGCAATCTAGCTTAGTACAAGTTAGATCAGGTATGAATTTTGAACCTCTGAATTTTGATGAATTCATTTCTCCTAAGCCTTCATTATTGCATGCACCCAATCTAGAGCTTAAGACTTTGCCAAGGCATCTTAAATATGTTTACTTAGGTAGCGATGAGACTTTACCGGTGATTATTTCCGCTAACCTTACTGCTAACCAAGAGCAAAGTTTGTTAAGTGTTTTGATGCAGCATAAGAAAGCAATTGGTTGGACTATGGTCAATTTGAAAGGCATTAGTCCCACGATATGCATGCACAAGATTCTGCTAGAAGATTACCACGGCAATTCAATTGAACCACAAAGAAGACTCAACCCTGTTATGAAGCAAGTGGTGATGGAAAAAATTCTGAAATGGCTTGATGCTGGAGTGATCTACCCTATCTCCAATAGCTCATGGGTGAGCCCTGTCCAATGTGTTCCGAAGAAAAGAGGCACGACGGTGGTTACGAATGAGGATAATGAGCTATTACCCACTCGCACTGTAACCGGATGGAGGATATGTATGGACTATAGAAAACTCAACAAAGCTACGAAGAAGAACCACTTTCCTCTACCTTTCATCGACCAAATGTTGGATCGATTGGCCGGCAAAGCATTCTATTGCTTTTTGGATGGGTACTCGGGGTACAATCAAATTGCCATCGCACCAGAGGACCAGGAGAAGACTACATTTACTTGTCCCTATGGCACTTTTGCCTTTAGGAGGATGCCTTTTGGACTCTGTAATGCCCCGTAACGTTTCACGCTGTATGCAAGCTATATTTTCAGATATGGTTGAGGATTTTCTGGAGATCTTCATGGACGACTTTTCTATTTGTGGGGACGACTTTGAACGATGCCTCGGAAATTTAGCAAAAGTTCTCAAGAGATGCGAGGAGGCTGAGTTGGTCTTAAACTGGGAAAAATGTCACTTCATGGTGACTGAAGGCATTGTATTAGGCCACAAAATTTCACACAAGGGTATTGAGGTGGACAAGGCAAAGATTGAAGTGATTGAAAAATTGCCACCACCAACTTCGGTCAAGCAAATAAGAAGTTTTCTTGGACATGCTGGATTCTATAGAAGGTTTATCAAAGACTTCTCCAAGATTTCTAAACCCTTGTGCACATTGCTTCAACAAAACCAACCCTTTGTGTTTGACGAATTATGCCTCGGCGCGTTTACTGAGCTAAAGCGACAACTGATCTCGGCACCCATTGCAGTCCCTCCCGACTGGACATCACCATTTGAGCTGATGTGTGATGCAAGCGATTATGCCGTAGGAGCTGTTTTGGGGCAACGCCGAGGTAAAATCTTTCATGTTATTTATTACTCTAGCCGCACTTTAAATGAAGCACAATTGAACTACACCACCACTGAGAAAGAATTACTTGCCGTAGTATTTGCTTTTGATAAATTTAGACCTTACCTAATAGGCACTAAAGTTATTGTTCACACTGATCATTCGGCTATAAAATACTTAATGAACAAAAAGGATGCCAAGCCTAGACTTATTAGGTGGATCTTACTTTTGCAAGAATTTAACTTAGAGGTGGTATATAGAAAAGGAACTGAAAATCAAGTTGATGATCACTTATCTAGGCTAGAGAACAATTCTGAATGCCATGACACTGTAGATATCCAAGAGGCATTTCCTGATGAGAAAATTTTATATGCCGCGGCAATCCCGTGGTACGCTGACCTTGTTAATTTTCTTGTTAGTGGAATTGTGCCTTTTGATTTGAATAGTCAGGCTAAAAAGAAGTTCAAGCACGATGCAAGGCACTATTTTTGGGATGAGCCATATCTGTTCAAACACTGTGCCGATCAGCTCATTAGACGATGTGTACCTAAAGAGGAGCAAAGTGATATTTTGTACCATTGTCATTCGGCCCCAAGTGGAGGCCATTTTGGTGGAGCAAGGACTGCTGCTAAGGTCATGCAATCAGGCTTTTACTGGCCAACTTTGTTTAGAGATGCCCAAGTATTTTACAAAGGATGTGATCGATGCCAACGGACTGAAAACATCTCCAGACAACATGAGATGCCGCTGCAAAATATTTTGGAGATAGAGCTGTTTGATGTGTGGGGCATCGACTTCATGGGACCATTCCCATCTTCTGAAGGAAAATTATATATATTGCTTGCTGTGGATTATGTGTCAAAGTGGGTGGAAGCAATAACAACATCAAGGAATGACTCCAAGACCGTACTCAAGTTTTTACACAAGTATATTTTCACTCGGTTTGGAGTACCTCGTGCTATCATCAGTGATGAAGAAACCCATTTTGATAACAAGTTGATTGCCAAGGCATTGCTGAGGTATGGAGTTCGACACAATATTGCCACGGAATATCATCCGCAGACAAATGGCCAAGCTGAGATATCTAATCGAGAGATCAAGCAGATTTTAGAGAAAGTGGTGAACCCAAAGCGAAAGGATTGGTCACCAAAGTTGGATGAAACACTTTGGGCGTACAGAACAACATTCAAAACTCCTTTGGGGATGTCACCCTTCAAGTTAGTGTATGGTAAATCTTGTCATCTCCCGGTTGAGCTTGAACATAAAGCTTATTGGGCTATCAAGCGATTGAATTTCGATGCTCAACTAGCTGGGGAGCAGAGATTATTAGAACTTAATGAAATGGAAGAGTTTAGAGCACAAGCATATGAGAATGCTCGGATATACAAGGAGAAAACCAAGAAGTGGCATGACCAAAAATTGATGCCACGACACTTTCATGTGGGGCACCAAGTCTTGCTTTACAACTCCAGACTTAAACTCTTTCCTGGGAAGCTAAACTCTCGATGGTCAGGGCCATTTGAGGTGCATTATGTCTATCCCCATGGAGTTGTTGACATCAAGAGAATAGACAATGGGAAGATCTTCAAGGTCAATGGCCAGCGTCTGAAAGCCTACAATGGAATTCCACCACCGCACAACAAGGACGTGTTACGGCTGCACGATACTGAAGCGTGCCCAGAGGAGAACCAAAATTCGATGCCTCGGCATGGAATTTGTGTCTGTGCATAAATAAAATTTAACATTCAAGTTTTTTTTCTTTAGTTTTATTTTATTTTATTTTGTAATTAATTTTTGATCTGATTTGTAGGGACCACATTACTGCAAACCGTACAAGGAGCGGTTACCAAAGGGAAGAAAGGACAAAGCATTAATTGGAGAGATATTCTTTTGATTTGTTTCTTTTTATTTAATTTAATTTCTGACATTTACTTTTCTCTTTGCACAGTTTTTGTCCCATCATCTTCATTGCTTTTTGGCAGTTTTTCCTTCCCCATACACGCACAACCCCCATCCACTAATTTATCTCTTAACCGTCCTATCACCCCCTTTTCCCTCCCAAATTTTTAACTTTTTTTTTTCTCTTTCTTTATTCATTTTTTTTCTCTTTCATGTTAACTTTTACTTTTTCTCTCTCTCTTACTCATCTTCTTCCCTTATTCTCTCCATAGCCGAAATACATCAAAGTTTTTAAAGCTTTCAAAAGCTTCTTCCTTTTTCATTTTTCTTACTTCAAAAACACTGAAAATGGTACGCTCAAGACCATCTCCAACCGACACGACCGCTTGGCAACAGTTTGAGAACGATGAGGCCAAAGCTCGGTTCCAAAACTTCAAGAACCGAAAACTCTTTTTTGAGTTGGGATTTATTTTTACCGAGGAAACCGATGGTGGTTTTGGACCCGAAGTTATGGACATCGTGACACCACTCAAGTGGCAGAAGTTTGCCCGTCATCCTGGTTCGGTGAACTCCTCATTAGTTAAGGAGTTCTATGCGAATATTTCTAAGCCCAATCAACACTCCATCTTCATTCGAGGTAAGCAAATCCGTTTTACATCCACTGCTATTAATCGTTATTTTCATTTGCAGGATGTTGTGGATAACCATGCCACGTTCGAAGAGGAAGCCGATAGCAACACATACGATGGGGTCTTGGAAGACCTTTGTTTCGAAAACACTGAGTGGAATGGTCGCCAGACGAGCTGATACTCGGTCAACCGGGAACGTCTTCAGCCGCGTGCCAAATTATGGAATCACTTCCTCAAGCATAAACTCATACCCACCTCCACAACACTACGGTATCACTTTCACGCTTATTGCTTTTACATTCTATAATGGTATCCCGTCCGATCGATGTGGGTCGTATCATTGTTCAGCAAGTTCATGACTGTTTGGGTAAAAAGGCAAGTGCTTTGGTGTTTCCTAATTTAATTACCGCTTTATGTCGTAAGAAAAAGGTTGAGGAAAATGCTTTTGATGAAATTTTACCTGGATTATCAGGCATCACTAGGGCTAGACTTCCACTATTTTTGGGACTTGAAAATCCCAAGTCTAAAGACCCTGTTCATGAGCAATCTGCAGGTACTACAGAATCGAATGCCGAGGCAAGGTTCCTTGCTCTCGAGGAAGCTGTGACGCAGACTCAAGCTCAACTGCATGCTTTACACGGTGACATCCGTAATTTCTTTGGATACGTGAAACATAGAGATGCTATGGTGGAATCGTTGTTTCAAGAAATTATTCCCCACGGTCAATGGAATTTCCCTGGTTTCCCAGCCAAATTTCTGTCGACATTCAATGCCGAGGCATCTCCAGAGCCTGAGCACGATGCACCTGATCCTCCTGCTGATGACCCTACTCCTGATATACACCGTTCCGAAACTCTTGAATATCCATCCACTATCCCTGTCGAAGAAACACCCAGCCCCGTCCCAACACCCAATCCTTCTCATGCACAACGTAGTGGTCGCCGCACCAAGACCACGGCTGGACGCATTGCGCACTATTACTCCACTTCTTCTGAGTCCAGCCCAGCACCTATCCGAAAGCGCACCCGACGAGGAGCTGCTAGCACCTCCAAGGCCCCACCACCACGTAAACATTGAGGTACCTCTCTTGCATCCATTTTCATTTAGTTGCATTTCATTGCATAACATATAGTTTCTAGTTAGTTTAGTTCTCTTTAAGTCATTGAGGACAATGCTTCCCTTAAGTTTGGGGGAGGTATTGTTCTTGGTAGGTCATATGCATGATAGCATTAGCATAGTATTATGCCATGGCATCAGTAAATGGTAGAACAGTTAGATGAAATGTTTTGAGGATACCCGATGATGATAATTTTGTTAGGCTAGAATCTGAATGTAAATGACTGTTGAGAATGATAGAACTCACTCTATGGCTTGATGCTTTGTGAAAAATATTTACACGATTTGTATGTTTTCTATACTTAGAAAATTTAGGAAATTTTTATGAAGGAACTTTAGTTAGTCTTGGCATTGAAATATAGTATGGTGTTTAAAAGAAAAATCAAAAACAAACTCCCTTAGAAATGAAACTGTGAATAAATGCTTAAGCATAGCTGTAGAGGGACACTCCTCTTTGCCGTGGCATTTCCTGGAACTTTCTTTAATAAATGGAAGCCTTGTGCATATGAGTGAATGAAAGAAGTCACGGGATGACTCTACTTAACTAGCTCGGGGATGGAAGGTATGCTCCCTTTCATCTAGAGTGTGGGAGACTAGGTGTGATGAGCTGACTCCCTTCGTAACAGTTTAAAAAAAATCAAAGAAAAGGGAGTAAAAATGTGCTTAATGATAAGTAAATGCCTTGACAAAAACTAGGGGACTTGATTAGAAATTGTCTAAATTCGCTAAGTATAGATTGGATACAATCACGCACACACACTACCACAAAGGATTTTGACCTAGGGAAAAGTACTTGAATTCTTGATAAGTCTAGCATGTTGAAGCCTATCGTTCTGAGGGTTGAAATTCAATTTTTTCCTACTGTCTTACTATCGAACTTTGCCATGACATTATGCTTATGTAACTGCTATCCATTGCTTGAGGACAAGCAATAGCTTAAGTTTGGGGGTGTGTTAACTTCCTAAAAAGGCTACTTTTAAAGCCTTTTTCACTTAAGTTATTGTTTGTTTAAAAGCTCATTTTAGTTATTTTAGGATCATGTAGTTGCATATAGTTGCATTTGTGGTGGTTTTGCTATTTTATTTCTTAATGGTGTTGTTTGAGGGAAAGGTGCAGTTTGTCTATGGTGTGCAGGGAATAGCAAGAAAAAGGATTCTTTGGGAAGTAATGCCGCGGCATCACACGTTGCTAAAGCAGATTGAAATGCCTTGGCATTTTCGGCGCAGAAAAAGACAAAAAAAATATATTTCTACATCAGGACAGCTGGCACTGGACAGCTGTCTCTGCACGTGAAGGACTGCTGTAACCGCCTGCCAGAGCTGCCAAAGGACCACTGCCACTTGGAGGATAAGGTTCATGCACAACATGTGATTCTAGGGGTATGAGGGGTATTTTGCACCCAACAAACTCATCATTACCCCTAGATATTTTTTATTATATATGACACCTCATGGGAGAGAGAGATACACGGACAGAGAGCACACGCATAGAGCAGAAAAATAACATTTTTATTTTCTCTTTTCCTTTCTTCTTCATTGGGATATTCCTCCATTGATAAAGCTCCAAGGAGTGGCAAGCTAGGCGCCGAAAGGAGCTAGCAAGCTAGGTGGTTTGTGGTGGCCGAGAGGAGACCTCCGGTGGCACGTCGAAGGCTTCTTCTCACTTCCCTTTTTGCTGCTATTTTTATATTATTTTGTGGGTTGTTGGAACGAATATTTTCATAACTTTGTGTTTGGATATTTCAAACCCCACCATGAACTAACTTATTTGGTGGTGGTTGATTTAATGGTTGTTTAAACTTTATTTTTAATGGTATATTTAAGTTTGTTTTGGTTATTTATTTGCTTTGCTTATGAATGCTTCACCATCTAGCCTTGTAAGAGGCATGGAAATGTCCATCTCTTAGATGAAGGTTAGGTATTCGGAAGAATCCTAAACTAAAAATACTTGTAAGTATTCGGAAGAAACGCAAGTTAAGATCCTCATAAGCAATGGGTTATGGTATTTTCAAGGGGCTTTGAACTGGCCTAGGAATATTATAACTTAATCCCTTAGATCTCGGAAGAGACTAGGTTAGGATTTCAACGACTAAAAAGGGTGTCTTTATCAATAGGGTAGGCTGTCCAACATCGTTGAGTGAGAGTAGATGCCTTGGCATCCTATTTTGTTAGGTTCTTTTGAACACCTTAGGAAAGCCCTGTCGAGTAAGTAAAGACAAGATAGCTTAAATATACTTGAGAAATAAGTTTAGCAACCTTAGACCAATCCTTACCATTCATTTCATTGGAAGCTTGTCACGTGAGGATTATTTTCTTCTTATTTTATTTATCTTTTTATTTACTGTTTTACCATTTTTCATTACATTGACATTTCACCATACTCAATATTAAACATCCATCATTGCCATTGCATTTCCATTTGCTACACTATCACACCATCAATCCGCATCCACTAGCATACACATATCCATTGCCGTGACATTTGTATATATCAAGACTAACTATACTTAGATAATTTAGTGCGTTGCTTTGGTTAGACTTTCATAATTTCACCAAATCCCTGTGGAGACGATACTCACTCATCATTATATTACTTGAGCGATTGTGTATACTTGCACATTATTTGCGTATATTTTATAGTACTCACAACACGCGAACAGTTTTACAATGGTGTTTTCGCGTTGGGAGCAAGCACAACAAAGGGTGAAGGCTAGAGACGCAATCATCCGAGATTTCTTGGATCAAGTACAGAAGGTAGCTCGTCATCTACATGGCCTGGAAAGGGAAGCTGGAATGGTTCGACAAGGCATACAATCAGTGACAGATGAAGACAGAAGACTTGTCAACCTATTAAAAGCTGTTCGGGGTCTAGAGGATTTAGTCCGAATGTACCTTTGATTATTTTTACGTCTCTTACAAGATAAAACATTTTTGTCTAAGTAAAGATTATTTATAATAATAGACACTTTTCTGGATCAATGCCTCGAACATTTCATGCATTCTTGCATTTTGCATCTTCATCTACATTTTTAAGCATTTTCACAAACATGAAATTAAGTCATGGAGGATTCGATGAAATGGTCTTAACCACATGACACCACATTGAAGCAAGATTTTAACAATTAAAGAAAAAGCTGAAATCAATACAGTGGGAACCTGATCAGCTGATTGTAGGACAAAGCCTGCCAGGATGATCTGAAAAAAGAGTCCACATATCCTAAGCACTACGATGTTGAAGTTGTTTGCAGTTGCCACATAAGAAGCCCCAAACATTCATCTAAAAATTGTAAGACGCTTGCCGAAAAAGGGGGCATGACATATATCATTTGCACTTAGAGGATTTCTTTGTTTGAACACGTCTTTGATCTTTCATGTTTGCTTAATCTTTTAAAGGATTGAATTTATGCTGCTTTCTAAAGTGGAGCAATTGAACAAATTTTAATCTTTAGTTCTTCGAATATTAAATGAATTAAGGATTCTTTTAATTCTTCAAGAATTACAGATTTTTGACATATGATAAGATTAGACCTTTCTTATCCTGTCTCAAACCCCAAAATAAAATACCTCGATTCTTTACCCAAAATAACTCATGTTCATTACCAAAAAGACCAAATTCTTGAACATTGCCTTTATCTTTTCGATACACCCATACCTTTCTTTGAGTCAATAAAATCACACCACTGTCTTTTTAGACTCAAAATTGACATTTTAATATCATTAAAACCCAAGGCATTGAGTTGTTCATCTGAACGTTATTCTAAAGAGCGTTATTCTAAAGACACAACTTGGGGCATCTCGCGGGAGCTTGAACATTGAGACATCTGGGGGAAAAGAAGAAGAATTCATCCGAAATAATTCTATCATGCATTAACTACATTGTTTTCATGTGAATAGAACTAATCCTGAAAATCTATCCCCCTGGGGATACCTCTTCTGTGAAGACTTACATGTATGAAATGAAGAATGGTTTTCTTTATTTATCCCTTCACAACAGGAGAAAATATATATCCCTTGTGTCCCCTTTTAAGCCTATAGTATTTTTTCTTCTGATTCAACCCTAACCAAGGACCACCCTCCACATTGGGGGGCAAGGTGGAAGAAATCTGGTCACATGAGTGAAGACATCGATCCAAAGGTGAACCAAATGGCAAGTGCGAAGATCCAATCAAGAACAAAAAAGAAAAGAAGCAAAAAAACAAAGAAAAAAGAAAAACAAAAGAAAAACAAGAAAGAACAAAAATCAAAAAGAAAAAGGGACAAAAAGCACATGCAAAGATTCCCTAAAGACAAATGGCACATCAAGCTTCAAACTGTGAGATTGATCAAGCACAATCATTCCCGAATCACTTCACTCGAAGATCATAGGGCATCAAGAGAAAGAGACATTTTGAGCAAGACAAGATTGAAGGCATCAGAATGAATTTATCCTTGGTTCAAAACCCTGTAACACTTGTTTAGACCTATTTATCCTTTTCTTTCATAACCATGAGCCCTGACCTACATTACATGCCTTAAAAGTCCCTTCTAATCATACATGGATTTCTAAACAGAAGAGACTATCTTCAGATTTATCCCTCCCATCAGGATTAATCTTTGTTTGCAAAAAATAATGTAATTAATGCATGGTATAGAAAAATAACAAAGGGGGTTCAAGACGTAAATCCTGAATAACATCTTGAAACCAAAGGAGGGTTTGAGTTGAAAACCTGAAAAGGCGGCTCGAATATAAAAATTGTGTAATTGAGGCGATCACACAAGTTCCTTGATACAGCATCGCACAATCCAAGTGTGACCACGAAGGTTGGGAGTCAGAGAACACTTCTAGTAGAGGAGCATGTAAGATATCCCATCAAACCTTTGAGCATCAAATGCCAAACCTTAGACCAAACATAATAACCTGAGACTTTTTTATCCTTTCCTTACTCAACCATTTCCCAAAGATAGCTTTGATCTTGGCACTTGTCAAATAGCTATAATTTATTGAAGTATTAACATTGTAATTAATTCTTTAATATCCAATGAACTCTAGTTTTATGATTTGTCTCAATTGTAAAACCGTGAAAGGGGCAATATTTTCAAAACTTTTGATATTTTCATAACTTTGAAAATAAAGGAAAAACATTTTTTTCCAAACAAGACAGTCTCTCTAGAATGGATCTTGGTAAAAGACATGTGACTCTTAGACACAAAAATCATGCTCAGAATCAATGCTGAAGCAAGAAATGAGGAACATTTGGGGCATCTTTGAAGATTCAACATCAAATATTAGGGTATTTTTGGATATTGGGGCATCTTTGGGGATTCAACATCCTAATGCGGATTATCAGACCTTTTTCAGGAGATAAAATATAACCAATTCATGTTACATGCATCTTATGCATACATTTTAGAGCATCATATCTATCATTTTTTTCCACATACATAATTTTTACAGCTTTTAGAGTCAAGTTTCGACTTCAAGACGAAGGATACTCGATTCAAAAGCACCTTTAAAGATTGATGTCGGTTGCTTAGCTCAGCAACAAGAATCTACACTTCAACCAACTCGACAGATGGAAAGATCGACATTCCTCTTCAGATTCAACATTTCGCATATAAATTTTGTCTCTCTTGAGACAGTCTCATTTAATTTATCTCACTTGAGATTGTTTTTTTAAACAGGCTTTATCTCACTTGAGACTGTTTTACTCGAAAGAAGATTTATTTCCCTCAAGATTATTTTTCTTAAAACAAGATTTTATCTCGCTTGAGATAGTTTCCCTTGAAACAAATTTTGTCTCCCTTGAGACAATTTATTTCTCTTGAAACAAATTTTGTCTCTCTTGAGACAGTCTTCCTTGAAACGAATTTTGTCTCCCTTGAGACAGTTTCTCTCGAAACAACACAATTTGCTCGAGAGTAGATTTCAACTTCATGACGGAGGATATCTAACTCGAAGCCAAACTTCACAATAAAGGGGTCTCAACGGTTTCAACTTCATGGTGAAGGGAATCGTGTCCACCCGCAACATACAATACTTGGATTTCAACTTCACGATGAGGGATATTCAAGTCAAGGCTCAACTTCACGACAAAGGGGCCATTCACGATTTCAACTCCACGACAGAGGATATCGTGCCACTTGAGACAACACAAGTTCAACTTCACAGCGAAGGGACGACTGGTTGTCAATAAACAATTTCCCAGTTCCATAACCAATTTCAACTTCACGGCGGAGGATATTGGACTCGAAGCAATACTACTTACTTGGATTTCAACTTCACGACGAAGGATATCCAATTACCAGGCTCAACACTTAAGACAACACAAGTTCAACTTCACAACGAAGGGACGGCTGGTTGTCAACAAACAATTTCCCAATTTCAGAGCCAATTTCAACTTCACAGCGAAGGATATTGGACTCGAGACAACACAAGTTCAACTTCACAACGAAGGGACGGCTGATTGTCAACAAACAATTTCCTAGTTCCAGAACCAATTTCAACTTCACGACGGAGGATATTGGACTCGGAACAATACAACTTACTTGGATTTCAACTTCACAACGAAGGATATCCAATTTCAGGCTCAACTTCACGACGAAGGGGCTACCCGCGGTTTTAATTTCACGACGAAGGGAATCGAGCATACAAGCAGCACCTATCTTTAGAGTGGATTTCAACTTCACGATGAAGGATATTCAACTCAAAGAATGAGTGACTATCAACAAACTTTCCAGTTTCAGAGTCAATTTCAACTTCACGACGAAGGATATTAGCCTCGAAACAAAGCAACCTACATTGGATTTCAATTTCACAACGAAGAATATCCAGTTCCCATACACAACTTCACAACGAGGGGTATCATACCCTAACAGATGGACCCAACTTCACGACGAAGGAGTCATCTGTAACACCACAACACCAAAGTCTTCAGGTCAAGTTCCACCTTCACAACGAAGTATCTTGAGCCAGAAGATGATTCAGAGGCCACTTGTCAAAAGCTTTGAGCTCATTTTCAACTTCACAACGAAGGATTTCGTGCTCAGAATTTTCCAATTTTGACTCAACCTCACAATGATGGAGTCATTTTGTGATTGACAAATCAGTTTCAATATCAGATTTCAACTCTACGATAAAGGATATTCGATATAGAAAAATTTGTGTCTTGTAATCTTTGCTCCATTTTTGTTACATGATAATGAGCAAAGAGGGGCAGCTGAAGACACCAGATTTTGTCCTGCCAACCGAGGAGTCTTCATGTAACCAACAAAGAAGAGTTGGATTAGGACTCAAATACTAGTCTAAAATAGAGTTAGATTAGGGCTCAAATACTAGTCTAAAATAGGGTTTTTTAGTACTATAAATAGGCATTGTAATTACCACACCAGAACACACGAGTTACACAAAAGGAACGCCAGAAAAATACGAGCAAAGAAAAAAGTGATTTCGAGGCTATTGTAAACGATTCGAAGTAATAAAGGTGAAAGTTTTTTACCTTTCGTTTGTTTCTCTTTACTATTCACTTGCATGTGTTGTTAATCGCATTTTCTTTGCTTACCCTAAAGACAAATGTTTTAGCCGATGACCCGGAGGGAGTTTTTCGAAACTTTGATTTCAGATCTACGCTCCCTAGAGGCTATTTTGCAAAAACAAATTACATTTTTGGAATGAGGGTGCGAAAATCTATTTAAAAATGAAAACTTTTTTTATTTTTGCCGGTTTTAATCTTCAATGTTCTTTGACATTTTCCCACTGACTTGGCTTTTATTTCAATTTAATCCCCTACTAATATCATATATGTTTACTTATATTTTCATTATTATTATCATTTATTTCATTTATACTTTATATATATATATATATATTTTACTTTGATTTTCATATTCTTTATAATTTCTTTATTTCTTTTTTATTACTATTATTATTATTTTTATTTAAATACTTATTATTACTATTATTTTTATACATTGTTTATAAGTTATTATATATATATATATATATATATATATATATATTCATATAACTAGTATTATTACTATTTATTTTTGCTATTAACGTATATATTTATATTTATATTTATATAATTATCATTATAATTTCTATTACTATTTTACTTTTAACTTACATTTTATTTTATGCGATTGTATTTTTTTCATTTATTTTCTATTTTCTTTGTATTTTTCCTCATTATTTTTATTGTTGTTTTATTATTATTAGATTCGTTACTTCATTCTTTTTCTTGTTTATTTTTTCTTTTACTTCTTTTATTTTCTTTTTTTATCTCATTTTGTTTATTCGTGTTATTTATGTGTTTTCTTTGTTTTATTTATTTACTTTCATTGTCTTTTTCCTCTAACGTGTTTCTCGCTTTTTTTTAAAATGGGATATTTTCAAATCGAATTAGGGTAAGTAATTTTGGATCGTAATTTTACCTTTTGAGTTAAACTTTCAATTTTCTTACTTAATG
Organism: Hibiscus syriacus; assembly: GCF_006381635.1. NCBI lineage: Eukaryota > Viridiplantae > Streptophyta > Magnoliopsida > Malvales > Malvaceae > Hibiscus > Hibiscus syriacus. Next base: position 1,177,512 of record NW_024062861.1, on the reverse strand, counting down.
ACAACTGGAAATTACGTAGTACCGAAAGGGTAGTTCAAGGGTGCTAACCCTTCCTTGACTGTAACCGACTCCCGAATCCGACATATCTCTGGTGAGACACAGATCAGATAAGAAATAAGGTATCTGATATACCCACTTTTCGTAAAGTAAATGATCGGTGGCGACTCCCAATTCATTTAATCCACGTCGAAGCCCAATTCCGGGGCCCAACCGAAAGACGGTTACGACAGAACCGGAAGCACATGCTCTCCGTCCACGAGTCGGGGGACGATGATGCTGTGTCAGTGAACGTCTCTGTCGATGTCGTGGAAAGGTCTGCCCTCGTGCATCATCGGGAAGTAGAAACGGTTTTCCGTTACTGTTGAACCACTCATAATAATCTTCAGCATTCATCAAGAAGTCAGTAAAAATGGGCTCTCTACGTGGAAGGCGCCGATGTCGATCATCCCACAACACGACCCACTCATGATGCCACACCAGCCAATCTGTATCTATCTTGCTGCGTCTATCTAAGCTATACAACTCGTCCATATTGCGAGGTGCTTCCGGAATTGGTTGAAAACAACCAAACTGCCGGAGCACGCGATCAGTGGAGTGCCACTCGACGGTCGCTTAACAGATCAAAGGGACCATCGCCATCCAAACATCTGATGGACCCCTCAACTCAGGTGGGATCACCGCCCTCACATCATCAGAAGAATATGGCACCCATTCAAACTAAAACAAATAATATATAATTTTTATCAAAATAATACTCTAATTATATAACTCTAATCTAAAATCGATTTTTAAACATTAAAATTCATACATGTGTGCCAGCCTTCTGATCGATTAGCACCCTAATTTTTTCTAAATCATCAGGTAGCTCCTGATGATTTTTCTTATCAGTACACCACCTATTCAAGGAAAAAAATTTGTTATACTTTGTATAAAATTATTAATATACAAAATCAGATTTATAATTACCTAAGAAGTAGTGGAAATATGAATGTGTTCTTCACAACGGGACATAAAAAGGGCAATCGATACCATGCCCAAGACTGCACCAGCAGGAGACATCCGCCGATAGCATTACGTCTGTAGTCAGTGGCTCCACACATCTCCCTGTACAACAAAGCCAAAACTGTCGAGCCCCAACTGAATGATCCGGCGAGACGAAAGTCGCTAAGATGTCGTAACCACATGCAGTGAACTAGGTTGCACGATTTGTCCGGCATCAGCAACTCTCCTATCACCTGCAGTATGCATGCTCGTGCATACATATTAACCTCATCCTCAGAGGCGTCTGCGCTCAACTCCCGAAAATTGGCATCTAACCAATTTAACGGTATCCTACCTCCGATAAAATTTTCCGGGACACGTCCTAGACTATCCCAACACAAAGTAGTCCAAGAACCGGAAGCTATCCCTGATATCACATTTTCATCCACTGGAAGCCCCATGTGCATAGAAACATCCTCAAGCGTGATCGTGCACTCTCCGCACGGAAGATGGAATGTGTGGGTCTCCGGCCTCCACCACTCTACTAAGGCAAAATCAGGTCTGACTCTATCATACAGTGACCCTGATATCTACCTATGTAACCGAATCCAGCCTCTACTAAATACGGCAAGACACGGCTGGGTATCACTAACTTAAGATTCCTAATAAAAGGATATAATACACGGTCCTTCTCCTAAAAATAAATAATTACAAAAATTAATTCTTAATCTAATAATCATACATTAAATAAATCAACTAATTATTATTAATAATTTAAATTAAATTAAAACGTTAAAATGTTACCGTATCAGCAAAGTGTCGAGATATTTAATTCTTAATCTAATAATCATGCATTAAATAAATCAACTAATTATTACTAATAATTTAAATTAAATTAAAACGTTAAAATGTTACCGTATCAGCAAAATGTCGAGATATTTAATTCTTAATCTAATAATCATGCATTAAATAAATCAATTAAATATTACTAATAATTTAAATTAAATTAAAGCGTTAAAATGTTACCGTATCAGCAAAGTGTAGAGATATATGGTTTCCATCCGAGCGAAGTAGACTGCCTTCCATTATATATCTGCAAAAGAATTATATTAGTAAAATATTAAATAAAGTAAATACATAATAGTAAAAATATTATAAAATATACCTTAAAAAGAGAGAGTATTTGAGAGAAATTTAGAGAATTTGAGAGAATTTGGTGTGATAAAAGTGATTGAGGATGGGGTATTTATAGGGAGGATTGGGATGTGAGGGGCTGGGTATTTAGGGGTATAGCGCCCCCCCTGCACCGCGCTATACCCCACTTGTCAGATACGCAGGTATAGCGCGGATCAGGGGGCGCGCTATACCTACGTGGCACAAAATAACTGTATGTCGGGGGCAGGGGGAGCGCTATACCCACGTGGTGCCAAATCAGCGTATAACGCGGTTCAGAGGGCGCGCTTTACTGCTACGGGTGTTAGATCGGAAAATATAATCTGGCCGGTGTTAGATCGGTAAATATACCGATCACCGGTGATTTATTGGGAAAATTGCCTTTTTGACACATCACATATATTTTTTTGAAACTTTTCTTTTTAGAAAAAAATTAAAATTATTATTATTTAAAACCCCTATTTAAAAAAAATCAAAAAACCCTAAATTTATGAAATCCCTAATTCTAATCCCCTTTACTCCCACCGTCGACTATCTCTGACCACCAATTCGTCGCTGCCCACCTACTGATCGATCATCACCCTTGTCGTAATCAAAATCCCTACAATTTCAATTTTCTAAACTCAATTCTCTAAAATCTTATATATCTAATCCTTAAACCCTAATTAATAATTTTTATCCATCAAAGAACCTTTAGATATAAACAACATCCACATTACCTCCACTGTAATACCCTTTACTCGACCACGATGGATTACTTGAGAATTTTAAGTTCACATTAGATTATAAAGAAAAATCAGACAAAGCATACCCTAAACATGTGTACTAAGCAAAAACGATTTAAATTAAACAACCATAATGCATATTACAGTAGTAGAAAAAATTAACAAATATCATATTTCAAGTAAACAACAACCATACTTCGAAAATTTATCGAATTAGCCAAAAGGGTGATTAAATTCATTAAAGGTTTCATTAAGGATCTTGATGTTATTCAACCAGGTGGAGGAGACTTTTCAATCTTTGGTAGTGCACTGCGGTGGGTGCAGAGGCATCTCAACGTGTTCCTTACACAAGTAAAAGTGAGACATCTTTGTCAAAATAGTTTAAAGGCATCTTGACGTCAAAGTAGAGGCTTTCAAATCTATCAGACAGTTTCAGGAAGTCAGTTCATATGTCTAAGGTGAATGTAAAATGTATCAACGCTACTAGGCCAAGTGAAAGAGGCTTCTCAGTATGTGGTAGTGCATTGCGTAGGTGTGGAGGCATCTCAACACATTTCTTATACTGAAGGTAAAATTGAGGCATCTTTTCCAAAATAAGGTAAAGACATCTTGATGCCAAAGCGGAGGTTCTCAAATCTTTTAGAAATTTTAGGATGTGATTCTTTCTATCCAGGGATAGCGTGATGTATTTCAATTCTAATTGGCCAAGTAGAAGAGGCTTCTCAGTCTGCAGTAATGAACTATAGTGGGTTCAGAGCCATCTTGACAAATACCATACACTAGATATAAGACTAAGTCATCTTTTCTGAAATAAGGTAATGGCATATCAACCCTTTGGGCTATTTTGTGGCCATAAGTTAGGGGTAAAGGCAACTCAACACCATACGGAAGTAACTCAGAGTAACCAAGTATGAAGGCAACTTAACATTTTCCTAATTAGTGAGTTAATGCTTCTCTCACGGTCAGATGTGTATTGTTTCTTCTTGTGAGTGGAGGCATGTTAATGCTCTTGAAAATGCTATAGCAATCACTCAAGAATACTGATAACTCCGTAAAATGGCTACTTTTAAGGCCTTTTTCACATAAGTTATTGTTTGTTTAAGGGTTCATTTAGGTCATTTTACATGCATGTAGTTGTATCATCTACTCTAGTGATGTAGCATCTACACCTTTTTCAGTAGAAAAATCCAGAAATTAGCCCAAGTAAACCAAACTTTTAACAATGCAAAAATATAAGAAAATAAGACTAAACTAGGTATAAATTGCTAAAATTATAACTCTTTTGGATAGTTATAACATCTCAACACTTAAAGCGAAGGTAGCCCGATGCTCTTTTAACCGTAGATTAGAGGCATGTCCACTATGACAACATAATGGGGGCATCTTCATTATGACAACACAACAGAGGATGATAAAACATACTAGGAGATTAGGAACTTACACAGAGATATCAAAATGTTTGTATGTATTGTGAGAAATGAGGCATAGACCAGAAGATGAACAAAAGGTAACTCTGTTTACTAAATGTGAAAGAATGAATTACAAAGTGTTTGAATCTTTAACCCATTACAAACAGTACTTATATAGCACCACTAAACCAAGTTTAACAACTTGATCTAACAAACTAACCAAACTTTAACAAACTCAGTTAATTTAACTAAACCAATACCAACTAATTACATTCTATTATATTATATTTCTGTTGAGTTAATCGATTGACGAATATGGCCAAGAGGGGGTGAATTGGCAATTAAAATTTTGGTGGAAGCTTTTGCAGAAAATTGAAAGAAATTTGCACAACGATTTAGAGTGGTTCGACTTTCTCAACCAAAGTCTACGTCCACTACCTTAGCTATCCACACTAAGGATTTTCCAAAAATTCACTAATTTGTCTTTCTTTTAAGGACAAAGAGTAACCTTACAAACCCTCAAGAATTATACCCCAAATTCTTGAGAACACTCTCTCCCAAAGAGAACAATACAAATTTGCAAACTTACAAGGAAATCCTCACAAGGTAGATTGTTTGCTCAATTCTAGAACAAAGAAAAGAACACTCAATAATGAATACAATTGAGCACAATAAGTGTTCTTGAAAGCAAAATGAATATTGAATGAAAGATAGGCTTGAATTGCTCAAACTTGAGGTTTGATGCTTTCGCTTTGATTCTCTTTTGATTCTAGTTGCTTGATGTTTCTTATTTTTTATCAATGGCTTCTAAGCTTATTTAAATACACCTTGAATCACTTCTGAATGTTGGGGATCATTAATGAAGTTATTGTAGCCATTTAAGTGTGAAAACAATTAATATTTCTGCTTGGAGCGTGGGGGAAATCGGTACCCCTCATGGGGAATCGGTTCCCTAAGTGTAAAATTCAAATATTTCGACCGTTGAACAGTGGGGGAATCGGTACCCCTGGGGGGGAATCGGTTCCCTCCGAGCATACTAGAATTATCGGAGCCAAACCATTCAGGGGGAATCGGTAGGGGGGAATCGGTTCCCTCTGAGCAATCTGGAATTTTTGGCTTAAAAATTGTTTAAAATATTTTGTAAAATCGTTTTGAAATTATTTTAAGATTAAAACTTAATTTTACACTTGAGTAAGGATTTAAAATGAACTTTGAAATACTTTGAGTAATATTTTGATATTCGATTTAATATATCGAATATGCTTAGAAAAATCATTTTCAAAATTAAAATTCTTTTAATTTAATTTGTTATATCGAAACAACAAAATGTTTTCAACAATTTCTAACATTCTCAGTGTTGTTTGTAATGGATTAAAGATTCAAGCACTTTGTAATTCATTCTTTCACATTTAGTAAACAGAGTTACCTTCTGTTCATCTTCTGGTCTCTGTCTCCTTTCTCACATGGTATCATTCGCCAAAAAGATCCTAATTTTGGTTCATTTTCCTTCCGCTGAAGCTGTTATGGCTTGATGATTTGTTTCGTCATTGTTCATTCAATTAGTTTGTCTTCTGTTTGGAGCTTGTTTGTTTGTTGCTTCTCTCAAAGGCACTTCAATATCTATAGATGAAGATCAAGCAGGTGACTCATAAACCAAATCGTAAATGTTCAACCTATTCTCATTTTCGTTACTCGATTAATTATGGTACTATCTTTGTTTTTTGATCGTGTGCATCAGTTCTTCGATCTATGTTTTTGTTGTAAGAGTTTCCTGTTGAACCGGAAGAAAATATACTCGTTCTGACTCGTTGTTAGAAGAGCAGAAGAGTGGTTGTTGGGAATTCTTTATATCCAAAGTGTGTTTCGTTAATTTGTTCTTAGTCTTTGAAACTCTATAAGTTCTTGAAGGTTTTTGGCTGAGATTGCTTCTGTTTGGAGGGTGATTGTTTAAAGAGAGTATGGTTCTGGGGTGTTTTTTCAAGTTTGTACTCATATCTGTTTGTCATATTGCCTAAGAGGATATGGTTTTCTTTGGTGTTAACAAAGAATCCAGTTGCTCGTCGTGTTACTGTTGCAAGTTCTGTAATTTCAGTTAATTGGAATCAATTTGTTTTTATCATTGATGGTTTGGAGAGGAATTGTTAAATAACACATCTTACGTTTTTGGGTTGATCTTTAGTATTGCTTTGGATATTATAGTTACTTCAATGTTTGGCATCTACTGATAGTTTTGGTTGTTCTTGGCACTAGTTTTGTTGGTTGATCTTCATGTTTCTGGAAAATTCTATGGAATTATAGTTCACTCATTGTTAGTGGCTTATTTCTGGAAGCTGTGATATGAGTGGGTTGTAAACTGGTGTTAAATGCTGGAAATGAATACTATGACATTGCATTGCTCGATCAATTGTTGATAATTTGTATTCTTCGTTATATGCTGCTTCTTCTCCAAGGTAGTTGGAACTTGAAGCTTAACAACCAAGTGTCCATAGTAGAAAATATTTAGGGAGAGTCAAGAGTTTAAAAGCCTTGTTCTCCTTAACCAGACAAAATAGGGTGTTTTTTTCCCAAGAGAGGCTTCAGATTACACTCGGGAGTTCGCAGCTTAACCGCCTTGCTTCCAAGAAAAAGATTGTCCGAATAAGTGAAGAAGAATGACATTAAAGATGGAGAACAAGAGAGAAAAAACTCTTGAAGAAAAGAAAACTGAAGAAAGCTTCTTTCAATAGAAAAAAAAAATTGTTCAATGTACATGTTTTCTAGCTCACAGTTATAACTTACTAGGCTTGCAACATTGTTCGATCAACTCTCAAATCACAAGGTGAATTTCAAGAAGGGTAAAGAAGCAAGGTTAATAAAGGAAAATTAAGAAGAAGATAATATTTTCTTACATTTTTTTCTCAAGAAGAAGCAGGAAGAATGTTAGAAATATATATATATATATAATGTAATTAGTTGATATTGGTTTAGTCAAATTAACTGAGTTCGTTAAAGGTTGGTTAGTTTGTTAGATCAAGTTGTTAAACTTGGTTTAGTGGTGCTATATAAGTATTGTTTGTAATGGGTTAAAGATTCAAGCACTTTGTAATTCATTCTTTCACATTTAGTAAACAGAGTTACCTTCTGTTCATCTTCTGGTCTATGTCTCCTTTCACACATGTATTAGTTGTTCAATTTTTACATGTTATTCCTAAAGGAGGTTTATTGAGTACCTGAGCTAGGAGTCTCGCGAAACGTGTTCTTATCATAACCGAGTTAGTCCATAACCTTTTTTACCTATTTGCAGACGATGCTCGTGAGCTACTGGGGGCGTTGCAGTAGTTGCACGTTCTTTTACATGTCGTTCTTGAAGATGACATCATCCAAGGTGTGACTCCTTGTATCTCAATGGATGCTTCTTTGCGCATGCTACTCAGCCTTTTATCCTTTCTATGGTTATGGGTGAGGCGTTAGCATCTAGTGCTCCTTGATCGGTGCACCTTTTTGCAGCTCAAACCTTTCATTCTTATTCTTGGACCCCAAATCAAGGAGAAACATATGAGATCCAAGTAAAAAAGTCAACGGAAAGTCAACCTTAGGGAAAGGGAATGTCAGCATGGTTTGTATTGTTCCCTTTCAACTTTCTTCTCCCATTCATAGTAATCTCTGGCATGTTTCAATGGACTGGCCAAAGATGAGGATGGTTTTTTTGGGGAGAGGGAGAGTGAGGATAATTGTTTTGATTTTTGGGTGAGATCTTGATATATTCTGTTAATCATGAGGTTTCTCCATGCTCATTGCACCAATTGTTGATGAGAAGAACTTTATCTCGTCAGTTATTGGTGGTTCACCACTTTTAGTTTGGTCAAGAGCTACGGTCGACAAGTGAACGACTGTCGGTATGTGCTTTTTTATGAAAGGGGATTGATCATAATGGAGAAGATGAAAATGGGGTGTAGATTGTGGAAGGTTCAATCCCTATTCCCGTTGGGGGTATTTATGGTGACCTTTAGTGCATTTATTAGTCGTAGGGTCATCATGACTAGTTGTACACTAACGAGCTAGATAGATATGGTTGTCAGACCTTGAATTATGTTTTGGTAAGTCATGTGAACCTATTAAAGGTCTTTTTTTATGTAATGTAGTTGATTAGGAAGCCCGTGTCCAAAGGATATAGGCTTGTTGGAGGCTCTAGTGGGCTGAGGGGCATGATTGGAGACATTGGTTGACGGTGTGTTCAATTTCAACAAGTTTGGTCTGATAGAGGCTTGGAAATTTTCAAAGGCCATCCTCAAAGGTATAACAATATAGAATTATAAAATTTCAAGACTATTAAATTAGATTATCAATATAAAATATAAAAATATACCTAAACTATAAATTATATAAATTATATGAGAATTTAAAATTTCTAAGCATACGAATACCTATTCGGGCCATCTTTGGTTTTATGAGATATAATTTAATAGCAATGCTAGTTTTTTTCATCGAGACAAGATTTCAAAGTTTTTCTCTTATTCTCAAACAAACCAGGACATATCCATAAGTTAAAAAATGAAGAATCTAAGCCCCACTGGCACTCACAAGTTGTTTAGGTGCTACGAACGACTTTTCAATCAAGTAAAAATAGAATATATGTGTATCTTATCCACACATGTACGTCCAAAAACATGGAAACTTTTGTTTCACTGTTCAGTCCATGTCTGCATAAAGCAAAAATCCCAATGGTCGTTGCGGTATTCTTACTAAACCGTCGCTTACCCTATCGCGCAAAAAGCAGAGATTTATATTGCATGATTTAAAGAAGATGAATATATATACATACATCCAGGCTCGTCTTCTTTGAAGATACATATTCGCTTATCCAAATATGAAAAAGCGATGAAACGGGAAAAGCAAAACCAAAAGAATAAAGCTGTGTATAAGCTTTTCCTGTACTATCAGTGGTAGGCGAGTAGTTAATTGTCCATTTCATGTAAAAATGAGAATATGATGATGAAGCCATTCACCATGGCGATCATTGAGTGATGCAACAGTACCCTACTCACCTCAACCAGGATGCGGCCGTGTGGTGCCTCAACCAGGATTCAAAACTCTCTAAAAGGTAATAACATGAGCAAATCAGAGGGAAGGAATATTTTCTACTTGCTGGGATCCACCAGCTTTTTCCCATTTGGTGCTGATTCCCCCTAATAATTATAGATATTTTGCAAAGGAGCCAAAATAAATTAATATCTGTTCGTATAACGTGTGAAATTAGTTCTTTATATAATTATCTCAGAAAGCATAATAAGAGGTAATAATTATATAGCCTCCCTAGTATTGTGCTGCGATAGTACGCATCATTTGTTCTATTGATCTGAAATCAAATAGCAATAATAAGAGGTAATAAGATGGAGTCCAACTGGAAGCGCCGAGGTTTCATCAAGTCCAAGCTGGCACCGTTCTACCGAGCAGCCAAACCAGCAGTACCAGCGATGCAGTACACCAAGAGTGTGAAGCCGAACCAGGATTCCGCTACCACAGCTTCATTCAGCTTTCGAGTTCACCAGGACTACAAAGTCTCGCAACCGAAGCAGGTTTCATTTTTCATACCTTCTGATAAGAAGCAAGAAAATTTAGGCCAGATTGACACCTTCTTCGGCTTTGCTGGTGATGAAGCTGTTGATATTAAAGCTGCAACTTACATCTCTTCGGTTCAAGAACGTTTCAAGCTTGAACGAAACGACTCTGAACTAGTTAAGCTTCAAGAGACTCATTAGACAGCAGTGGAGAAGCATTGATAATTACTCTCTTAATTAGTAGTAGTGATCAATGGATGAATGCTAATGTGAGTTGTGAGTCATAGTCAGAATTAGTTGTTTATTAATTAGTAATTGTGATCAATGGATGAATGTCAATGTGAGTTGTGAGTCATAGTCAGAGTTAATTGTTTATTAATTAGTAACAGTGATCAATGGATGAATGTTAATGTTAATGTGAGTTGTGAGCCATAGTCAGAGTTAGTTGTTTATTAATGGGTTTGTTGTAATTTTGTGGAGAGAAGTAGATTCTAATATAAATAACTGAGCTGTAGCCTTAGTTGACTTTAGATTTCATACTCAATAAACTTTTCTCTCTTCCTCATTTTGTTTCTCTATATGTTTCTTCTCACAACCGACGCTCAACCGCTGTATTTCGGCGGTGACTGGGACACAGTTGGCAGCGGCTGAAGTCCTCTCTATTAGGGTTAGGGTTTCTCCTAAATTTGTTTAGGTTGTGGGCTGATTGGCTAATGGGCTTGTATTTGTATTAGACTTAAGTTGTATATATTTAATAATGAATTTAATCATTGATAGTGCTTATTTAAAATCGGTTTGTAAATATAATAATAATAATAAAACGGGTAGGATAAAAAAAATAGTGGTTACACTCACTGCTACTTTTGATAATAAAGGTTTGTTCAATTCAATTTCCACACAGATTGATTGTTTAAAGAACGTAATATTAATATAAGGTTAAACAATAGTACAACCGGAAATCTAAAAATAACCTTAACAAAATCGGTTTAGCGTAACTGAAAATGTTGACTTATACCTAATGTATTAATTACAATAGTGTAATCGGTAAACTTATATAATTAGTAAGTATCGATATTTTTCTAAGAGTATAGATATTTTTCAATTTTAAAAAAATGAAAAATGAGAAGGCTGCAAAGTATTAATATTTTTCCACAAATATCGATACTTTTAAATTTTTAAAAAAAACATGGAAAATGAGAAGGATGCAAAGTTTAAAAAAATCACAAATATCAATACTTTCGAATTAAAAAAAGAGAAAATAACCTCAGTGACCGAAAATGCCTTATAATATACGATTTTAACCAACTTTTTTTGGATTTGCCAAAATGACCAACAAATTCGCAATGCAAACTCTAATTTCGCAACCCAGTTTCCAATTTCGCAATGCGAATATGTAAATCGCATTGCGATTTTCCAAATTCGCAACACGAATATGTAAATCGCAACACATAAGTCAAATTCGCAAAGCGATAGTCAAATCCGCAACACAAAAGTTAAATTCGCAACACAAAAGTCAAATTCGCAAAGCGATTGTCAAATTCGCAACACGATAGTCAAATTCGCAACACGATAGTCAAATTCGCAACGCGATAGTCAAATTCGCAACACAAAAGTCAAATTCGCAACTGAATTTCAAATCGCAACTAGATTTTCGAATTCGCAACACGAATTTAATTTCGCAACAGGTTTTAGATTCGCAACACAAATGTTTTGGGTATATAACAACGCAGCAGCAACAACTCATAATCTAAATCCCTAAATCGCAACTCATTCCATCTTCATCTATCACTCTCTCCGGCGACATTCGTTCCTATATCCAACGACATCCTTCCCCATCTCTAATATATTTTTTACATAATTTTATTTCTATATAGTTTTTCAATGTTTTCTCTCCCAAATTATCAACTATCAACTTAATAAAGGTATGTTTTTCTCTAAGTTAGTGATGATATCTAGTTTATAGCTCGTTTGTTTAGTAAATTAATTTACAATTTGTAGAATGAAATCATCTAATGTTGATCATGTTTGGATAGATTTGTGTTTTGGAGGGTCATAGGAGAATGTTCATGGTGTTTTATAATATGTGCCTTTACCCATGAATCTTCAACTAAAACTGTCATTAAAAAAGTTAACTTATGAAACTCTAATGTTACGTGTTGCAAAGAAATTGAATTTAGAGCCTCTAAGTGGATTTAGGCTATCTTATCAGAGAAAAGGTAAAGTTTATTTGTTAACCGACAATGAAGATGTTGAACGATTCATTGCTTACATTAGTGTTTCGCAAGAAGATGATGTTACATTGTTGTTGAACCTAGAAGTAGTGAAGTTGGGTCAGTAGTGGGTAGTAATCAACTAAGTTCTTCAACCCCAGTTTATGGTGCTCATAATGTACAACGTTGTTATCAACCTCAAAATTTAATGGTTCCACCACAATTTCATCACCAAGAAAATTTTGTTTCACCACATTTCCAATATCAAACACAATATCAAAACCCACAACCTTTTCCTAATCCAAATCTCAATCAACTTTCAGCACCAAATTCTGGTTTTCGTATTGACCAGTTAGACGATTATGAGTCAACAGAAAAAATTATGAGTACTAGTCAGTATTCGAAATTTAATCTTGGTCAATACTCGGACTTTGATCTTGGTCAATACCCGGACTTTGATCTTGGTCAATACTCGGATTTTGATGATGTGATGGAAGAAGAAACAGACCCTGCATGTAATGAATTTGATATTAGTCAATACCCGAATTTTGATGATAAAACAGCCGCTGCCGAGGAAGATGTTATTGATGATAACGAGGAGGAAGTTACGACTGTGAATGAACATGTTGAACATCTATTCTGTAATTCATATAACCCTAAAGAAGAAGAAGAAGAAGTCCCCGAAGAAAAGAAAAAGAAGAAAATGTCACGGGAGTATAATTGGAATATGCCAGAATTACTTCAGATACCGGAATAAGAGTTGGTAAAGATAGCAGTTGATTGTTACACAAAAGTTATTCATATCAAGAAAGATGATTGTTTTGATACAAAGGAAGACTTGAAGATAGCTTTGTATACGAAATGTGTGGAAGATGGCTATCAACTAAAAGTTAACAAATCAAGCAAAGATCGTTTCGAAATAAAGTGTATGATTGACAAAAATTGTACGTGGCGTATGATTGCAAAGAGGATAAAAGATTGCGAAATGTTTCAAGTTAGGACTTTTATTGAAAAACATACATGTTCAAGAACCCAAGTTTTTCCTCACCATAGACAGGCAAACAAAAAGGTGTTGGGTGGTTTTCTGGCTGAGTTAATGTTTTTGAATGGAAGGGTATATCGGGGACATGAAATTATGATTGACATGAATGCTCGGTTCAAGATTAGTATCTCATGTTCTCAAGCTTGGAGAGCCAAATGTGATGCCTTGGAATTATTGAGAGGGTAAGCATCGTTTGCCCAACTGCCGGCTTATTATCACAATTTAAAGCTGAAAAATCATGGGTCGGTAACTCATATCAAAACATATAGAGATGGACGCTTTGAGTTGCTGTTTATCGCCATTGGTGCTGCAGTTAGTAAATAATTATAATTTTGTTGACTCATTTTTGTTAGTTGCATGCATTTCACATTTAAATGATTATATTTCTTGTGTATATGATTTTGTAGATTCGTTCGTTTATTACTTGCATGCGCCCAGTTATTATAGTTGACGGAGCACATTTGAAAGGTCGATACCTTGGAGTAAACTTATTAGCAGTAGCCATGGATGCTAACAATGGGATACTGCCAATAACTTACGAGGTTGGCAAATCTGAAACATCTTATTCATGGACATGGTTTATGGGGCATCTTAGGGATTACATAGGTCCTATTAGTAATCTGACAATCATATCCGATAGGGCAAACTCAATTGACAACGTTGCTAGAAGGTGTTTCCCAGATGCTTTTCATGGACTTTGTGGTGTTTATTTGTACAGAAATCTAAAATCAAGGTCTGTTGGTATAAAAAATCACAAATGGACATACTGGAAGGCTGTAAAAGCTTATAGGGAAGTGGATTTTAATAAGCATATAAATTGTTTAAGACGTGTTTTGCCTCAATTTGCTCAAACACTAGAAGATGACGGGTTTGAAAGATGGTCAAGAGTATATCAACTTGGAGCAAGATATGGTTTCATGACGTCTAATAGTGTAGAATCAATCAACGCTCTAAGTTGTCATTCCGGAAATTACCCATTACTATGTTAAAGGAGTTTTTTCGAGCCTCTATTCAACAGTGGTACTACAAGAAAATAAACCATGCAGGTATTATTTCTTTAAATTCGTAACTTATCATATATTTTACTAAGTATTATTTATTTAAATTTACAGGAACATTGGAACGTCGTGTTACACCATGGACTGAAAAAAAGATAACGAAACGTGTTGTGAAGTCAACGTCATGGAGAGTTAAACCATGTTCAAACACTTTGTTTGAAGTATTAGATAATAACTTAAATGGGCTTGTCGATCTAAATGCAAAGACGTGTAGTTGTTAGAAATGACAAACATCTGGTTATCCGTGTGCCCATGTTATAAAAGTTGCTCTTCATCTAAACCAAGATGATTCAAGCGCATACGCTATGGATTGCTACACTACAGAAGTATATCGACAGAATTATGTCGAGATTGTCTACCCATGTCCACATCCATCTAAGTGAGACATAACAGATGACTTACAAACAGTTTTTCCACCAGTCATAGACAGCAGGCTACCTGGCCGACCAAAAAATCACGATCGTATACCGTCTAAGGGTGAAGAGAAGAGGATATCGACATGTAGTCGGTGCAAGGAAAGTGGTCATACAAGGTTGACATGTGGATCACCAGTGCCATCACAATCATCTTTTCCTCTACCAAAAATGGATCCTCATCAAAATCCAAAGCTCATATGGTGCCAAGCAAAAGGAAATCAAAATCCCAATCAAAATCAAAATCCCAATCACAACCGGCTTCTCCTTTTGGGACTTATTAACTTAGGTGATTTTTAAATGCAAACGCTGTATTATGTGTATTTTATGTGTAAATGCATACATTTTCAGTTAGACATTCAGTAGTAACTTGAGTTTGAACATTGTTATGATTTGTTCAGTTGTTATCATGTTGGGATTTTCTCTTGTGTTTGATTGCTTGGATAGTTGTTCTCTTGCTTCTTCAAGTGTCCTTAGCTTGTATTTATAGCTTGGAATATGTTTGAAACTTGATGTTGTATGTTGCGATCAACGTGAAAGTCAAATTCGCAATGCGAAATAAGCATTGCGATAGTCAAATTCGCAACGCGAAATCACAAACTGAAAATCGCAATGCAAATTTGACTTTCGCGTTGTGAATTGACTTTCGCGTTGCGAATTGTACCTTCAACAGGTCTTTTTTGCCTTCAACATAATGCAGATTGAATTTAAAACAACAAATCAACTTTTACAAATCAATTAAACAAGCAAAAAAATAATTCTTATTTACACATCAAATTAAACAAATCAACTTTTACAAATCAATTAAACAAGCAAAAAATAATTCTTATTTCCTCATCAATTAAACAAATCAACTTTCAATGTAAAATTCAATTAAACAAGCAAAAAAAATGTACCCCAAACTGTTATTTATGCACAAATACATCAATTTCACGCAGCTCACGTCAGGAATAACCTGCAGAAACCAAACATTTGCTCAAACAACACTTTCTACACATCTAAAACCAACAAACAACAAATTATTGAATTCTAGGTACTTAACCAAACATTTTCAAACCAACAAAGAGTATATATGTTAACAACACTTGCTCAAACTTACCAATTATTTATGCAAACTTTCAGCACGCGGATGCAGGTAGGCAACATCTCGCATATATCGCTCGAGCCATAAAATGCCGAAACCATAAATCTACTGTACCTCTATCTCTATCTGTGGGAGGTAGAAGGTGTTTACTTCATGTAGTCAAAGCTCCAAGCACATGCATGCAAGAGGACCATAATCCCTCTGGCTCCTCCGTTTGTTGTGGCGCGTTATCGTCTTCGATCAATGTAACTTTGAACTTTTTTGGCTTCTTGTTTCCAGAATTAGTCCAATAATCAATCGTGTCCAAGTATTTCGCCAAATGAGCGCTCCATCCCTTACAAATAATATCTATCAAATCAGACAATGGTATATAATTCAACATGCTGTCATATACCATTATCTTCAGGGATGGGAGCTGAAGCTCGACGAGAAGCCAATGACGACTTTCCAAAATAGGGATACACACATGCAATCATAAATAATTGCGCACATCAAATAAAATTTATGAAAACCTTTAAAATATTCAAATATAAATACTAACCTTATCGACCTCCCACCACGCAGGATAAAGTTTAGCTTTTCCATTACCCAACGTATATGAAGCATCTCTCGGATCCTTCAAGTGAGCTACGTGAAAAGACGTCGGCATAATAGTCCATAGAGTATTTCTTATTTTCCTCAATTTTCTTATTATTAGAAGACGTCACACCCATGCATCAATATGTTGTTTTATAAAAAAAATACATATATTAGTGAATTTATTAATAATTAAAAAATTAATCAAAATGCAATATAAGAAGAATATAAGACTTACCACCCCTTCGAGATAGCCATTATCTTCAACCCCTAATAAAATACCCCACCAAGACTGATCAAGAAACAAATGAATAACATTGTCAAGTTCGCATAGGTTAGAATAACACCCATTGCTCCGCTCATGTAGATAAAAATCAACTGTAGTCTTAGCCCAAATGGTATTATCCGTAATTGTGTCCGGTAGTGTTTCCCTCTCCTGCTGAGGAATGGTACTGGCTTGTAACACATACGAAAGCCAACTCGTATCCATCATATCAGGCACGGGAGGGGGTTTATCAATATGTCGACATATGACGCCATGTGAATCGGGCTCTTGAACGACATGAGAGACCTCTTGAATGATGACAGGGGCCTCTTGAACGGTGGGAGGGGCTTCTTCGATGATGAGAGGGGCCTCTTAAACGATAGGAGGCGCCTCTTGAATGATGATAGGTGTATCGGGCTTCTTCTTATGGAGTCTTAGCATTAGTAGGGTGAACGGAGATATAATGGCACGTGTACGACGTCTGATGCGTGAACCCCGTCGTGCAAAAAAAAAAACCCGACTTAAAGCATCTACCTTATCGGGCCGCTGAAAATAAATTAATACATAAATCAGTAAATAAATAAATAAATAATGCCGAAAAAAGGTTGTTTGCATTTTTAGTATAGTATTAAACAAATTTACCTCATTGCGTAGAGTATGAACCTCATTCTACAACGATGAAACAATCTCGCGTAGAGTGACAACCTCATCACGTAAAGTAGATACCTCACCACGTAGCGCACCATTGTCATCGTGTAAAAAATCCACCTCACCACGTAAAGACCGAACCTCATCATGCCATGCACCATTATTTTCACGTAAAGTACCAACCTCATGGCGCAAAGCACCGACCTCATCACGTAACTCCCCTAACTCATCCCGTGGAGCTGGAGAATAGGGAGATAAATGTCGTGGCCTCTTTGCCGGTCGCCTATCATGAGGTGATGGTGGAGAAGAGGCTCGATGATGTGATGGAATAGGTGATTGTGGAGGTGGAGAAGAGGCTCGATTAGGTGATGGCTCCGGGTGTCGAGCTGTAGAATCGGCCCGATCAGGTGATGACTCTCGAAGTG
The DNA here is from genome assembly GCF_006381635.1 of Hibiscus syriacus. NCBI lineage: Eukaryota > Viridiplantae > Streptophyta > Magnoliopsida > Malvales > Malvaceae > Hibiscus > Hibiscus syriacus. Next base: position 1,159,966 of record NW_024062861.1, on the reverse strand, counting down.
GGGGGTGCTCATCATCCGTCCCATCAAAAAACCGCTTACTAGCTTGCCACCAATCAGTGGCAAGCTCAGCCTCTGTAATGGATAGTTGGCCTCCTAACAATATAAAAGCTCAAACAAAGTTAAACTTGTACTAGTAATAACTTGTTTCTATATGGTATTATTTGTGTGTTAACTTACATCATTCATCATCGTATGTGGGAGTAACTCTTCCCAATCCAACATGCGGATCCTCTTCCAGGTAATAGCCCTAGGAATATCATTTGATCTTTTTATCGCATATGTCTGCATGCTGGGGAAAGCCTCAAATATCCAAATCTACAAACAATATAATACACAAACATTAGTAATTGTTAAATAATTAATTATAATTTTGGAAACATTATATAGAAATTCTTACCTTAAAGGCCCAAGTAAAGCCTATCAAAAGTGTATTTAGAACTATCACCCCGCAAACTTTTTCGGTCCTCAAAAGCATACGACAACTTCTTCCAGGTAGCTTTCCATAGATATGAACCCCACGGAAACAGGTTCCATACATTTAGGTCCTCAGAGATAGGTTGTCTGCCCTCTTTTCCTAAAAAGTCGACATGCAAAAGTAATAAATGGCATACTCGGAAAACATCAAGGTCATCCATCCTAGTAAAACAATCTTTAACAAATAATCTCTTCAAGTCGTTGATGTGTAAACTCAGCTTCGACTTTGCCAGCTCAGGAAAAACCCGAGATAACCATGATGGGCGGGAGATATGACTAGTGTACCGGGTTACTTCATCGTGTCCGATGCGTAGACCAGTGATTAAGCAAAACTCCTCCCGCCCAAAACAAGTATACGTTGGTGCCGGAGGAAAATGAAACCATATCTCTTCATCACCACGTTATATCCTCTCGGGTAGATCGTTAGTCATGGTCTGAAGAAACAAATGTGTCAACATAGTATCTCCACCCATATGTTGTACTTTCAGCCATGGCCCGAAGCAAGTATTCTCAAACAATTTTCTTTGTAGAGGTGTAAACGTCGACGCAATTTTAGTGGCTAGGCTTAATTTATTCCTTAAGGTCAATGCAGCCGAAAAAAAATTCTACAAAAACAATAAACATACCAAGTTAGATAAACCAAAAACTAAAAATTATACACTATAAACAAACATGATATTAAACAGTGAAAACAAAGCCAAATATGTTTCAAACTACCATGGTATTCACATGCTGTCATTATTTCATCATAGTTCACAAAATGCATCAAATAACATTCCAGAAGTAAGCACTTATATAAACATTTAAAAGGACAACATATAGGTTTAGTGCAGATTCAAGGATAATATAAAGAGTAGTATTTTATTCTTGAAACTTAAATTAGCAACACTGTGAAGTTAGTATTTGCCTTTGTTTTATCTTTTTGTTGAAGTAATGCAATTCATTCAAGTTTCAATTTGCAGAATAAGAGTAGTTTCTGAAACTTAAATTCCCAACGCGAAAATGAAAATCGCAACGCGAAAATGAAAATCGCAACGCAAAACTAAAATCGCGTTGCGATTTTCATTTTCGCGTTGCGATTTTGGTGTTGCGATTTTCATTTTCGTATTACAAATTTAAGTTTCAAAAAATATTCTTCTGCAAATTGAAACTTGAATGAATTGAATTTCTTCAACAAAAAGACAAAACAAGGACAAATACTAACTTCACAGGGTTAAAGACTAAACATTTTAGCAGTATTGGCAGCAACTGAATGAATTTACTAAGCAATCTCAGTGAAATGGTTAATTTTTATATATATTGAAATTACCAGTAAATTTATCATCAATATAAGAAAAATTTAATAATAATACAAAAATTTCAAAATAAAAATAAGAGATTAAAAAACTAACCCTCGGTGGTTGATTTTCCATTTCTGACCGTGAATGGTTGTGAGGGTTGCTCTGAGAGATGGAGATAGACGGATTTCGCCGGAGATGGGGACGGATGTCGCCGTAGAGAGTGAGAGATGGAGATGGGACTGAGTTGTGATTTAGGGTTTTAAGTTATGATTTGCGATAATATTGTTTACATTTGTGTTGTGAAATTAATATTGTGTTTCGCGTTGCGAATTTTCCTATCGCGTTGCGAATTTTATTTTTGTGTTGCGAATTTGACTTTTGTGTTTCGAATTTGCTAATTTTATTTTTGTGTTGCGAATTTGACTTTTGTGTTTCGAATTTGGCTATCGCGTTGCGAATTTGACTTATGTGTTGCGGATTTAACTTTTGTGTTGCGAATTTGACTTTTGTGTTGCGATTTACAAATTCGCGTTGCGATTTACAGATTCGCGTTGCGAATTTGGAAAATCGCAATGCGATTTACATATTCGTGTTGCGAAATTGGAAACTGGGTTGCGAAATTGGAGTTCCCGTTGCGAAATTGAGATCGCGTTGCGAATTTGTTGGTCATTTTGGCAAATCCAAAAAAAATGGTTAAAATCGTATATTATAAGGCATTTTCGGTCACCGAGGTTATTTTCTCTTTAAAAAACATAGAAAATGAGAAGGTTGCAAAATATCAATTTTTTTAAAAATAAATATTGATATTACTATTTGATGGTCGATACTTTAACATTTGATGAATAGTAAAATATCGATACTTTTTCTATTACGTTCGATACTTTAATATTTGAGAAAGTTTATGGAAATTAAAATATCGATACTTGTTTATTTCACACACAAAATCAAGTTAAGATCAAAAGTTATTTATTTGAATTTTTTCATTAAAATATCATTGTAAAAATATCGATAATGTAATAATAATTACGACTTAACTAGTTAAAATGAAATAGGCGCAACCTATTACGTTTAAACTAGTTACTAGTTTGTTTAAAGGTATATAAAAATGTAAACAGTAAAATATTTCAACTTATCAGTTAAAATAAAATACACGCAACATATTACGTTAAACTAGCTACCGTTTTGTTTAAAGGTATAATAATAATGTAAACGGTAAAATATTTACAACTTAACCAGTTAAAATATAATAGGTGCAACATATTACGTTAAACTAACTATCGGTTTGTTTAAGGTTATATTAATACTATAAACGGTTTTACAACTTACCATTTGAAATATTTTTTTTTAAATTTAAAAGTATTGATACATGTAGGTTGATGTTGAGGGGGAGTTCATCAACTTTTTAAAAAATCTCAATACATCAAATATCAATTATATATATTATAACATTCATCAACTTTTTCAAATGCTAAAATCTCGATAATGGTCATCAAAAATCTAAAATTCTAAAGTATCGATACCGGATATTAATAATTTTCTTGAATATGTATCGATACATATACACTAAGTATCGGTATTAATAATTTCCATACATCTACACTAAGTATCGAAATTGAGTATAAGAGTTTTGGTACTTTTAATCTCATTTCGCCTCTTTTTTTTATCGGTTACCTTAATTAAAACAATAACGGTTAGTTACAAGGAAGTAGGAGAAACCAAAGTATTGATATTTTCTGTAAGTATCGATATTTTTACATAGATATTTTAATGGAAATTTTCAAATAAGTAACTTTCGATCTTAACATTTCAATTTTTTCCAAATTAACAAGTTTCTAAAATGCTAAAATATCGAACATCATAGAAACAGTATTAATATTTGCTAAAGTATCGACCATCATATCATAGTAGTATATATATTTATTTTAAAAACAATTTCCATCCAAAGATACAATTACATATTTCGCTACCGATTTCATTAAACACAACTTTAACATTCCATATCGCAACATATTTATTTATTCACAATAACATTATTTGTTGCAACCTAATACGTTAATATTTATTTATAACAAAATAAGTATTTAACTTATTTTGTTGTCGTGAGATTTATAATGTTCTATTAGCTTAAACTTTGGTAATATTTTAAGTGCAACCTAATATGTTGATAATATTCATAACAAAATAAGTAATTAACTTATTTTGTTATCATGAGACTTCTAAGGCCCCATCATCTTAAACTCTCATAATATATTAGGTGTAACCTAATATGTTAAAAATATTAATAACAAAATAATAATTAACTTATTTTCTTACCGTTTATAATATTTTAGGCATAACATGTTATATTATTACGGTTGATAATGTTTCTACTAATTAACCTAAATTATTAAAGTCAATATTTTTTTGGCCTATTTTACATACAACGATAACATTTCTGGTTATTACCATTATTATTAACATAAATAACATTTCAGTTGAAAACATATAACATTTTCGGTATTGCTTTTAACCGATCACCTATTTAACCGGTAATGCTGTTTTTAGTCATATTTTAACTGCCTCACAACACAACCTCCCTTACAAATCTATCTCTTGTTGTTTATGCAATATGATAGTCTACCTTTACAATATCTATCAAAATCCTTTCATTGATATACTCTATTGGAAGACCACGTATATGGATTCATACCACTGGAAGATAAGGTTGTATTTGCTGTAGAGAAATTCGAGCACCACTTTTGCACAGTGATATAGTGATCCATGGCTTTCCAAGGACCCTCCATTAGGACCTTTAATCTATCTTTCATGCTTCAGAAATCTTAAAAAAAAACTCAAAAATTCAAAACCTCTAATTTTAATCCCTGTGCCTACGCAAACAGTCACCGTTTACCGATATTTTCATTTGTCGAACCTCCACCAAAATCTCCACCTGACGACAAGATGAACTCGACAACTCAGAAACCAAAAACCCGACGAATAACCAACGAACAATCGACGAACCCAATGAATCAAACGACTGCAAATCGTGACACCATGCAACCCCGAAGGTAAGCGCAATGACAATGACAAGGACAACGACGACCAACAAGGGAGATGACAAGGGTAGTGTCGGCAACGATAGCCGTGGCCGGCAAAGGAGATGATAAGTTTAAGATAAGAAATTTTTAGGGATCTAAAGCTTTTTTGTGATTTTAGAGAAATTAGGTTTTTATATAATAATATTTTTTAAGGTTTTTTTTAAATTTTTTCCAAAATTACATGAATGTCACATATGTCACTTAATGAATTTTTTTTAACGTCTGTTACGGTCGATACACTTAAAATGGTAACGTTTGTAACGTTAGACACCTATATTGACCGAAAAAAGTTTAGGCACCTAAATGTAAAAAAAATGGCATAAATTGGTTACTTTTTTAACTTCTACTTCTATGCGTTTCTATCATTGGAATCTATGAAGGCCCAGAATTAGAGTAGCGGAGTAGTGTTGCCTTAGTTTAGGTGGTAACCCATTTGACTTTGTTCCTTCTAGTAGCATGCTATCGCTGACTACTGTGTATTCATTCACTTCATGTTTCCTCTTAGGGATGGCAGTATGACCCGAACCCGACGGGGAAACTCGAAATCCGGTCAAGTTCGGGTCGGGTCGGGTTGAATGATATCGGGTCGGGGTCGGGTTCGGGTTCAGGGATTTTTTCGGGTTAGGTTCGGGGCAAGGTATCCCCGCCCCGATTATATATATATATATATATATATATAATATTTTATATTTTTATATTAATTATATATATAATATTTTATATTTTTTTATATTAATTATATATAAAATATTTTCGGGTTCGGGTTTGGGTATAATATTTCGGGTCGGGTTCGGGGACGGGGCAAAAAAAAATCCCCGACAGGGCGCCCCGATAAAAAACCCGTCAGGGATCGGGTCGGGGTCGGGGACGGGGATTCATTTCGGGTCCGGGGACGGGGCGAGCAAAACCTGCCCCGAACCCGACCTGTTGCTATTCATATTTCCTCTTTTTAAATTTAGCCGAGACTTACATTTCTGTCTATATGCAGAGATTATTACGCAGGGATTACTTCCCATTACAGACGCGTATATAAAGATTGTTCAACTATGTATTTATTTATTTATTTATTTATACATGCATTGTATTTTATCTTTATTTTTGCCGGAGGTCTTCCACGGAAGCTGCTCTCAACCTGGCGTTGGGGGCAGCCTACTACACTACCTCTCCCTTACTCCATTACATATGGGAATATGGTTTTGTTGTTGTTGTTGTTGTACATTATTAGACATGAAAGACAAAACTAGGGAAATAATATAGGCGAGATTTTTTTATTTTGAAAATTGGGTTGGTTAAGAATTATTTTGGCATTTAAGTCATTTGCTACGGTATACATGGAACTCCATAAAATATTTAAAAATTGAAACTCGTCATAGGGGCATGACGAGTTCCACGAACACTGTAGCAAATGTCATAGATCGCAAAATAATTTCCAGATCACCCTATTGGGATAAATAATTTGCCTGCTTGGATTATTGGGATGATTTTACCAACATGAACTATAAAAGTAAATAAAAATTCAAATCTAATTAGGTGTAGGTAGGAATGTAAATGAGATTAGCCATATCGCGAGCTATTTGAGATCGATTCGGTCAACTCTTGAATCGGATGGACTTGACTCGAGATCGAACTCAACTCGAACTCTTAACGAACAAAAGCGAACTATTTAATATCCGACTCGAAAAACTCGCGAGTAACTCAAAAAAATAATATATATTAAATTTTTAATTTTTTAAATTAAATTATTAATAATATTAACATTTATGTGTTGTTATTTTTTTAAAAATAATATAACGCTTTCATGTACTTAAGGTTCATGTTCGAGCTCAAGTTAGAGCTTCAATCGAGTTAAGTCTGAGAATATTTCTAGTTCAAGTTTTTTTTAGCTTGAGTCAAGCTTCGATTTTTCATTTCGATTTTAGCTTGAAAATTTTTAACTCGCGAGTTTTCAAATTGTGTCTAGCTTTAATTTTTATTTCAAATTTAAGTCGAACTTGATAATTTTAAACTCATAAATTTTGAATTAAATCAAATTTAATTTTATATTTTTTAAGTCGAATCGAACTTAACAATGTTCAAACTCGACTTGATTCGTTCCAGGTGTAGGAAAAAAATCCAACCGTGGGTATGTGCCGGTGCAAGATCTTTGAGTCATAAAGATATTTGTGTAGGGAACACGCATTTTTTAACCCATATTTATTATAGTAACAAAAAAATGGAGCAAAGGCTTACAAAAGAAACCATATCAACGTCTGAGAATCATGAATCGTACAAAGAGCAACATGATCATCGCCGTACCATAGACCCCGAAATAGAACCTACAACATAGAAGATCCAGTTTTCAACCATATATACACCCATGTATCTTCTCCCCCCATGTATCAAACAACGGGGCCTTGTTCGTAGGTGGAACTAAGATACCATATTATATAAACCAGCATCTTCGGGTTTTCTTTTTTGTGTGTGCAGAAATTTTCAAGGGTTTGCAGAGACATGGCGAGAGGGAAGGTTGAGCTGAAGAAAATCGAAGACAAAAAGCGAAGACAGGTGACGTTTTCGAAGAGGAAAATGGGTTAATCAAGAAAGCTGGAGACCTTGCTGTTCTTGGGTGTTGATGTGGCTCTCATTATGTTTTCCTCTACAGGATTGCTTCACCAGTTTTGCACTGCTCAAAGGTTAATTCTCTTCGCTTTTCAATATCTTTGGATGAGATTTTGTTTGTTGTCAGTGAAAGACAAAAGGTTCGTTGGAGTCTATATTTCCATTTTTGCCAATTCTTGAGAAACCCAATTTTTTCTACTTTTAGTTAACCCAAAAGTAAAAGTCTCTTGCTAGGGATTTAAATAGCGGTTCTAATCTTATTTTTAATTATGTTATGTTTATCGTGATTAAGGATATAACGAATATTATTAAGGTAATCAGAGTTATCGTGATCACACAATAACAATATCGAACGACACTGTTATTGCTATATCACAGACACTATTACAAACGATGATTGCTATTTAAATTCCTGATTATTAATTACAGGCTTTAGATGCTATCCATCCATAATCATAACAGTCGGTTCCTCATCAAAATTTAGCTTTATTGATTTTTCTGATTTAAATGAATTGCGCAGCCTTAATATACGACTAAAAAAATGTGTTATCGGTATTGTTATTATTTAAATAACAAAATCGGTAAAAATTTACTAGAAACATTATTATTTTTACCGGTTTTGTTATTATTGGGCATTTTACTGGTTTTGTTAACAAAACCGGCAAAACGTTACCCGTTTTGTTATTTTTTCTACCGGTTTTATTATTATTAGGCATTTTACCGGAAATGTTAAAAAAACATTGATGTTTTAGGTAGAAATAATAATGTTTTAGGTAATTTTTTACTGATTTTATTATTTAAATAATAACAAAACCGGTAACACTTTTTTTTAATTGTATATTAAGGATGTCACACTGTACAACTTTCAAAAATTTCAGCTTTAGTGACTTTCCATTATCATAAATTAAATAATTATATTATCTCATCATAAGTCATAATCACTAAAAAAAGAGGTTCATCAAATATTATCATACTTTACAAGTTTGACAGTAACATGAAAGACATTTAAATTATATTAATGAATCGTCCAATGTCAAATTTCAGTCTCTACTTTGCGGAATAAATAATCATACCTTAAATATTCATTTAAAACTAAATAATGTTTAAGTCTTTATTAACATGTGTTAATTGAATATTAATTCAATTAGTATTGCTATTATTATAATATTTAAGAAAATATGGGTTTAAGTGCACATAAACATATATAACTATCTCCTGCCACATTATGAAAATAAGAAAGAATAGAAAAGAATTCGTCATAATAATTTAATTTACAAATATGACTGTTTATATACAGTTTTCACTCTAAGTAAACAATTAACTAATTTCTATCTCTCATGTGCCACTGAACTTACCCCACCTGTTACCTACGGCTTCAAAGAAACTCTCTTGCCAACATTACATAGGCACACCCTTTAGAAATATAGAACGCATCATGTATGGGATACCATCCTCTAAAACTAATGGATAATTAGAGAATAAGATTTTATTGGCTAGGTCACGTTTAGGTCTTCTTTGGAATTTGACATGATAATAACATACTCGTAATCGCAGCCCCTCTTAGCAGGAGTGTTCATGGTTTGTTAATTGTACCGTTTAGCCTAAACGTTCAGCTAATAATTATAATAATTATTAAATTTTGCTAGTCGTAACCTAATAATTAAGAAACGGTTAACTTCTAATAGTTAATTGTTATTAACAGCTTGGTTACATGTTAATATGTAGTTAATCTATTAAATTTTTTTTTTCAAACGCAACACAACATAAAAATTTCAAATTTTACAAAATTTATGATGATAGAAACATATGTATTTCTGAAAATCTTATTTATTTGTAGATGCATTTTATTTTTATAAATATATATATATATATATATATATATTACAAGGTATATTCGAGGGTTTTTTTGTAGTTTAAAATCATACGTACGTATTTATATTTTACATTTTAAAATTAAGTGTTTTTTATCTATGTTTAATTTAATATGCTCCAATATAAGATAAACATGGTAACTAAAAAAATATGGAGGAATCATTTTAATTTTAATTTTATTTCCAATTCAATTCTTTTAAAATATATAATTAATTAATTACAATTTATTAATGGTTAGCTGATGGTTAGCCATTTATAAAAATTCATAACCGTAATTGTATCACCCTTAGACCGATGCGAGTGACCCGATCTGATCAGAGGTGTCACGTTAGGGCCACCAGAGGGACCCACAGTAAAAGTCCAAAAAAAATTAAAATTTTTGTCAAAACGAGTAAAATCATAAAACAATTTATATTTAAAATACAAGTGCATAAAATCATTCATATATTACAAACAGAATTAAAATCATACAAGTTTTAGACTCGGTATAAAAATCAAATGTGACCTATATGCCCCCTAATTACACTTGTACCGTACTCTTCAACCCAAGCCAGAGGAACTCCCATTACAAATGTCGATAGGTGCACTGGATCAATTCTTTTAACCTGAAATTGTTAGTAAAAGAGTGAGCTTTGGGAAGATAAGTAATACATAACTACCAAGTGATGTTGAAGGACATGCAGATAAATAAGAAAGCATAAATTTTCCTTATTGATTCAAACGTCTACAGGTTTTCGTGAGGAGCTGAGGTTCTACTGAAATTTCTTCCAATAAAATACAGGAAGCATACAGTTCAGAGGAAAAGTTCAGAGGATCAGGTTCAAGAGATCAGAATAGGATGTCTAGTGTGTTCCCACGAAACCAGAATAAATAAAATATAAATAGTAATATTTTATTTTAGTAAAACAAATTTTTAAAACCATTATAATATCCTCTACCTGAATACTCCATACGTAGTCCCCCAAAACTGTATCAATAAGGGCTTACCCTAAGCACAAAGCAAATGAGCCACCCTAAGGGAGTACCTTGGGGCCTATGGGCCTACCCAAGGGTCACCTTAGGTTCGTAAAGAATTACCAGCTTGATCAGAGCTGAACCTCCGTACTCCAGACTCCTACCCATATAATATCCAGTAGAAATCAGATTTAACAGTACCCTATAATATCAAAATCGTATCTAGTAGAATATTGAAAAAAATGACTACGTAGTTAATTTAAATCACATGAATTCCCTCCACCCATACACCATATGCAGTTCCCCAGAACTGCATCCATAAGGACTTACCTAGGCCCAATGGACCTAGGAGCCAACCTAAGGGAATGCCTTGGATCCGTAAGAAATTACCAACTTGAGTGAAAACAGTATCTCAATAAAACAATTCACACAGTAAGTAGTGAATTCAATGGTCCATAAATCGGAAAAATCATATCTTTCAGTGAAAACAAGTAATCATATAACACATATCAGATAGCCATGGTACATAAACAGTCAACCCGTATATCAGTAAATTAATAAATCAATAATTCCAATAAATCACATTTCAAAATAGATAAAATAATCATATAGCAGTAGGGAACACACAAGAAGATTTAGTTATTTTCGGAGGTATTTGATCGTTATCAAGAAAGGAAACGTAGAATTTATGTAGATTAATCAGATTTCAAGTACGTTGTCCCTATATATAAAGGGTTCGATTACTAACGGATCTAATCATACATTTACGAATTGATACTTTAGTACCATTTAGGATTCAAGTGCATCAGGAAGGTATTCAGGAACCTTGCATCAGAATAATTTAAAATTCATATATAACTAGAGTAATTCCATTATTCTGGCAATCAGGGGCATTTTGGTGGTTTGGCGATAATTTATAATATTTAAGATTATATCGAATCATCAAACTTGAGTCAAGTTGCACTAATTAGATTCCAACACTGTGATATTTGCCAATCATTTGGGTCAAGATACTTCACAGATATTCCCTCCCCAGACTGATTGCACTAGTTGAACAAACTTCCTTTATAATCAACATCGAATAGATCTTCACAAGATGGATAAATATTTCAGTGGTGTTTACTTTATTTATTATTTGTAACAATATCCAGAAAGACCAACGTACTTGGGTCGTGATTCACCTTAAATAGCAATACAACACTTAAGTTTATGAGTGTTTGTAAAATTTACCAAGGACATCCACTTATTTTAAGCCGTTAGGTTAACAGGCCACTTCAACAATCAAGGTTGCTTCTGTCATCTTAGAGTTCAAGGTATTCTGGTTTTTTTAGGGTTTAGGATATTTTGGTCATTTGAACATTGGAGGTTATTTTAGTTTTTTCACAAATCGAGGATATTTTGGTAATTCTGATCAATCCAAACATATGTACTTTTCTGGTAATTTGGTCTTTTAGGGTTATTTTTTACTTTTAGGGGCAATCTTGGTCTTTTGCAGTGCAAGGGTATTTTTGTAATTTTACTCTATAGAGTTATTTTTGTCAATTTGATTTTAAAATAATACTTAATAATTTAACGATAATTTATCCTATTCAAGATTTATATTGATTTTCTCAATACTTTGTGTGAAATAAGGTTGAACAGATCTCAACACCGCAGTACTCACTAATCATTCGGACAAATATCCTTCAAAATATTCACTTCTCAATACTGATTACACTTGTTTGAATTAGTCACCATCATACCACCATTAGAACGAATCTTGAGAAGACGAACATGTATCCCAATGATATTATTTATTTCTATATTGCAATTGTATCCAGAGAGACCAATGAGCTTGGGTCGTGGTCCAAGACTTTTAGAGGCAGTTCAATGCTTAGGCTTAAGGTATTTTTAGGTTTATCCAAGGTCATTCACTTATTCCAAGTCGTTTCCACTATCAGAGGTAAATCATGTCATATTTGTATCCGAATGGCATTTTCGACATTTTAATCGAAGCAGTATAGGTTTAGAATAGTTAATATTTATTTATGCAGTATAGGTAGTAAAATATTACCTCGATTTATGAAGCACATCGATCGATCATTTGAACTCCATTCGATTGCCCTCAAACTTTAAGTCCATGACCCATAAAGTCTCATATACATAACAAACGGATTTACGCCAGAAATAAAACTTAATCGAAAAATCTAATTGACTCCAAAGATAAATCACTGAAAAATGGCTTACCGAGTTTGAATTTGGCAAAACGGACTTCGGATTCAGACTCAGAACGTCGAAAAACATAAAATATGACTTTTTGGAAAATTTGACTTTTTGGTCAAAGCCAAAGTCAACGGTCAGTCAAAGTCAACGAGTTAACTCAGCTCGACTCGGTTCGATCTAACTGGATAGGTTTGATCTGACTCAGGCCGGTTCAATCTGACTCGGTTAGATCCGAGTTGACTCAGACCGATCTATAAAAGGTTTCATGACCGGTGAACCATTCCCACAAGCACAGGCAGAGCGTGGTAGCGCGTGAGGTGACGAAAACGGAGGTTGATGATAGTCGATCACTCTCGAAGCATCCTCACAATGAAACAATTTCAAAACAAATCAATATCAGGCCAAGATCACAACGAAACTACCAGAAAAACACTCGAATATTTACCCCAACGGTGGATGAATAAAAACGATGACGGTAGGGAGCAACACTGGTTAGGTTTTACTTAGAATCACGTGAGGATGATGATGGTGAGGGCAGTATGGAGAACGGGTCGTCTGTTCGACCAGAAGAACTCAAAAATCGAACGACGGTTTTGTTTCCCGACGAGGCCTCGTAGTCCCTCCACGACGAACGACTAGGCTTCACTGCAATAGGATCACCGAGTTTTGATCATGACGGTCAGGACTCCCTATGGTGGTGGTCATGCTACTCACCGACGAGCGGTGGTAGAGATGAGTGATAATGACTCGAACGGTTTTTCTCACAATCCATTACAAACGGTGATCGATCTGGGTGGTTCGTAGATCGGGGTTAGGTCGTGGGTTGACGTCGGAGCTGCTGGTGGCAGCGATACACACCACCGCTGGTCGAAGGAGGTTGGGTGGAGAGGCGACGGTGGGGGTTGTCTAATTGGGAGAAAAAAATGGGTTTTGTGTTTTGGGATCACAAGTTCAAAAATGGGTTAACACCCAGTTATTAAAACTGAAATAATTTTTTTATTATTTCAACTCACCAACAGTAGCCTAGCCCGATATTTAGGTGCATGGCTGGCTATGTAGGAGGTCATGTTGTTCACTGACGAGCGGTGGTAGAGATGAGCGATGATCACTCTAAATGTAACCCCCTCAGACCGATGCAGGTAGCCCGATCCGATCTAGAGTGTCACATTAGGGTCACCGGAGCAATCCACCGTAAAAATAACGGAAATTTTAAAACTTGTCTTAAAACATGTCAAATCATAAAATGATTTATTATTATTCAGAAATAAAACAGGTTTTTCAAACTCAGATATAAAACAAAATACAATTACATGCCCCCTAATCACATGTATCATACTCTGCAAGCAACGCCAGAAGAACTCCCTTACTGATGTTGATAGCTATATTGGTACAATTCTTTTAACCTACAATGGTGAGTAATAGAGTGAGTTTCGGAAAGCTCAGTAATACAGAACTACCAGATAATGCTACATGACATACAGATAAACGGAAAGCCATATAATTCCTTATTGAATCAGACGTATACCCGTTGCGGAATAATCTGGGTTCCATCAGTAGTTCATCAAGTTGAAGCCAAGAAGATCACAGTTCATAGGAAACATTCAAAGTATGACATTTTTAGGAGATCGAATAGGATGTCTAGTGTGTTCCAATCAAAACCAGTGAAAAGCTATAAATCTTTTAAAACCATAGTTGAACCCCCAACCAAACTCCATTATACAGTTCCCCAGAACTGCATCCATAGGGCTTGCCCTCAGCATACAGCAAAAAGGGGAGCCAACCTAAGGATATACCTTGGATCTACCCAAGGACATCCTTAGATCCGTAGGGTTACCTTAAGCACACAGCTAAGGGAACCAACCTAAGGATATACCTTGGGGCCTACCCAAGATATCCTTAGATCCGTAGGGTTACCTTATGCACACAACAAAAGGAACCAACCTAAGGATATACCTTGGGACCTACCCAAGATATCCTTAGGTCCGTAGGGTTACCTTATGCACACAGCAAAGGGAACCAACCTAAGGATATACCTTGGGACCTATCCAAGATATCCTTAGGTCCGTAATGACTTACAGCCGAATCAGGGCAGTGCCTCCATACTCCAGATTCTTATCCATATAAAAATCCAGTAGAAATCAGTTTTATCCATAAATCGTAATATCTGGATTGTGATCCAGTAATATGTCATATCCGTGATTATGAAATAAATCGTATATCAAATTTCCACCTGTACACCATAAGTAGTCAAATGATTAACCCAAAGGAGTACTTTGGGCCTGAAAGCCTACCCAAAGATCCCCTTAGGTCCGTAAGAAATTTCCAGCTTGATCAGAGTTGTACCTTCAGTCTACCCATATAATATCCCAGTAAAATAGTTTGAGTATAACCAGTGAAACATAATACCATAATTCATAAACCAGTAGTTTCTGTGATTCCATGAATCAGAAACAATTTATATTTTCAATAAAACCATAATCATAAATCCCTTACCACTTTGCCATGGTTAATAAACCAGTAAATCAATACTTGTACTAAACTCATTTCAAAACATATAAAATTGTCATGTAATTCATTTGGAACACACTAGAGTATCCACGTATATTTTTCAGAGGCATTTATCGTTATCAATAAGGACAACATGAAACTCAAGCAATTTGATCGGATTCCAAGAACATGGTTCTATTGAGGTGAATTAATTACTAACCGATCTAGCTAGACATTTAAGGTTGATACTTTAGAATCCCATTATATTTTCGGGTGCATCAGGAAAGTGTTCCAGAATGCCCAGAGTGATTTAAGCTAATAAAGGAGAAATGAAGCTTCAAGACATTTACAATCCATGTTAATCGAACAATTCGAACTGAACAATCTCCCTGAACTAATGCATGTTGACTCGTCAATTTACTGCCTTTTCAGAGTATTTACTCTTTAATACCAAAAATTCTTGTCCATAAATCATCTTCATAATCATCGCTGAATGGATCTTCCAATAGTCTTTATTTCATTTCCATATTTCAACGATATCAGGAAATACATACGTACTTGATTCATGTTTTATGACCCATAAGGATAATTCATCATTTAAGTTCAACAGTGTTCCCAAACTCATCCAATCACCTATTTAATCCTCAGTCATTGAGGTTACTCATTTCGTTTATCAGTCAAGTCTATCCCAATTACTTCAGAGCTTTCCAGATAATCCATACATTTCTGAATTTCATATACATATTGTACTTCCGTTTAATTTAATTTGGTCTTTGTGGTTAATTTGTCTAACAAATATCCATTTCTTATTATCGAATGCAACCTAGAGTTCAGTTGAGCTGAGTACTTTCAAAATTATCATCGAACCACACTTGAGAAGACGAACACGCATTCAAGTAACATCTATACATTTCAGGTACTGACATATACACTAGCATTGATTGCTCGGCTTAATATGTGATCCATAATTTTTAAGAGCAGTACCACATCCATGTTTATTTGGATTCCTTAATTAATCCAACACTTCTACTAATTTTAGGTCATAAGGGTATTTTGGTCATTCTGGTGCTCAGTTTTATTCCATTCTTTTCAGAGCTCGAGGATATCCAATTATTCCTGAGCTTGGTAATATTCTTGAGCCTTTTTCATTACAGGGGTATTATGGTCATTTTACATATCTAGTGTATTTCAATCATTTTCTTCCATTCTGTCTTATTATTTAATTTCAACTTATCATTTATTCCAGACCTTTCAAATAATTCTGACAAAAGAGCACCCTCGATAATTTATTCTTAACTCGGAGATTTTCAGGTCAATTGTCTTCTCAGAAGTTACCAACAGGTTATCAGAAATTTTATGTACAAAGACAGGATCTTAACAATTAAATCTGTAATTCATTGAGTTAAGTACAAATCCTCAATGTACTTTCTCATTCAGGGTCAACTCGAGCTATTTTTACCTTTCAAGGGTATTTTCGTAATTTCTTAATCAGATGATTTCGGTATTAACTCTTAACGAGCATACTTATAATTTAGAGATCCTATGGTTAGTTGTTTCCTCGAACATTCTCTGATCTTGAAATGATTCTTTAACAGACTTCTAGTATCTTACATAAACCCTCTTAAGGTTAAAAATCGGTTATCCATAATTTCAAAGTAAAACTAACATTTCTTATGCACATCAATATATTTATCAGATCAATGTCTTTTCAGATTTATTAATCCACTTCTAGAGACAATTCTTGTCCTTTTTCAATATAAGGGTAATTTCGTAATTTTACCCTATCGGAGTATTCTCATAATTTCCCATCCAAGTACCTTTAACATTTAACCTTTGATGATATAAAATATAATTTGCAAATCCATGGTTGATTTCTTTATCACTAATCACAAACTTGTAATTTAATTCTAACAATCTTTCAATCTCTTATATTAGTCATTCGATCCATATTCATTTACCGAATTTCTACCACATTCATATCGAGTGTATAAATTAATCAACTCCACAAAAGTGACCAACATTATCTTATTCATGCAATTACCAATATCAACATGTTCCATAAAGCATAAAGAGGTAGTAAAGTATTACCTCGATTTTTGTGCAATATTAATCGACCATATAAATTCCATTCGAACGCCCTTGATTTTGAAATCATCTTCCAATAATTCCTCAGATACATATCAACATAAATTATATAAAAAAACAGAGCTTAATTGTGATAAACGGATCGAATCGGGTGATAAATCAGTGAAAAACAGCTTACCGAGTTCGAATTTGACGAAACGGACTTAGGATTCGGATTCAGAACGTCGAAAGCATAAAATATGACTTTTCGAAAATTTGGAATTTTCGGTCAAAATCAAAGTCAAAAGGTTTGACTGGCAATTTTGAGGCCTTCGGGTCCAAATTTTGAAAAACAAACTACGGAATCGGATTTGGAACGTCGAAAAACATTAGGATATGTATACTTGGTCAAAGTCAAAGGTCGTTTAATGCCCGGTCAAAGCCGATCAAAGTTCTGGTCAACTGTGGTCAACGCCGGTCAACGGTCAACAGTCGACCATTTTACACAGATATCACCCTAACATAAATTAATTACCAAATTAGCCATATTCTACAAATATTTACTAATCTAACACTTGAATTTTACACAAATAGCACCCAAACAGAAATTAATTACAAAATTAACACCCAGGCGATGCCCACTCTCGGCGGTGGCGTGTGCGGCGCGTGAACAGTAAGCCGGTGTCGATAAATTCCCGGAAAATTCCTAAAAATTATTTTAAGCGATTTTGAGGCACTTACAAAGCTCGGTTCATAATTTTGAACGACGGAGAGCTCGTTTCCGAAACGTCAGAAACTTTCACGGTCTCACCCCTACACGTGCCAGCGACGACGGAGAAACGGAGAACACCGGTGGACTCGGAACGATGCAAGGAACACGATGGTACGGGAGGTGTCGTAAACGGATGATCGGATCGTCGTGAACCGACGAAAAACCAATTGAAATCGAGTTATTACCGACGATACTTCCTACTAAAATTAACGACAAACGACGATGATTTACGACGAAAGATTTGAGGGGTTTTGTTCCTCGGTCGACAACGAACACGCTAGTGGTTTCGGTTCGTCGATAGGAGGTCAAACGGCGAGTAGATCGGAGTTGAAAAGAGAGTTGTTG
The DNA here is from genome assembly GCF_006381635.1 of Hibiscus syriacus. NCBI lineage: Eukaryota > Viridiplantae > Streptophyta > Magnoliopsida > Malvales > Malvaceae > Hibiscus > Hibiscus syriacus. The sequence goes on along the minus strand of NW_024062861.1, from coordinate 1,141,841 downwards.
GAGAGGGAAAAACTGAAAATTTTCTGCTGAGCTGCGCACGGGGTGAGTTTTATAATTCATCATATAAAAAATGGTTAAATTATGGGTTTAGTCACTGAACTTCCTGCACTTCTTAAAATGGTATGCCAACTTTATAATTTTACAATTTAATCCCCAATTTCTTCCAAAAATACTAATTAAATTCACCACTTTATAATTTCTTAAATATAGCCCCTAAATTAGGGTGTTACACGAACTGTTTTTCTCACAATCCATGCCAAACAGTGACCGATTTGGGTGGTTAATCGGTCAGGGTTGGGTCACGGGTTGTCGTCGGAGCTGCTGGTGGCGGTGATACACACCATCGCCGATCGGAGGAGGCTGAGTGGAGAGGCGACGATGGGGGTTGTTTAATTGGGAAGAAAAAAAATGGGTTTTAGGATCAGACGGGCACTGGGGGTTAAAAAATGGGTTAGCACCCAGTTATTAAAACTAAAATAATTTTTTTATTATTTCAACTCACCAACGGTTCAATTCTTTTTTTATTAAAACTAAAACATAACTCAAACAAGCATGTTAAACAACAATAACACAAAAAAAATCAAAACAACGTAATAACATGTTAAGCATCTAGAAATCAAAAGGATAACCAAATTCAAAGACAATACAACCAGGTTCTCAAAAAAAAACAAGCAAACACATAAAATATATTAAAACCCATAAAAATACATACAACAAAATCAAACAAAATAAGACTACATAAACTTTCATATCCAGCAAACCAAACATTGCAAAACAAAGTTCTCAAAAACAAAACTCTTACTAACATCAATGTTAAACAACATTGAGAGAAGCAATCAATCAAAATCTTCACAAAACTTTAAACATCTCCAATCTTCACACCAATTTTCGTAAGAGATTCGGCTATCACATTACTATGTCGAGGAGGAGAAAAAACAAATTGCACTTGATCCATGATCCATGATCTTAGTTTCAAATTTAAAACCCATGAAAGAGAAATCTTTGAGTCTGATTAGACCGCTAGATTAGTCATACCAAATCATCTTGATTTAATGAAGTCTTCTAAAGCCATTTTGATTATCGTCAGTTTTGTATGTTGAAGCCTAGTAATAACAATTGGCATTAAAAATAACATCTATACCTCACCTAAATTAGTATGTAGAATGACACATTCTACAACATCTATTTTCGCAGCCCTATCCATATTGTATTTGATACAATTAGAAATATGAGGATTTAATTAAAAGACTCATCTCTATCAACGATCTTTATGAGGTAAACACTAATCATGACTCCTTTACTAATTGCTTTCCTGTAAGAGTTTTGTGATCTAAATTTCATTTGATTAAATCTAAAAAGTTTACGGTGCAACTAGCTTGGTGAATAAACAAAATTAAGAGGAAATTGGGGATCTATGGTGGAAGCAGGGGTCATTGGTTGTAACCCATCACTAATTTTGTGATTGTTTCAACTATCATTATCTTTATATAGTGTAACAAATTAGTATCAAAGTGTATTTGATTTTGATTTGATCACGATAATGATATTTGTGAAGTATGAAAATTTTTTATTGGATCGCAACAAAAAATTTCTATTATGGTAGTGAAGACACGAGTGATTCTTACAAAAATGAATTTGAATGATGCTCTACTAAGGTGATAACATGTTATTGTCTTGGACACTCTAGGAGAAACAATGTAGGGATAAAAATAATATATCTCATATTATACATATATTGGATCAATTTTTACAGGACGTATTGAAGGAGAAGAGTGATATTGTGTAATGATTAAAGCTAGAGAAATTATTCATGAAGAAAACCCTAATTACTAAGTTGCATATGAAGTAGTAACCTTATTATCATCATTTGGAAAAATGTGAATTTTTAGAAGATCACTTAACTATTTTTAAACAAATTGTCTCAAATTTGGAGACTATTAAGGTTAAGTATGATCAAAAGGATTTAAGATTAATTATGTTTTGTTCATTGTTCTTTTTTTATTCTACCTTTAGAGATATTATCTTGTATAGTCATAATACTCTCAATATTGGTAAGGTATATGATTTTATCTACTCGTATGATAAGATGAAGCATATTGTGTTGGATTCGACTCTTAGGTATAAGGTCTTGTTATTTATGGAAGGACTAAAAAAATACTTGGTAGTGATACCAAGACTATGTAAAAATCTAGGAACACGGGGAAAATCGATTATTATTACAAGAAAAAAGCACATTGAGGTTGACTGTTACATACTGTAGAACATAAATCAAAGGGATGCTACAAATAACAATGAAAAAAAACTAGAGAAATCCAAGAAGTTGACATGGTGGAAATTAAGATGACAATGAACTTCTAGTTGCTTTTGGTGAAGGGTCTATAGCAAGCAAGGAGTAAATTTTTGTATCTAGTAGTAGTTTTCATGAACCTTAATTAGAAATGGTTTGTAACATTTAAAGTTATGTCTACAAGTGTTATTTGTTGGAAAATAATGTCTCTGGTAAGGCTACAAGTATTGACACAATCAAAATTAAAATGTTCAATGAGGTTGTTTGAAGACTTAGTAATATAGGGTATGTTCTTGATTTGAGAAGAAATATGATTTAGCTTAGCACTTTGGAGTTCAAAAGGTATAGATACTATAGTAAAGGTGGAGTTATAAATTTTGTGAGGGTTCTTTCATTTTGATGAAAAGACAGATAAAAATTATCATATTTTATGTTATACAAGGTTTAGTAGTTTTAGGCGATACAATCAACATTTTCTCCTCTGTGTCAAACAAAAATGTTACTCATGAAAGTGTCTTGACTAAATCAAGAAAAAGAAGATTTCATGTTGAACAAACAACCATGAATATAACAGTTCTAGAAACAAAAATAGTTTAATTTCATGGGCATAATAAATTTGAGAAATATAATAAAGTTCATTTTGTCACAAGGACTAATAACGTCAAGATAGAATTTGTACTTCACGTCATGTTTGAGATTTTTTTTGTTTTGAATTCCTTGTACTTTTAGAATTCTTGTCAAAGTATAGATTGTTAGAATTATTTGATCTAAATTCTATTTGATCCAGCTTAAAAAGTTCTCAGTGCAAATTGCTTGGTAAAGAAATAAAACTGAGGAAAATTTGGGGATTTTTCGTGGAAGTTAATGTCCTTAAGTTGTAGCCTATTGTTAATCTTGTGAGGAAGTAGGTTTGGCTTTGTTCGCTTCACCAGATTGGAGGACGCGAGGAAGGCTATCATTTGCGCTGATAGATCTAGGATTCATGGTAATAAAGTTAGAGTGTTCATGGCGAGATTTCAATCTCGTGAAGTTTTCTGGAGAAAGAAGTTATCGGGTTCAAATCCAGCTGAGGAAAAGAACAGAGTGATGGAAGATTTGCCTTCTGAGGCCCCCATTGTTGGTGTTGTCGACGAGGATAAGTTACTTACTCTTAAAGATTGCCTGGTAGGTAGGTGTAGAAAATTTATGAAAGTGAAAGAGTTGGCTGCTATTATGCACAAAGAAGGAATATTAGGTTCGAAAATTATGAGGTTAAGTGGGATTAGCTATTTTAATTATATTTGAAGATGAAGAGAGTAGGGATTATACTCTATATAATTAGTCTGGAGCGTTGAACATCTGCTTTAACAAAGTGGAAGTGTGGTCGGAGAATTTTCAGTGCAGTAGTCGCCGAGCATGGTTATCGTGCAGAGGTATTCCACCGTTTGTGTGGAGTCATTCCACATTCAGAAACATCGCAGGTAAATGGGGAGAACTTATCTCCATTGAGATGGGGAGAACTTATCTCCATTGAGGAAGGGACCTTAAATCCCGGCTCGTTTGATAGGGCTTTGTTTCAGATCATTACGAAATGCCAAGATCGAGTGGAAGATTCTTTCGATTTGATAGTCGGGGATAGGAGTTTTACTGTATTTGTTTCTGAGTTTGAACCTTGTTTCAATCCAGAGTCGGTTTGGGAAGATTCGTCTGTGATGAATTTGGCGTGTGCCTCTCCGTCTTCCACGTTGGGGGAGATCATGGATGTCTCGCCAATAATGACTCCCGAGATGGAAGTATGTGCTGGTATGACTTCTCAAGTATCCACAGAAATGGAGGTTGGGCTGGTAGAGGTTCGTGCTCTCCTTGATGGTTTGATTGCTGGGAGATGGAACGTCGATTTCAGTTGCGAAGAAAGCAGGTGTAAGTTCTCGCGACGAAGAGTTATGGACTTATGGTTCCCAGACAAGTCGTAATGGGGTAGATGCGCAGGCCTTTCTTGGTCAGAGGAATGGCGTTTCCAATGCTTTGGACGTATTTACAAGGTCGAAAGTGGGCTATGAGGTGGATTATTATGCTATTTTTAAAAGCATTTTGCATGAAGTGCTGCCTACTGTCGGGTATTTGAACATGGGCACTAACGAATTCATGGGGCGTCTCATTTCCCAAGCATTATTTTATGGGATTCATGCGCATGTTACTTTTCAGCAGACAAGTGGTGATGTTATCGCATTGGAGGAATCTAGTAGTACGCATATGGGCTCCTTGGTGGATTTACGAGATGTGTTGGAAGGCAAGGGGAATCTTGTGCCGTTTGTGCCTATAGATGGGCACTCGAATAAGGACATTGAAGATTGCATTGGGCGCTCGGGTTATGACGGAAATGTTGTTTTTCGTCTGCCCAAGGATAATGTGTTGTCCAATAGAATTAAAAGGAAGCAACAGAAATTTGGTTCTCTATTGGATATTTAGGACAACGTTCTTTTGAAAGCTGAGAGATATAGAAGAGATCGAGCATTGAAGAGATTCAATGTGCTGAAATCTGATCTAAATTCCTCCGAATTATCTGGAAGATCGCTATCTGATTCGGATTTAAAGAGAAGGTGGACTGCTTTTGTTTGTTAAGGAGGATTCTCTGCCTGATTCTGTCGGGCATTTTCACGGTTCTTGTCCTTTCTTCTACATTGGAACAGTTTCAGCAAATGTGGTTCTCCATGTCTCAGGGCTAGTCTCCGTTCATGATCTGGTTGCGGCTATTGTTGTGTTTGATGTGTTGTATTTCCTGATATGGTTTTGGGATTGTTATAGGGTGGGTGTATGGTTTGTGTGATGATTCAGCTTTGTGTGTGTGTTGATCCTTACCACCTCAAGGCATACTCTTTTTCCTCAATTTAAGATTAGGGAGGTTTTTTAATGAGGTCCTCGAGGTGATTTACTTTGTAATTGTTCTCAATACAAAGTACCCTTTTTCAAAAACTAAAAGTAGAAAACTTAGTTTGAATATGTTTCTCGAATCACAAGTTTCTTTTATAATTAAACAATTATTCCTATAAGTAGATATTATGTATTAGAGTTAGATGTTGGTTAATTATGCCTTGAAAGTTGTGCATAGTCATAATCTTCTTATATACTTGTTATTTTTCAACATTAGTGATTTTTTCCTCTTTTCGTGATTTTTTTTCTATTAAAGTTTTTCAAGTAAAATTTTGATATCCTCTTTTATTTTGATATCTTCTCGTAGTTATATATATATATATATTATATATATATATTAATATGGTATAAGTATAAAGTAGTATATGTTCAAAAATAACTTTCAACCATTTGATATTAAACACTCCAACCCTTGGCATTCGTGGTGCTCTAACTCGGAACCTCCAACATCCAGAAAATACGATCCTCAACATCCAGAACAAGCACAAACTCCTCAACAGTCGAATTCAATTGTTTCAAGATCCTGGTTTCCCTTTCCATCAAAGGCCTAAAAAAAATGTGCTCCATATAACATTTTTGAACCTTTGGATCATCACCAACGCATCAAAAACTCTCCATAATGCATTCTTCTCTGTGGTGAATTCCCACACCAAAAGTCTGATCGTCCGTTACCAATCGATCACTTGAAGGAATCACAATTCACAACCCATCCAATTTGAAACTACAAACTACAATCGGATATAAAATTATTCTACTAAGAACTCATAACAAGTTGACATTTCACATTAAATAACTACAAACTCTCCTCACAATGTAATTATTCGATGGTTGAATTTCTCTGTCAGCTTGAGGAAAATTCTCGACCGCTATGTACTTCATGTAGAGGGAGAAGCTGCTATTTGCAACATTGCCAATGAAGCAAAGGTTTGTCAAGATTTTTAATTTCTGCACTTTCCAAAGTTGCACAATAATTAATTATTGAAATTTGACCAAAAGTAGTGGCATATCATAAAAGATCTTGCTAACATGTATCCTAACAACACTTTAAGATTATCATCTTTCATATGTTAATATAACTCTTTATTAATTAACCTTTCTATTTCCATGTATTGTCTTTTGTTTGGCTTTCTGCATAATCAACAGAAGACTCATGATGAGTTGGTGGATATTCGGGAAGGTGGTAGCCTACTGGAAATGGTTGAAAGGTAAATCACTTTGGGTACATTTATGCTCGTTTTGACATTTGTGTATCACATTGGGAATGAATCATTTGTTTGGAATTTTAATCCTATTTTGTAGGAAACTAGAAGGTCAATTCATTGAATTCCTAAATATAACACAGCTCATACAACTCGAGAATCACTTGTATTCCTTATTAAGAGAAACCGGAAATCGGAAGGTTATTGGTTCTCAGTTCTTCTCTTTTCCCCCCGTTTGTTTCCCTTTATAATGATGGCTATATATAGTATAAATTTTTTTTTGAAGATAATCTTTCACCTTGATGATATGGATTAAGAATGGTATATGCATTGCAGACACGGGTAGTGATGGACAATGTCGCAGCAATGAAAGAGAAGGTATAATTTTTCTTTAATTTTCATTCCATTTTGCAGGTGCTATGGTTATCTAACTATAGTGGAATAGACAACTACAATGATAATAATATATATTGTGGTTGAAACACTATAAATACAAGATGGTTTCTCAACCGAGGTTCGAACTGGAAAAAAAAACTGCCAAAAAATGATTACCTGACATTGTATTTGTGGCTTTGTGCTCCAAAAACACCCCCAAAATGCTGAAACAGTCCAAATATTCCCACTATTATTAGTAGCATATTGTGAAGAGCGATTGCATTAGTTAGTAGCAACTAGCAAATAAGGTCCCTTACATGGAAGTATTTCCCCAAAGAAATGATGCCCTTGTATTTCTGGGTTTTCAGCTGCAATATCAGCATCTTCCTCTTGGTTGTTAGAAAACCATGTTGCTACCTTTTCTCCTCTATTATATAGGAACCCATATAGGTGTTGGAAATAAAACACTCACACAAACAACTTTTATTGAAACTCAAACAAATATTACAAGAGTACTCTTACTCAAAAACAAGAACTACAACTCACTCTTATAAGACTTTGCTTCTTCACTCACTTAGAAGCTCTTAATTTTTCTTGATGCTTAAAACTAAAATGGGAAGAAGTATTTATACTACTCAAGAACAATCCTACACCACACAAATAAACTAATTTAAACCATTACAAATTCAACAAATATCTAACTCTCACCTAACTAAATTGATGTAAGCAATGACATCATTAATTAAATGATGTAAGCAATGACATCTTTAATTAAATGATGTAAGTAATGACATCAATTTAGTTTGGGTTTGGGTTTAGGCTCCCATAATGGATCAAGTTTATGATCCAACACCCTCCCTTAAACTTGATCTCGTGACCCCTAGTAGGTTCCTTAATCTTAAGAAGTCTTCGCTGGTCAGTGGCTTGGTAAAAATATCAGCAACTTGATCTTGTGACTTCACGTATTCAACTTCCACATCTTTTCTTGCAACACACTCCCTTATATAGTGGTAGCGAATATCAATGTGCTTGCTTCGATCATGGAATACTGGATTCTTCGCTAAGGCAATGGCTGACTTGTTGTCGACACAAACCTTGGTAGGCTCTTCTTGTATCAAACCAATCTCCTTAAATAGATTTCTAAGCCAAATTGCATGACAAACACATGAGGTAGCAGCAATATGTTCCGCTTCACAAGTGGACAATGTGACAATCGGTTATTTCTTTGACATCCATGTGAATGCAATATCTCCCATGAAAAATACGAATCCAGTAGTGCTCCTTCGATTATCTATGTCTCCACCCCAATCACTGTCGCTATATCCAACAAGCTTGTAATCATTAGAAACTGAATAGAACAATCCAAAGTCAATTGTACCTTTCAGATAGCGAAGAATTCTCTTTGCGGCTTTAAAATGGGTGGTTGTTGGGGATTCCATGTAGTGACTAACCAATCCAACTGCGTGAAGAATATCGGGTCTCGTGCAAGTTAGATAGCGTATACTTCCTACCAAACTTTTGAAGAATGTTGGATCTACACTTTCGCCTTCTTCATGTTTGGTCATCTTGATCCCGTATTCTGCTGGTGTGCTTATTGGCTTACAGTTCTCCATCTTGAACTTCTTCAGTATCTCCTTTGCATAGCTTTCCTGTGAAATGAAAATTCCATCATTTTGTTGCTTAACTTCAATGCCAAGGTAGTACGCCATGAGCCCCATGTCTGTCATCTCGAATTCTTTCATCATCACATCCTTGAATTCATTAAACATGCTTGGGTTGCTTTCAGTGAAGATCAAATCGTCCACGTAGAGGCACACGATCAAAATATCTTCATCTTTGATCTTGATATATAGAGCATGCTCGTAGGGACATTTGTTGAAGCCATTCTCTTGGAAGTACTTGTCGATTCGGCTATTCCATGCCCTTGGTGCTTATTTTAGCCCGTAAAGAGCCTTCTTCAACTTCAACACCTTGTCTTCATGCCCTTTGACTTCATAGCCTGATGGTTGCTGAATGTAAAGTTCCTCTTCAAGAACTCCATTTAGGAAGTTGGACTTTACATCCATCTGTTGTATCTTCCACTTGTTTTGAGCTGCCAAAGAAATGATTAGTCTGATAGTCTCCAATCGAGCAACAGGAGAAAATACCTCATCATAGTCAATTTCAGCCTTTTGACTATAGCCTTTAGCAACTAGCCTCGCCTTGTGCCTTTCAATCTCTCCTTTGGCGTTTTGCTTTGTTTTGTATACCCATTTGACACCTATCGCCTTATGTCCCTTGGGAAGTGAGGTAAGTTCCCATGTGTCATTCTTCTCGATGGCCTTGATTTCTTCGTTCATCGCATATCTCCATTTCTTTTCTTGTACCGCTTCTTGAAAGCTCACTGGTTCACAATCGGTAAACAAACAAAATAATGTAAGATTATCTTGTCGTTCAGTTACCTCATAGAGATCTCTAAGGCTTCTTGTGCGTTGCATAACTCTTTCACTTTGACTCCCACTTGACGATGATGAAGGTGATGAGTCTCCTTGAGTGGTTGATGTTGGTGAAGTGGGTGGAGTTGCAAGCTCTTGTTGAGATTCATCTAGTTTTCCCTCATTGTCTGCTCATCTTCTTCAAACTGAGGAAAGAAATTGAAGTCATCTGTATGAGAGTTAAAATCTCATTCTCCTTCTTCGTTGAAGACAACATCTCGACTAATCACAAACTTCTTATTGTCTGGATTGTACAACTTGTAGCCCTTCGAATTAGCATCATAGCCGATGAAGATAAAACTCTCGCTTTTATCATCAAGCTTTGTTCTTCTCTCGTCTGGTACGTGAACATGGGCTATACTTCCAAAGGTTCTCAAGTGAGAAATTCCAGGCTTTCTTCCACTCCATGCTTCTTGCGGTGTCTTTCCCCATACACTTCTTGTTGGAGATCGGTTTGTCAAGTAGATTGCACACGCTACTGCCTCCGCCCAAAATTCCTTGGGTAGTTTCTTGCTTTTGAGCATGCTTCGTGCCATGTCGAGGATTGTTCTGTTCTTTCTTTCTGCCACACCATTTGCTGGGGGGATCTAGGAACTGTCATTGGTCGACGAATTCCATTTGCTTCACAGAACTCTTGAAACTCCCTGGAAGTAAATTCTCCACCTCGATCGGATCTCATGGCTTTGATCTTTCTACCGCTTTCTCTCTCCACTGTTGCTTTGAACTTCTTGAAGACTTCAAAAACTTCTGATTTCTGTTTCAAGAAATATACCCAGGTTTTTCTTGAAAAATCATCAATGAAGAGAAGAAAATAGTTATTGTTACCGAGAGAGCTTGGCTTGATCGTCCACACACATCGGTATGGATGAGCTCAAGTGGCTTCTTAGCTCTTGTCTCTGACTCCTTTGGAAAGCTTTTCCTGAATTGTTTCCCGACTAGACACCCTTCACAGAGCTGGTCAGGATGGTTGATGTGAGGTAGTCCTTTCACCATCTCCTTCTTAGATATAGCTCTAGACCTCCAAAATTGAGATGCCCAAATCGAAGATGCCAAAGCCATGATGCATCTTTGTAGCAAGCTTTCAGGCACTTTGCAACATCATTTTGTATGTTGATCAAGAACATTCTATTCTTTGACATCGGCACTTTAGCAATGAAGTTATTCTTATCATCTTTTATAGAAAGATTATAATTATTCATATGAATATCATAACCTTTCTCTACCAGTTGCCCTAAACTTAAAATGTTACTTTTCATATTGGGCACATAGTAGACATTTGAAATAAATTGATGTCTCCTATCTTTCAAACGGATAAGAATGTTACCTCTCCCTTTCACTGCTATTGTGGAATCATCTCCAAACGAAACATTTCCGCTTACTGACTCGTCTAGCTCCACAAACATGTCTTTCCTTCCACACATGTGATTGCTTGCACCACTGTCAAGATACCAGGAATTTGCTTGGCCACCATCAGTTTCCTTTCGTGCTAGAAGAAGAGTTTCTTTGCCATCTGTCTTTTCCTCCACGTAATTGGCCTTCTCCTCAATTTTGTTGTTGGGAGCTCTACATTCTGAAGCATAATGCCCAAATTTTTGACAATTATAACATCGAATTTGAGATTTGTCATACTTTGAGTTTGGATTAATTCTTCCACGGCCTCGTGTTGAGCTTTCTCCTTTCTCATAGTTGTTGTTGGAATTGTTATTATTGTAATTCCAGCCTCGTCCACGACCTCGACTTCCACCTCGTCCATGGCCTCTACCTCTGCCTTGGCCACGTTGGTTTCTATCATTGCGTTGGCTCTCATGCATATCCTTGAGTTGCAGCTTGAGGAGTTGCTCAGTAAACTCATGCTTCTTTTTATGCTTCTCTTCGTATGCTTGCAATGATCCTTGGAGCTGCTCGATCTTTATTTCTTCCAAGTCTTTAGTTTCTTCAATCGTCACGACGATGTGTTCAAATTTGGGATCCAACGAACAAAAGTATCTTCTATATTATCCTCACATCTTCTAACTTTTCACCATTTCTTTTTAATTGATTAGAAACAGCTTTGAGAAATAATCTGAAATAGACTCAGATGCTTTCATGTGTAAGGATTCGAATTCACCTCTTAATGTTTGGAGACGAACCTTCTTCACTTGCTCGGATCCTTTGTAAGAGGTTTGCAGCTTCTCCCATGCTTCCTTGCTAGAGCTTGCACTTGAAATCTTTTCAAAACCATCATCATCTAATGCTTGGTAGATGAGGTAGAGAGCCTTCTTGTCTCTCTTTCTTGAATCCTTCAAAGTTGTCTTTTGATCTGGTGTAAGAGTAACAAAAACATCATCATCCATAAATCTCGTTATAGCCTTTCTCTATGATATCCCACACATCTTGTGATCCAAGAAGTGCCTTCATTTTGATACTCCAATTGTCGTAGTTGTTGTTGTTAAGTGTCGGAACTTGGAATGGTGCCATACCATTTGCCATATCTCTCAATATAATGAGATTTTGTAAAATCCGATTGCACGAATGAATCCGGAACGCCGAAAAAACCTTGTGAGGGACTTGGACAACTCGGTCAAGGGCTCCAACTCGGCTAACTCGGCTCAACTCGGTGAGTCAACTCGATTTTCTGGCAGCAGTCTTCCGGCGTTGCGTGGCGGTGCGTCAGAACTCAGATTGAGAAAATTCTGGCGGCGTCGGATTCCTCTCGTCGAGACCTTCGATCTTTCCAACTCGCTCTGATGTCACTTTGTTGGAAATAAAACACTCACACAAACAACTTTTATTGAAACTCAAACAAATATTACAAGAGTACTCTTACTCAAAAACAAGAACTACAACTCACTCTTATAAGACTTTGCTCCTTCACTCACTTAGAAGCTCTTAATTTTTCTTGATGCTTAAAACTAAAATGGGAAGATGTATTTATACTACTCAAGAATAATCCTACACCACACAAATAAACTAATTTAAACCATTACAAATTCAACAAATATCTAACTTTCACCTAACTAAATTGATGTAAGCAATGATATCATTAATTAAATGATGTAAGCAATGACATCTTTAATTAAATGATGTAAGTAATGACATCAATTTAGTTTGGGTTTGGGTTTAGGCTCCCATAATGGATCAAGTTTATGATCCAACAATAGGGAGTCTGCATTTTGGAATTAAATATAGCTTGGGGGAAAGATGGACAGTTTGTGAAGATTCTTAATCTAGGTTTTCTGTTGTGCTTTTAACAGGAGAAACAAGTTAGGCAAGAAAACGATGCGATGGAAAAGAAGGTAACTAAGCAATAACAAAGGGAGTACTGAGATTTGACAAAGACTAATATCTCTATCAATCTGTCATTTTGACAATACTGTTTCAATGAAGTTGGTGCTGTTTTTGTTAAAACTCCAGATTGCAGCGAGAATGGACGCAGAAGATGGAGAAAGAGTGAACCAGGGTTCTCATTATAATAGTCCTCAAGCCTCTCTCTGGAATGGCTTGCTTCATTTGTTCTAGCTGTGGAATTATTAAAATAAGCATCTTTTACCGACAGTTGTCTTTTTAGTGTTTGAGGGTCTGTTTGGCGTTACTGATGTTTGGTCGTTCTTTGGTTTGGTCGTCATTTTCCGCTTTGTTGGTGTCGTTCCACTTGCATGTTTGACTGAGCTTTGGAGATCGTCACAAATGATGTTTGGTTCATCCTTCTTTGGTTTTGGCTTCATGAAATCCTCAATTGGTTTTTGCAGATTTCATGAAGCTAAAACACAGTTTCTTCATATCAGAAGCCAGGAAATTTGGATTGCAAATCTTTTCTGGTTTATGCGCCTGTGTTGACATTTTACTGTAATTTTCCTGACATTTTCTGAGGGCAGTTCTATTGGGTTTTGAACCCAAAGTGTTGTCATTTTTTTAGAGGATCCATAGTGTTGTCATTTAATTGGTCAAAGTTGGTCCCTTTTACTACTTGATCAGTGAGCATAATTTTAAATGATCAAAGGAAGAAGAAACTATGTAAAATATGTATGATCAAAAGAGTAAATCAGCATACATCTTTGATATTTTATCTGGAAACCTACCCTGAAGAGACGTGAATGTCAATAGCTATGACAAAGATGGTGACTAAGCCAAAGAATATTATGGTGTGAACGAAAATGGAGATGGGGCTAGTCTCAAAGTTGGCAAATCCCACTGCTCTTTTGTTTCCGGGAAGCTGACACAGCAAGCCTGGCGTACACAGCAAGAACAGCACAACCGCCACCACAACTGGCCCCCAATCACCGGACATTTCCTCTCTTTCCTTTTCTTTTGGGGATGGGTTGAGATATGCACCAACGTTTTATATCCAAATTTTTGCACAACAGACAGGTGGAGTGAGACAGAGAAGCAGAAGACCAACAGAAGGTTCATAACCGGAATAGGGACCTTGGGTTCCACGCCGTTTTGATTTGACTACCTAATTTGGCATCATATCATTCTTCGCTCTGTTTTGAAAATCGGATCGGACCAATCGGTTTAACCTGGAATCGTTGTTTAATTCGGTTCAATCTAAATCGGTTGAATCGATATTAGTAAACCGGTCAGAACCGTTGAACCGTTTGAACCGGACCGACTAAAAATTAAAAAAAAATCGGAAAAAATCGAGAAAACCCGGGATTTTTGTTCTTTTTTAAAAAAAATTAAACCAAACAACGTCGTTTGTTAAACGAGCCAAGTCGAACTTGAGTATTGTTGAGCTCGACTTGAACTTGAAAACTTTAAAAGTAAGTTCAACTCAACTCAAATTCACAAGTTAAAAATTATCAAGTTCAACCCAAACTCGAAATATAATATTGAAACTTGAACTCAAAAGACTTGAACTCAAAAAAAAATTAGAAGCTCGATTGAAGCCTAAAATTCGAGCTTGATTAAAGTGAAAGAATAGTTCACTCAATGCTCACCAAAAGGCTCTATGATTTTGAATGTCAAATTACCTCTATTATTTATAGAAGTTAGTTGTGATGTGCTTCTATGTTTCTTAGCAATGTGAGATTGTTTTGTTCTCATATTTTTATTCTTTAGACTTTTGGGATGCTCTTCTATGTTTCTTAGCCATATGAGATTGTTAAAAAAAATTAAACCAAACAATATCATTTTGTTATGATTTTTTTAACCCCAAATTTATTTTTTAATTATAGTTATATAATTATATTTATTATTTAATATGTTTTACTTTAAATATTATGTTGTAGTTAATTTGAATCATTTTGTTTCACTTGATTTTATGGTTTTTAACTTATATATGTTATGACTTGCTTTGAATATGATTTGTGATATAAAAAAATTATTTTTTATTAAATATTTTTTAGTATTTTTATTAATTTTTTAAATAATTATGACGTCGTCCGGTTCTTTCGACCGGTCGGACTGGTTCGACCGGTTGAACCAGTGAACCGGTAGCATGACCGGTTCGCTAACTGATCAGGTTCTAAAAACCATGATTCTTCGGCCGGCTGCTACTAGAGAAAAACTTAAAATTATATATTTTTTAAAAAATAAAAAAATTTCGAAAATCTTAAAAACCTCTCCCAAATATTGAAAACTCTAAATCTAATCCATATACTCACGCTCGCTGTCACCTTTGTCGTTGGTCGATACTTCAATCAACTATGATGCCTCCACCAACAATCAGTCACCATAACAACAGTCGACAAACCCTAAATCACAACAAACCTAAATCATGACTCTACAACGACCATCACTACTCCACAGTAAGGATGATGCTATTAGACTACGAAGATGACAAAGGCGATGACAAAGGCGGCACCAACGATCGTGATCGTGATCGTGAAGGAAAGGAGGTAAGGTTAGGGGTTTAAAATTTTGAAGGATTTAAGATCTTTTTGTAATTTTTGAGAAATTAGAGTTTTTTAAAATATAATGATGTTTTTAAAATTTTTAAATATAAAATTTTCAAAATTATTATAATGTAACACATGTTACTTAACGAAACTTTTTGACTGCCTCTACAGTCAATGCACCTAAAGTGACAAACGTTAATTAGACACCTAAATTGACTGAAAAAAGTTTATACACCTCTTTGAAAAAATCAATACAACTTCAACACTTATTTTTAGATTAAGCCAATTCATTTTAAAACAATCTACGTGTCTGTCAAACGCTCAAAAATGACTTTGAAAATTTCCATCAAACAAATTAATCTATTCAGCATTATAAAAGTACATGGACTAAATATGAAATTTTAACATAATATAAGAACCAAAGCAATAATTTAACCTTCAGTAGACGAAAAATACGCGAAGAGTAGGTCAACAAATGGAAAGAAGAGGTTTAACAAATACAAAAAAAACTCGGAACTCTGAACAACACCGTAAAAACATCTTCGCAACGAAATTTGGCCCAGTTTTCTTGGAATAACAACCGCTGGATTCGTGTTGATTATGTTAAAGATAACTTTCCGGCGATGGAAATGCACTGAGAGGTTGAGGATTCATATATCATCGGTAGCAGGAAGCCTTAAACCATTTAGTTCCGGGTTCATCATTCTGTCAACTCAACTGACTAATACATCAATTGAGAAAAGTGGAACTAAGACTTGGTTAGCCATAATCTGATTCAAGAAGATGACAGTGTGGACAAATAACACACACACACACACGAGACTGAACGATGTACAACAGTAAATCCAGTGTAAGCTTACCTTGGCCTAAATAAGGGAGACACCCTCCTTTGAACAATCTCTTGAATCTGCTCCGATGACAAAATAGATGCCTCGACATCAAAATTAGCATCTTCCATCTGATGGTGTAACTGAATGGAAACAAGCCACAAATGATCACCCATTTTTATTATCAGTAAATGCATACTCTTAATATTCCGGATGTCAAAGTCAAAAAACTGCTTTCCCGAATTCAGTTAATTTCACAAGCCATCCATGTGCCTGACAGTCCAAGTCTCACGGATTATATGCCAAGGAAAAAGAACACATGCACCTACCTTCTCAAGGATTGCAGATTGATCATCCAGGTGAAATTTGCGCATATACTTTAGCATCTGTAGTTGCTGCAAAATTGTTCACCTCGAAGACTTGAACAATACATATTCTCAAACTTTAACAAAATTTCGATTAGTTGCTACCTGTTCATGCAGTTTTTGTTGACTGTGAAGCTTTTCAGCAAATTCATCTGGTCCAAGCTCAGCTTCATCACAGGCCAACTCCTCACTGTTGTTTCACAGAATAAACGTTAGCGAGCCCAGATATCAAATCCTACACACCCGCAGCACATAATTTTGTGACAAAACAAAAATTGCCAGCTGTATAAATATTATAGAACAAATCATTTTTTTACCTTGCTTAACCTAAACCACAGTAATACCACACCAAGCTATATTAAAACATGTATGAATCAACCGTGTCTGAAATTTCTTATACATTGCAATGACTACAGGTCTCATGGATATCCCTGATAGAAAGGCGTGATTATGAGTGAGCAATGGCTGAAAGAATCAACAGAGTTCTTTGAGCATCTGAAGTAATGAACAAACATCTGAGTTTTTGTCTCCCTTGCAGATCCAAGAAGAATGATTTTGGATGCTTCAAACATTTACAGTAATTCATGCAATGTTTTCATTAGGAGCAATTTGAGCCAACAGTTGCACATGTGCACTCACAGACACAAACGCACAGAGAGAGAGAGAGAGAGAGAGAGGGAAGGAGGGAGATTACTCGGCAACAAATCTATAATGGCGAATCATCAAATCTTGATCGTTCTCGTAAGTTATATTCACTTTCCCCAGGCATGCAAGACCAAAACTTGGATCTGTATCAGAGAAAAGGAATCAAGTAAAACACTGTCAGAAGCTCCAATAAGAATAGATCAATCATTTTGCTAATTCCTGGATTTGCAACAAAATCACATTAGATTCTCAAATCAACATAGCGAGTTATTCCTTTGAAATATTAACAAACACAAGGTATATCACTTTACATACCCCCAAACCCAGTTTCTGTTACAAAGGAGATTTCTACCTTTGCTTGGTAGACTGTAAGAAAATTGGAAGGATACAAAATTAAATGGGTAGAAACGTGAAAAAAAAATTGAAACAAAAAATTATTTCCATTGGTGTGCTTAAAGTTTTGATAAATACATATTTTGAACTAACTCACATATCTTCCATATTTTCTCTCCTCTTTTCCTTCTAAATTGGAATGATTTAATTTTACATACGAGAATAGAAAATGGTCATCCTTCTCATTTTATTTCCCCTCACTTTTATTTCTAACCAAGCAAACTCGACGTTTATTTTCTTTCCATTTTTACATTCTCTGCTCATATCCTTCCATTTTTACTCCCACCCAAGCAAAAGAAAGGCCTTGATGAGAGTCTTAAAAGTAAATCAATCGTTGGGATAGGATCACAAAACATGGTCGAAGTCTCGAAGATGATGTGATGACCAATAGTTACATGAAGTTCGATTGTGCTTTTAAATCAATAAACCAATGGACATAACACAAAGGTAAATAAGAAGATGGATTACGTTTAACATTTGTAGGATGATATAAGATTAAACACAATTCCAATCAAGCTTCATGACATAGAAAGACAAACTTACCAACACCCATCTCCAAGAATATCTCTTCCTGAACTGCTGTGGTGACAGCAACCGGTTCCTGCAGAAAAAATAATAAATTTTCAAATGGGGGTTAACAAAACTTGAAAAACAAAGGCAAATTGAAAATGATAAAGGAAGCAGAGTACTCAAAAGCTAAAGTTATGAAGCCCTAAAAACACAAGGCTAAAAAGAAAGTAACCTGCTTGTCATTCACAGCTTCAACAATCCTCTCCTTAAAATCTGGCAAGACAAGGGAAATACCAGTATACTTAAGAGGAAAACAAAGGCAGATGGAATGAAATGAAAAAATGGAAAATACCAGGTTGGGAATGAGAAGAGAGAATCGATCGAATAGATACAACAACTGTTCCCTTGATAATGTCCCGGATTTCTGCAATTGGGTATCCGCCATTGATCAACAAAACTCTAGATTATGAAATATCAAATTTAGAAAATAATATTAAAGCCTTCTAAAAGAAAAGAGCAAGGAGAATCACCCATGTCCTTTTCTCATTGCTGAGCAATTACATTATTACCCTCTTAAATTAAGTTGCACTTGGAGATAGGGTAGGGGTGAGGGTGAGGGTTGGATCCACTCGAGTAAAAAAATTTAAGTTATTCGAGAAGATAAGTATTATTTTATAATTTGAAGTTGAATTGAATTCTTTTTATTCGATCGAGTTTATAAAATTTGAGTCGAGTCAAGTCAAATTTTTGAATTTATGTTTAAATTTAATTATAAATATTTATAATATTATTATATTATTTTATTATAATTTAAAAAAAATTATAACCATATACAACATATGTATATTTTTTCATTTTTTTCATATGTGATATACATATATTATATAGAATCAAGGGACTCGACTCAAACTAGAAAATCAATCATCTAATTACTAAAAACTTCAAGTTATTCGAGTTACTATTCGATTTATTCAAGTTGCATTTTACAACTCGACTTGAACTTGAAATTTTTTAGAGTCGAGTTTATGAAATTACACTCGAAGTCAATTTGAGTCGAAAAAATTGATTTTTCAAGTCGAGTTTTGCTCACCCCTAGACAGGGGTGTTCATTGTTAGGTTTTAACCGAATTAATCGACGGAATCAAAATTTATTTTGGTTACTTGATATTAATTTGGTTAACATATAAGAAATTTTTCAAATTTCGATTATCGATTATTCAATTTGAAACTGATTAAATAATTTAATTAACTGAAATTATTAAATATTTAATAATTTATAGATATTACATATATATATATATATATATATATATATCAAACCCTTTAAAATTTAAGATTTTACTATATTTTAATCACTCTATACGCATTGAACTTTCAATAATCAAATTTTAACCTAAATGAAAAAAAAATACATCTAATAAATTCAAATTAATCTAATTAAAAAAATTACAAAAGATTTCATTTAATTCTATTAATAGAACTCACCGATTGAACACCCCTGCTTGGAGATAAAGGGTGAGTATTCGATTCATGTTAACAAAAAAGTCGAGTTAGATGATTCAAATATTAGTCTATAATTTTTTTTATTTAAAATAACTCAAATATATGTGTTTATATTTTTTAAACGACTCTTTTATAATATTATATTGCTAATCGAATCAAATTCAAATTTACGATTATAATTATTATGGTATTAGTTCATTTTCATTTAAATAAATCTTTATAATTATATATTTAATGGAATTAATTTGAGTAATTTAAAATTTAATTCAAACCCTTTAAAGGTAATATAATTCGGTTATTATGTTATTTTTTCTATTTGAGAAGTAGAATTTATTGTTATTTTTGAAGGTCCTACGTTCAAGCTCCATGCATATAAAAATACGAGCATTTATTATTAAATGATTAAAATTTGTTATACAAATATTATCTTATATTTATGCTAATAGAATGATAAGCAACTCTTACGCCACCGTCAACCACAAAATAAGACCCGAAAGTGAAATTAGAGCTCAACTGTGAGGGAATTTTATTTAGAATGGAAGCTTCAAGTACAACTCTGAGTGGCCGCAGATAAGGCCTAAGCAACTAAATACAATCCATTTATTTTCACTTCCCAAATTATATTTGCACATCTTATGACATAAACATCTTTGAACAAATACAAGCAACAATTTTAAATCAATGACACTCGTGGATGAAGAAAAACAATAGCAGAGATGATGCACGGCAAAGACAACGACGGGAAGATGATGATTGATGAAACTTTTGAGTATAGTGGTTATTGTGTTTAATGAGGACGATAATTAAAAAAAATAGACAATGAGAACGTAGATGAAAGGAGATCTAAAATTGTCAAATAATCTAAGAAATTTATGATTTTAGGAGAAATAATCACTTTAATGTATCACGTTATTTTTATTTTTTTAAAATAAATTAAAGTGATTACAAAAGATAATAATATTTATTTTTACCACTCAAATCGTTTGATAAGTTCAATATATAACATCAACATAATTATTAGATATCATATTTAAAATTATTATTATAATTATTTAATTATCGAATATAAAATATAAATATCTATTTAATAGTATTGTCATAACTATGTGGCAATTGTCAACTCCATTTGACAGGCTTGGCAAACTTGGGTCTCATGGAGAACAGGCTAAGTGGACTCTATGAAGAAGACTCACAAATTAAACACCACAGGAAAAAAGAGCCCATAAAATGCTATTTGTCTCCGTATGTGGCGTGTTTATTAATCGAAACAAAGATTATCTTCATTGTTGATTTGGGTCCTCTCCAACTTGCATATCGACGGTGGATGATTGGCCTCTTTCCTTTGTAATGGTAGCCTCTTCATCACCGAAGCATTTTCTTTTTGGAAAGTAAACTAAAAGGCAGCACACAGTGTTTCTCCATATAGCCGGCTCAACTTGATAGCTTCAGATTTGTGTTATTGAGAGAATTGCAGAAGACTGAAAACATGCCAGGAATAAAGGGACCTTCTGATTATTCACAAGAACCGCCACGCCATCCTTGTCTTCAAATCAACTCCAAGGCAACTTCTTTTGCTGTTAAACTACTCGCTTTGCATCTGATTATTGAATTTCATTTGTTTTTATGCCGATTTTATTTAGAGAAAGGAGATTTGATATGTATTTATATTCACCTGTGCGAAAGAAAGCTGATTCGTTGTATATAAATTTCCAGCTTTTATTTAATTAATTGAAAAAAGGGTATCTGAATTGCTAATAAGATGTTTCTTTGCATATTGAATTGAATTGGGCATGGTCCATATGTGCCTGCTTTAACCCAAAATTATTTTCCTTTTTAAGTTTCCATTTGCAAAAACATTAGTTGTGGAATGTGTATTGATTGATAAAAGTTCTATGTGCATCTTGGTATTGGCATCATTGTTCCAGGAGCCTTTCAATGCCGAGCCGCCTCGTTCAGCTTTAGGTTCCTCTTATGTGACTCCAGTGGATTTGTTCTACAAGAGAAATCATGGACCAATCCCAGTAGTTGATGACATAGAGAGGTTGCAGATTCTGTCCTCTTATTCCATGATAACTTATATCAGAACATTTTAATGTTATTTAACTTGATGGGGATCCTTACTTTCTTACATATTTCGGAAACACAGATACTGTGTTGATATAACTGGTTTAATTCAAACTCCGAAGAAGCTGTGTATGAGAGATGTTAGGTGAGTGATAGCATTCCCAATTACAATCCAAGAAACAAACTATACGTTTTGGAAATTTCTGATAATTAATCTTTCATGAATCAAGTTTATTCACTAGTTTCTTCCCTGATTTTATTCTTCAACTTACTGTGTATCGAACAATTTATTGAGAATTATTTTTAATGAGTAACAGGATGCTACCAAAATACAACGTGACAGCCATTTTACAGGTAAGCTCTGTTCAATATATTTGGAATTGATTTATGCGGCACTGCAATCATTGCATTTGTTCAATGATCTGGCTATGATGTTTTATTCAGTGTGCAGGTAATAGGAGGACTGCCATGAGCAAAACCCGGAAAGTGAGAGGAGTTGGCTGGGATGTTTCTGCTATAGGGAATGGTTTTTTTTTTATCTCCAACTTTCAATTAGTTTTTTGAACTTATATATCACACGTGTGCTTAGTTCGAGACATGCATATAAGCATGTGCATTCTTCACATTGGTGTACAAGATTATGGATGAAGTCGAGTCTGTGTAGTTCTGTAAATCTAGTATGCATAACCACATCTCTAATTTTCATTATAGATGTGCTGTTATCTTTGACTTTATATAGTATTTTCGACCTTTCAGCTGTCTGGCGAGGTGCCAAATTGGCTGATGTACTTGCGCTCGTCGGGATACCAAAGTTGACAAGTAGCACCCAGTCTGGTGGAAAACACGTGGAATTTGTGAGCATTGATAAGTGTAAGGTAGTAAGTTGGCCCATTGAACTTCATTGTCAACTTTTCTTCTCTAAGATTACTTAATATTTTGCCTTTCGTGTTTTAAATAAATGTAGGAGGAGAATGGCGGCCCGTACAAGGCATCGATTCCACTTAGTCAAGCCACTAACCCTGAAGCAGATGTTTTACTTGCTTATGAGATGAATGGAGAGGTAAGGGGAACTTGTTCTCATCATATAATATTATTTTCTACAATATAATTTTGCTTGGACTTCGTGATCATCTACATTTCGATGCCTTGAGTTTATGCATCGATACTCATATGGTTAAATTGAACATTATTTCTCTCATAATGTCCCAATGGGTTTCGCTGACATGAAGGCTTTTTCATTTTCATACTAAAGCCTCTCAATAGGGATCATGGTTATCCGTTGAGAGTAATTGTGCCTGGCGTTATAGGTGCACGTTCTGTCAAGTGGCTCGATTCTATCAACATAATAGCAGAAGAATGCCAGGTTGAAGAAAGGTTTTATCTTTATGTTAGATTGATTTAACATTTTCCAGGTTGTTATTTGATTGAGTTCCATTTACTACCTCGTAGGGCTTCTTCATGCAAAAGGATTACAAGATGTTTCCACCATCTGTCGACTGGGATAATATCAATTGGTCTACCAGGCGGCCTCAAATGGATTTCCCGGTTCAGGTGTTACTAGATTTTGATTGAATTAGCCTAGTCTTATATGTAAATTGAATGTTAATAGCTTGAAGAAACGTTATTTAAAAGGAGAAGGGCCTATCTAGGTGTAAAAAATGTATTGGCGTTATATAATAAAGCAGTATAGTTTAGGGGCTTTTTTAAATATTGTAGGCAGAAAATTGTTTTACAAACTTGATCCGCTTGAATGTCCTGACTAATATTAGTTCCTTTGCTGGTTGGCAGTCTGTTATTTGTTCTTTGGAAGATGTGCAGTCAATTAAACCCGGGAAGGTTAGTTCTCTTTGCAATTATCGGTTTGTATAGGCATGAGTGTATGCAAACATGATTATATTCCTGACGTTATGAGATTTACTTGCCTTTATTCATTCATATTTCATTTGGCTGGCATGATTTTAGAATTATTCCTAGCTTTATAAATGGTATTTCGTGTTTATACTTGAGATAATTGTCCAATACGCCAGCACGAGAGTCTTTGAACCCCACAAGTGGATTTAAAAGGTTGGAGTATGAACCTGCCTATGGAGTTAAAAAGCTCCACGATGGTATATAGAGTAATCATACGTATTCTCAGTTTGTGAAAGACTGACTACTTCGTTCCGAATATATCTGCTGAGAAAAAGTTTTCCGTTGTTGTAAATTTGGGCCAATTGGCAGGGATGTAAAACTAGATCCTCATGTGCAAGTTTAGTCTCAATCAATGACCCCTTTCCTGTTATATTGAACATTGTTCTCCATGGTTCCGCTGCAAATTGAATGCTACTCAAACTTGATTGGATTTTATTCTATCAAATGTTATGCAGATTACAATTAGTGGATATGCAGCATCTGGAGGGGGCCGAGGAATCGAGAGAGTAGATGTGTCTATAGATGGTGGCAAGACCTGGTTAGAAGCCTCTAGATTTCAGAAAACCGGTATCCCTTACATATCAGATCATGAAAGCAGTGACAAATGGGCATGGGTGCTTTTTGAGATCACAGTCGACATCCCGTACAGTACTGAGATCATTGCCAAAGCGGTACGTTTCATTTTTATATCATGGTAGAATGCAAAGTGCACCGATTAATATCTGTTCATCTGTTATATTTCCAACTCATGGTTCTTGTAAAATGTATGTAATCAAAAGTGGCCATTGGCTGTCCATTGCATTGCTAACTGTTTTACCGATACAATTCATTTATTTTTATCGATTCGCAGGTGGATTCAGCTGCAAATGTCCAACCTGAAAACGTGAGAGATATTTGGAACCTAAGAGGTATTCTGAACACTTCATGGCACCGAGTTCAAGTTCGCATGGGCCACTCGAATATGTAACTCAGACGAACGAATAGGTAAATAACTGACACCTGCTTTAATAATGCTGTTTCAGCAGATTGTTATGTGATCTTGGAATGTTTAATCTTACATGATTTCACATTGTGGGTTAATATATGACATTATGGCAATCACTTGACGTCATTTTATCCTTATTGTTTTCCCACGTATTATTTGCTTAAAATGATGAAATTATGCTCTGGACGGTTCATGATGCCCTTGAGGTATGTTCTAATATGATCTATGTATTGAATCTCATATGTTTTCATGTTTATGGGAAGTTGAAGTTATGTATGAAAGAGCTATTACCCATTATGCATATATTTCCTTAGGGTAAACTACAAGTTTAGTACCTAAACTTTTATTTTCATTTCGTTTTGGTATCCAAACTTTATTTTTTTTTCAAAATCATACTTAATGTTTAGTTTATGTTTTATTTTGGTGTCCTACTAGTGATGTTGACGTGTCACCATTAGGTAATGTCACGTCATCATTAAAAATATATATATGCAATGTCAGCAGTTTTATTAATTTTTTAATGGATCTAAACTAAATATTAAATATGATTTTGAAAAAGTGTAAAATTTGGTTATTAAAATATAACAATAGTAATAATTTAGGTATTATACGTGTAATTTACCAATTTTCTTATTGGTTCATTGATATGATATGATTGTCGTATTGGCTATCTAGACGTGTTACAATGTCATTTGTAGTCATACGGATTTGATTGAAATGTCTTATCGACTATATTGTTATTCACCACTTTCATCATTATAGAAATTTAATTAAGTCCAAACGATATTATTAATAAAACAATAGTTATTATTTTTTTATATTTTAAATTTGACCATCATAAATATTAGTAGTATAAGTGTTTAAAGTCAAATACTTAAAATTTATTTTTAAATAGATATTATTTTATAGTTATCTTAAATTAATCAGGAAAAAAAAATTAATTCACTGCCAACGTACCTATACTGATGTATGCTTGTGCTTGCAGCGCTGAATGATATGTTAATGATAATGATCATAATGCTTTGAACATGAGGTGAGACCACTTGGTAAATAAAGAGAAGAAATAGTATTACACCATTAATTTTAAAATTTGAATCCAACAAATTAAATGTGATTTTTTTAATATGTATTATTTTAGTCGATATCGATGATTTTTTAAATTTAAGGATACTTGATTGATTTTTTTTTTTTTGAAATCTGATTTTTAAAACATGTTATTAAATATTATTATAAATTATTTTACATTAAAAATGCTGTGATGGTTTCTAACATCGAGTAATTATCTCAGAAATAATTTTAAATATCAAATCAAATTTTAAAGCAGTTTATTTTTATAAATACATGTGCTCACTTTATTATTAAAGTTGATTTATCGATGTATGTTCATTTATTATTATACCCCCTCCAAACGATGATGTTTCGGGAGGGGCAATTAGGGCCAAAACGATTGTGTTTTGGGAGACGACTCGCAAATCGACTCGACCTGCTAGAGGATCCACATCTTTTTGCTTATTTTAGGGTAATTATACTTCTGGTCCTTTTATTTTTATTTCTCAATTCAATTTGGTCCTTGATTGTGTAATTGAGATTTTATTCATGGCCTAAAAGTCTCAATTAGTTTAATTTAGTCCCTAAATTTAACAATTGAATATTAAATTAGTCAAGTTAGTCTTTGATTTTGGAAACCAGGTCCCTTTATTATTAAATAGATAGTAAACATGATATTTTTAGTTTACGTAAGAAATAAAGTTACTGAAGACTTGAAGGCTTATGTTTTAATGAAATTTGGGTCAAGAGGGAGATTGTTATGTATTAACCCAAATTCTGACTAGTAAGTAAATCAGTTTTTGATGTAACTCTAGTGGTTGAAATTTTCTTGGTTATTAAGTTTGTTTAATAAATAAATATTTATATTAGATAAAAAGTTTCACGGAATAATATTTCTTGGCGATCAAGTATTTGACTCTATAAATATATGGTATGTCTCAACCTTTAGAATTATAAGAGACAGACATAATCATTATGAGATATATGTTTGAGATACAAGTTTTGAAAGGATGCCACGAAGAATTTGGTAAAATATCATGTTTGTAGATAAAAAGGTATTTTATGTATTTGAACAGCATGTGTCATAGAAATAAGATTTGTTTTAGAGCTTAGGATTTAGTGTTTGATTTTATCATATGCTTTAACCCTTTTATAATCTCTACGTTTATACAATGAATTTTTCTCTCATTTGTGGAGATAAACAATTGAAGTCAAATAGTATTAAATATTATCTTTTATATATGTTTTTTTTTTTTGTGTTAATCTCACATCAAATATGTTTTCCATACAAATTCTTAACAAGAGAAGTAGCAGTGATAGAGGAGTTGAGGAAAAGAGAGTGCATAGGTGGTTGGGTAAGTTTTAAATGATTATTAAGTGGGGGAGAATTAGCTATTTGAAATTTCAGGCAAATCATTCAACCAATCAATATTTGACACGTGGCCTGGTTTTTTTATTTCCTTTATTTTTTTTAAAAAAACGGAAAATTCATAAATTAAAAAAAAAAAGTCATTTTTAAGTGAAGTGTGAACATGTGGAAGTTAGGCCTTATTTGACAAAAAGATGATCACATAACTTCCATTGTAACTTGTTTTGATTAGCTAATCAATATTTCTTAATCTTTGATTGATAGTATTGGCGTGCAACTTTTCCCAATGGATCATTAGATTAATAGAAACCACCCAATGAAATATTAATAATGCTAATTAACAAATATGATTCTCTATTCAACCCGTCATTCAATTGAAAAGGTTTTTGTTCTGTAATTAGTAGGCACCCTTAAAGAAATGGGAACAAAGCTTAGTTGATTGTGTTCAATATTGACACCTTCTTTGTCTCATTCATCAGGTTTCAGTTCATATTCTGATCAGAATTATTCTGCAAAATTCAGTCACCTTTTCTTGCGGGAGGTGTCGAGTCATGGTTGGCAGCTCCGAGATTAAACTACTCACTAGAAAACAATACAAGAAAAGAAAGGATTCACGATGTGTGGATGAGAGCATGCGTCTGTGTAGAAAGAAAATCACTTTAAAATAAAAATTACTGTTTGTCAATTGGATTCTTTTCTCAATCTAGTCGTTTGTTTAATACATAATCATTATCTTAGATCTAATATATATATATATACAACAATACCTAAATAGCTCATAAACCTCTTGAAACTCCCCCATTAATGCTGCAGAACAATCACTTGAGCTTTATGCTACCATATATGGAAATATTGATGTCTTTCCTTCCTCTTCTTACCTTGAAATTTGTGTTCATATCAATCTTTTTTCTCTTTGTGTCATCCAATATTACGTAAAGTCTGCAAAGCACCAAAACTGTCACCACATGGCCCTCCAACTTATCCCATTATCGGCTGCTTGATTTCCTTCCATAAAAACCGCCATCGTTTGTTAGATTGGTACACGGAGCTCCTCGCAGATTAAGCCACCAACACGATCGTGGTGAACCGGCTTGGTGCTCGAAGACCCATCGTAACTGTGAACTCGAAGAACGTCGAATACGTGCTCAAAACCAACTTCAAAAACTTCCCTAAAGGCAAACCTTTCACTGAAATCATAGGTGATTTTCTTGGCTACGGGATATTCAATGTGGATTGTGAGCTTTGGCGATGCAAAGGAAGTTAGTCAGCCATGTTTTCGGCTCCGGTTGTTCGAGAGAATTTATGGTTAGGATGTTGAAGGAGGAGGTGAAAATCAGTTGTTACCGTTGTTAGAGTCATTGGCTGATACATCAAAAGTGGTAGACCTGCAAGAGTTGCTAAAAAGACTTGCGTTCAATATGCTCTGCAAGGTCTCATTAGGGGTGGATCGATGTTGTTTGGATCCTTCTCAGCCAGATTCACCTCTCCACAAAGCTTTCGACACGGCGTCGGAGATATCCGCCTAGCGTAGCGCTGCTCCTTTGTTATTGGTCTGGAAGGTTAAGAAATGGGTGGGTGCTGGATCGGAGAAACGGCTCAAGGATGCAGAGGAGGAAGTTCGTGCATACGTTGAGGGAATCATTCGTGACAAGAAGAGAAAGATCGATGAAGACAGAGAGAATCATGGTGAAGAAAATCTCTTATCGAGGCTGCTAATCGCCGGAAACGACGAGGAAGCTATAAGAGATATGGCCATAAGCTTCATCATGGCAGATAGGGATACAACTTCAGCTGCAATGACATGGTTCTTCTGGTTGCTTTCCTGCGATTCAGTTATAGAGCAAGAACTCGTGAAAGAGATAAACACCATGGAGAAAAGCTTGTTAAATTATGAATCATTGAAGGCACTTAAATTGCTGAAAGCATGTCTTTGTGAATCAATGAGGCTTTTATCCACCAGTAGCCTGGGACTCAAAGCATGCCATGGTCGACGACTTATTGCCCGATGGCACTCCAGTCAGTGCCGGAGACAGGGTAACCTAAGCATTGTAACTGGTATGAGTTCAGACCGAGCCGATGGTTTATCGAACCGGCAAGCTACCATGGAAGATCACTAAAGAAGGTTTGTCCATACAAGTATCCGGTCTTCCAGGCAGATCCAAGAGTTCGTCTTGGGAAAGAGATGGCATTCATTCAGATGAACTACGTGGTGGCTTCCATACTAAGGCAGTTCGAAATCAAACCGTTTGTTTCTGAAAAACCGGTCTTTGTGCCCCTCTTGACGGCTCACATGGCCGGTGGACTGAAGGTCGTGATACAGAAAAGAGATGATTCAAGATAATATCAAAATTTAGTGAGAGTCGGTAAAAACTTGAAGGGCAATGTAAGTAAAGATGCTAATTTGCCCTTATGTCTCATCTGTATCATAGGAGGAAGCGGTTAGCTAAAACGATCACAAAATACAAATCTTCATCAAATATTAATCACAACCATTTGTGTATATCAAGACCATTGGTTCTAAAAGCATGAGCATAGGTAATTAACGTCAATATCTAGTCGGAATGCTAGCAGAAGAAAAGGAGTGGAAAATAGGGACGGCAGCTTAATCATACAGATTCCGACCCGATTAAATTTGATAGGGGTCTGATTTTTTTATTAAAAAAAATTGAGTTCAGGTCGGGTCGGGCTGAATTGTATATGGCAGTAAGGTCGAGTCGGTTTCAGGTGGAGGGTAAAAAATTGACTCAACCCAACCCAGCGATAATGGTATAATTTTTTCATATAAATTTATGAATAATTGCTATAATAATCCTCTCTATAGTTTTTTTTAACTTGGTCCTTATTTTACATCGTGTTAAGTCGGGTTCGAGTGGAGAAAATATTCTCTTATGGTCGGATCAGATCGGGTGGAAGATATATATATTTCAAGTCAGGTCGAGTTCATTTAGTGGTATATATATTTCAAGTCGGATCAAATTGACTAAAAATACAACCCAACCCAACCCATTGCCATCCCTAGTGGAATATCAATAAGCTCATTCTCTTCATACATTTCTTTATGAGTCCGTGCAACTGATAGGAAGTAAACATAGGTTTGCTTTCCCTCTTCATTAAGTCCCGGGACTCCCTTGGTTTAAGTATTTTGACCATAAATCCTATTTTAATTCCTTCATGCACAAAATTTGACCTGATTCATACCTAAAATTTAGAAATTTTATTTTTATAAATTAAAGTTAGAATTCATCGAATTCAGATGTTTTGATCATATCTATTATGTGCTTTAGGGGTTTGATTATAATACCAAAAATACACCAAACTAGATTTTTTTGACCTTTGATGGTTCGAGAGATCCACTGGCATGGTCATGTAATGTTACCAACATTTTTTTAAAAGCCAGAAGATTCCAATGAATAAGCAAGTAGAGCTTACGACTTACCCTAAATCCTCAATCCAATACTTGACTTTTGCTACTCTTCTTACTTTGGCACAAAGAAAGCTAAAGAAATAATATAACCAAGAATACAAACCATGCCAATAAATCTGTTAAAGAAAGAATGTAAACCAACGAAACAAACCTTGCTGACAAATGTAGGTCGTTTTCCAAGTGATTTGGATTTTAAGCGAGCCCTCGCCAAGGCCTTGACTTAATATCAACGGTAGTTATTCGGATTATATTGTTTAATTGTACTTGAAAAAGAAAGTAAGCCCCTCATCCATAGAGGTTAAAGAAAGCTGAGATGCTTCTTTCGTTTCTTTGTTGAAGTTTTAGAGTGATAAGCTTCCAAATTGATTGTTCCATTCGTCATACGTACCCAATTCGTTCAGAGAAACCGATGGCCTTACCTCTTGTAATGCATTCTCGAAATCCTACGTAAAAATATGATTTCGAATGGGTCAGCTCTGATGAAAAGTTTTACCTTGCAGATATGTGCTTTCTAGAGCCATTACCTGAAGTGTTACCGATCGCATATCCTCTTTCTTAAGCTTTGTAATTTCTATGCCTCGTCTTAGAGCCTCTCTAAGAGGTCCCATTGATGCATCTTTCACTAAGTTTTTCATATCCGATCCTGAGTAGCCTGTGAAGAAAAGAAACCAAACAACACAATCTCGAAGGATATCTAAGATAAAAACGAAGCATCTTAACAGCCAAGAGAAGACATAAGCTAACCTTCAGTTAACCTGCATATGGCATCAATATCCTCTTCTGAAAGTTTGAATAGTCCATCCTTCTCCAAGAGGTTACGTACAATCCAGGCTCTTGCTTCTTTGTTACCCGTTAAAGTGAGTCAGAATCAAATTCTTTGACATAAATGGGTAGAATTAAGATTAGAAAAGAACCGTAAGTTGCACCTGATGACGGAAGGGGAATGTAGAGTCTCTTGGTAAGTCTTCTCCTTGCTGCTTCATCTAGTTCTTGAGGTCTATTTGTTGCCCCTGAATTATACATATATGTAATGCAATTGCCCAACACGACTCACCAGTACGATCCAAAAATTGAAATGTAGAGTGAATCTTTGAATTTCACTTCATTCTTATGAGATGCAGTCATAATTATCGTACACTTATTCTTTTTCCTTTCATTTTTTATCTTTCTAATGTTTTACTTGCTTGTCCATTTAATAAAACCATCTCTGGTTGGCAACAAAATGTATATGAATTCGTTAGCAACAACAATACCTATAAGAAGAATCTGCTCACTGCCACTATCAAAGCCTTCCATTTCAATAAGAAATTGTGTCTTGAGTCTTCTACTTGATTCATGCTCACCTTCTGACTTGCGCTGTCACCATGAAAAGAGAACCTTTAAGGACACTTTACTGACTGGTTATAAAGATTATTGTGATGTAAAGCCTAGTAGACTGCATATTGCCTGTCTTATCATGATTGGTACATCTATAATAACATGGATGCAAAGCATATTCCCTAGTTCAAACAGAATTCAAGATAAAATAAAACCTAATAAATGATCTAAAGAAAAAGGGTCCTTTATTAATATAGTTTACATGTGAAAATCTGGCAAAAGCAAACAAATAAATAAATTCATAATCCAGTTTGGCCAAATCTCCAATTATCTCAGCATTACAGTATAGTAGTCAAAGGTAACCTGACACCAATTCAAGTTTGTCTTCAAGAGCCATAAGCTATGCCTTACCTGTGACAGAAGGGAATCTATTTCATCAACAAAAATAACAGCCGGCTGACGACAACTGGCCACTCCAAAAAGCGCTCTCACTAGCTTTTCACCCTCTCCAATCTACATTCACCGATTGCCATTTTACCCATTAAAGTTTATTCATATAATCTCCGGAAGAGAATAAAAGTAAAGAATAACCTCTGGAACAATGTTAGGAGAAACTTAAGAAATTTCAATTTAAGGTACCTAAACAAGTTTGACAAGCATTTCAAAAACACATGGATAATATCATTAAAGACAAACAGAAATCACAAACATACCCATTTGCTTGTCAATGAACTAGCAGATATGTAGAAAAAGGTGGCTTTTGCTTCACCAGCTATAGCTTTTCCAATCATTGTTTTGCCTGTACCCTGTAGTATAATAGGTGCCGACAGAGAAGTCATAAACCCATGATATTAACATTTACTTCATAGAGAATTAAAAGATACGTACTGGGGGACCAAAGAGAAGAAGACCTCTTCCAGGAGAGCGACAGCCTTTAAATATG
This sequence comes from Hibiscus syriacus, assembly GCF_006381635.1. Lineage (NCBI taxonomy): Eukaryota > Viridiplantae > Streptophyta > Magnoliopsida > Malvales > Malvaceae > Hibiscus > Hibiscus syriacus. The sequence continues at coordinate 1,109,474 of NW_024062861.1, read as the reverse complement.
TCGGGACGTAATAATGGCCATATGACCATCTCTGTCACACATTTTTTAGCATGCTCCAAGCCAGCTGCAACATTTTTTGGAAGAAAAAATAGTTTTTAGATAAGCATATAGATGAAACCTAGAAGTAAGTTTTATGTATCGTATAATACCGATATCTTCCCATCGAACATTTGGATCTCGATCCATGATTTCGTTGCTGACATGCTCAATAAGGCGAGGTTCCAAATTCCTTAATTTTTCCGGAAGTTCACCATCAGAACCACAAAGAAGTTCCAAACTGGATGCAAAACCATTAAAAACAAGTGAAGACACAAAAGCAGACATAAGACATCCCAATTATTCTATTCAATATAACACTTGAAAACAGATCTTTGTTATATGAGAAAAAAAGTAATTGATCAGTTTAAAATATGTTTAAGAACGCATTAAATGGTTGAATCTCCTTCCAGACCAGATATTGAAATTTTAATATTTAATCCATGATCATAGGTGCATTGACAATGTACAAGGATATAATTTAAATTGATTTTTCCTTTAAAAATTTACATCTCTCACCATGTCCTTGTTGAGTCATCTAATGCATCATCACTCCTTCCACCAATTCGTGATGTCACATTTCCAACACTGACACCATTAGATTTTATAGGGGGAACAAAATTACCACGAACTCCACGTCGTGAAACACCATAAGATTTTGTACCATAACCTCGAGAACTGAAATTGGTATCGTTCTGAGGGGAAACAGAAGCAGCACTTGGAGAAGCAGCCAGCCCTCGTTTTTGTCTCACATCCATTTCCTATAATGAATGGATTAATAATGGTATGAATGAAAATAATATAAGAACATGTAAAACGGATTTGACTTCTGAATGCTTCAGAGAAAGTATTGGAACAAATGACAGTTTACGTGCCAAAGCTCCAATGTTTCGTATTATACCAGTTTTGCTCGGGCTGTTACAAATGCATTCCCCAAAACATCAGCTTTAGCTTCTCCATTGCTTGATGGTGACCTTGCACTGTTGTTTCCAGGGCTACCAATTTCTCTGTATGCACGCTTTGTCCCAAAGCCTTTTCCATTTCCTCTTTCTTCCTCTTCAACTTTGGAAAAGTTTGAAACACTATGTCCCCTAGCGAAATTCTGATAAGAGTGTCCCTTTTCCACTATAAAACAATCTTTGTAACTATTGTTTTTGGAGTCCAAAGAACTTCTATATGAGCAATTATTTGCTCCTGTAATTTTGTTTCCATACAAAGATGTCAATTTCGCCTGTGTCATAGCTTTAGACGGCTTGCTAATGAACTTATCTTGTCCTCCCTGAGAGAGTCAGAGCTCGGGTTATTAAAAAATGTAATTTATAGTATTTGTTTCAGAAGGGAACTCCTAATGCATATGAATAGGACATCATGAATTTCCATCTAGAATAAGAATTGCAAGTAAATGATATACTAATCCATTTTCATACCAATTCAGTTATAGCTTTTCCCTTTGACTGCTGAAGCTGCGAACAGAAGTACTTTGATTGCTTGATTTTATCAACGTCAATACCTCTTTTCTTGCCAAAAGCACAACCAGGAGCTATTCCTGCTTGTGCAAATGCTCGGCTGAAAGCATGCAATTCTTAATACACTTAATCAACAACAAAGATCGAGATCTAAATGTTTGACAGCAACATTAAACACAAAAAAAGTGCTATAATAAACAAAGTGAAGCTTTATATCTATAACTACAAGTCTCATTGGAACTAAAATAGCACATCTAATAGCAAACATTATCCAAGAAAAAAGAAAAGTAGAATCCAGCTTACAGAATTGAATAAAAAACAGGTTTAGCAACCTAAAATTTAATTCATGATATAGATATATACCGATCAGATTCTTGAACGAGGGCACGGCGAGCGGTGACGAGCTTGGAATCAGCATCACTGCGAATAGGATGAATGAAGGCCTCATCAAGTTCAGAGTGAGAGTGAGAATCAAGAAAGCCGAGAAGACGAAGCGAGAGGAGCTGAGCCGGCGCGAATTCCCGCTTCTTGAGACAGAGCTCGGCGCCGAAGAGGAGCGATTGAAGCCGCTTTAAGTTCTGATCCACTTCTTTTCTCCAGCAAATTTTCTCTTTGGATTTCGATTCTTCCATCGCTTTTTCACCCTTATTTTCCGCTTTTTGGTAGCAATGACGAAGAAGACGGAGAATGGAATTAATTTGGGTTTTGATTTTATAATTTTTCCCGCTAGTTTCTACCTAGCTTTTAATTGCGAGAAAGATAAGAACCGATGGCTTTTGGGCATTAGTTATTAGTACGAGTAAACCGGTCGAATCAGTCGGCTAAGTCGATTTTTTTTATTTATTAATTAAAATTAGTTGACCTTTTTTCCCGTAATGGGGTAAGAGAATGTGGAGTAGTAGAATGTCTTTAACGTTAGGTTGAGAGCAACTTTCGTGTAAGACTTCTATCAATTATGAATTGTCTACCGTGAGACTCGGTCCTATTGATTTAACTAATTAAATCTAACAATAATTGAGTTTGGTTGATTTCCTAGTTTAAATTAATTTAATCAAATTAACGTAATATTAATTTGATTCTACTGGTTAAATTAATAAACTCGTCAAGTTATTTTGATAGTAAAAAAGTGTTATTATCTTTAAAGTTTTTATATTCGAATAGTTGTGTTTGTAGTAGGAGTGTGCAAAAAAAATAACCTAATATGATAATACAATTCGAAAATTTAGATATTCGATGCGTTTTTTTATTCTAGGATAATTTAGACCGAATATATATAAAAAAATCAGATAATCAAGTTGGATACTGATTGGGTAAATTCCAATTTTAGATTATCCAATAAAAAATAGGACTTTACAATTTAGATATCATTTAGCACAATAAATTAGTATCCCACTAATCCATTAAGATTGTAACATAATAAAAATTAAGATATTTAATTATTTATTATATTTGAATTATTAAATATATTTATAAAATATAGTAGAGGTATAGAAAATGTTACAGAAAATCACAAAATATAAAATCTAAATATATTTTTTGTCAAATTATATTTTATATGTGGATCTGTATATACATATATCCGATCTAAAAATTCGGATATTCAAAAAATATGATATCTGATTTTTTTTAATAAGATACAAGTCACAATTTTAGTAATTCGAAATTTAGGATATCTGAAAATGCACTGTGTTATCAATAACTTAAAAACATTTTGACTTGATCATGCTATTTTGTAATCATCTCATACTATTAAACAATAAAAATTGATTTAATTAATAAATCTAAATTTTATATATTTATGCAATTAAAATTGTATATTATACTCCTTCAATTATTAGATATTATAAATAACTAAAATTCACCAAAATTCAACAATTAAAATTATTTTAATTTTCAATAACCGATGAAATAATGATTTTGTCTCTTATTCTTTTTTTTCTTTTTTTTTTGGCATTTTAAACCTCAACGTTTAATTTTAAGTAAAAAAATGTCCTATTTTATAACGTTAACGTGTGTTAAGTAATAGTTTTCATCTATGAGAGTGTTTGGCCCCAAAGTAAGACAATGAGGGCTAGAAAATATGCACCATTTATAATGTGACATGCATGTATCTTTTCTGTCGTTTAAAAAAATAATCATTATAGAAGTTTCCAAAAACAACCCCATAAATACATGAATATCTTCGGACATAAATCTCAGTTCAAGTCACTTTATGGTATTCCCTCGATTAAGGGGATAACTTATTATACCTCCATAAATCACCTACGAAAACTGCCAGCTCTTTGTCAGTCGAGAACTCTGCATGGACTCCTCTCGCTTGGAGTTTCCAAAGAACTCATATCATATGGGCATAAGAGTGTCATAGCCTCTGAATCATCTATATTGCATAAACAATACCTCTAAAATGCTCATGTGATTTACCAAAAAACGAAATCCAAAAATTTGATAACCATATTTATTTAACCTACTAACCTACGAGTAGTCATAATAATTCTATTTCTAAATCCATTAGTCAAAGCCACCATAAATACTTCTCAACTACGATTTAGAGGGAAGTCTCTATTTCCTTCTTCTTCACTCTCATATTCTCCTTTTGTCTTCACCTCTTTCATAAAGAAACACTGACCAACGGTTGTTACCTTATTGGCTACGACTCTACACCCAAATTAGAAAGGGTAAACCGTCAACGACCGACAAAACAAACTTGTCCTTATTAAAAAAAAATCTAAATTAAGTATTAACATAGATTTATTATAAGGATAATAACTAACATGATTTATTCAATTCACAATATTAAAAATCAAATCTATGATTTTATTAAAAAAAACCTAAAACTTCATCCTATTAGATCAACTAATAATTGATATATTATTATATTTTAATAATTTATAGACTTTTTAATGATACGAAAAAAAATAAGTAATTAATATTAATATTTCAATACGGAAAAAGGTTAATATGACATTTCAAAATATATAATTATTGAATGCCGTGACTATAGGGTTTCACTCTTTTATGTCAATTACGTAGTTGTTATCATTCAATACATGTTTTATCAGCATTGACAAATTATTTCACATTTGATCTATGGTTTCTAAAATTGTCTAAAATCAACCACGCGAATTTGGTATTCATAATCGTTTAAGCCATTAACTATGGCTTTGTTCGATAATTCTTCGATCCGCAAAGTTCACGAATCGAGCATTTAAGGCAACAAGATAACAAAATAAAGGATATAGGACTCATCTCCGGACTTTTGTCCGGATGGTCCTACTCTGTAGCTTCTATGTGTTTCGGAATATTACACATTCAAGCAACCGGTCCATATGTACCTGGTTAATTGGAACTTGCCTACAATGGTGGATCAGTCATCAGTTCCAAAGTAACGGTCACCGAACTCACCCATCCCCGGTATAACACGGAACTCCTCATTTAGTGCAACGTCGATCTCTGAAGTGACGATTTTCAAGGATGGGAAGCGTTTGCAAACACAATGGATTCCTTCAGGCGCCTAACAGAAAGAAAATGGAGGACCAGGATCAATACGTATAAAGAGTAGCAAAGCAGTAGGTGCATCCAAATTCCGCAGCCAACATCGCTTAAAACTTACAGAGATGAGATTCAGGAATATGATGTGAGATTCCGGAACTCCTTTCCGTAGCAGCAGTTCAATGGCATGGCTCGCAGAATTCCCTGCGTATAGTATAAAGACACAAGGCATGAAAAATGGTAAAGAACATAGCTGCAAGAAGAGGAACAAACTTACCCGTACCGAGCACTGGATCCAGAAGGAGGACATGTCGTTCAGAAATGTCCTTGGGAAGCTTCTCGTATATAAGCTAAAAGTTTTCAAGAAAGCATATTAGTGCTTATATTGATTTTATATGAAGTACCTAAGAGCATAAAGATCCAAATAACACTTCTAACCTGTTTTCCATCATCTCCATCACGGTGAATCAGAATTTTTCCAATTTTTATTCCTTTGCAACAAGCGCGTAATGCGTTTTCCATGCTTTCACCACTGTAATAATAAAAGAAATAGAAAGCAACTGAGCCAAATATTCATCACAATTTACCAGATGCAACTGTACATCACCCAATACCACAGATACTGACTAAGCAAAGTCCGCTGACCAATTTGATACCTGATTGATAACTCACCTTCTAATAATGGAAACACCGCACAATTTTTTGCAAAAATCAACTCCAGTATATACTGATGCTGAAAACAAATAGCAGCAAGTTTCAAACGTAAGCAGAATATTAACTGTTTCAATGATAAAACATCTTAAGCTGAAGAAGAATTCATCATTTTCTTTTTGGGCATGTCCAATTGCAGATACTCAGAAAGGAGAACTGGAAGTTTTCACACCTGTAGGTGTTATCACTTGCTTTTCAGTGAAAGGCAAATGTCCAAGACCGTGTTCCGCCACCTAAATAAAATGCAACAAAATCAGTAATATTTGCATTTGGAGAACAGTTATGGAAAAATACCACACAGTTCATTGACAAGATGTATCTGAAGGTACCAGACGAATAAGCCGGTCTGAATAGAAGACAAAATCATGCTTAGAAATATCCCGGTCTCTAATCAGAGTATGCATTCCTCTAATCTGCACCACAGATTGAAAATTGTTGGGAATAACTTCAAAGTAGTGGCGTCATTTTCCCAATCACGACGTTCTAACTAAATAAGCGTGATAGCTTTCTCTCAACATTTTAGGGTACATGATATATGAAAGAGCTACACATGAATATAGACAAAGGGTCATATGCTTTCTAGTAACAAGCTATGCTGGTAAATTTATGTGCTACTCAGCATGATCAAACAATTTGTAAAAGAAATGGGACAGAGATAAAGAATGAGATATACCTGAAATGTTGACTGAATTACAAACATATTGGGATAAATTTTGCAGAGATCATGCTCACCAAGCTTAGTGCGGATATGTTGCACAATCAAATCAATTGCAACATGATTATCACCTCCTCGAGGGATGATGACATCAGCATACTTCTTTGATGGGAGAACAAAATCATCGAATGCAGGCTTGACAAACTTCGCATACTGCATAAATAACAGAATATTGCAATGCTATTAGCAAAATGTTGAAATACTTGAATATGAGGTACATTAATCAAAATGCTCTCCATTAGCATTTTAATGGGCGAATGAGAACGAGAACATATTCTGTTTCAAATCTGAGCCCTGTTATTCTTCCAGATATTCATTTCAAAGTTTGAATACAACCAATACACAGACGTACACCACGACATCAACAACCAGGCAAGTAAACTTAAACAAGCTGCATATCATGTAAAAATAACTTAAACCTTGTACAGGAATAATATCAAGTATTAAATTACAAAAAATAAAATAAAACTATGGTAGACATAGGCTTACTTGTTCAAGAACAGAGTTTACATCCCTACCCCTCTCAACTGTATCTCTCTAATTCTACGAGCAAGCCTCACATCAGCATCTATAACAAATTGTCAAATAAATCCAAGAACCGTAAGAACCCATAAGGAAGAAACATGGTCACAGGAAAAGGCAACAGATGCAGCATTGCACAAGCAATGAAACTAAAATGCAAACACATTTAACTGAGGCAATAGTGTTCTTAAGTAATTTTTTGGTGACAATCCTGGGGATTTAAGAACCCTAATTTAAAATTTCCCTGAATTGATTGGGTCGACTTTTGTGAGAACAAAAAGCAAAAAAAAACAAGAGCTAATAGTTCCTCTTCTATTGGCTGGCAGGTTAATGGCTACATACAATTTAAAAGAGTTTGTGGCCAACAATTACTCAATTAACACACAAGTTGACTCTGAGCTTAGTTTTATCCATGAGCTTCCGTTTCAGCTTGGAAGCAAAATGATTTTTCTTGATAAATACTTATTTTAATCTAGTTTCTATCAGTTCTTATATTCTATTACTGAAACTTACAGTTTAACAGTTTTCCTTTTTTGAGTTGTTGGCAACGGCTATAGGTTGTTTAACCTTGTGAGCCATGCATGATAATGTCTTGCATGAAGAAAACGAATCTAACAGGTTCAATAAGTAATACATATAGGCATATCTATAATGGTAATGTACTCGGTAAAGGAAGTCAAACCCGCATCAACAAAAATCTCATATTCATAAGGTTCCTGACACTGGTCATGGAAAACAAGAATTCCTTCCAAAATTATGACATCAGAAGCATTAACCTGAAAATAGATTAAAACGTGAAACAGATCAGATAAGTAGCCAAATTATTGAATTGTCACCAACATATTTGGATATTCCGAAATAGGATTAAGAACTTAATAACTAAAAGGAGAAAGAAAATAAATGCAAGAACAAGCAAGGACTGCATCTAAAATAGAAGAAAAAAAACACCCGAAACAACTGTTACAGTTCTTTAACTGAATGTAAGTATCTTTCTCAAGCATCATTAAACAAAGTTCAACAACATACGAATGGACGAGCGAACTACCTGTCGGAAGTTATCAGAAGATCGACGATGTTGCTTAAAATCATAAATCGGGACCTGAACAGATTGGCCACTTTTAAGCTTCTCAACACAATCCAGTAACTGCTCAGTATCAAAAGCATCTACACGAGCATTAAAAAAATAAAGCAGAATCAACAAAATACCATACAATATAACAAAAGAAATCAAAATCAGCAAACAACATCAAATTAATTTACCAGGATGATCAAAATTATACTCGTGCACGCGTTTTAGCTCTTCATTAGTTAAACCACGATAAAAGGAATCCTACATCCATAACATTAAAAAATGTCAACTAACAAATGAAATAAATTACAGTTCATATTATAAAATATCAACTCGAATTTGAACCTGATTGACAAGGACAACACGGTGATCGTGAAGTTGTTGGATGATCATGTCACAAACTGTAGTTTTACCAGAAGCTGTACCTCCCGAGACACCTGCTTAATCACTCGAGAAATAAATTAAGATCAAATTTTGGCATTTTTTAAAATAAATAAATAAAAGGCTTCTCTCCTGACTTAATTGGAAGAAGTGAAAGAAAAATTAGAGACATCTATTCAGATTTGAGAACTACATTGCTTAACTGACTCATAAAAGCATTAAAACTTTACTCGGCTTTTCAAACCGAAAAAAAGCGAATTTTCAGCTGCTCATCGGAAAATGATTCGTTTGTTTTCTTTAAAGAGAAGTGAAGTGGGGGAATACCGATGACAAATGGCTGATGGGGAGCGTTGGAATCCGAAAAAGCGGAGGATGCAGCGGCAGCGGTCGGAGAACGGAGGCCGGAGAAGTGAGGCCCCGATGCCTTCTCCATAACGTAGTCTATGGAAGTCGTCTCCTCCGGCATCGTCAAGACTATTGTTTTCAAAGAAATCGAAAAAGAAAAACAAAGAAAATTCAAATCAAAACTCAAAGTTGGAAAGTTAAAAACATTTTTATATAATTAGATCATCTAGAGGAATTTGATTGTATGTTGGTAGTCCTATTCTTTGGTTATGAGATCACCTTCTTTATTGGTTCATCTTTCTTTGTAAGTCTGTCAAGTTTAGTAGTTAATATTTGAGTTAATTGTATCATATATACTTAAATTATAACTTTTATTTTAAATTGATCTTAAAACTTTTGAATATTATAATTTTATCCACAGACTATGACTCTCCTTCTAAATGAGTCCTTAAAGTTTTAATCATTCTAATTTCATCCCTAAACTATGATCCTCTTTCTAAATTAATTCCCAAACTTTTGAATATTTCAATTTCATCCATAAATTCATCCGAATATTTGAGCTATTCACACTCTCGATTAGGTTTAATTAAGTATGTTAATTTAGTATAAAATGTCACAAATTCTTATTGAAATTAAATTGAATTGTATTAGAATTAGATTCGTTGAAGATTAATTGGTAAGTTTATTTAGGTCTGAATTCTTATTGAATAAAGATTATTGATGATCAAGTATTTGACTCTGTAAATAGATAACATGTCGTAACCTTTAGAATTATAGGAGAGAAATATTTATCTTTTATAATAAGTATTTTGTTAGAAATGTTTGTGAGAGCATATATAGATTTTATCAATCAGCTGGAAGAGTGTCTTTCGGATCATCTTGAGGGTCATTGTGTGTGATGAGTCTTAGCCTCCCTCACTAATAACAATTGATAAAAGGCTTAAAAAGTTTTTCTTTCTCTTCTTCTCTCCTTTCCTTTCAGTTTATTTTCTCTTTTCAGTTTGATAAGCAATTATGGTAATTGATGTTGGGCCTCTAGCTGGTGGTCCTTGGTGTCGTCCCCTCCAATTATTTTCGATCGATATGATCCTTTTGCTGCTGCTCCTTCTACTTTAATTATTGTACTTTTGTTATGCATCTTTAACAAATATCGTGATTTTCGACGACGGATTTAGATATCACAACAAGTTAACGACATGTTTTTTCAATTGACCCTTGTGACATATCCTCTGGTGTTTTGACTCTTTTAAAAAACTTCCATTGTTTATGAAGTTTTTTTCTATGACCAGGATCTCCACTTTTTAGATGAGAGAAGTCTTATTCACTGAAATTTTACTGGCATTAAATCTCTCAATCTTCTCAATAATTTTTTTAATTCATTGAACAATAGGTCGTTTTTTTTCCTTTTCTCCACCTTTTTACTTATTTTCCTTGTATTTTTTTTATGTTTTCTTAAATTCTTTCTAAATTGATGTTTATCCATGATCTTAACCTAGTTCTGTCCAATAAATTATTACAATTCTTTTATTTATTTTTTATATTTGAATAAATATATTTTTCATTTGACAAAAAAATCAATTCAAGATGATCATAATTCAATTAGACGCATATAATTTTAAGGCTAAGAGGTTGTTGTTTCATGGATCAGCACTTGAATTTTTTGAGTGAAGTTAGTAATATCACAATAAAGCCTGATTGGAGCTTAGAGAATATAAGAAAAAACAAATTAAATCATAACATCATAAACATTGATTTGGGCTTTAAGAATATAAAATAAGTCACGATTTTATTATTAAAATAAAGAATCAAACTTCTCCTCTCTCTTTTTCATGATAAAAGAATCAAACTTCTTGGGATGCATGATTTGATCGTATAAACTGTAATAGAAGGACAACAATTTTATATTGCATACGTCATTATCCATTAGTTTTCTTTTTCTTCTTCTTTTTTACTAAAATTATCCATTAGTTCCCTTTGGCTATCTTTAAAAAATTTACATTATTAATTTGGATAACTTATATTATATTTCTTTGGTGGGTGGCCTCTGATTTTTTTTTTTTACAATTTCACATTTTCAATCAATTTAATGAAAGAATACATAATAAATTATTTGATTAAGTTTTTTTTAAATACAATTAGAAGCACCTCAAAACTTAATTTTGAGAAATACAAAAGATTTTATATTGATTGTGAAACCTTGAAGAAGAAATAGTGAAGAAAATGAGGATGAAGATGGTGAATGGAAGAGCAAAAAGCTTTTTAAACTTTTACCCCATTTAAAACTCACATGTGAGCCAAAGCAAATTCCATAAAATCAACCCATATTTCAAAAATGGCCTAATTGTCATTTTAGTCCTTCCACATTTGATCTCCATTAAAAAAATCCTTTTTTACGGCAAATCGGGCCCAAATGAATTTGATTAGACACATGTTCGGTCAAACAATTCTCACCACTCACATTGGTCCACAAGTCTCTTGAGTCAATCCTCATGCGTTGACTTAGAAATTTGGTGCATTAATATTATAATATATTTTGGATCATCTTAAGAGTCATTGTGTGATGGGTCTTTGATCTCCTTCGATGATAACGATTAATGGAAAGCTTAAAAAAAATTCTTTTCCTTTCGGTTTGTTTTCCTTTTCTAGTTCTCTCTTTTTAGTTTGATAAGAGATGGTGGTGACTGATGTTGGAGCCATAGCGGATGGTCCTCGTTGATGTCCCCTCCTATTATTTTCGATCGACGAATGACCTTTTTGTTTCTACTCCTTCCACTTTTGTCATCTTTTTTAATCAATATCGTAATTTTTAACGACAGATCAAGATGCTCTAGTAAGTTGCGACCTGCTTTTTCGAATGGCCCTTGTGGCATATCCTCTTGTATTTTGACTTTTCTTGAAGATCCTCGTTGTTCACGAAGTTTTATTTGGATGAGCATGACCTCTGCCCCTCAGATGAGGAGAACTTCATCTCCTGACATAGAAACCCTCGACCTTTTCGGTGATGATTCTTTTTTGAATTCCATCGACAATAGTTTTTTTTCTTCCTTTTTCTCCACTTTTCACTTATTTTTCATGTATTCTTGTAGCTTTTATTTTCTTTCTGAATTGATGTTAACGTGTGACCTTAACATGATTCAATCTTGTAGAGTGTTGTAGTTTTTTTATGTATTTTTATTTGATAAAAAATCAATTTAAGCTCGTCACAATTAGTTCAAACAAATCAATTAAATTTTCTATTTACCTCAAATAATTTACAAGAACATAATATGTGGTCTTTATTTTTAATGTAATTTTAAGGCGAAGAGGTTGTTGTTTCGAGGATCGGCACTTGAATTTTGTGAGGGGAGTTAGTGATATCATAATAAAGCATTATTGGAGCTGAAAGAATATAAGGAGAAAAAAAAAACACCAACCTTTGTGACTTAGGTGGTAAAACAAATGTTGTTATTTTATGAGGTTTCGGTTCCGACATCGATAATATCACGGGTACGAGCGATCTGTGTCAAATGATATTATTATTAAAATAAGAAAATAATATAAGAAAAAACAAAATTAATACATAACCCGGTAAAGATTGATTTGGAATATAAAATAGATTATGCTATTATTATTAAAATAAAGAATCAAACTTATTGATTTGATTCATTTAAACTATAATACTTGGACAGCAATTTTATATAGTATATGTCATGATCCATTAGTTTCCTTTTGGCTGTATTTCATTAATATTATATTATTGGCTATATTATACTTCTTGGGTGGCTTTTAATCTTGTGTATATCACATTAGTTAGGTATTACTTTGGTAAAGCATTTTGAGTAAACTACACCGATCATCATTGAACTTTACATTATCTATGTCACTCACTATACTTTTAATTTTTCCAATTACTCATTGAACTTTTGCTTTGACACGTTGAGTTCGAATCTGGTGGTTGTTTTACTAGAAAATGTCCCAAAACCCATGAATCTCCACTAAAACATTTATATTTATTCACTTTCGATCTCTTATTCGTGGACTTCGGAGCATGTTTCGATAAAATGGAGGTCGGTTCGAACTCAGGTGGTTGAGGCGAACCGACCCATGAAATCTGGGACTGAACGACCACTATCTACGGCAGCCGACATTTCATTTCATCACTTTTGATCGGATTCAAACTCAGGGGATCAAGACGAAGCGGCTAATAAAATCTGTGACCGAACAACCACCATCTATGACTATCAACGGCGACGTCCAATGACGACAAACAGTGGACAACCACCATCTAGTTTGATTTTATATTTTAAATTATTTTTATATAAATAATAATAAATGTCACATCATATCAAAATAGTAATAAAATGATTCAGAGGGACTAAAACAAGAGCAATTCGAAAGTTTGGTGATTAAATCGAAAACATTGAAAGTACAGTGAATGAAATAAGAGAGAGTAAAGTTCAATGATGAATGATATAGTTTACCCAAACATTTTATAGTGTTTTACATTCTTGATCACTTTGAATAGTGTAGTTAATGCTATGGCTCAGCTCACACATGCACGTGTTGTCCGTCTGGATTGATTTGTGTTCGCATTAACATGTACCTTGGATACATATCGTGCATTGACTTTTTTGAAACCGTCCGTTTAAATTTCTCATATTGAAATAATAAATATTATTTTTATTTTTATTCCCTAATTATCTGAAATCTGAAGCCAATTTCGATTGTAATTTGTACCGAGATTTGGGATAATCAATTTGAATATTTTCTCGATTTCTTCTGGATATGCCCCCACTTGTCATTCATTCTTCATCACTCATGAAAAGCGTCTTCATCTCCTCTTCCTTTGTTAAGCAGCTCTCTTCTCTTAAACCTTTGTTACTTGATCGATGTTTGATAATTCTTCGATCCTTTTTCGACAATTTTCCAGCATTCAACATAAAAATAATTAGTTGAGTTTTAACACTCTCTTCTAGTGTATAAATCAGGGAATGCTCACTTAATAATTACATCGATTAAAACAAATTCACTTCTAAATAATAAACTACCACAATGCAATAACAATATCTTCTTATTTTAATTATTTTTTATTTACCATACTTATATCTTATTTGGTCAACTCTTTGATTAATTAGTACATCTCATCTCGGATAATATTTTTGTTAATCCTCTTCATCAAATTGTGCGAGTCTTGTTCATTAATCATCTTGTCCAATTTATTATAGTGCTATCTCAAGATTGCTGATATTACATAAAACGAGGCCTGAGTTGAGGGATCATTGCTGATATTTAAAGAACTGGAGGAGTTGATTGTACACAATATCCTTGGCATTTATACCCATTATGAAATCCGCATGTGCATAATCCTTGACGTACTGAACCGACAGCTTGTTCACATCATGGAACTTGAGATGATCCAGCAACAGCTCCACATCTTAAACTTCAGACAGAGCGTCTTGCCCTCCATAGCTAACGAATATCGGAAGGTCTCGAGGGATGTTCGAGATGTTGTAAACCGGCGGCCTGCCTTCTCCGTAATGCATCAGGTTATAGTCCGGCCTCCCGTAGTCGAATTTCTTGATGACCCCGTCTCGGACTGCTGCAAAATCACCAAACAGACTTAAACACGCATGGTTTTTGATTGCTTTATATCAAGAGTTGGGTTCGTTTCCTCAAGGACTTACTCTGAGCTAAGTGCACCATGTTTTTGGTTGCTGTTGACTGTGGCTCATTCTGTAAGAAAAGATCAACCGTGGAAGCGTTGAGGCAGCAATTTTTACCTTGAATTACAAGAAACAAAACTCGATTACAACTCGAACTATACATTCGAATGGTTGTAATTGTAGTCTATACAAGCAGTAAGATTGATGCGGTACCTGTAATTGCAGATACTAGATCGTAGCAGTCAACTCCTGGATAATCACACAAAGCTTTGAGAAAGACTGATGCCTCTTGTCTGTCAATATATATGTACAGCAAACATTAGATGATAGCATTTGTAACATGCCAAGTTCATCCTTAAACGTAACAATGGTTTTGCTCACCCTTTAGGGTTGAATTCTGCTATTCCAAACATTGTAGTGATCTGTTGGCAAAATCATTGAAATCGGTTAAGCTATATTAGTACCCTTTTTTAAGGATTAAGTGTTTTACACACATACCTCACCAACAAAGGCTCTTGCAGCAAGCACACCGAGTGCAGTCTTCATATGGCTTAAGTATGCGATTGGACTTAAAAAGGCTGCAGATTTCAGCTTATCTACCTGATGTCCCTCTGAGAATGATGCCAAACCTATAAGAGTTCCCTGTCAACAGCAATGAACATGATAACGCATTAACAACGTCCTTGGTACGAGCCGGATTAGTTCAATTCTTAGTTTCTTACCAGGGAATGGCCGATGTAATGAATCTTCTGGCCGGTGTGGTTGAACACAGATTCGAAAACAGCGGGTAGATCATAAGTCACCAGTTCATCCCATGACCAGTCCCAGAATTGCTGCCATTTTTGTTTCAGTTTTAACAATCTGTTAATCACACACATTATGCATCAAGAGACAAAACATGTGTGATAGGGAGGAAAAGAACCGGGTGGGCAGGGTCAAGGGAGACATGCTGCCTGCAGAATCCAGTGCCTCTGGTGTTAGCAATCCAGACATCAAAGCCATTATCAGCCAAAATCATGGGCAGGTTTTGTGCAGGTGAATTCAGGAGCCACGTCATCCCATCCTGAAACCAAAAGTATCAGTTGCATGAAATTAGGCCACTTAATGGTAGCCTGAAACGGTGCTTTATGTTGTGTAGTAGTATTTAGCCAATCTCTTGGGTCTCGTGAACCACAATAACATGCCACACTTGTAATCGATCGGCAATCGGTTCTATTTCTTAAACATAGGTCTGTAAACCAACCGAACAAACATGAACGGGGTATGTTCATGTTCGTTCGTTAAACTTTAACCGAACAAATGAAAGAACACGAACATAAACGAACGAAAAATTTCTTATTCGTGTTCGTTCGTTAATGAATGTAGCTTGTTCGTATTCATTCATTTAAATGATAAATGAACACAAATGAATGAACATAAACGAACGGATGTAAACGAACATAAACGAACACAATAAACGAACGAACATAAACGAACACAAATGAAAATAGATTTTTTTTCTTTCCTAACAATTTTAAGATTATATTATATTTAATTGTTTGAGCTTTTTATTTGTATTTAAAATTAATTGAATTTTAAAATATTTATAGGTATCATATTAAAATTTATTAGGCTTTAATATTTTAAATGGTTCTAGAGAGATTGGGCTAAACATAAATAAACGTACATAAACGAACATAAATGAACGAACATATTACCGAACGTAAATGAACGAACAAGCTCTCTGCTCATATTCGTTCATTTAATTAAACAGACACAAAATATTATTCATGTTCGTTCGTTTAATAAATAAACGAACATAAACGAACTTCTCGCCGAACGATTCACGAACAATTCGCTGAATGTTCGGTTCATTTACGGGGCTACTTAAACATGCTAATGGTTTGAATCATGTTCCTAAATGGTGAAGATGAACTTACCACAAGGACTCCATGCTGTATCAGTACTGGCTGCTGCTTCTTTCCACCGCCACTTCCACCTGCACGTCCCTCTGGGATTCTTTGCATGTTTAAGATATATCCATCTTCGGTTTTCACCTGGAAAAAAGAAAATCAATACACCCATTTTCCATTTGCCTCCACTCTCATTTAATTAGCATTAATTAACTGGATGCACTTACTTCATGCTCCTGACACTGGTAACCATGGGTAGTCACCGAGGTGGCACATATCCCATTGATTACTGGAGCGGCTGCACCATGATTCCGCCGAACGAACCACGACTCGAGCCATATGCTCCATCGGGTTCGACCACCAAGACCAGGAAACATAAGCCCAACACAACTAAACCTGCAGGGGAAGCCATAACTTGTATGCTGTGTATGAAAGATGTATATATATGGAGAAAAATATATATAGAAGAAAGAGAAGAAGATGATAAAACTTAAATGCAATGAGAAAAGGATTTAAGTTTGTTTCTTGCTTTGGCTTCAATCAATGATGATTACTGACAACAAAAAGGTATTGAACATTGCATAAGATAAGGGTAGCTTTCCACATTTGTATATATCTCCAGATTTATAGTGAGGACTAATGAAAACTACGTGGGGCTCAAAGATTGAGCGGTTTTTATTTATTATTTTATAAATATAATAATAATCTACTCTTTAATATCTATATTTATCAATTTGGTCTTTTTTTTTATTTATTATTTTAGCCTTTATTTTAAAAAATTAAATTTAACTATTAACATTTAAAGATTCAATTATTTTATAATAAAATATTAAGTAGGTGATTTCAATAAGTCTATCTTAATATAGACCACTTGAATTAGGGTTATGAAATCTTTAAGAGCTTTTACAAAGCTCAACCTTTCATTTATAAATTCGATGAACTCATCAAGTCTGTTTCACTAGGAATATCCAAAGACTCAAGCTATGAATTCGTTAAGAGTTGGAAACTCAACCTCACAAATTTATGTATTCACCAAGTCCGTCTCACTAAGACCATTTAAGTCATGGGTTATGGATTCATTAAGGGTGTAAAACTTAACCTCATAAATTGATGTATTCATCAAGTCCATCTCACTAGGACCACCCAAATCACGGGCTATGGATTCATTAAGAGTATAAACTCAACCTCTCAAGTGTACATGATATGCCATAGGGATAGGAAAGAGTGTATGGTATGAATTACTTATCTAATAGGCTTAAAACTTATCCTCTCGATGAACCAATAACCATTTTTTTACATAACCTTTAGTTAAGGGATCGACAATGTTCATTTTAGATTTCATGTACTCTAAAGAGAATAATTCATTCTTTATAACATGTCTCATATATTCTTGTCTTATCTAGATGTATCTCTTCTTACCATTGTTTTGATTATTAACAACGCAGATTGCATCTTACGAGTCATATAATAATGATACTGGAAGTGTAGGTATCCCTCGTAAAGAGATTTATGCAAGTTATTCCTAAGACACTCAGCCTGTTACTCACCTAAACCAAGAGCAATAAACTTCGATTTTATGGTGGAGCGAGCAATACACGTCTGCTTTATAGACTTCCAAGAAATAGCTACTTCACCTAAAGTAAACACACACACACACTAGTTAAACTTGTCGCATCATTGGCAGTTACCTAATTTATATCACACTGTCCTTCAAGGACTGCAGGATATCCAACGAGTTTAAGTTCTCAATTATTATACCTTTAGGGTATCTAAGTAAACGATTAAGAGTATTTCAATGCTACTACTAGTATTGTGAGTATATCTACTTGACCTACTAACAACATAGGTAATATCATATCGAGTATAATTCATTAATAATATTAGGTTTCCAATTATCTTTGCATATTCAGATTGTGAAATATAATTCTAATTATTCCTTTTAGTTGAATTTTAGGATCATAAGCGTACTTACAAGGATTACACCAGAACTGTTAAATTTTTTTCAAAACTTTAATATATATAATGAAACTAGTTTAACAAGTATCCTTTATATGATTTAATCATTTCCCCCCTTAAAATTACATTTATTTTTTCAAGACAATCATTTCAAACTTAGTGGGTAAGAAATCTTTAGTCTCTTTAATGAGTTTTAAATGTCTACTAAAAATTAATAAGTCATCTACATACATACTTATGATAACACAATCAAATTCAAATACTTTGGAATACATACATGCATCAACACCATTAACTATAAAACCATAATTGAGAATAATTTTATGAAATTTCACATACCATTATTTTGGAGCTTGTTTGATACCATATAAGGATTTTTTGAGTCCACAGACTTTATTTTTCTTTCTGGGTGCCACCAATCCTAGAGATAGCTCCATGTAAATCTCCTCATCCAGACCACTATTCAAAAAATTATCTTCACATTCATTTGATGTATCAATAAGCAATGAATTGAAACTAAAGCAAATAAATCACAAATGATAGAGATTTTAGTAATAGGAGAATATGTATAAAAATATTAATCCCAATCTTTTGAGTAAACTCTTTTACAACTAGTCTTGTCTTATACATTTGTATAGTTCCATCTAGTCTTAACTTCTTTCTAAAGACTCATTTGTTACTGATAGGTTTATAATTTTTAGATAAGTATACTGACTCCCAACTATGATTAGACGAAATGAATGGAGTCTAAATCATCAATATCAATTATGAAAGAAGTAAAGAAGTCAAGTTTGAAACTAGTTGTTACCTTTTGTCTTTTACTCCTATTAGGTTCATCATCATTTTGATTATCTCTAGAACTTTTCTTAGAAGAATAAGCATTATCATCTAATTTCATGTCATGATTAGTGTTTTTTTTATGAGGAAAATATTTTTAAAGAATATTTCATCTCTAGATTCACATATCGAATAATCATGCAAGAGCATAAATCTAAAAGCAATACTATTTAAAGCATAATCAATAAACACATCATCAATGGTTTTAGAGTTGATAGTGTTCTTTTTCTAAAAACATGCAACCCATAGGCACCACATACTTTTAGATGACTTAAATTAGGAGTACGACTTTTCCACAACTCATATGGGTACAAGCTAACATTTTATGAGGATTAGTCATATGTTCTAATCTTTTATTGGATTTAATTCTTTTTATTCTTTTATTAAGTTGGTTTTCTATTTCTTCTTTATACACTACATTTTTCATCTTTAGATATCAAGATATAAACTTCAGAAAATCTATAGTAATCATCAATAAAAGTGATAATATAGTATCTTTTTCCACCTTTACTTTCTATGTCTCTAAAGTAAGTTAAATCTCTATGCACTAACTCTAAAACTTTAGTTTTTCTAGTAGTGACAGATTTGAATATAGGTCTAGCATGTTTTACTTCAACACATATTTTCATTTTTATTAAAGTTGTTTTCGTCTAGAATAGGAAGCATGTTTATTTGTTTTAGCCTTTTTAAAGAGTGAAGGTTTACATGATCTAATCTAGCTTGCCACATATCATACATCTCAATGGTATAATCAAGAGTAGATTTCTTATTTATAACATTAGTTACAGTTTCAATTAAAAGAGCCCACATAAATACCCTTCCCTCAAAGAATCATCATATAAGCTTGTCATATTAAAATACTAACTCAATTTCTACCTTATTCAAGATTCCACCACTAATAAGATTTATACGTAGGGAAGGAACATACAAAACATCATGCATAACTAGAGTTTTTCCAGAACTAAGTTTGAGTAAGATCTTTCCTTTATAGAGTACTTCTCAACAATTGAAGTTTCCCATGTAGATTTGTTCACCTCATAATTTTTTATTAAAAATTAATGGTTTTCTGAATTGGACATTAACATGTTGATTGATTTATGATAAAATCATATTTTTAATAATGTATATTGGCACTGTTGTCGATTTCAAGTACTGGCTCGGCGATACAATATTTCAAGCATTGGATCGACAACATAATGTAAATGGAGAGTCGATCCATAAAATACAGTTCAATTGGTTATGGGATCAGATTTTATCATATCTCATTTATGAGGTTAACATTAAGCTTAGACGATCGTCAATTTTTTAACAGAAAATGACGAGTATGGAACATATGAATAGCCAAGTGAAAATTTTGTAACTTTTAATAATCGGGAGACTCAACAAAACAACATCTTATAGTCGGAGAACTATTTTATAACTTTTAATAGTAGAGAGACTCAACAAACTAACTTCTTATAGTCGATGGACCATTTATATATTTTTTAATGACCAAAGGGGTAACTTGAGAAACCTTTGTAAATGTTAAGGGCACTTTTGACTAAAAAACTTAAAGTATCAAGTTGAAAAAAAAAGGTGGGAAATGGCATTACATAATGCGATTGATATTTGTTTTTTTATAAAATGAGTAACTTGTGTAAATTTTAGAGCGAATTATTGGAAGGAAAAAAAAACTTAGGTACAAAGTTAAGAAAGCAAATAAGCGTTAGGGGTAAAAAGTATATGAAGCCTATCTTATATATAACTTCAACAAATAATTTATTTTTTAAAATTAATATGAATTACATTTGAATTATCATTCTATTGTAAAAAGTTCAATATTTTAATTGACATTTTATTCACAAAATAATAATATGATTGTTTTTCAAAAAAATTGAAAATTAAATTTAACTTGAAAATAAAAAGGGTCAAATTAATAAAAAAAAGTATGAATATTGAAAACTAACTTTATTATTATATTTATGGACGGACGCAAAAATATATATTAGAGGATGTAAATTTAAGAATTTATATTAAAAATATAAGAGATATGAAATTAAATAATTATGAAAAAAATTTAAAATCTAAAATAATTTAAATTTTTTAAAAGGTGTGATCGTAACGAAACACTCTCTCAACCCTTCTCCGATTATATTGCTCATATCGTCAATAAAATTGGTTAGGAAGAATACACAAACTGATTGCAGTTTCAGAGAGTACGCCGTGCTGAAGTAATGGACTCTGCTCTGCTCTGCTCTGCTCTGCTGGCAACTTATTTATAATTTTCCCTTTACGTAAATAAATACAACCAAAATGACGTGTTTGTCCTTTTCAAGAAATAAATAAATTAAAATTTATTTACTAAAGTTTATTCTATCTTATTTTATTCACTACATTTTCAAATTTTTCAATTTACTTAATGAAGTTTATACATTGAACATTTATTATCATTTTTAATTATTTAATTATTTTTTATGAAATAATTTTAAAAAAAATATTATTTAATATAAAAAATTTAAAATAAATAATAAAATAATATTTTTATTATTAAAATTTAAAAAATTAAAATAATCACCACTTTCGAAAGCAGTGGTCGTTTGATCTCAAATGGTATCGAGAGACTCGCTTTGACATGCTGAATCTGAATCTGGTGATTGTTCGATCGAAAAATATATCAAAACCCACAAATCTAGATTGGAATGTTTCGATTTCCTCACTTTCATTCTTTTATTTGTGGACTTCCGAATATGTTCCGACAAAATGAAGGTCGAATTCGGATTTAGGAGACCAAGATGAAGCGGTCAACGAAAATGACTAAATGATGACGAATAATGGACAAAAAATATTTAGGGTAAACTACATCTTTAGTATCCCAACTATTATTTTTGTTTCTTTTGATCACCCAATTATTTTTTGTTTCAAAATCATATCTAACGTTATGTTTGTATTACTCTTATCCCGTCAGAGAATTTTTACGACAAGAAAAAATATATTTTTGGAAGATTACAACCAAAGAAAATTTAAAGATTTCAACTTATCAATTAATTTAAGAACGCTTTCGCATCTAATATTTTATTTAATGATTTGACATGATATATTTGATTCTTAATTTTATGTCAATTAGATTTTGATTCTAACATGGGTACTTAATGTGTACTTTACTCAAATATTGATCCGTGCTCGATCCATTGAATCAAAATCATTGTTAATTAACAAGAAGTTTTACGTGGACTGTGATTCCTGCATCTGCATAGGCCCAGGAAATAGTTTTGGCCCAGTGACATCCACCATACGAGATTGATCTTAAGGGGTGCAAGTAATCTTAAGTTCCAAAAGAGGTATGTTTCCTTGCCTGTTTTCCCTTTGATTATTGTCTTTTTATTACAGTACACTGTTTATGAGCTGATTTCCTGTTGAAAATTATGTTTTCCACTTATGGTTGATTGAGATGGTAAAAATCGTAATAGGAGTTTCACATCAAACATTTACTTAGATGCTTTTTACATGCTTCACAATCCAGAAATAGCCTATATGTATGTATATCTCACCATGATCCAAAGACTTCACTAGTTGACAAAACTTCCAAGTTAGATCTCAAGCATATGATTCTTAGGAAGTCAGGATCCCGGCTTCATCGACCTAAGTGCCGGTAAATCGAAGAGTACTAGGACCCATCATTCACAGCTATTGCAGGGCTCATCTTCTTCTTCCTTTCATTAAAACTACTGCGTGAAACAAAGCTAGGAAGGCAACACTGCATGGACTTAAATGGCTTTTCCTTAAACATGGGGTTATCTCCATTAGCTGTCCTTCCACTACTGCAAAGAGAGTTAGCACAGACACATAAGGGGTTCCGTGGTTACTTGAGGTGTTTAGCTCATTTACATCTCCGTTTTCTCTAACGCTTTCTCGAAACAGTTCGAGGAGCTTCTTTTTCTTTCCTGTTGGGGATGTTTCAGAAACCAAAAATGGTGATCCATCCACGGTAGCCTTGTTAACTCGAGGAGTTCCCACAGAAAAGCTATGATGAACAGGGGTATTACCACGAGAGGGAGTAAATTCTGCACAGGAATGCACAACATTTGGATGAGACAACAATATAGACTCGGAAGAAAATGTGTACTTAACTCGAAAACGACTGGCAATGGAGGTAGCACAATCATATTACAGCAGTCAGTAGGAAACACCAGAGAAGAAATTGACAGATATGCGGATGATATATGCATGCTAGAAGAGCTAATTCAAACAGTCATAATAATCTTACCACCATTAACACTGAAGAAATCATCCTCACAATCTGAATCTAGATATGCCCGGGAATCAAAAAAGGTTTCTTCTTTACTACCTGTGGAATGAAAAAATCAATTCAGCTAAGGTATTTAGATAGCTGAAATACATTGACATGCTTATCATAGAGTACATATGGTACTGCATCAGCATCCAAGTCGTCAGTTTGATATTAAAGGACATACAAAATAAAAGGGTTCATTTCCGAAGAAAGTGCTAACACACAACATAACTCGATTCCGATTTTAACGGAACTATTTATGAACTCGCAAAGAATTGACCTAACATTCAGAATCATCAAAGAAGCAACCTTTTGCATTACTCCTGTTGAGGTTGACATGTATACGATTATGATGTACCTACATCGAGACATAAATTCTACATGTAGTAAGGACCACAACATAATCCACAAGTTATCTCCATTAATGTAAAATTATGACAGTTAAAAGACAACACACTCTTGAAACTGTTGGCAGCTTCCTACTATTTAAGAGTGGTCCATCCATCACCAAGGGGCCCATACCAAAGATGAATAGTTTTAAACATAGATACATACAGGAAAAAGATTGCTAATTGCTGACTTGTCTATATATTCAATCAGGCTGAAGTTAGGTTCTCAACTTCAAATTAAATACTGCCATATAAGGGAAAGATTAGCTTCATCTGGTTTCCCACTAGTTTTCACGATTAATGACATCGTTTTCGTGTAAACTAACAAATTCCCAATCGCCTAGCAATTCCAAAACAGCCAATGACTTTTCTTGCAAGACAAGGGGAAATAGCCAAAGGATAGCTACTTTTTTTTATCAATTGGAAGTAACCATCTAATTAAACAGTGTCATGTTAACAAAAAGTAAAAGCAATCCCACAGGCAATTGCAGTGATATTTGTGATGAAGCACAAGCCCTCAGTTTAGCAAATTGGTTGGGACATGAAACTCCTATGCTGTAATAAATCTCTCTATAAAGACTATGAATTTGACAAAAATATCACCATGTTCATCTCATAATTATGAATCAACAGAGCCAAATACTCATTTCAGATCCCACATAAAAAAAATCATCCAAAAACAGAACTCAATTGATTGTCTTTAACCTCATAACCAAACAAAGTAATTCCAACATGT
This sequence comes from Hibiscus syriacus, assembly GCF_006381635.1. Taxonomy (NCBI): domain Eukaryota; kingdom Viridiplantae; phylum Streptophyta; class Magnoliopsida; order Malvales; family Malvaceae; genus Hibiscus; species Hibiscus syriacus. Next base: position 1,085,021 of record NW_024062861.1, on the reverse strand, counting down.
TTGCTTATTTCACAAAAAAGAAAAACCAAAGACAAATAAAACGAAAAAGGAAGGAAATTTACCAAAATCTTTGAAAGAATAAGGAGATTGAGATTTGAGAGTTAAGTGACCATTGGCAGCTGGCTTCTCCTTAACAGGTGAAGGTGGGATGATGAGGTTATCTGTTTTAGACTCAAAAGAAAGTCCAAGCTTCATGGCTGATTCTTGAGGGCTCTTTTGCATTGAAACACATGAACCCATCTCTCTCTTCTATTTCTTTTCTCACTCTATAATATATTAAAATCTCTAGAGCCAAGGCATCAGCCAATCCAAAAGCAATCAAAACGGATGAAACTTTCTAAGCAACCCAGAAGGCAGAAGCAATAGGAAAAGGAAGAGAGATGGAACGGTCTCTGGCGTTATGTTAAAGGAGTTGAATAAAAGAAAGGCTGCTTTGAGTTATATGGAGAGAAGGAGAGAGAAGGATTGGGCTTGAATTGAAAGGGAAGTTAGCACTGCCATTACCAATTAGCAAGCAGCGCATGTTTGCAGTTTTATTTTCTTTAAATATTGCTTGTGTTTCCATTTCCCCCTTACAGTAGTGTCAAGTGGTCCCATTCTTAATTTTAGTTTTACCATTATAGTAACGAGAAAATAACAAAAATCTCATATAATATACGATTTTAATCAATTTTTTTCGGATTTGCCAAAATGACCAACAAAATCGCAATGCGATCGCTAATTCGCAACGCGATCTCTATTATCGCAAATCAGTTTCCAGATTCGCAACGCGATTATGACTATCGCAATGCGATTTTCCAATTTCGCGTTGCGATTTTCCCAATTCGCAATGCGAATAAATAAATCGCAATACGAATTTGGAAAATCGCAATGCGATACTGACTTTCGCAACGCGATTCTGACTTTCGCAACGCGATTCTGACTTTCGCAACGAGATTCTGACTATTGCAACGAGATAATACAGAATCGCAATGCGATTTTCAAAGTTCGCAACAGGTTTTAGTTTCGCAACATCCTTCTGAGTGGGACATACCAGATGACTTACAAACAGTTTTGCCACCAGTCATGGACAGAAGGCTACCTGGCCAACCAAAAAGTCACGATCGTATACCGTCTAAGGGTGAAGAGAAGAAGAGATCGATATGTAGTCGGTGCAAGGAAAGTGATCATACAAGGTTGACATGTGGTTCACCAGTGCCATCACAATCATCTTTTCCTCTACCAAAATATGGGTCCTCATCAAAATCCAAAGCTCATATGGTGTCAAGCAAAAGGTAATCAAAATCGCAATCATCTTCAAAATCCAATCACAACCGGCTTCACCTTTTGGGACTGTTAACTTAGGTGATTTTTAAATGCAAACGTTGTATTATGTGTATTTTATGTGTGCACTTTTAACATTTTCAGTTAGGCATGTATTAGTAACTTGAGTTTGAACATTGCTATGATCTGTTCAGTTGTTATCACTTATTAGACATTCATTTGACTATCGCAACGGGGAAATCAATGACTATCGCAACGCGAAAATGGCTATCGCAACGAGAAAATCGCAATGCGAAATGAAAATTGAATTGCGATTTTCTTGTTGCGATTTTCATTTCGCATTGCGATTTTCATTTCGCATTGCGATTCTCTCGTTGCGATAGTCAGTTTCGTGTTACGATAGTCTGTTTTGCCTTCAACATAATGCAGATTGAAAATCAACAAATCAACTATTACATTTCGATCAATTAAACAAGCACAAATAAGAATTATGTACACATCAATTAAACAAATCAACATTTACAAATCATTTTTTACAAATCAATTAAACAATCAAAAAATAATAATAATTCTTATTTCCTCATCAATTGTTGAATCAATGAATCAACTTTTGCACCCGTACATCCATTTCACGCAGCTCACTTAAGGATTAACCTGCAGAAACCAAACATTTGCTCAAACAATACTTCCTACACATCTAAAACCTACAAACAACAAATTATTGAATTCTAGGTTCTTAACCAAACATTTTCAAACCAAAAGGAGTATATATGTTAACAAAACTTGCATTTGACTTACCAATTAACAATGGATACTTTCATAACGCGGATGCAGGTAAAAAGCGTCTCGAATATATCGCTCTAGCCATATAATGCTGAAACCACAAGCCTACTGCAGCTCTATCTCTATCGGTGGGAGGTAGAAACTCTGTGCTTCCCGTCGTCAAACGCGCCAAGCACATGCATACGAGAGGACCACAATCCCCTCTGGCTCCCGGTGATTGTTGTGGCGCGGTCTCGTCTCTGACAACTGTGACATTGAACTTCTTTGGCTTCTTGTGTCCAGAATGAGTCCAATAATTAATCCCATCCAAGAATTTAGCCAAATGAGAGCTCCATCCCTTGATAATATCTCTCAAATCAGACAGTGATATGTAATTTATCATGCTGTCATATACTATTATCTTCAGGGATGGGAGCTGAAGTTGGACGAGAAGCCAATGACGACGTTCCAAAACAGGGATAAACACCTGCAATCATAAGTAATAATTCATTTATTTGCGCACTTATTTATGAACACCTTTAAAAATTTTTAAAAATAAACACTAACCTTATCGACCTCCCACCATGCAGGATAAAGTTTAGCTTGTCCATTGCCCAACAAAAATGATTCATCTCATTGATTCTTCAAGTGAACTGCGTGAAAAGCCGCCGGCATTATTGTATATCGCGAATTTTTTTATTTTTCCTAAGCTTCCTTATTATTAGAAGACGTGACACCTACGCATCGATATGCTATTTTACTAAAAAATACATATATTAGTGAATTACATTAATTTTTAAAAAAATTAATCAAAATCATATATAAGACAAATATAAGACTTACCTCCCCATCGAAATAGCCACCGTCTTCAACCCCTAATAACACACCCCACCAAGACCGATTAAGCAACAAATACATCTCATCGTTGAGTTTGCTTATATCAGTGTAACACCCTTGGCTCCGCTCATGTAGATAAAAATCAACTGCGGTCTTAGCCCAAAGGGTATTATCCATAATTGTTTCCGGTAGTTATCTCCTCTCCACTTCAGATACCGGAAGGGTACTAGCCGGTAACTCATACGAGAGCCAACTCTCATCCATCATGTCCGACAACGGTGGGGGTTTCTCAATAATTCGATATATTACCCCATGTGAATCGGGCTCTGGAATGGTGGGAGGGACCTCTTCAACGATGAAAATGGCCTCTTGAAAGGTGGGGGGGACTCTTGAGGGATGATAGGGGCCTCTTGAACGATTGGAGGGGACTCTTGAGGGATGACAGGTGAGCCGGACTTCTTCTTGCGGAGTCTTCGCACCATTGGGGTGAACGAAGACGTAATAGCACGTGCACGCCATCTGATGCGTGAACTCCGTCGTGCAAGGAAAACCCGACGTAAAGCATCCACCTTATCGGGCCGCTAAAAAAAATTAATACATAAATCAGTAAATAAACAGACATGATATTAAACAAAGACAAATATGTTTCAAACTTGCATTGTATTCACCCAAGTCATTATTCTATCATAGTTCACAAAATGCATCAGATAACATTCCAGAAGTAAGCACTTATATAAACATTTAAAATGACAACATATATAAACATTCCAGAAGAAGAATAGTTTACTTTCGCAACGCGAAAATGACTATCGCAACGCGGAAATGGCTATCGCAACGCGGAAATGGTATCACAATGCAAAATGAAAATCGCAACGACAAAATCGCAATGCGAAATGAAAATCGCAACGCGAAACACAAATCACATTGCGATTTTCATTTCGCGTTGCGATTTTGTCGTTGCGATTTTCATTTCGCATTGCGATAGCCATTTCCGCGTTGCGATAGTCATTTTCGTGTTGCGAAAGTAAACTATTATTCTTCTGCAAATTGAAACTTGAATGGATTGCATTACTTCAACCAAAAGACAAAAACAAAACCAAAAACAAAAACTAACAAAAACAGTTTAGCAGTATTGGCAGTAACCGAATGAATTTATTAAGCAATCTAAGTGAAATGGTTAATCTAAGTGAAATTACGAGTAAATTTATCATCAAGTTAAATATGAAAAATCTTAAACTTACCTCATTGCGTAGAGTATGAACCTCATTATGCAACGATGCTACCATCTCACGTAGAGCGACTATCTCACCGCGTAAAGTAGACACCTCAACACGCCATGCACCATCGTCTTTGCGTAAAGTACCGACCTCCTCACGTAAGGTATTGACCTCATCACGTAACTCCCCTAACTCATCCCGTGGAGGTGGAGAACAGAGAGATAAACGTCGTGGCATCTTTGTCGATCGCCTATCTTGCGGTGATGGTGGGAAGAGGCTCGATGATGTGACAAAATAGGTGATGGTTGTCGTTGTGGAGGTGTATAGTCTGGTCGATCAGGTGATGGCTCTGGGTGAGGTGATAGCTCTGGGTGAGGTGATGGCTCCCGAAGTGGAGGTTTCTCATCATCCGTGCCATCAAAAAAACGCTTACTAGCTTGCCACCAATCAGTGGCAAGCTCAGCTTCCGTGGGTATCAGCCTCTGTAATGGAGTGTTGGCCTCCTAACAATATAAAAGCTCAAACAAAGTTAAACGTGTACTAGTAATAACTTGTTTATAAACATATGGTAGTATTTATGTTAACTTATATTATTTATTGTCGTATACCGTAGTAAATCTTCCCATTGCAAGGTTCGTTTCCTCTTCCAGGAAATAGCCCTGGGAATATCATTTGAAGTTTTTATTGCATATGTCTTCATGGCGGGAAAGGCCTCAAATATCCAAATCTACAAACAATATAATAACAAACATTAGTAATTGTTAAATAATTACTTATAATTTTGAAAACATTATATAAAAATTCTTACCTTAAAGGCCCAAATAAAGCCTGTCAAAGTGTATTTGGAACCATCGCCATGCAAACTTTTTCGATCATCCAAGGCAGACGATAACTTATTCCATGTAGCTTTCCATAAATACGAGCCCCACGAAAACAGGTTCCACGCATTTAGGTCTTCTACCAATTTGATTAGATCATTCGGAATAGGTTGTCTGGCCTCTCTGCCTAAAAAGCCGGCATGCAAAAGTATTAGAAGGCATACTCGGACAACATCGACGTCATCCATCCGAGTAAAACCATATTTCTTATTCAATAATCTCGTCAGGTCTTCCACGTGTAGATTCGGCCTCTCCAGCTCAGGAAAAACCCGGGATAACCATGATGGGCGGGTAATGTGTCTAGTGTACCAACCTATATCATCGTGTCCGAAGCGTAGACCGATGATTAAGCAAAACTCCTCCCGCCCAAAACACGTATACGCCGGTGGAAAATTAAACCATATCTCTTCATCACGACGTTGTATAATATCTGGTAGATCCCTAGTCATGGTTTGAAGAAACAGGTGTGTCAACATCGCATCTCCACCGGGATGTTGTACTTTCAGCCATGGCCCGAAGCAAGTATCCTCAAACATTTTTCTTTGTGCAGGTGAAAGCTTCAACGCAATTGTTTTGGCCAGGCTGACTTTATTTCTTAAGGTCAATTGAGCCGAATAAAAGTTCTACAAAAACAATAAACATACTAAGTTAGATATACCAAAACTACACTGTGAAGATATACCAAAAACAATAATAAACATAAAGAGTAGTAGTTTATTCTTCAAACTTAAATTTGCAACACTGTGAATTTCTTATTTGTCTTTGTTTTTTGGTTGAAGTAATGCAATTCATTCAAGTTTCAATTTGCAGAAGAAGAATAGTTTCTGAAAATGAAAATCGCAACACGAAAATGACAATCGCAACGCGAATTTGACTATCGCAACGAGAGAATAAAATCGCGTTGCGATTTTGTCGTTGCGATTTTCATTTCGCGTTGCGATTCTCGGTTGATTTAATAAGCAATCTAAGTGAAATGGTTAATCTATTATTGAAATTACCAGTAAACTTATCATCAATTTCAATATGAAAAACCTAATAATAATGCAAAAATTTCAAAAAGAAAATAATTAAAAAAACTAACTCTCGGTGGTTGATTTTCCATTTCTGATTGTGAGGGTGGCTCTGAGAGATGGAGATAGACGGATTTTGCCGGAGATAGGGACGGATTTCGTCGGAGATGGGTGAGAGAGTAAGAGATGGAGATGGGACTAAGTTGTGATTTTAGGTTTTAGGTTATGAGTTGCGATTACGGGATATACTGTGGACGGTTCAGTGTTCCAATATATTAATATTCGTGTTTGGAATTTAAAAATAAAATACGCTTTGCGATACTAATGGCGCTTTGAAAATCGCATTGCGATTATGTATTATCTCGTTGCGAAAGTAAGTATCGCGTTGCGAAAGTAAGTATCGCGTTGCGATTTTGTATTATCGCGTTGCGATAGTCAGTATCGCATTGCGATTTTCCAAATTCGCATTACGATTTATTTATTCGCATTGCGAATTGGGAAAATCGCAACACGAAATTGAAAAATCGCATTGCGATAGTAATAATCGCGTTGCGAATCTGGAAATTGATTTGCGATAATGGAGATCGCGTTGCGAATTAGCGATCGCATTACGATTTTGTTGGTCATTTTGGCAAATCCAGAAAAAGTTGATTAAAATCGTATATTATATGAGATTTTTGGTCACTGAGGTTATTTTCTCTATAGTAACTCTGGACCCATTTTAAGATTTTGATTTGAGAAAATTTTAATAAATTAATGATTTGGTTGAAAAATAAGAGTCTAAATTAATTTCTTAATATAAGCACGCAATTTTATTAAAAATAAAAATATTTAACATTATAATAAATTTACAATTAGCATCTTAAATTAAATATATAATTTAGATATTTTCTTATATTATTGAAACCAATCAATTTAGATCATATAAGGACCATATATGTAAAATGTTAAAAATTAAACCAAAATAATCAAATGGAAAATAGATACGAACAAATCTTACTACATCGACAAATGAACCACAAAAGAGGATTAAACTATTGAAAGATCACTGAGAACCGTCAATCAAAGCCGATTGATGTGAGAAACTATCCACGAATACAAAGTCATGCATCAAAATCAGTATGAGATTCCATAGTAGGGAAGATCAACAATATTATAAATAAACACTATCTTCATTAATCGTGAAGTCATCAAATTCAACTCTAAGAAAAAATAAATGATTAAACGACTGAGAAAAGAAACGAAAAATATGTCACAAAGACAGAGAAAAAAACATCACAAAGATAAAATTATTCTTAATTAAAAAAATTGATGTCATCAATCAATATTAAAATTGATAACGCCCTGAATAAAAAAAATTGATATTATCTATAAAAAAACAACACAATCTCTTGAAAAAAAAAAAAGGTTGTGCTAACAAATAATTTACAATATCATTAAAAATTAATTAATATATTTTTTGGTAACGTCGGTTCCTTGTCAATACCTATATCTAGTAGTTAAACAAAACCTTATTATTTTATTTTATTGAATTTTGAGTTAATTAAATACCAAGCTTTGAACTTCAAAGCTAGTATACTACAGAGTATGATACCTAAAGTATATTATAAGAAAATATATGGACTGTTTATGTATTCAAATAATATGTCAATCATCGTTCTTTTCTCAACTTTTCTTTATCTAAAGTATGATTAATTCTCTCCAAAAAAAGAAAATGATAATTAATTGCAACAAATGTACATGTGATCTCATTCTATACATGTTTAGGAAACGGTAAAATATAAAAATAGCCATTAAAGTTGAATTATTGATTTTTAAAATAGTTAGTGTAATTTTATCATTATATTAAATTATAATTTTAAATTTTTGAAGGGACCCAAGAAGAATTATACAATTTTAAGAGGATCATAAAATGATAACAATATCATAAGAGTATTTTCTTTGGAATTATTAGTTGGATTTTTAGGTTTGAGTTTCGTATAAGTCTTTATTTGTAATAAAAATGATGTTATATTGGTATTAAATGGAAATTGAATGCAAAATAATAGCACATAAGTTTTTTAAAACTACTTTCTCTCTTCACCAGCAAGGGCCTAATTGCATAATATACACTAAATTTTGTTACACATAATATATGAATGAAAGAAAAATATTTAATATAAAATTAATATATATAAACATATATCCTCTTTAAAACAAATTATTTACAAATATAGAGAAAACGAGGGATGTTGGGTGCAGTCATACTTCTATAAATTTTAAATCTTCATATAATTTAAATAATTTTCTTATATTTTTTGTTAATAGTTTAATCTAATATCTTTACTTTTTAATATAACATTTTATACTTGTATCTTATATCATAAAATTTTATGTCCGTTATTATTCATGAATAATAATTGCTTGGAAAATGAAAAGGAGATATCTTAAGAAATGATGAAAGGAAAGCCAACATGTGAATGGTTCAGCTTTTAGAGTGGCCTACACATTCATAATTTCATAAAAAAAAAGTCATAACATAATTAATTTAGCCCTTTACACTATGCATCCCAAAGGAAAATGACAAAAGGTTGATCATTATGGATCATAAAGAATAACCATTTTGGTTTATGGACCCAAAAAGTTGAATGATTCAACTTAAGAATATATATATAATATATTGTAATGTTTAGTCACTAAACTTGACAATTTGATTCATTTTTGTCTTTGATTTTTTATTTAAATTATCTTGAAATTTAGTACATTTTTATGCTTTTGGTGACGTATTACTCTCAAATTGTATTCCGTCATCACTCAAATATATACATAAATTAAAATTTCAAAATGATATTATAGTAAATTTAAGAGTCAAGTTAAAAAAATTAAAAATTTAAGTTCAAGGATCAATTTTAAAATAATGTCAAATTTTGGGATTGTTGTGGATCAAAAGATGTTAAAATAGACAAACTTACCAAGTTTTAAAGACCAAAAATTATATTAACCCAAAAAACTAAAAAGAATAATAAAAAAGGAAAGCTAATATAACTAATGTAAAATACAAAGTATAATTCTGTCTAATAAAAGTTGAAAACAAATAAAAAATTAAATAAATATTAATTACAAATAAAAAATTCTATGTAACGTATGTGTCAGGTATCAGGTTGACCGACAATCAATTTCTAGTGGAACGTGTTGTTATGTCTCGCGATGACTTTTTGTGGATTTGAGTATTTAAGCATGTTGAATGCTCTTGCATGATTTATTCTCTATATGACATTTTGGTTGTCAAGCTTGTGTTTTTATGGTGCTAGAGAACCCAAGATAACTCCCTTAAGATTAAGAGTCGAATTGAGGTTATACTAGTGTTTGAAAGGATTTTTGAGTGATTTGCGAACCTAGAAATAGTCAATTTTAGGCCTAGGTATGAGATGAATTGCTGAAGAATATGAACATTTTGCACATAAAATATCGATATTGTTCATAAGAGTATTGATATTTATGTGGTATTGATACCAATGATTGAGTATTGATATAAAAATTTTTAAAACATTTTGGCATTGAAACTGGCCGATATTATAGTGAGTATTGATACCTCAACTTGTTATTGATATTACCTGTCTTGGAAAGTCAAGTTTGACTTCATTAAGAATCGTAAGAGCGATGATTGACCTGTAACGGTAAGATCCAACTTATGAAGGGTTGAAATGATCAAATATGATTAAAGAACCCCTTAAGAATGCTTGACCAAAATACCCATGATGGATAAGACGCTTCAAATGTACCTTAATTGGATCCATAACTAACGATTATTCGTTGCGAAAGAATACGTGCAAGCGAGATGACGTTCGACGTGAGGAATATGATAAAAAGATGCATACCATGAGAACGATGATAATTAATGACGTTTTTGCATAAATTAAGAGACTCCTTGCAATTGCAATTGCCCGTTAAAGAAAACGATGGGCAATCTAGAGAAAGCAATGCCAAAACAGGTGCTTAATTCAATTTAACAATAAATCAACTGATGTTAGGATAATTATATTATTGGAAAATTTTAAATTGTATATAATTTAAATATATTTTTAATAATTTAATTTTTTTGGATAATTCCATTTCATTACCCAAGAAAGTAGAAGCTTGCTACAATTTACAGCCTGCAATAAACATCAGATAACATAACCAGCAAACAACTTAAGCTAGACTACTAACACAATAGAAGAAACAGTATAACTGAAACTCCCAACTTAATTAATACCCCAACTAACACAAAGAGTTGCATTTCTTGGGTCGAATCTGCTGATAGTGTTTCCCTCCATCCGGATCCGAACAGCTTCTTTGATATCCTGCAATAACGCATCCATTGGCCGAGCTCTACCCCCATAAACTTTGTTGTTTCTTTCCTTCCAAATGCCATAAACATGACCTGCCCATGCAAGCCAAAACACTCTTACAATGAGAGACTTACCCGTAAGGCAATGGGTCGCCCAAGCCAGCTCACATCCTAGCTACTAACCCCCCGATACACACCACATAAAGCAATAATAGCTCCCCATAAGTCTTTTGCAAAATTACAACCAAAGAACAAATGGTCTCTTCACTCTGCCTCAATACCACACAAAAGTATCGTTCTCAATATTTAAACCCATTCTTAGAAGCCTAACTGAGTAGGGAGTCGGTTAAGAATAACCATCCATGTAGCATCCAAAAATTTGGGTTAGTGACTAAAATGAGAATTTTGGAATTTGAGGATCAATTTAAGGAAATTGATAAGTTTAAGAATTTAAATAGGACTATTTCAGTATTGGATTAAATCATAATTATGGAATAAGTAAAGGGCATTATGGTAATTAGTTTAAAAAGATATTTTCTTTCCCTTATTAAGAATTAAACACATGGGATGTGAAGAGTGATCTAGAACTCTTCTTTTCCTTCTTCATTTCTTCTTCCCGTGGGTTCAAGCTCAAACCTCAAAGGTGAGTTTTAATTTTTATGATTAATTCTTGAATGTTTAAGTTGGGTTTTATTCCATGAGTGTTATATAAGCTTAAGGAAAGCTTATATAAGCTTAAAACACCAAAAGGAGAGAATTAGAAAGGAAATTTGATTAAGGGTTGAGAAATGAATTCTTGATATAAAGAGGTTTTTGAAGTTTTAAAGATGGATTTGACTTGTCAATGGGTTAATTAAGAAGTTAAAGGTGATAGAATTGAATTTAGAACACATGGAAAATTTAATGAAATTCTTTGATTCAAGAATTATGGTGGATTATGGGAGATGGTAAAGTTTTATAGTGTTATAAGAAGGTTGATACATGGATAGATAAGTTTTAAGGTATAAGGAGGGGTTAATAAGTAGAATTTGAGGTCAAAGTAAGAATTTTCGGGCTCAAAATGTAATTTCTGGGTTGTATGCATCAATGCATCTTCAATGTGCATCAATGCACTCTTAAATAAATAAACATCGAGTACAGTTGGTACATCGATGCATGAGGAGTGCATCGATGCATCCCCTTAAAATGGAAACATCAAATGTAAATTATATATCGATGCATGGTAGTGCATCGATGCACATGTTAAAGAATGCATCGATGCACTGAAGAATGCACCGATGCACTTTAATGGGAAATGAAATAAATCGTTATTCAGTCTATGAAATGATAGATTAAAGTATATTAATTGGATACTGATAGTATCAATACATGATTATGTAGACATCGATCGAAAGCAAAGTTCGGATAGGTCGATAGAGTAAGATACGCAACAGAAATAAGAGTTTAAGAGGGTTCATTGAGACCATGTGAGTACATGATAGTAAGTGTACGTTATGTTAAGGAATTAAGACTTGAGATGAGTCCAATTCCGATATTATATGATATAAGTATTAAAGCATAAACATGTAGTGATATGGTGTTAGATGTATGGTATATGAGTAAATGTATATGTTTAATTGTTGAATGCATTTTTATGTGTGAACTATGTAAATGCTTGTATTATGATAATAGGTCATGTGATCATGAAATATATGATAAAATATATATGAAAATAATATGACTCATATGTGTTTATTAGAATGCTATATGATATGTTAGTATAATAAGATAGATTAGATATTGATAATAAGACATAAGATTATATGCATATGTAATATATGTTAAAAGATAAGAAATAATATGTTATATGCATATGAGAAAAAGATATTTGTGATGTGACCATGTGTGAAAAGGATGAATAATGTGAATTTCATGGAAAATGCTACGTGAAAGTAAACTACGTGACTATGTGATCATATGAAATGTGATAAAGAGCTATGTGAAAGAACTATGTGATATGAATATGTGAATGTATAATGAGGTAAAAGATAATGCCCATGTCATGTGTTATGAGAGCTATAGGTATAGTTGGCATGCCAAGAGTCGAGGGTCTACGCGGTCATTCGGGACATAGTGGTCCTTCGGGACAAATTCTACGCGCTCCTAGTGGGATTTATACGAGTTGTGGTGAAACATAGTGCACAACCTCTATGTACTCACGTACCTTAAGTTCTCAATAGTGTGCATGGGCTTTGAAAAGAAACCATAATTTAATATAACGATATATATAAGTGACAAGTTAGGATTATATGATAATAAGGGTAACAAGTGTATATGGGTAATAGTGATATGAGATGTGATATGGTTATGTATGATATGATCATAGTAATTATCCATGTATTGTTGTGTTTGAATTATATTATATGTTTATGTTCAATATATGCTCATTTGATGGAATTGAATCAATGATAAGGAAATAAGTAAGGATAAACCGGTAAGTGATGTGTTTAATAGGTATATAAGTATAATATGTGTTATATGGGATGTTCATGCATTTGTTAGTTTACTTTATGTATTTACATGTCTCACTAAGTCTATGACTTAGCGTGTAAATATTTTACACGTAGGTGTGGATAAGTCAGAAGATCAAGTTTCAGATCCGTAGAGCAGCATACCTCTGTGCAAAGTTCAGATCAGAAATATTTTGTAAAGTATGTATTGTCATATAATTTAGTATGTTGGAATATAACTAAGTCATGATATATATATGTACGCTCTGATGGAGTCTGTTAAGGTTTTAAATATGTTTATGTAAAAGAATTACTTTATAGAATAAAAGTTTTAAATTTTCTATGGTTTTTATAAAAGTATATACTTTGACTGGTCAATGTGACACCTCGACTTGTATCCGAGTCGGGTACGGGTTGAGGGTGTTACAATCCACACTATGATATTGTGTTTAGGAATACGTCCAGGGAACCAGACTAGATACTGCCAAGAGACCTTAGGAGCACTAATGTGCATGTCTTCCCGAATGCTTCTTACACTCATGCTATGTATCGGACCAACAAAGAGGTGAAAGACATTAGGCCTGATTTTCAAAATGTACTTGAAGCACCAACTTACATTTGTGGGAATACTCATCTGCCAGAAATCAACATTCCCAATCACATAGGCACGTATCCAGGCCACCCAAAGAGAGCCCTCATTAGCCAATAAATTCATGATTATGTGTACAATGCAGGCTTTATTCCATTCGCCTATAGCTTGAACGCCCAGACCTCCTTCAGATTTCATTAAATAGATTTTTTTCCAGCTGACACGAGCACCTTTTGCAAGTAAGTCAGACCCCTTCCAAAAGAATCTGGAACATATCTGCTCGATGGTATTAATAATCTCTTTAGGCAGAATGAGCTGCCTGCACCAGAAACTTGCTATGCTGAATAAAACAGCTCAGATCAGTTGAAGTCTCCCAGCAAAGCTAAGATGTTTGTTGGCCCACAAACTCAACTTGACCCTGATCTTATCAATTAAATTGTTACAGTCCTTCACAGTTAGTTTCCTGGTTACTAGTGAGACTCCTAATATCATACTGGAAGGTTACCCAGTTTGAAACCTGTTATCTCCTTAATGGCAACACATTGCTCAACAGAAATCCCAGCATAGTACATTTCACATTTACTAGCATTTAGTTTTAAACCAGACATGGAGTAGAAAGTGTCTAAAACAACTTGTACACCAATTACAGAGTCCAAAGAACCTTTGCAGAATATAAGTAAATCATCTGCGAAGCAAAGGTGAGTGAGCCTAACCTTTTTGCACTTAGGATGGAAGTTAAACACTCCCTTCATGGAAGCCATATTTAGAAGGCTAGATAAAATGTTCATAGCCAAAACAAAAAATTAAAATTTTAAAAATTTTAAGAGCTTTGATGTGAATTTATTTCTTCGATGCCACATTAAAAATATTTTAAAACTTAATATATTAATGATTTTTAACCTAATATTTGTGAAGGCGATTTTAATTTTCAACTTCTTTAGAGCTTCAAATCAAACTCATATCTTCCATAAAGATAAAGAGAAACTTGGTGATTGGTTAGAAAGGTTTTGAAACCTAGAACATATCAAGTGGATTCAAGCTCATTTTTAGTGTTCTAAGAGTATTTATCAACTCCTTTTAAATCCATTTTCATATGACTAATCCATTCTTTATTTGTTTGATTGATGCAAGAGCTTAAAGAATCCCCTAGAACTAGAGAGAGGGATGCTTAGTGAAAGTTGATCAAAGAGCTTCATTTCAAGATTCTAACTTCAAGGTAGTATATTGTTAATCCTTTTTGTTGTTATGTCTCCATTAAATGCGATGGCTTTTTGTGGATTTGAATATTTAAGCATGTTGGATGTTATTGCATGATTTATTTCTTAGATGACATGTTGGTTGTCAAGCTTGTGTTTTTATGGTGCTAGACAAGATAACTCCCTTAAGATTAAGAGTCGAATTGAGGCTATACTAGAGTGCTGAAAAGGATTTTTTGAGTGATTTTCGAGCCTAGAAATAGACATTTTTAGGCTTGGGTATCAATACTAGATGAACAATATCAATAATGGACGAACTAGTGAAGAATCTGAGCATTTTGCACATAAAGTATCGATATTGTTCATAAGAGTATCGATATTTATGTGGTATCGATACCAAGAGTTAAGTATTGATACAAAAAAAATTCGAAACATTTTGGTATCGAAACTGTCCAAGAGTATCGATACTATAGGGTGAGTATTGATATCTCAGCTTGTTATTGATACTACATGTCTTGAAAGTCAAATTTGACTTCGTTAAGGTTCGTAAGAGCGATGATTGACCCGGAACGATAAGATCCAACTTATGAAGGGTTGAAATGATCAAATATGATTAAAGAACACCTTAAGAGTGGTGCTTGACTAAAACACCCATGATGGATAAGACGATTCAAATGTACCTTAATTGGATCCATAACTAACGATTATTCGTTGCGAAAGAATACGTGCAAGCGAGATGACGTTCGACGTGAGGAATATGATAAAAGAGATGCATACCATGAGAACGATGATAATTAATGACGTTTTTGCATAAGTTAAGAGATTGCTTGCAATTGCCCGTTAAAGAAAACGATGGGCAATCCAGAGAAAGCAATGCCAAAATAGATGCTTAACTTAGTTATTTAACAATAAACCAACTGATGTTAGGGATAATTATATTCTTGGAATTTTTTTAAATTTGTATATAATTTAAATATATTTTTAATAATTTAATTTTTAATTTTTTAAATTTTAATATATATATTTTTAAAAGTTTGTACTACAACCTTCTACTCCTATAAATTTAGGGGATGCTTATTGAGCGAGACGATCACGAGTTGGGCAGTGCTCGACTCATGCTCATTGTAAAATTTTGTTGCTCGACTTGACTCGTTGGTCGTTAAGCTCGTTAAAATTTTGCTCGACTCATGCTCGTTAAAAAAATTTGTTGCTCAACTCATTTCTCGTTAAACTCGTTGCACGTTAAGCTCATCGAAATTTTTACTTTATCTTCTTAACTATAAGTAAAATCTACTAATATTGTATAGAGCTTAATATAAACATAAATTAATAAATTTAACAAAAAAATATCAAAAAGAGTGTATGAAGAAATTTTAAAGTCTAAACTCCAAAGTAACAATCCACAAATACATTAAAATAATAAAAATGTTTGATTTTTAGGTGTAGAAAAATATCAATTAATAATTTTTTATTTTTTTATTATTTATTAGAAAATTAATAGATTAGTAATTTATCATATTGTTATCATCTATTAGTAAATTAGTAATTCTTTAATGAAATATTTTTTACGATAACTATTAAAAGATTATAATAAAAAATTAACAAGCTGCTCGCAAACTTATCGAGTCGAGTTAAACTTTACTTGACTCAATTCGTTAAGGTCTTGAGTCAAACTCGTGTTCAAGTCGAATTCGACCTACTCACGAGCTTCTCAACTCATTAAACACCCCTACCTACTATTGATGTTATTGTTTAACCTTCCAATTCAAAGATATACAAATTCATTTAATGTCTAAATAAATAGAAACAATAAACCACAAGGAATGAAGCATTTCAAGCAATCACAACACTCATTTCTCGGACTCGATGAATGTTAAGTATCGATGTATATAATCGTTAAAGGATAAATTATACTTTTCATCCCTCAACTTTGTATGTATTTCTGTTTTTGTCACTCAACTTTAAAAATTTTCAGTTTGATCATTCAAATTTTGAATTACTCATGTTTTGGTTACTCTGTTGTTAAAAAATTAACAAGTTACGATAGACCATATTTTTTTCTTTTTGAAAAGACTTATAAACTTTCTTCAATTTTTTTAAAACTCCTAAAATCTTCCCAAAACCTTTTTTTATTTCTTTTGATTTTTCAATGTCAGATCATCTTCCTCTAAACCCCAACAATGAGGAAGTGGAGAAAAATGAGTTATATACTATATTATCTTATTATTTTTAATTTAATATTCAAGTAATTAAAATAAGAATAATTAAAAAATTAAATGATTAGATTTCTTTTTTCAAAATTAAATAATAAAAAAATACGTATAAAATTAAGTGAGGAAAAGCATAACTACCTACTAGTCAAAAGCTATTCCTACTTTTTCAATGTTATATGACTTTTGAATTATCAAATACATTAGATTAATTAACATCACAAATACAGCATTATACATATTTAATAAATATGAAAAATGATAAAATAAAAATTAAGCCAATAAGTTTAATACAACTCTGTATTTATATAGTTTTTTATAAATTCTAGATTTAATTTTATCTAAAGGGAGAGGAAAAGAAAGTATTACTAAAAGGTCTAAAATTCTTGACTTTTTATGAAAAAATAAAGATAAACAACTTGATTAACCAAATAAAAATATTTGCTCATTAATTGTATAATCTAACATTTATAATAATTGGTTTTAATTGTATATTATATTGGATGAAAGTTGCAATTTTAAAATATATGTTTTTAATTATTTATATTTGGTTTATAATTATATGAACAATGATGAAGTGAGTTTAGACATTTATAAACATCTTATTCGTTTATATTCAACTCACTGTAATGTGTTGCATGGTAAAGCAGCCAAGGTTGGCTATAAATAAATCCAAAGAAAAAGCCACACTTGCCCCTACCCTGTCCAATCCAAGTCATTGTCGGGCGGTTTGTTTTATCCATAAAATCAACTATCATATTTTTTTTAATTATTAATAACACATATACTTTTTAGTGTATTTGACTACTATTTGTTCGAATTTAAAATCAAAAAAAAAAATCACTTAATGGGTTCACTATAATATCTTATTAAGAACCAAAATTTTAAATTAAAATATTAATCGATCATTAATAATAACTCATAATTTAATCTTTGTTTTAAAAAATAATTCATCTCAATCAGTATAATTGAAAATTAATGTTATTTTCAATATTATTATAATATTTCTAAATTTATATATTTAAATAAGAAAAATGAAACTCGGTCGACTTTAGTATTTTTAAAGATATTATAAAAAATTGCATGAAACAAGTTATTTTAATATTTAAATTGATGATTATTATTCTTTCGAAATCTTGAGTTTGAGTATTAGAGACTGTAATGTTATTTGAACTTTCATTATCGATGGGTAAAAAAAAAAAGGAAAAACAAACACGTACTGTCGGCAACCTATATCAAGACGTACATGAATTCTATTTGATTGCTTGCCACAGCGTGAGACCAAACATGATAGCAGCATAAAGTAGAGCAACGAGAGCCCAAGGCTTTGTGAAATAGTTGTGCACTAAGGCTGCTCGCCATCGAGGCCACCACCTTCTGCAATGACCATCCAGTTGATCACTCAGTTCTGAATAATAGAATTCCTTGACCTAAGTGTCATTGTAAAGATTATTGAAGAACTTGGTTGAATCTTCCAGCCCAACCAGTTATCGAATATGTCATGCTTGCATAGTATCTCCATGTCATCGTTGGTGTTGATAAGGTCATCGAGGAACATGGCGTAGCAAGTGAATATAGGCGGACAATGCAGCAAACACTGCTCGTATACGATCAGGTTCCGGAAGATTGTCTCAGTTGTCTCTTGGATAAGCAACGGCGGGATTTCGACACATCCGTCTTTAAACTTTATGTCCAAGACGCTATCTGCTTTGCCTTTCTTGAAATCTATGCCAGCTTATTTGGGCCTTGTTGCGGAACGAATCGGCTGCCATCCGGGTTTAGGTTTGTTTCTGATTTCTTGGGATGGTAACACCAATGATAATCTTAACAAATCAAGAATATGCTTGATATCTTTTTTTTTTCTCTGAAACAGCTTGTTTCAGGTGAATCAGAAGTGAAAGTGTTAGCAAAGAACGAAAGGGCAAGTTCAACCAAGAACTTGGTTTCACGAGGGAGCCTGGTTTTTTCAAACAAGATTTCAAGCACTAACCAGGGGATTTGATTCTCAAGCAAAATCAAGTCATGATGCAGATAGTGCAGCATACATGACATGGAGAAAATCGGGTCATCGGGTTCCTTCACTTCTTCCGCACCTCTACGAAGCAGCTCAATCACAAAGACGCCATCGAGCAGCATTGTTTTAACGAATTCATCACCCAATTCCGCTGCAAAATTATGGCCTGCATAGCAAGCACTGGCCTGTTTCTCAATCAACTTAACAGCATTAACAAAATCAGATAAAACTTTCTCTTCTTCATTCTCCTTGGATTCTTCGGAACGAGCCTTAATCACCCTGCAAAGGAGACCTTTCAAGTACTTTTTTATTTTCTCAACGGCAACCAAGTGTTCTTTGCCACGGTGCATTGGCCCAATGGAGAAACAATTGGGGAGGAATGAGCTTTCATTGTGCCTGAAGAGTATGCTGGGGATGTTGAAGATGCAGCAGCTGTGGGGCATGGATAAACAATCATCCCTCAGTTCAACATTCAGAAAAGATACCAATGAAGATTGAACATTGATCACAACGTGTTCATTTGATCTTCCACTTTGTGCTGCCATCTTGTAGCCTGCAAAGAGAGGTTAAGGAATTGTAAAATAAAAGGCAAAGAGGTCTAAAGTTGAAACAACCAAGTTATAGTTTCAAACAGATGGCAGAATGAGTGAGTGCGTTGGGAAAGAATCTACAATAGTTAACACAAGATGGGTTCCTTGGGGAATAAGCAATGCCTTGCTTCATCTACGGTATATTGGTAAGGAATAAGGATTTTTTTTCCGATTAATTTGAGGTAAGTACAAAGTAGTATCTGTTCAAAAAGATAACTCTCAACCATTTGACATTAACGCTCAAACCCCTGACATGATATACTCTCACCCGGGACCTCAAGGAATAACAATAATTTTTTACCACCAACATATAATATACATATATAGCTAGAGTTTGCTTGTGGGATGATGCTTATTTCATAACTCTTTTGTACAATTTCGATTATAATGAAATTTTCTCTTTCGTCAATCTTTTTTTAATCTAAAATTGTGTGTTCGTTTTATTTCTTTCTTTTAACTTGTGATTTTTATTATTATCTTATTAGATTTCGTGACATTTTTCTTTTTAATTTCACTTCAACATAAAGAAAATGCTTATGTGACATTGAGAATAAAACAATATATAATAATAAAAAGTTAAAATAGAACCTGAATTCCTTCGGAGATAAGAAATCCCTTGCATCATAGTCTAATAAAAATGAGTCATAAACATCATATTTTCATCTTTGTTCTAAATTCTTTACAAACTACTCTCCACAATTCAAGAGAAAGAATGAGTCATACGTACATCTATTTATTGATTACATTACATATATAGTTTCAAGTACACGAAGTCGACAAAAATAAACGATTAAGCTTTTATATTTATATATAGGGTAAATTATAAATTTAATAACTGAACTTTATTTTGTCTCTATTTCACTTAACGTACTTTAAAAGTTTTAAATTTAATAATTGAACTTTATACATTGGATTTTTTTATTACTCTTTCGTTAATTTATAACGGTTATGACTTTTTATCAAATCTATGTCAGAAAAAAATTGAAAAAATAAATAAAAGATAAATTTGTCAAATCCCCATAGTGACCTTTTGTTACCCTAGATGAAAGTGGTCGTTGGCTGTTAGAAGGGAAACTGAGCGAGAGATGAGTTTTAGAGATAGAGACCAAATAGGCACAGCATCGCATCCCTCCTCTCTTCGCCACCACGTATCAACGTATCTGACCATTGACAGATCTATAAATATTTTCTAGGTGGACACACAGATACTAATTATTGAAATTTTTCGTACAGTGAACACAAATAAAATTTTAGGGTGGGTACCAATAGTAAAATGGATAATTAATATAAAATAGTTTTTTATATATAATTTTGAGGAGGAATTTTGATTGTGTTAACTCGATGCTGTGGTTAGATCAATTCAATTTTTATCTTTATCAATCACGGACATTAGTAGTGTTGCGGATGGCAACTCATTTTTAATGTTATAATTTTGTTTATTGTTTTTTGATACTCGGATATTTTGCATGTTTATTTTGGCCACCAAGACATTATTCTTGTTTTTTCAAGAAAATAAAAAAAGGGTAAAACACACAAGCATTACTATTAAAGGCAGTGAAGCTGGAGACTGCTTGCAACCTTATCATATGGGATCGCTTTCATGGCTATGGTTTCCATCAAATAAGCAATTCTCGTGCAGTAGGCACACTCCATGGCTGTAGTTTCAATGATGATGACCGCTAAGGTGAAGGGGGTTAATGATTGGCGGTGGATTTTTCTTAATATGAATATTGAAGCTTGGGTTTAAAGAATTCTTGGGGTTTTTATTGATATTAATATTTGTTGGATTTCTGTTGTTTTGGTCTTCTCTTTCTCTTTTTTTCTTTTCGGTTGATTTCTTATAATAAAATTGATGGGTTTGGTGTTTAGGTGATAATTTACTTGTGTTGCAGAGATAGTGTTTGAAGGAGGAGGAGAAAAGAAATAAAGAAAATATATGGCAACTAAAAGGTTGAAAAGTCAAACAAATAATGAAAAGTAATTTAAAATGCTATGTCATCTAACTGTTAGAGAGAAAACGACTTAATTGACAAAAAAAAAGTTTATGTATAAAGTTCAACGAATAAATTAAAAATTTTAAAATATAGTGAGTGAAATAAGAGAAAAAGTAAAGTTCAGAGAGTAAATTTATAATTTACCCTTATAATATATGTATATATATATATGGATGGGTTGAAGGTGCATGCGGACGATCATCCCCTTAATTTTTTTTAATTCTTATGTATTTTAGAATTAATTGCATCGTATGTCTCCAAACTATGATTTTATTCTAAATTGATCTTTAATTTTTTAAATTTTAATTTCATCCTCAAACTATCATACTCATTCTAAATTAGTCTTTAAACTTTTGAATATTCAAAATTCTTCCTCAAAATATAACCTCATTCTAAATTAATCTCCAAACTTTTAAATATTCAATTTCATCCCCGAGTTCATCCATTATGTAATTAATTTTAACCATAGTTTAACCTAAACTTTATTTTTTTCAAACAAATAATAATATAGTTTGTCCTAACAATTTTATTAATATGAATGTGAATAGTATATACATATAATTTTGGATGAAATTGAAATGTTGAAAAAGTATAGGGACCAATTTGGAATGTAGGATATAGTTTGGGGATGAAACTAAAATATTCAAAAGCTTGAGGATAAATTTAGAATGATAGTCATAGTTTAGGATGTAAATAGAATATTTAGAGGTTTAGAGTCCAATTTAAAATGACGATCATAGTTTGAGGATGAATGATGCAATTAACTCATATATATATATATATATATATATAGCAGAACTATAGATCTGTCTCATCTTTAAGGGTATAACCAAGAGCAACAACATATTGAAGAAGAGCTTCCAACTCCTCACTTATGAACCTATCTCCATTTTCATTGGCGCTGAAGAGCTCGAAACGCTGCAACACGAGATTCAAGCTCATTGAATGCTTTCTTCAGCTCTGCCTTGCTGGATGGCCATCTTTGCCGAAGTCGAATCGCCTGAATAAGG
Organism: Hibiscus syriacus; assembly: GCF_006381635.1. Lineage (NCBI taxonomy): Eukaryota > Viridiplantae > Streptophyta > Magnoliopsida > Malvales > Malvaceae > Hibiscus > Hibiscus syriacus. The sequence goes on along the minus strand of NW_024062861.1, from coordinate 1,062,653 downwards.
CTTTCACTTTTTCCTTCGAGAAGGGTGCACGGCTTCCTGGTTGGGTTTCCACCTTTGATCCATTGTATATCACCCATGGTCATAGGAAATTTAGAGTATAATAGGATAATAATAACAGCACACAATAAAAATTTCAAACATGTGACCAGACATTATCGATCAAGATTGGGATTTAGACAATTGTATAGATGTTTGAGTCTTACATTCAGTACTTGAAAGTTGTTGAAACTTATCTTCTTTCATTGTAAAGGTTTTGATCTCAGCTAGTAAATGTTGTGAATTTCAGGTCCACAACCGTGACTCCAGTTGCGAATTTGATCCGAGTTTACTGCTCCCAATGCTCGAGCTCCAATGTAGAACATAATTAATATTAGTAAGTTCCATTAATGGAAATCAAACCAGTGTAGAGAGTTAAGACAGGAAGACAACATCAAAACCAGCAAAAAACAAAAATCAGCTGCAAGAAACCAGAAATTACAATAGACCGAAAGAAACCAACTGAATGTACTGAACGTCTAATCACTAGATGATCCCCCGTCGTCCTGATCCTCATGCTTTTTGTGATTGGTCACTCCCACTTTGACCATCATTTAGTACAGGATCTGATTGACAGAGAACTAAGGCAACACCTATAGTTTAAGAGAATAAAAAAATTGGTAAACAAAATCGATATAACAAATTTTCAATCCAAAACACATGGTAGTGTTGGGATAGTAGGTCATCAAGAACATCGAAAGCAAAAGGAGAGGGAATGCACCAAAATTTTTGCAAAAAAATCGAATAACGATCTAATTCAAACCCTAGACCTACTAAGTCATCTTTTAACAGTGACTGCATGAACCAACTTGACTAAAAAGGGGTTCTAAAATATCGATATTTTATTCATCCAAGACTAGAAAACAAGATTGACAAGCATCATCAATTACTTCCCAATTATCAATAGCATACCTTCAGGCGTGCATCTCCGGCCAAAACTATGCAAACCGACATAATTTGCTTTTACTGCTCCACTATTATACACCAAGAGAGTTGGAAGATTACGATCTGGGTAGTTAGGAATGCAATCAGTGGATATTATCTTGACAAACTTTGTAGCAGGGTATTTAACTGCCAATTCTTCCAAACACCGCAGAAGCAGCCCACACTCTGGAAATCTAATAAGAGATACCAATAAAGCAAAGATTACTCAATATTTTCAACGAGCACAAGCATCCAAACACTAAAAAGGAAAAATGCTATGATTTAATTAGATTAGTATTACAAAAATGAAAATTTATATAGTTCACTTCGAATGTTAAGGAGGAAACACTAAATATTGTACTAAGCAAATAAAATCCAATTAACAAGCTTAAAAAAGAATCATTATGAACAAAAGATTAGAAAAAGTGCTCAATGCAAACAAATTTGTCACAATTTAGATGACTAATAATTGTATAAGAAGCAAACAATATTTCAAATGTAAAATACCCTTCTTTGTAGAGAAGGACAACCACCCACACATCCTGAGGAGCTTGTGAAACCTCTCATACGAAATCGGATACTGAAATCTGAATCACTGATCCATACTTTGAAACCTTAGCTGCTTCCCTTATCTCAGCTAGCCTCTTCTTTCTATCAAAACAACAATATTTTTTCCAATAAAATGCAGAAACATAGATATATATACCAATGAAAATTTATGTTACTCAAACTTAAGAGTGAGCCGGATTAGCAAATAAGTCCAACACTGATATGTTTAAATTTTTCATGTGTTTGAAAGATCCGGATCAAATGAAAACCCAATGACAAGGCAAATATTCCAACTTTTTTAAATCATGAATTTGATACAAAATGAAGAACAAATAATAATTAGCTTAAAGTTTATCACAAATACTTTTATTCATTTTAAAACTTTCCTTTCTTCTACAAATTTCTCCAATTAAACCAAACCCATATTTTAATTCAATAAAAAAGCATCTGTGCACCTCATAATTAAAAAAAATGCTTCAAACCTCAAATTTAAATCCAAAAATATCCAATTAATTGAAGAAAAACTAAATAAAACCTGTATTCTTCAAGGAAACGATCATCTTCGAGATCTTCAAGTTCTTCTTCAGTCTTTTGATCGATCCAAGACTTATCCTTGGGGGCAGAATCCGAGTTGGGTGCGGGTTCAAAAGGAGGCTTGAAAGCAGGTGGCTTTTGGGGTAAATTGCCAAGCTTTCTTTGGATATCATCCCATTGAGTGGAAGCTCCTTCTACATCTTTGTAAACGAAATGGTAATCCACCATTATTTAGAGCTCTGTCTTCTTCCTCTGATCCTTCCGCCCTCTGCTTCAAATTCTAAACAAAACCAAAATAAGAAGGTGATATGAGTATGAAGTACTGATTCTAGCCCCTACGGTTCGTATCAGTCAAGATTCTGCCACACTCACCCCATGAAGAAGTAGCAGCCAAGAAAATACCGCATTCAACCAAAACAAAGAAATTTAAAACACTAAACAGCCATAAATTACCATATGAAAGTATTTAAACAAAGAAGCTATTCTTAAAGCTGAACAAGATAAGATTTTATGATCAAGAAATTATTAAAAATAAGAATTCAACTTCGGATGCCTTTATATTTCTCGGTATTCAGCAGCAATATGAAGTTTGCCTCTTGATTCTTAGAGAACCATGTTTCCTGCTTGTTCCTAGCTTTTTCTATGCTAATACAAAGAGGGAATTTGTATTTTTCCAGTTAAAATATATCCGTACAGCTATCAGTTTTGTGAAAATAGAAAATATTGTTCACTGTGCAATGCCATATGTCCATATAACCTCAGAAATTTACCCAATATGAAAGAATCAAAAATAGCAAAATTCCTCATTTCTTAGCAAATCGCCACCATCTTCTACAGATCCTATCTCCAATCAATATTAGTTTCAAACCCAAACTTCCACTCTTACTCTAAGACTTGAGACAAGAAAAACACCATTTACATAACAGATCTTGAAAAAAAAATGAAATCTTATTTTCTAAAAGAAAAAGAAACTAATCTACGAGAAAGCATACATGTGGAGGAGTCGTAGAGCGGAGGTGATCCGGTGAGAGGAACGGAATCGAGAAAGTATCGGGTAAAAGGAGTAAATTATTTTCAGGAAAATAAAAAAAAAAGTTTAATATAAAAAAATTATCCAATTATACCTAAATTATTTTTCAGTCAATCTAATAGTATAATATTATAAACACTCGGCTGTAACAAACGTTGAATTTTTTTTTGTTAAGTATCAATTCAGGTTATGAATTTTTTAAAAATAATTTCTTTTAAAAATAATATAATTCGATAAATTCAATTATCATCTCAACAATAAAAATGACAACATCCGACAAGAAGATGATAAGAGCGTAGTGGCATCTATGATTGTGGTCGAGAAGCGAGATGATAGGGTTAAAATTAGGTTTTTAGGATTGATTTTAGAGGTTTTGGGTTTTTTATAATTTTAAAGAAATTAGGATTTTGATTATATATAATAAAATTTTAAAATATATGAATGTGACACGTATAACTTAATGAACCTTTTAACGTCCTTTATAGTTGAGGCATTTAAAATGGTAACACTTGTAACGTTAGACATCTAATTGGCTGAAAAAATTTAGACACCCAAACGAGAAAATAGTATAATTTGAGTGCTTTTTGTATTAATCCTTAAAAAAATACTAAATGAAATATACCCTTATTTAATAGGCTTATATATAAAAACAATAGTCCAAACTATATTGTTTTTTTTAAAGTTGTGCCTAATTTTTTTTGGGTCAATCAATGTGCCTAATGTTACAAATGTTATCATTTTAGGTGCCTCGAATGTAACGGTTGTTAAAAAAACTCATTAAGTGACATGTGTCATGTTATAATAATTTTAAAAAATTTATTTAAAATATTATTGTATTTAAAAAATCCTAATTTCTCTTAAATTACAAAAAAAAAAATTAAATCCCTACAAATCCCAAATCCCAAATCCCAACCCTAACCTTACCTCTTTGCTAGTCACACCGCTATCGCTGACATATTCCTTAACATATCCTTAATCAGACGTCGTTATCCTTGTCGTTGATTGTTTGTCGAGATCATATGATGTCATGATTTGCAGCGTTGGGGTTCATAGAGGTCGCGTTGATTGGCTTTTGTTATAGTAGCTATTCGTGGGGATATTGGTCATTGGGTGGAGGTTTGTCGACGACAAAAGACGATGGCCGGCATGAGTTTAAGGTTGAAATTAGAGTTTTTAAAGTTTGAAGATTTAAAAAAAATCAAAGATTTTGGATTTTATTAAGACATAATTTTAAGTTTTTTATTTTAAATAAATTTTTTAAATTTATCATAACGTGACATGTGTCACTTAATGAAGTTTTTAATGGTTGTTATAGCCGAGACATCTAAAGTGATAACGTTTATAACATAGACACCTGAATTGACCTGAAAAAATATAAGCATCGCTTTGAGAAAAACAATATAGTTTGAACACTTATTTTTATATGAGAAAATAACCTCAGTGACAAAAAATGCCTTATAATATACAATTTTAACCAATTTTTTTTGGATTTGCCAAAATGACCAACTAAATCGCAATGCGATCGATAATTCGCAACGCGGTCTCCGGTGTCGCAAATCAGTTTCCAGATTCGCAACGCGATTCTGACTATCGCATTGCGATTTTCCAAATTCTCGTTGCGATTTTCCTAATTCGCAATGTGAATACGTAAATCGCAACGCGAATACGTAAATCGCAACGCGAATCTGTAAATCGCAACGAGATTCTGACTATCGCAACGAGATTCTGACTATCGCAATACTGAATTTCAAATTCGCAACTCGATTTCTGAATTCGCAACAGGTTTTAGTTTCGCAACACAAATATTTTGGGTATATAACTACACAGCAGCAGCAACTCATAACCTAAATCCCTAAATTACAACTCATTCCATCTCCATCTATAACTCTCTCCGGCGACATCCGTTCATATATCCAACGACATCCTTCCCCATCCGGCAACATGTTTTAGTTTCGCAGCTCGTTTGTTTAGTAAATTAATTTACAATAATGAAATCATCTATTGTTGATAATGTTTGGATAGATTTGTGTTTAGGAGGGTCATGGGAGAATGTTCATGGTGTTTTGCAATATATGCCTTTACCCATGAATCTTCAACTAAAACTGTCATTAAAAAAGTTAACTTATGAAACTCTAATGTTACGTGTTGCAAATAAATTGAATTTAGAGCCCTTAAGTAGATTTAGGTTATCTTATCAGAGAAAATGTAAAGTTTATTTGTTAACCGACAATGAAGATGTTAAATGATTCATTGCTTACATTATTGTTTCGCAAGATGATGTTACATTGTATGTTGTTGAACCTAGAAGTAGTGAAGTTGGGTCAGTAGCGGGTAGTAATCAACTAAGTTTTTCAACCCCAATTTATGGTGCTCAAAATTTAATGGTTCCACCACAATTTCATCACTAAGCAAATTTTGTTTCACCACATTTCCAATACCAAACACAATCTCAAAACCCACAACCATTCCCTAATCCAAATCTCAATCAACTTTCAGCACCAAATTTCGGTTTTCGTATTAACTAGTTAGACGACGATGAGCCAACAGAAAAAATTATGAGTACTAGTCGGTATTCGAAATTTGATCTTGGTCAATACCCGGACTTTGATCTTGGTCAATACTCGGATTTTGATGATGTTTCAGAAGAAGAAACAGACCCTACGTGTAATGATTTTGATATTGGTCAATACCCGAATTTTGATGATGAAACAGCCGCTGCCGAGGAAGATGTTGTTGATGATAATGAGGAGGAAGTTACGATTGTGAATGAACATGTTGAACATCCATTCTGTAATTCATATAACACTGAAGAAGAAAAAGAAGAAGAAGAAATCCCCAAAGAAAAATGTCCGAAGAAAATGCCACGAGAGTATAACTGGAATATGCCAGAATTACTTCAGATACCGGAAGAAGAGTTGGTAAAGATAGCAGTTGATTGTTACACAAAAATTATTCGTATCAAGAAAGATGATTGTTTTGATACAAAGGAAGACTTGAAGATAGCTTTGTATACGAAATGTGTGGAAGATGGCTATCAACTAAAAGTTAACAAATCAAGCAAAGATCGTTTCGAAACAAGGTGTATGATTGACAAAAACTGTACGTGGCGTATGATTGCAAAGAGGATAAAAGATTACGAAATGTTTCAAGTTAGGACTTTTATTGATAAACATACATGTTCAAGAACCCAAGTTTTTCCTCACCATAGACAGGTAAACAAAAAGGTGTTGGGTGGTTTTCTGGCTGAGTTAATGTTTTTGAATGGTAGGGTATATCGGGGACATGAAATTATGGCTGACATGAATGCTCGGTTCAAGATTAGTATCTCATATTCTCAAGCTTGGAGAGCCAAATATTATGCCTTGGAATTGTTGAGGGGGTCGCCAGAAGCATCGTTTGCCCAACTGCCGGCTTATTATCACAATTTAAAGCTGAAAAATCTTGGGTCAGTAACTCATATCAAAACAGATAGAGATGGACGCTTTGAGTTACTGTTTATCGCCATTGGTGCTGCGGTTAGTAAATCAATATAATTTTGTTGACTCATTTTTGTTAGTTACATGCATTTCACATTTAAATGATTATATTTCTTGTGTATATGATTTTGTAGATTCGTTCGTTTATTACTTGCATGCGCCCAGTTATTATAGTTGACGGAGCACATTTAAAAGATCGATACCTTGGAGTAAACTTATTAGCAGTAGCCATGGATGCTAACAATGGGATACTGCCAATAGCTTACGGGGTTGGCAAATCTGAAACCTCTGATTCATAAACATGGTTTATGGGGTATCTTAGGGATTGCATAGGTCCTATTAGCAATCTGAAAATCATATCCGATAGGGCAAACTCAATTGACAACGCTGTTAGAAGGTGTTTCCCAGATGCTTTTCATGGACTTTGTGGTGTTCATTTGTATAGAAATCTAAAATCAAGGTCTGCTGGTATAAAAAATCACAAATGGACATACTGGAAGGCTGTAAAAGCTTATCGGGAAGTGGATTTTAATAAGCATATAAACTGTTTAAGACGTGTTTTGCCTCAGTGTGCTCAAACACTAGAAGATGTCGGGTTTGAAAGATGGTCAAGAGTACATCAACTTGGAGCAAGATATGGTTTCATGACGTCTAATAGTGCATAATCAATCAACGCTCTAAGTCGTCATTCCCGGAAATTACTCATTACTATGTTAATGGAGTTTTTTCGAGCCTCTATTCAACAGTGGTACTACAAGAAAAGAAACCATGCAGGTATTATTTCTTTAAATTCGTAACTTATCATATATTTTACTAAGTATTATTTATTTAAATTTATAGGAACATTGGAACATCGTGTTACACCATGGACTGAAAAAAAGATAATGAAACGTGTTGTGAAGTTAACGTCATGGAGAGTTGAACCATGTTCAAACACTTTATTTGAAGTACTGGATAATAACTTAAATGGGCTTGTCAATCTAAATGCAAAGACGTGTAGTTGTATGAAATGGCAAACATCTGGTTATCCGTGTGGCCATGTTATAAAAGTTGTTCTTCATCTAAACCAAGATGATTCAAGCGCATACGCTATGGATTACTACACTACAGAAGTATATCGACAGACTTATGTCGAGATTGTCTACCCTATTCCACATCTTTCTGAGTGGGACATACCATATGACTTACAAACAGTTTTGCCACCAGCCATGGACAGAAGGCTACCTGGCCGACCAAAAAATCACGATCGTATACCGTCTAAGGGTGAAGAGAAGAAGAGATCGACATGTAGTCGGTGCAAGGAAAGTGGTCATACAAGGTTGACATGTGGATCACCAGTGCCATCACAGTCATCTTTTTCTCTACCAAAATATGGATCCTCATCAAAATCCCAATCACAACTGGCTTCACCTTTTGGGACTGTTAACTTAGGTGATTTTTAAATGTAAACGTTGTATTATGTATATATTATGTGTGAACTTTTAACATTTTCAGTTAGACATGTATTAGTAACTTGAGTTTGAACATTGCTATGATATGTAACATTCATTTGACTATCGCAATGCGGAAATCGCAACGCGAATATGACTATCGCAACGCGTAAATGACTATCGCAACGAGAGAATCGCAATGCGAAATGAAAATCGCAACGAGTGAATCGCAATGCGAAAATGAAAATCACAACATGAATTTAGTTTCGCGTTGCGATTTTCATTTTCGCATTGCTATTCTCTCGTTGCGATTTTCATTTCGCATTGCGATTCTCTCGTTGCGATAGTCATTTCCGCGTTGCGATAGTCTGTTTTGCATTCAACATAATGCAGATTGAAATCAACAAATCAACTACTACATTTCAATCAATTAAACAAGCACAAATAATAATTATTTACACATCAATTAAACAAATCAACATTTACAAATCATCTTTTACAAATCAATTAAACAATCAAAAAATAATAATAAGAATTATTTCTTCATCAATTATTATTGAATCAACTTTTGCACCCCATACATCCATTTCACGCAGCTCACTTCAGGATTAACCTGCAGAAAACAAACATTGAATCAAAAACACTTTCTACACATCTAAAACCTACAAACAACAAATTATTGAATTCTAGCTACTTAACCAAACATTTTCAAACCAAAAAGAGTATATATGTTTAACAACACTTGCATTTGACTTACAAATTGTTTATAGACACTTTCATAACGCGGATGCAGGTAGGCAGCGTCTCGCATATATCACTCTAGCCATAAAATGCCGAAACCACAAGCCTACTGCACCTCTATCTCTATCGGTGAGAGGTAGAAACTGTGTACTTCCTGTCATCAAACGCTCCAAGCACATGCATACGAGAGGACTACAATCCCATCTGGCTTCCTTCGTTTGTTGTGGCGCGGTCTCGTCTCTGATAACTGTAACATTGAACTTCTTTGGCTTATTGTTTCCAGAATTAGTCCAATAATTAATTGCATCCAAGAATTTAGCCAAATGAGAGCTCCATCCCTTAATAATATCTCTCAAATCAGACAATGATATGTAATTTATCATGCTGTCATATACTATTGTCTTTACGGATGAGAGTTGAAGCTCGACGAGAAGCCAATGAGTACGTTCTAAAATAGGGATAAACACCTGCATCGAAATGTAATAATTCAAATTGCACACTTATTTATGAACATCTTTAAAATATTTAAACAAATATACTAACCTAATTTACCTCCCACCATGCAGGATAAAGTTTAGCTTGTCCATTAGCCAACACCTATGATTCATGTCGTTGATTCTTTAAGTAAACTACGTGAAAAGACGTCGGCATAATTGTATATCACGTTTTTTTAATATTTTTCTTCAATTTCCTTACAATTAGAAGACGTGTCACCCATGCATCAATATGTTGTTTAAAAAAGACATATATTAGTGAATTACATAAATTTTAAAAAAAATTAATCAAACTGAAATATAAGAAGAAATATAAGACTTACCCCCCATCGAAATAGCCGTTGTCTTCAACTTCTAATAATACACCCCACCAAGACCGTTCAATCAACAAATGCATATCATCGTTGAGTTTGTATATGTCAGCGTAACACCCTTGGCTCCGCTCATGTAGATAAAAATCAACTGCGGTCTTAGCCCAAAGGGTATTATCCAGAATTGTTTCTGGTAGTTGTTTCCTCTCCACTTCATCTGCTGGAATGGTACTGGTCGGTAACTTATACGAAAGCCAACAGTCATCCATCATGTCCGGCACGTAAGGGGGCTTCTCAATAATTCGATATATTACGTCATATAAATCGGGCTCTAGAATGTTGGGAGGGACCTCTTCAACGATGACAGTGGCCTCTTGAACGGTGGGAGGGGACTCTTGAGGGATGATAGGGGCCTCTTGAACGATAGGGGAGGCCTCTTGAACGATGACAGGTGATTCGGGCTTTTTCTTACGGATTCTTTGCACTATTGAGGTGAACGGAGACGTAATGGCACGTGCACGCCGTCTGATGCGTGAACTCCTTCTTGCAAGAAAAACCCGACGTAGAGCATCCACCTTAGCGGGCCGCTAAAAATAAATTAATACATAAATCAGTAAATAAACAGACATGATATTAAACAGTGAAAACAAAGACAAAATATATTTCAAACTTGCACGGTATTCACCCAAGTCATTATTATATCATTGTTCACAAAATGCATCAGATAACATTCCAGAAGTAAGCACTTATATAAACATTTAAAAGGACAACATATAGGTTTAGTGCAGGTTTAATGACAACATAAAGAGTAGTAGTTTATTATTGAAACTTAAATTTCAACACTGTGAAGTTAGTATTTGTCTTTTGGTTGAAGTAATACAATTCATTCAAGTTTCAATTTGTAGAAGAAGAATAGAATCTGAAACTTAAAATCGCAATACGAAAATGACTATCGCAACGCGAAAATGACTATCGCAATGCGAATTTGACTATCGCAACGAGAGAATCGCAATGCGATTTTCATTTCGCATTGCGATTCTTTCATTATGATAGTCAAATTCACATTGCGATAGTCATTTTCGCATTGCGATAGTCATTTTTCATTGCGATAGTCATTTTTGCGTTGCGATTTTGTTGTTGCGGTTTTCATTTCGCATTGCGATTCTCTCGTTGCGATAGTCATTTTCGCGTTGCGATAGTCATTTTCGCATTGCGATAGTAAACTATTCTTCTTCTGCAAATTGAAACTTGAATGGATTGCATTACTTCAACCAAAAGACTACAAAAAACAAATACTAACTTCACAGGGTTAAAGAATAAACAGTTAAACAGTATTGGCAGCAACCGAATGAATTTACTAAGAAATCTAAGTGAAATTACGAGTAAATTTATCATCAAGTTAAATATAAAAAAATATTAAACTTACCTCGTTGCGTAGAGTATGAACCTCGTTCTACAACGATGCTACAATCTCACGTAGAGCTGCTACCTCACCACGTAAAGTAGACACCTCAACACGCCATGTACCATTGTCATCGCGTAAAGTACCGACCTCCTCACGCAAGGCATTGACCTCATTACGTAACTCCCCTAACTCATCCCGTGGAGGTGGAGAACAGGGAGATAAACATCGTGGCATCTTTTTCGGTCGCCTATCATGAGGTGATGGTGGAGAAGAGGCTCGATGATGTGACAGAATAGGTGATGACTCTCGTTGTGGAGGTGTATATTCGGGTCGATCAGGTGATGGCTCTGGGTGAGGTGATGACTCTCGAAGTGGTGGCTGCTCATCATCCGTGCCATAAAAAAAAAGCTTACTAGCTTGCCACCAATCAGTGGCAAGCTCAACTCCGTGGGTGTCAGCCTCTGTAATGGAGTGTTGGCCTCCTAACAATATAAAAGCTCACAAAGTTAAACGTGTACTAGTAATAACTTGTTTATAAACATATGGTAGTATTTGTGTTAACTTACATTATTTATTGTAGTATACGGTAGTAAATCTTCCCATTGCTGCAAGGACCGTTTCCTCTTCCAGGAAATAGCCCTAGGAATATCATTAGAAGTTTTTAATGCATATGTCTGCATGGCGGGAAAGGCCTCAAATATCAAATATACAAACAATATAATAACAAACATTAGTAATTGTTAAAGAATTAATTATAATTTTGGAAACATTATATAAAAATTATTACCTTAAAGGCCCAAATAAAGCCTGACAAAGTGTATTTGGAACCATCGCCACGCAAACTTTTTCGATCATCAAAGGCAGACGACAACTTATTCCATGTAGCTCTCCATAGATACAAACCCCACGGAAACAGTTTCCATGTATTTAGGTCCTCTACCAATTTAATTAGATCATTAGGAATAGGTTGTCGGGCCTCTCTACCTAAAAAGCCGACTTGCAAAAGTATTAGAAGGTATACTCGGACAACATCGACGTCATCCATCCGAGTAAAATCATCTTTCTTATTCAATAATCTCGTCAAGTCTTCCACGTGTAAATTCGACAGCTCAAGAAAAACCCGGGAAAACCATGATAGGCGGGTAATATGTCTAGTGTACCGATCTATATCATCGTGTCCGAAGCGTAGACCGGTGATTAAGCAAAACTCCTCCCTCCCAAAACACGTATACGCCGGTGGAAAATCAAACCATATCTCTTCATCACGACGTTGTATAGTCTCTGGTAGATCGCTAGTCATGGTTTGAAGAAACAGATGGGTCAACATAGCATCTCCACCCGGATGTTGTACTTTCAGCCATGGCCCGAAGCAAATATCCTTAAATATTTTTCTTTGTGCAGATGAAAGCTTCGACGCAATTGTTTTGGCCAGGCTTACTTTATTTCTTAAGGTCAATTGAGCCGAATTAAAGTTCTGCAAAAACAATAAACATACCAAGTTAGATATACCAAAAACTACACTGTGAAGATATAACAAGAACAATAAACATAAAGAGTAATAGTTTATTCTTCAAACTTAAATTTGCAACACTGTGAATTTAGTATTTGTCTTTGTTTTTTGGTTGAAGTAATGCAATTCATTCAAGTTTCAATTTGCAGAAGAAGAATAGTTTCTGAAACTTAAAATCGCAACACGAAAATGAAAATCGCAACACAAAAATGACTATCGCAACACGAATTTGACTATCGCAAAGCGAAATGAAAATCGCAACGACAAAATCGCATTGCGATAATCATTCTCGGTTTCAAATACTAAAATTGAAAGAAACTTGAATGGATTGCATTACTTCAACCAAAAGACAAAACAAAGACAAATACTAACTTCACAGGGTTAAAGACTAAACAGTTTAGCAGTATTGGCAGCAAACGAATGAATATAATAAGCAATCTAAGTGAAATGGTTAATCTATTATTGAAAAGACCAGTAAACTTATCATCAATTTCAATATGAAAAACCTAATAATAATACAAAAATTTCAAAATAAAAATAATTAAAAAAACTAACCCTCGGTGGTTGATTTGGTTGATTTTCCATTTTTGACCGTGAATGATTTCGCCGGAGATGGAGACTGATATCGTCGGAGATGGGGATTGATTTCGTCGGAGATGGGGACGGATGTCGCCTTAGAGAGTGAGAGATGGAGATGAAACTGAGTTGTGATTTAGGGTTTTAGGTTATGAGTTATGATTACGGGATATACTGTAGACGGTTCAGTGTTCCGATATATTAATATATTCGTGTTTGGAATTTGAAAAAAAATACGCGTTGGATACGAATGGCGCTATGTAAATCACATTGCGATAGTCAGATTCGCGTTGCGATTTACATATTCGCATTGCGATTTACGTATTCGCATTGCGATTTACGTATTCACATTGCGATTTACGTATTCGCATTGCGATTTACGTATTCGCATTGCGATTTTCCAAATTCTTTGCGATTTACGTATTCGCATTGTGAATTAGGAAAATCGCAACGCGAATTTGGAAAATCGCAATGCGATAGTCAGAATCGCGTTGCGAATCTGGAAACTGATTTGCGATACCGGAGATCGCGTTGCGAATTATCGATCGCATTGCGATTTAGTTGGTCATTTTGGCAAACCCAAAAAAAGTTGGTTAAAATCGTATATTATAAGGCATTTTTGGTTACTGGGGTTATTTTCTCTTTTTATATCAAGTATGTTTAAAATTTGGGTTAATTTCTTTTTTTAACCATTGGAGTTTGAAAAGTTATATTTTAATCACTAACTTTATCCATTTTTAATGAAATCATTACTTAGCTGTTTACCCCAAAGACAGAAACTTTCTAATTTGAAAATAGTACGACAATATCCTCCTTGGAGGAGGAACTGTTCCCGTCGACGCCGGAGAAGTTTTGTTTTGTTTTCTTCCTCTCCCTTGCAACTGTTCTAGTTTCCCGTTCTCTCTCTTCAGTTCTTTCCTTTAAGTTGGCTCTTCATGTTAGTTTCAAAAATTGTTGTTTCAAATAAATTAGTTGCAAAAGTGTATGTGAGGAGCTCACCACGCAATGCAATTCAACTAAAGATGTTATAGAAACTCCAACAAATGGTGACCCTTCCCGAACAAAGACAAGTCAATACAAGGAGTATAAGCCAAGCGGCCTGAGTGGTAAATGAATTGTGTTATTCTTTGGAATTATATGTTGCTGTTGTCATGCTCATATACAAAAGGTGTTAAACAGTCAAGGTTGTGATAATTCCTGCAATGGTTTACTTGCTATCTCAGGTTTTTTTTAAAGATGTTGCTGGTTGAGATGAGGCAAAGCAATAAATTATGGAATTACTGAACTTCTTAAAGAAGCCAAAGAAATATGAGGAATTAGGAGTTAAAGGTGCTCTTCTGGTTGGTTCTCCTAGGAAGACACTTGTTGCAAAAGCAACTGTTGGTGAATCTGTTGTGCCTTTCCTCTCTCTGTCTGCGTCAGATTTTATGGAAATGTTTGTTGGAGTTGGGCCATCATGACTCATGAGCGACAAGCTTATTTCAGGGGGCAACACAATGTTAACATTGGTGCTGGTCCAAGCGAAACAACAATGGAATTGACGGTTCATATTGTGCCCTCTGTTGACTCTTAAACTTCCCCGGTGTCGACGGGAACAACTCCTCCAAGGACGGCATTGTCATGCTATTTTCAAGAATAGAAAGTTTGGGATAAATTTGATATAAAATCATTGTTTAAGGACTTATTTGATGTTTTAATAGTAGCGTAAGAGTAAAACTAAATATTAACTTTTTTTTGTTAATGTTGTCACGTCATCAATTTAACGGAGACCAATTTGTTACAAATTGATAATGTAAGTGACCAATTTATTACTTTTAAAACTTCAATGGGAAAAACAAGAAGTTACTTAAACATTAATGACTATTTGTATAATTTACCCTTAAAGAAAACTAAAGAGAGCTAATTTAAATTAAAATTCAATTAATATTATAAATAAATATATTTAAATTTGAACAAAAACTAAAATATATTCAATTGAATCAACACTCAAAATTTTCATATAAATTTTAAATGATAAACTAATATTTGTAAACTCGAGTAGATATATTTGAGACATCAAATATTCACCCCTACATGTTGATATACACAATGTGTTGAATACAAACAGATTAATACAAAACAAAGCAAGCCAAATGGAATCTAAGGTCTAGCGTTGAACAATTGATCTCTGATCATGAATAACGAATAAAGCCGGTAGAAGATGAACAAAGGCACTCAAACCAATTTTCGACAACTCACTAATGGAAATCAAAATCATGATACGGTAACAAACATTATGGCTCTTTGTTTCATGGAATATAACGGAAGCTAACCGATCTTCATGTTTCGATCTTTACACAACATGTGCCATTCCTGCAGCACAGCAGCTTGAAGAGCCCGGTGCTCAGCTTCTTCTGCTGTTAGCTTCGACAGCGTTGAAGGTCCTTTCGGTTTACCGTCTTCCTCACCTTCTTTCTTCTTTTTCTTCTCTTTATCTTCATCTTCGCTCTCATCCTCAGATTTATCATCAGTTTCCGGAGTTTTCTTTGGCTGTGCAGCCTTTAACAAGGCTATACGTTCCATTGAAATTCGAAGCCTCTCAGCGGCAGCCACCTTCACTTCATCTTCAGGCATGTATTCAACACCCCCGTCAGTTAGATCATCCAACCAACCTTGTGGATCCGATTCAATCTGTTTAGTGATTGATGCATCCGAAGCTCGGACCACAAATTTGCACATCATAGTGGTTGTTTCATCACCCAAATCCACATTTCTGCTCACTTCACTGGCTCCAAAAATCATCATGCCCAAGAAGCCTCCATGCCAAGTTTTTGCAGCATAACATAGCTGTTACATGTTGGGGTTAATGACTAAATTTGTTTTGACAGAATAATCAATTTCACTAGACAATTAGGTAAAAAACTGCAAATTCAGACCAACAATTAGAATATATCTATAAAACATATGGTTTTAAAGATATCCAGAAAATAAATCCTACCTGAAATCCAGCCACAGTGCGAATAATGTGGGAACAAACTCTGTGAAAAGGCTTGGAATACAACAATTTCAGTCCACTCAAGAAAGGAGATGACCCATATTGCTGCGCAGCGGTAGCTTTGAAGCCACTTCCTTCGTAGATATATGTGCCAGTGTATTCCACAATAGCTGGCAAACTAGGCCATAGACGGAAAAACTCAACAGGAGAAATTTTATGAGGCAAGAGAAGCTCAGTCAATGGAATCTTGTAAGGCTGACACCTCAAAATCACAGGTTCTCCAAGTTCTGGCCTTAAGCTTCTCTTTAACCTCATAATCTGTGGATCCTCTTCAGAATAATCGCCATCATAATCTCCCACAGTCCCACTTCCAAAAAACGGGTAGTATAAGACTTGAACCCAAAAGCCACATCTTTCAAATTGAGAAACACCTACCGTCACACTGCAAAGCACAGGATCCTGCAAGATGAGACAAATTTTAAGAATGGTGTAGTTGAAACCATAGAACCAGACAACTGAAAGGAAAATAAATTTTTTATTTACAAAGATGAGAAGGAACCTGTGAAACAAGATTTCGCAACTGCCGTACTGCTAGAGGAGACCCATCCATAAAATACAAAGAACCAGATAATCCAACCCTAACATCAACACGATTTAGCTCCAATTCGGTCAAATTAAGAACCTGCAAAATTCACCAATCAACCAGGAAATATCATTAACAGGCATTACTCATCATAGCAAGTAAGAACCACAACACAAAAAAAGAGCCAACATTTATTATGGATACCATGTCCGGATTATCATGACTGGACCTTGCTTTTTGCCATATACATGGAAACACGAAAAAAATTTGATTCGTAACTCAAATATGACAAGGATGCATTAATAGAATGGTGTAAAAGCATGAAATACTTTAATCTCTCTAGCATTACTACATAACCTTCTACTAAAACTTTACTACAGAAAAGGGTAAATTTACCACTTAGAAAGCACTCAAGATAACCCTGCAAGGCCTCCATAAAGTCGAACATTTATGAAACTATATTTAGTAAGTTTCAAAATTCATTTATCAAGTTTCAAAATTCACCAATCAACCAGGAAATATCATTAGCAGGCATTACTTATCATAGCAAGTAAGAACCACAACACAAAAAAAGAGCCAACATTTATTATGGATACCATGTCCGGATTATCATGACTGGACCTTGCTTTTTGCCATATACATGGAAACACGAAAAAAATTTGATTCGTAACTCAAATATGACAAGGATGCATTAATAGAATGGTGTAAAAGCATGAAATACTTTAATCTCTCTAGCATTACTACATAACCTTCTACTAAAACTTTACTACAGAAAAGGGTAAATTTACCACTTAGAAAGCACTCAAGATAACCCTGCAAGGCCTCCATAAAGTCGAACATTTATGAAACTATATTTAGTAAGTTTCAAAATTCATTTATCAAGTTTCAATAAATTAAGTTAGCTCGATTCAACATATGCTTCAGGACCACCAACAGACGCGTTACCTTAGAAGTTGGATCATATAGAAACTAAAAGAAAAAAGGGTTTAAGAGGCAAAGAAGTTAAAAATAATAAACTAGTCTAACCTTCAGATGTAGAGTGATCCTTCCATCTCCTGCATCTGCCAGATGATAGGCCTCAATGTAGCAGGGATCACTGCTACCAGTCAAAGTGCGAGCAGTTGGAGGAACCTTGAGTGATGTGGAGTCAATTCCCTTTGTCAGCAAAAGTGTAAGTTCACTGGGATCAGGTCTCCAAAGCTCCAAAATAGCCTTATGAACCAACCCTTCCAGTTTTCTGTCTTGGGCAGCTGATGCATCATAAAACTGAACAGTCAGTTTATGGTGGCTAAATGGGTAATCTCCTTTGGCTTCACTAGCCCCTACCCACCTGAAAAAAAAAACATTCCATATCTCATAGCAGTTAATAAGAATGCCAAAAATACTAATGGGTCTATTTTTGCATTTCATGTTAAGACCTGGGAAACATACAAGGAAGAATCTACTCCAGTTGAACTAGTTTAACAAGATTATTATAGCAATAAAAATGGAAATAGCACTTTTTAACAAGGGAAGAAGCTTTCTATAGCCCACTATGGTTAATAACAAACATGAAGCCCTTCACCAAAAATGCAGTCCATCCCAAATTCAGCCCAAAATATTTATAAAAAAAAAATCATGTCAAAGGGAACTTTAAAGCACTTTACACTAAAGAAACATCCAATGGGTGATCAGTTGTTTTAAAATCTAGAACTTCAGAATATACACAAACATAAATCTCACCTGCTTTCAGGGTGGTTAGAGATATGTTTAATTCTCTGCAAAATCATACGGCACTGATGCCTGTTGACAGAATCAGCCAGCGCATTGGTTCTGAACTCTTCAAGCTCCTTTGTTAGTAACTGCCCAGCCCTAAGATGACGAGATCCCAAC
Organism: Hibiscus syriacus; assembly: GCF_006381635.1. NCBI lineage: Eukaryota > Viridiplantae > Streptophyta > Magnoliopsida > Malvales > Malvaceae > Hibiscus > Hibiscus syriacus. The sequence continues at coordinate 1,044,208 of NW_024062861.1, read as the reverse complement.
CGCTGAGCACATAGAAGAGCAGCCTGAACATCTTGAGGCCTATTTGTGGAATCTGTGGATGAATCTACGTTGAAGAGGACCTTGCGAATATTCGACACAATGATGTTTAGAGGATCCTCAGGATCATCAGCAAGGAGTGGATCCAGCCCTTCCAGGTTTATGTGTTCTGAAATAGCCCAAAGAAGACGTGCACATATTCTTGAGGTATTTACCTAGCAAATGAACACCATGATGAAACAACACCAACAACCCAGAGGTTTACATAACTTAACAACACTAGCAACAATCAGGCCAAAATAAAGCCTAAATACCCTTGGAAATTAGAATAAATATTTACTTATCAATTCACCATCAAAATAGTAAAATCCTATCACAAAACAAAAGCTATTTGCAGAGCAGAACATATATTGTAAGATATATGGTGTAGCACTTAAGTTCTCTATAAAATCTCACATACCTCACGTAGATCCCTTACAAGATCACGCTGCAAGTTCTGCAATCTTGTCTCATTTAATATCTGATCCTGGGAAGCCCCATCTTTGACTCTTTTCACACCTCCCCGAGTATCATAAATGTGGCAGAGCCTAACAAGAAGCTTCAAGTAGCAATCAACTGCATAAGTCCTTCCATCACAATCCCATTTGACACATGGTCTGCAAACTTCCACCACTTCAAGAGCTGTCTCTGTCCAGTTTAATGCACCATAACCTGTTCCATATGCCAAGGCTCCGATCACTCTACTCTCCATACCTGAGTTCTTTTGTTCAGGCAAAGGTAATGACAACTGGAAGCAACTTTCAACAAGAGTTGCTACAAACTCCTCTCTGAACAAGCTTTTACTTGCAACATTATGAAGATCATCTTTTACGCTAGGATCCTCGAAAAGGGAAGCTATATCAGTTCCGGCAAGAGGTTTCTGACCTCTCCGGACACTTTCCTTTGCAAATAGATCAACGCATAAAGCTGTACGACAAATACATGTTAAAGCATGCATACGGTCCGATTCTGCTCGCAGGTTTCTTACCATAAGAAGTAGCCTCTTGAACAATGATACCTTCAAGTGAAAGTTTAGCAGATTAGGTCATTTTCTACATCAAGTTCAAACAATACAAGCCTAAGACTCTAAGCAATTGAAGCTCTTACACATATCTTATATGACACAGAAATCACAAGTCACTTCTGAAAAGACAATATCAGGACTGACTTCCAAAAAAAAAAGCAATAAAGAAACTTCTAAGAATGAACTCTAACATGATATCTCATTATTCTATACCTATGTCACAGCTAACCTGGAAACACTCACACCAATAAAATTTCCCAAACTCTCCATACCACTGATTCAATCTATCTCATGCACACTCAGAAATCAATATATTTAATGTATGCAAAAAGTAAAAATAAAAAAGATAATAGCATAGGTACCTGCATATGAAGATCAAGCAAATGAAGATTTGTAACAACAGCTCGAACAATACTTTCTCTAGCAGAAGCAAACTCTTGTCTATCCCAAAGTGTCAAAATCGCAATTATTGACTGTGAAGCCCACTCCGGTTTCCCACCAGGCACATCTGCCAAATACAACATATTAATCCCAACGTCAAAGATCAATGCAGGTTCCAGCGAAGATGCCAAAAAGGGAGCCAAATGGGTGACCAAATCTGAAACCCCAACTAATTTCTCAGCATTGGAATCCACCACAGTCCCATTCACTTTTGAACCCTTTGAAATCTTCCTTATAACTTCTAATCCACCCGAAGCCACTGCCTTAACTGCATACACTAACGGAAAAACAGTAGCTCGGAAACTCTCAACTGGCAAAATCAAAGACCTTGCCATTAAAGTGCTACGTTTTTTCCAAACGAAGTCAACCATTGAAGAAACCCAATTAGACCTTATAGCCAAAGAATTTTCACTATCTACAAGCTTATCACCAGCTAATCTGCTCATCCTTTTTGAATCCAATTCCTGAAACAATCTTCCAACGGATTCAAATGCTACCTTCGAAACCGTGTCGGATTTGTCCAACATATTTTGCCCAATCCGAGCCCACCAAGCTGAAACCTTGTCGAGGAGATTAACGTTGTTTTCACATAGCGTTACGAGGTCGTCTCTAGCGAGGACACATCCTAGAGTCTCAGTAATGGAAAACCGAAGATTATCCGAAGGAGAATCGAAACAAGCATATATTTCTGCGTTGGAATCTGTGATAAGTTTAGCGAGGGAATAAGATGGAATTGCGGCGAGGATGGAGATTGCAGCAGCAACGACATCAGGATCGGGGAAGTGAAAGTCGTTACGGATTCCGGTAGAGACGGAATCCCAAAGGTCGGCGGTTAAACGAGTGGATCGAATAAGGTCGAAGGCGAGCTTTTTGCAGACGGCCGAGGCTGGGGCGGCGACGATTTCTTCTACCGCGGATTTGGCTATTACGGAAATGTCGCGACCGGCAGCTGATTGTTGGAGGGCGGAGAGAAGAGCGCCGGATTGGCGGAGAGCGTCGTTTGAGCGGAGGTCCGCTTGGATCTGAGCAAAAAGAATATCCATTCACAACAATTTTGTTAGGGTTTCTCAGTGGAACATTGAGATGAAGATTGAAAGCTTTGAATGATAAATTTGAAGATCTGATCTGATTTGATAGAACAGAGAGAAGGAAGAAAGTAGCTATCCAAGTGTAAATGTTAGTTCGGGTTTAGTTGAAACTTGACAGGCCCACAAGTTTTTGGGTCTGTCTATGAGCATGGTTCGGTTTTGAAAGGTCTTCAATCGCTAACCGTAAATAATTTAATCCAATTTAGTGTAATTTTAAAAGTATTAATGAACAAATCTAAAACTTATTAAAATAAGAGTAAACTCACAATGCACGACTAATTTATTTGCCAAGTAAGTTTCACGATAGATAAAAAAAATTAGTCAATATACTTAAGAATGCTAGTAAATGCTTTAGAAAGACAACCCAAATCTTTCATAGACGGTGGGTAATTTTTCACATTTTCGTAGTTGATTTCATCAAGTTTATTTCAATACATATCACCCAAAAATAATGACTATGAAACCATTAAGAGCATCTAGTAAACCCGACCTCTCTATTTCTAAGATTCGGTGAATTCATCAAATTCATCTTATAAGGAACACCCAAAGTTTAGAATATGAATTCATTAAAAACATTTAATAGTTCATCTCATCAACTCATTGAATTCATCATATTCTTCTCACAACGACCACCCAAATCCTAATTTATGAACTTTTTAAAGCGTAAAACTCAATATTTCAAATTAATGAATCCATCAAGTACATTTCACTAGGACCACCTAAATATTGATTTATGAATTCATTACGAGTGTAAAATTCAACATTTAATTTTAATAAATTCATCAAGTCCTTCTCAATCTTATACATGTACATTATTTGTTATAGAGATAAGAAAGGATGTACACTATAAATCTTTTTATAACTTTGTAAGAGTATATGGAACTTAGAAAATTAAGTTGAACCATGAATTCCTCAACTAAATGGACTTAAGATCCACAAATCATGAATCTCATTTCTCTTTTATTGCATTCAAATATTTATCAATGATATCTGTGTATATATAATTATATAATTACAAAAATAAATATAACCCATTCTAACCATCATGTCATTTCCAAATTTAGCCCCACTATTTGCATTACTGCCACCATAAACCAAAGCTGTGGGAGCTACAAGAGTGTATGTAAGTTTTGTATTCCATGAAAGGAGAAGTGCTATAATAATAATAATAATAATAATGTAAAAACATGGTTAAGATTCATATATTCAATTTGGTTCTCCACATCTCTCCGATGACCTTCTTCGGCTGCGGATTCTCCGGTCCTCTGTCTCGTTGTCCGGACGTAAAATACAAATATCCATCCCAGAAACCAGCAAGGGTTGTCTTGACACGGTAAGGAAGCTTTCCGATCACCGACCAAGTCTGCAATTACCAAATCTATAATCTGTTTCATTGCCTTAAAAAACAAAGAAAAAGTACTAGGAATGTTATGTTCAGACAAAGCACACACCATTGAATCTAAGTGGAACTGGAAAACCTCCCCAACCAGGATCATCCTTTTGGTCACTGGATGTTTCTCTGTTGTACCACCTGCAATTATGATCGAATTGTTGATGACTACCCAAGAACATTCGATATGAGAGTTCGGTTTCGGCAATGGAGGTAACACTTCCCATTTCTTCATTTCGGCATCTAGCATGTACACATCATCATACACAACCTAAAACATTGATGAAGCATTTAAGTTTATAAGAAACCAGCGAATCCAATATGTCTGAATAATGATCATCTTGCAATGACCTTATCCATCAACCAGCTATGACATACCTCATGCCTGCGAGAACATTTGAAGATAGGTGAACCAGGTTTTGCCATAAAATCTCCCTCTTGACCGCCGATTACGAACAATCGGTCATTTACCACAATGCAAGCCCTGTTAAAACGATCAGTTGCTGAATAATCAGTCAATCATTCAGAGCTAAAACAGAATCCTGAAGGTATTAACATCTCGGAAAAGAGCAGTAAAGAAACCTATGCGGTCCTCCACGAGGAATCGGGATATCGGTCCGCCACTCTTTCTCCAATGCCTTGCCATCTTTTACTGCTATACTCCAATGCTCCAATCCCGGCGTGTGGCGGTTTTCTTTGCTGCCCCCCATCACATGGAGTCTGCCTCTCCATAACTGAGTTGCTGGAGCATACCTGAAAAAGATTTCAGTTTCAGAATATTGGCTCATTGAATGAGGTTCAGTTTGATATAATGTAACCACGGATCGGATACACATGCCTGGGGGCCGGTAAAGGAGGCATACTGCGCCATTCTTTCGTCTGAGTATCGAGAACATAAGTACGAGCAGTTGGGCTGCGACATTGGGGACCATATTGACCTGAGACCACATATATGTATCTCCCATCAGTTGCCACTCCTAGATGTGAATTGGCCATGTCTTTCGGCGAATCGAACCTCACACACCATGTATTATCAGTGAAGTTAAACACATCGACATGAGAGTGCACCTACAAGACCCGATCGAGGCAATAACAAATGACCCAGACTTGAAATTATCAAGGGTTCAGAGATTGATACTCTTACATAATCAAGGGTGCCATAGCCTGAAAGAACATAGAAAAGATTCTTAATTTGTATTGCCGATCCATCGAGACGTGCCACCGGTGCTGATGGCATTTGTTCCCATGGCAAATCCGGTGCTGGTAAGTCCGCAAATGTAGCTGATAATAATCTCTCGGAACCATGCCCCTTCCTGTTTCCTATCTGCAACGCGCAAACGAAAATTAAACCAAATCAATACAAGACGATTGGATGTAACAAAAAAGACGGTGAGACAAAAGGGAAAACCTTGTCTTGTTGTTGTTGAGCAACAAAGATACGAGGTTTTTGAGACACCCAATTGGATGCAAAGCTGAGATATGAAGAGGAAAAGTAAGAAGAAGATGCCCAGAAGAGATTCAGAATGCAAGCCAGTCCCAAAAGACAGGCAAGAAACACTATGAACGCAAGTTTTCTGCAACTGTTGCTCTTGCTTTGATGTTGATGGTGATGCAGATTCTTTCCCATTTTCTTTTTGCAGCTGCTTCATCAATACTATTTCCGATCTCCATTATTTATTAGGGTAGAAGATATTCAGCTTGAGACAGCCGCTAAATATGTAGGGCGCCAACGGTTTTTTTTCTAATGGTATTTCGAGGTTCACTTTTGGTATTTTAGAATTTTGGTAGAATTTATTTTTTAGTCCATGTGATATTAGTTAACTTGGGACTTAGTCCTTATGCGTTAGCCTGGCTTACTTCCTTATTTACTAGTATATTGTATTTTTATTTAAAGAATGAGGTTGAGCTATTCTACTTTTAAAATGATAAAATTATTTCCAATAGTCAAGTTTAAATTATTTTTAAAGATATAATATATTTTATCGTTTAACTAAACACTAATTAATATTTTCACATCAATTTTAAGGATATTAATATGGATTAAAGAGCAGGATTAATACTACTATATTATAATTTAGTTGCTTTTCGTTTCTTTCTTTTTAGAATTTTAAAATTTTAATAACGATTTAAACAAAATAAAATTTTTGATTAAATTATAAGAATTTAAAATTTTCAAATTAAATAATATGAACTAAATATTTAATATACAAATAACATAAAAAACTCATTGTAAAATTTAATTTAACTAATATAAACTCTAATTTCAAAAGTTAAAAAATATAAGATTAAAAATATATAAGAGTAAAGTACTATTCCACAATTTATATACTAGTGAAAAGATTAATAGAAGAATTTTATCATGCATAGAAGCTAAATCATAAAATTAAATATAGTACAAGGACAATACCACAATTAGACCTTTTATGATTTTATGTCTTTCCCAAAGTGTAAACACAGAGAGAATGCTGTCTGTTTTGAGGGTCGGTCGGTGGTTTTTTTTTTAATCGGATCTAAATTAATTTAGAGTAAAATATATAAATGATCTTTAAATTATATGGTGTTATATTTATAGTTTATTAATTATTAAAATTTATAAAATCATCATCTATTACTTATCTGTACACTCGTATTTTAACCCTGGATGAGGTTAAAATATATAAATAGCTGAGATATCACTTTTTTATCGTCCAAATTAAAGAAAAAATGGAATCGTTAATCGGGTCTAAATCCGGATATTTTTCCATCACACAACGAAATCAATCTCCAGTCTCTTTACAAAATTTGTTCTTTGTTATCTTCCTACTATTCAGCTGATTTCTCTATTTTCCCTTGGATCTGTGAAGCAGCCTCCGGTGCCTTTGACCGCCACTTCTCCGTGATAGACCTTCGATCTCTTTCTCGAGTTAGTTCTTTCTCTCTCACGCCTCTCTTTCTCAAGTTATTTCTCTTCCATAGTTGTTGGATCTCCCCCGATCCCCTATTCTAGGGTTTTCTACATTTCCCCTTTTAATCTTAAAACCTCACCTTTTCTAGCTTCTTTGTGCTATTTTTTATATTGGGTTTATGCAACAACAAAAAACTGACCGGTATTTGCGTTTTCACCTTTATCCTTTGGTTTTATGGGTACCCAGTTGTTTGAACGCTCTAAAGTTCCTTTTTTTTTTTGTGTGGAGAATTAATGATTACTTGACTTAAAAATATTTTTCGACTAGTTAGAATATATTGTATGGATTCACTGTTTAATATCATTTGGTCCTTGATATTCTCTTTGGAATTTTGTTCGTAAATATGATTTTGCTTATTTAGATTCAACTGATTTTTCAGGGATATTAACTGAAATGGCTGGAGGATTAATCCACCAGGTTTTAAGGAGGAAATTTCAATCTCACTCTGCTGTAAGTTTCTTTCCTAGTTTTCCTTCATTAAAATCATGCTTGTTAATGGAGTGAGCTTATGAAGACTCTGTAAACTACGTAGTTTTTGTTAAATTTGTAGTGTCTTTTCATCTCTGAATAATAATGAAAGTTTTATAGAATTTAACCTGTAATATTTTTCTGCCACTTGTCAATACTTGTTATTCATTATTGTTCAGGTTCAAGCTTTATCGTGGTTTACATCAAGGAAAGCTAATGACGATGCTGGTTCTGCTGGTATGAGGACAGTTGCACTCATTGGAGCTGGTGTTACTGGTTTATTAGGTTTTGCAACAGTAGCATCTGCTGATGAGGCAGAACACGGGTTAGGAGTTCCAAATTATCCTTGGCCTCACCAGGGCATCCTCGGTTCATATGACCATACCTCGTGAGTTTTATGATTGTCCTTAATTTTTTTGGTTATATGCACAAAAGTGAATTAACTTTACTTAAAAACGTGATCCAAGTACAAACATTGATGATTTCAATATATATAATCAGGGGCCATCGAGTCTTCTTTTTAGGAACGGTTTCTTTAATTTTAGTTCCTATTGTTTTCTACTCTCCTCATAAGGAAAAACCTTTACATCGGTCTAAGCTCTCAAGTTCCATTCAGTGAAAGGGAGGGAATCTATTTAGAGTCTTGCATTGTAGTTGTAAATTGTAATTTTAGGTTAACCATTGCGAATATTTGATTTTTCTTGCTACCATAATGTTCGTAATGTGAGAATGATTTTGCATGATCAGGATTCGTCGTGGTCACCAGGTTTACCAGCAAGTCTGTGCATCCTGCCACTCTATGTCTCTAATATCATACCGTGATTTGGTTGGCGTTGCATATACGGAAGAGGAGACGAAGGCTATGGCAGCTGAGATTGAAGTGGTTGATGGTCCTAATGATGAGGGCGAGATGTTTACTCGTCCGGGTAAACTCAGTGACCGCTTCACTCAGCCATATGCAAACGAACAAGCAGCTAGGTTTGCAAATGGAGGAGCTTATCCTCCAGATCTAACTCTCATTACCAAAGTAATTCCTGCCTTCCTTTTTAGATCACTGTGGAAGTTATCGGTTATATATCCTCAAGACATCATACTTGGTTATTTTTTCAGGCTCGTCATAATGGTCAGAATTATGTGTTTGCTCTTCTAACTGGTTACCATGATCCTCCTGCGGGTGTTACGGAAAATTCTGCTCTACACTATGTTCAAACATCTAATATGTATAGCTTTGTACAAAGGTACTGCATATTTATATATTTGGCAATTGGGAGTGGGCATCAGAAGATACAATGTGGGTCTGAAGTTAGGATGACGTTCCATAGCTTTTTGAATTTGGATAATTTAATTGCTGTTTATCAATGAGCTTGTCTTGTGAAGACGGTATGTTTTAAATGCAAGGCCCAAGTCTTTCTGTCACTGTATAGTTCAGATTGAAGCATTGATTTACACTGAACTGTTGTTCTTTTTTGTCGAATAGCTTTTGTATGCAAGTGTTTGGCACATGCACGTAAACGCACGTGTACACTTGATGTTAATAGCAGGCTGCAAATAGTTAGCCACGACTGAATGTTCTTTGTTGAGATCAATCCCTAAAGTCCTCATTTCTCAATTTTGTAGATTCGAGGGGGGTTACACTATAACCCTTACTTTCCCGTGGGAGCAATTGCCATGCCTAAAATGCTTATTGATGGTGCTGTAGAGTATGAAGATGGCACGCCTGCAACTGAGGCTCAGGTCGGCCTCTACCTTCTGTTTCGTTCATTTTCCCTATGGGTTTGAGAACCCTCCTAAGTATTTGCATATTATATGCACATGTGCACACTTGAATATTGTTGTCATATGGTGTAGATGGGGAAAGATGTGGTGACATTTTTGTCATGGGCAGCAGAACCAGAAATGGAAGAAAGGAAGCTGGTGAGTATTATATCATAAAAGAATCTTTCATGACGTTTAAAAAATAATAATTTGTGATATCTCCGTCTTGTAATGCAGATGGGTTTTAAATGGATATTCTTATTATCATTGGCATTGCTTCAAGCTGGTTACTACCGCCGCTTGAGGTGGTCTGTTCTCAAATCTCGCAAGCTGGTTGTTGATGTTGTCAACTAGCCTCCCTCTCTGACCAATTGGTGGTCATGGACTAACCTAATGAGTTGTTTTTTTGGGTTGTGAAGAAATATGCTACTCGGTGTGCACACATCATTCTTCTTCTTTGCTTGAATTTCATTCTTTCTTTTAGTTATGGTTTCCGATGCTATTTCTTATGTTTGAATACTTGAATCGCTGTTCTCATTGCGGAGTAAGATATGTCATTTATGTATCCATGAATGGAATCGGTGAACTAAAAATCACCTGTTGTTTTGCTCTTTAAGCGAAATGGTTGATCATCGAGTATACAATCATTAAACCTCCGTTTGAAATAAAATGTCATTGAAAGCTTATGCCTCATGCCAAATGCTTCTCTTTTTTCTTGTTTGTGTACTATATGCTCATTTATTAAGGAAAATATCCATAAGCCCCGTTCGGTCTGGATATTTCACATCGTCTACGTCGTTAAGGTGCGCCCTCAACCCCATCAAATTTAGATTTACTCCAATTTACACCCCTTACAACTGCACGCGAGTAAGTTCATATATATAAGCACCTTCCACGCATGGTATCCCACCAAAGTGGGATATAAGCTTTCCATTTTTCTCGACATAATTCACAATCAGTTTACTTTGAATATCAGTTTCTCACCATTGCAAAGGTCTTACAGAACAGAGTATAAAATCGTAACTTTATGATTGGAATTGTTATCTTTATCCATTAAAAATATGCATCAAAATTTTAAAATATCCATTTTTTCCCAAGAGAGCCCAATCATATTTTTCATTAAATGTTTAACAATTGTTGACCAAAATAAAATGATGAAAGTCATTGACCAATTCTGAAAAAATATATTATGGTAACAAATATGTGAGATACTTAAGAGTATAAGGACCATTATTGTAATTTACCCATTTGATGGTATATTTGATCGGCTGAAGACTATTATGGACATTTTCGAGTTTTAAGCCTCATTTGAAGACGGCTATTTGATATAACTGATACCAATTTTCTCTAATATCCCCTTTCTGACACCGTTTGATCAATATTTCCCGAAGTAGCACCCTTTCTGTTGAGCTGGCGAAAGGCGCGTCCCCGGGAACTCGCCTTACCCGTGTTTTCGCTGAGTTGGATGCCACGTGTGGAAGGCGCATCCCCGGGGACGCGCCTTTCGCCAGCTCGACTGCCACGTATTTTATTTAATAATAAATATTTTATTTTTATTATATTAAATTAATAATATATTATGTAAAGTGTTTCGATTATAATGTAAGAATTATCAAATGTATTTTGTTAATGTGTGTTAAAGGTGGAGTGAATTATCTACATTAATATGATATAACAATATATGAAAACCAGTTTTGACTTTATTATAGTTATAGGAAAAATGTATGAAATTATAATATTACACATATGGTTATATTATTATTTTTTATTTTGATTATCGATCTATTAATTTTATTAGTTAATTATTTAAATGTTATCAATCTAGTCATCTCATATCAATATTTAACGAAATATTGATGCATAAGTTAATAAATTAGTATAATTACATATTTAATCTTCAAGACTTACATATTTTATGAAATTAGTCTTATTGAAAATTTAATTTAATAAATTTAATCCTCCAATCAGAACATGAAATGTGTCATCGCATACATAAATTTTTTAATAACTTTTAATTTGTTTAATTTAATATTTTTCTCTATTTAGAAGGTGGAATTATTATTATATTTAAAAAAATTATAACTAATAATATTAATTATTATATTAAATAAATATATTAAAAATATTTATGTATTTAAAAGTTAAAAAAATTATTTAGGTGTACATACATTGACAAATTATATAAATGCAATAACATTAATTATTAGAAACAAAACATTCATTTAAATACAATATTAATTACATAAGAGTTAACGGTTATATGATGATAACAGAGCTGGACATTTTTTTCTATTGTGCCCGATGTTTCTACAATGCCCACATCGTTTTTGTTCTGTTGACTTCTCCCGAATATCCATATCACAATGTATTCTAGTAGATTTTGGACGACCTGAGTCCCTCAATAGCAATGGATCTGGTACAATTGTAAGCCAAGTTTGAATCTCATTTGGGTCTCTTTCGTTTCCTATGGGCGGAAACTCAAATTCATATACCTTGAATACTTGTGAAAGTTGGTATACGGGATCAACATAATTTTTGTAGTCCAAATGCGAATGTGAGCAAGCAGCAATGACATGAGAGCATGGATATTTGAGTGCTTGAAAGAAACCACAATCGCACCACCTCTCTTGCAGATTAACTCTGAAAGAGTAAGCTCCAATCCCTTGCAGCGGACGTGGCATTTCGGTTACACGAAACAATTCACGGGTGCGAGAAAAATTTGTAACTAACATCCCATTTGATGCAGCCACTTTTTTCTGTAAATCAACTACTAGTCTTGGGTGGTAAATATGTCCGTTTTGCATCCAAGTAAGAGCTTGTCCACCGAGCTTTGCAAAGAGTTGAAAATAAGTCGTTTTAACCAACGCCGTGACTGGTAAATGACGCGTCCCCTTTAAGGTTGAATTTATTGCTTCAGCCAAGTTTGTTGTCATATGACCATAGCGATACCCCCCGTCATATGCATTTGTCCACATTTCTTTGCTGATGTCCATAATGTACTCGCACCCCTTCTTATTTTTGCCAAACAGCTCTTGTAGCATCGACTCAAACCTTTGAGGTAAGAGTTCGTAACCTAAGCCATTAGGAATATGTAATAGTTAATATGAAGTATAAATAAGTAATAAGAAATTGATAGAAAAATTGGGAAAAAGTAACATACCCATCCGCACGACTAACTGACGTTCATCGTTCTTCTTGTATTTTCTGTAATAGTTTGCAGCAATATGACGGACACAATAACGATGTTGAACATGTGGAGGTCTATACATTGTACCCAAAGATTCCATTGCTGCTTTTATCCCGGCTCCTCGGTCTGAAATAATGCATACTCGTTCCCTGGTGACAACATGTAAACGTAAATTTTTAAGGAAAAAAGCCCAAGACTCAGTGTCTTCTCCTTGAACGAGGGCAAACGTAACAGGAAGAATATTGCGGTTTCCATCTTGGACCACAGCCAATAATAAAACTTGCTTGTATTTCCCATACAAGAAAGTACCATCAATTTGGACAACTGGTTTATAGTACTTGACTGCATTAATACACTGAGGGTAAGTCCAAAAGACACGGTAAAATTGGCAGCGATTGCGAACCATTCGATCATTCACGTAATGATGTTGAGTTTCGAACTCAACAATTGTCTCGGGATTAAGTCTTTGCACAACATGAAACCAACTGGGCAGCTCGTTGTAAGAGGAATCCCATTCGCCATGAAGTTTGCAAATGGCATTATGTTTTGCCAACCACGCTTTTTTATATGAGACAGTGTACCCATATTGTGACTGTATAGCATAAATCAACACTGCAACAGCTATATGAGAACTTTTCTTCACAATGGGCATGATTGTTGACAAATAATGTTGGAGTCCAAGTTGGGATGATCCTGGTTTATACCTGTTGCACAATATGTATGAGGACCGTTGTATCTAGTTAGTTCCCATAAGTTGTTCTTCCTCTTCCTCTTTGATACACGGACCATTCATTGACATCCGTTGTCACGTTGGACGCAGTAACAGACATATTTCTCCGTGTTAGATCGATCAACTCGGGACTTAACTGAGTTACAAATATTGTAACTCTTTATTGCCATCATTGCTTCCTCCTTCGATGCGAACTCCATTCCAATATGTAAAGTACCGTCATTGACTAATGATTGAAGTCCATAGTTGCCAACATCAGGAAGATATGGAAATTCAGGCTCATACATTGCATCATAATCGACCTCATACATATGTGCAGGAAGTTCGGCTGGTGTTGTATTTATCGGAATGTCATCCTCGTCATCATCAGAATGTACGTTAAACTGTGGTGAGTCAGGTTCAACGAATAATCCCGTTTCAACACCATCTACACCTGGCTCCCGAAGAGGTTCTTCTGGTGGAGATGAGGGTTCCTCCGATAATCCAATGTTGAGGTCAAATAAGTTCCCGCTTGCGTGCCCTCCCCTTGAACTTGAGGTCATTGTATCATGTGGGATGTGAATAGACTGTCGTCTCGTTGGCATTTCCATATGTAAGTTGAAAACATTGGCAGATGAATGTCTGCCCCTTGAAGTAAAAGAGATGTTGCCATATGGATTATTGGTGAAGCCACGTGGGTTGAGATCATAAGCAGTTGCAGATGAATGCCTTCCTATTGAACTTGATGACATGGTATCTGGCGTTGGATCCGCCATTAATGATGTAAAATCATTACAGATCAGTTGTGTCGGGCTATCAACTTGATCAGTTTGATATGCAATGCCAAAGTGAGAGGAATATGAGAGACCATGAGTTGCATGAACCTCAATAAAAGTGGCATACATTTCAATAAGAGATTGTGAACTCTCCATATGAGCATCAACCATCATAGAAACATCATCATCGTTTGAAAGCTGAAATGATGTATACGTGAGCGGAAAAAGTTCAGTAGGAAATCTGTACTAAAGTGAATATAGTCTTCTCTGGCCTGCTACACGAATCTTTAACGAAATTTTTGTGATTAACTCCTCAATTGTGATGTTTCTCTTCAAGGGTAAGGGGATATAATGATCTGACTCAAAAACAACCCCCTCTTCAGCTTCCTTAATTTCTCCATCATACAAAACAACAGCAGAAAGACGACTCATTTTCAGAGAATTTGAGAATTTAGAGTTTGGGAATTTGAGAATTTGAAAGCTTGTGAACTGAAGTTTGTTTTGAAAGTTTATAATATGTTGCATATAATAGTGTCTATAATCGGAGTACTATTCACATGAAGGCGCGTTCCTGGGGACGCGCCTTCCATTATTTTGTCAAGAATATGTTATCATTGCCCTATTATGTCACTCATGTCCCTTGGGGACACTAGATATATCAGTACCTATTATTTCACTATTCACATAAAGGCGCGTTCCCGAGGGCGCGCCTTCCATTATTTTGTCAGAGAATATGATATCATTGCCCTATTATATCACTCATGTCCCTCGGGGACACTAGATATATCAGTACCTATTATTTCACTATTCATATGAAGGCGCGTTCCCGGGGGCGCGCCTTCCATTATTTTGTCAGAGAATATGTTATCATTGCCCTATTATGTCACTCATGTCCCTCGGGGACACTAGATATATCAGTAAATGATTTCCTAAGTATATTCGATATAATTATTCGAATATCAAAACATTACTCCAAATATTTCAAAAATCATTTTTAATCCTTACTTAAGTGTAAAAATTAAGTTTTAATCTTAAAACAATTTCAAAATAATCTTTCAAAGTATTTTGAACCATTTCAAAGCCAAAAATTCCAGATTACTCAGAGGGAACCGATTCCCCCCAAGGGGGTACCGATTCCCCCCCTGAATTTGGGGTATAATTCTTGAGGGTTTGTAAGGTTACTCTTTGTCCTCAAAAGAAAAATAAATTAGTGAATTTATGGAAAATCCTTAGTGTGGATAGCTAAGGTAGTGGACATAGACTTTGATTGAGAAAGTCGAACCACTCTAAATCGCTGTGCAACTCTTTTCAATTTTCTGCAAAAGCTTCTACCGAAATTTTAATTGCCAATTCACCCCCCTCTTGGCCGATTCCGTCGATCGATTAACTCAACATAAGTTGATTTTAATGTATACGTTTTTAATATATATGTTAATGATAAAATCATATGTATTAATAAATTTAATTTCAATTTAAGTATTGTGAACTATAATTGGAATATAACTTTTAATTTCAAATACAATTGGAATATTAAGTTGAAATTTAATGTTAAACTTCGAATACTATAATTTATATTTTAAATTTAAATTTCGAATAATATTATTTTTATTTTTATTTTAAATTTCGAATAATATATTTTGTATTTTAAAAACATTTATCAAACATTTAATGTTAAATGTGAATAAAAAATAACATTAAAAATATGTATATAACAACCATGAAACATTTAAATAACATAACCAAATTACATAAAATTATGAAATATAACTATTTAAATAACATTAAATACAATTGGATCACTGATGTCGTCTTCTTGAATGAGTTCCACATGGCGGTGGTTTTCTATTTCATGGATGATTTCTTCGTGGAACTTGTTCTTCAGTCTCCTCATCTTCACTATCATCATCAGCAACATTTTCTTCATTTGGTGTAGATGATGCTGAAGGGGCTGAAGGGCCTATATAAAATAACGACCCTTGAGGAGTGCTAGTAACAATCCCACCGCTCCCCGGGAACTGTGAAAACTGTGGAAACATTGGCATCGATGTCTGTGATCCAGATGGAGATTGAGGTGTCTGCGGAGAAGCACCACCAGCCAAATAAGATGCGTATGAACCATATGCTGGATCATTAAACATAGTCGTATATGCACCTCCATATGGTATAAAACCCTGCGGGCTAGGCATGTAACCTGGCGGGCTAGGAATGTAACCCTGCGGGCTCGGAATGTATCCCTGCGGGCTCGGAATGTAACCCTGCGGAGATGGCATATAAACTGGTGGGCTTGGCATATGAAGTGGAGGGCTGGGCATGTACCCATGCGGCATCGACGGATAAGGATGTTGTGGTGGGACTGATGCAGAACCGATAGCGCCTTCTCTCCGTCCACGCGTCGGGGGACGATGATATTGAGACAGTTGACGTCTTTCTCGGCACCTAGGAATGTTAACCCCTCGTGCTTCCGCCGAAAGTAGAAACGGCTTCCCATTTTCATTAAACCAGTCCATATAGTTATCCGTAACCATATGACCAGTTTCAGCGTAATATTGTCGAGGGGCCAACAGTGTATATCGGTTCTCCCAAAGCGCAATCCAATCTCTGTGTCTCACCACCCAGTTAACATCTTTCTTTCCTCGTCTATCTATGTTATGCACGTCGTCTAAATTCCTAGGTGCTCCAGGAATATATTGCGTACAATCATACTGACGGAGCACGCGATCAACTGGATGCCACTGAATAATAGCATAACATATAAGAGGTATAACTGATATCCATACCTCTAATGACCTACTAAGGTGGGGTGGGATGCAAGCTTTCACTTCATCGCTCGCATAAGGTATCCACTGAAACTGAAATATAAATATACAATTCAAATAAATAAAATATTCTAATTATATCTAGCATTTTAAATTAAAATATTAATAATTAAACAAATTTAAAAACATACCTCAGACTCAGCTTTCGTATCAATACGTAAACGAATTTCCTCTAACCCAGTAGGTATACTTTTATGGTCCTTTCTTTTCATCGACCACCTATGAATTATAATATAAACTAAATATAACCCTATTTAATTGAAAATATTTAAATCAAAATTTAGTTCGAAAATTACCTCAACAATAAGGGGAATACGCATGGTTCATTCACGATCGGGCATAAGAAAGGCATGCGGAACCACGCCCATGATTGCAGAAGCAGAAGACATCCACCGATAGCAGTTTTCTTATAATTCGTCGCCCGACACATTTCTCTAAAGAGAAATGCCAAAACAGCAGCTCCCCAACTATATCTTCCAGCTTCATCAAAATCGATCAGATACCGCAACCACATACAATGCACCTGGTTGCGAGATTTGTCGGGCATCAATATTCCTCAAATTATTCATAGAATATATGCCCGAGCACATGCCTTTGCTTGATCCTCTGAAGCATTTTCATTTAAAACCTCAAAATTAGCTTTCAACCAAGATAAAGCTATTCTACCTCCATTAAACTCTGGCGGAGCAGCTCCAAAATAATCAATGCACATTGATTGCCAATCACCATCCGCCATACCACACATCATATTTCCGTCGATAGGAAGCCCCAG
Source organism: Hibiscus syriacus (assembly GCF_006381635.1). NCBI lineage: Eukaryota > Viridiplantae > Streptophyta > Magnoliopsida > Malvales > Malvaceae > Hibiscus > Hibiscus syriacus. The sequence continues at coordinate 1,026,801 of NW_024062861.1, read as the reverse complement.
ATGCATAGAGACATCCTCCAATGTAATTGTGGCCTCTCCACATGGAAGGTGAAAAGTGTGTGTCTCGGGCCTCCACCTCTCAACCAGTGCAGAAATTAGGACAGGTTCGAGTTTGCAACCGCCTATAATTGTTGCAATATACCCGAACCCGGCAGAAGCCAAATATGGCAAAATACGTTCCGGTATCGGTATACGTGAATTTTTAATAAAATCTCTAAAATACGATTAGTATCCTAAAATAATATACATTATAAAAAATAAAAATTAATATAAATTCATAATAACTTTAATATAAAAATAAATTTAAATATTAACATTAATTATAAAAAATATTACCATATCGCTAAAATGTCTGTAGATATGATCAATATCCAATCGCAACAGCATTTCGTTTTCCATTATAACTGTAGACAAAACAATATAATTAGCAAAAAAAATTAATAATTCTAAATAAATAATAATTATATAAATATTATTTTAATAAAAAAATAATATTTACATAAATATATTAATATAAAATATAATAACTATTTAAAAAAATACTAACATAAAATAAATTTCTTACCACTAATAACAAATTTAAAACTCAAATAGTTGAAGAATTTGAGTTATATAAGAGAGGAGAATATGATTTTGGTATGAAGAATGAGGGAGGGTTGAGGGGGTTTATATAAGGGAGGAGGGGTAGTTAGGGAAAACGGATGGGGGCATTTATGGCATTTAATGTAAGGCGCGTCCCCGGTGATGCGCTTTCCACAAGTGACAGTCGAGCTGGCGAAAGACGCGTCCCCAGGGATGCGCCTTCCATACGTGACATCTAACTCAGCGAAAACACGGGTAAGACGCGTCCCCGAAGACACGCCTTTCTCCATCTCAACCGAAAAAATGCTACTTTAAGAAATATTGTTCAAACGGTATCAAAAAAAAAGATATTAGAGAAAATTAGTCTCACTTATGTCAAATAACCTTTGAAGACACCGCTGATAAATTGGAAAACATAGGCGGACAGAAATGTCCCGATCACCCCCTCCCTCCACGTTCACATCAAAAATGTATGCCCAAAGATCTGCCCCTCCTGTCACACCTTCCACGCGTTCTCTATCGTACCGTCATCCCATTAATACATTATTAAAATTATTGAAAGTTTAATTTAAAAATTTAAAAGAATATATTAATATTTTGTAAATTTTTTTAATTAAATATTAAATAGCTCACTTTAATTTAACTTATTAAATTTAAATTTTGATCGAATTTTAACTAAATAAAATTTAAATAACTTGTGATACGACTATACTCATTCACAAGCCTATTGTTGAGTAAAAATAATATCAACGTTTGTATTCACGCGCTTCAGTGCAGGAAATGTGGAAGTGACTGTCAACTGAGCTTTCTCTTTCATAACAAATCACAAAACACCACGTGTTCAGAATGAGTAATCCATCCGCCCATATTATTTTTTCTTTTTTTAAAAAGAAAAAGTTATTCCACTTCAAACAGAATATTTATGTCTTCTCCCGAGGTGCAGCCACGTGTGTTCCTTTTCACGGGTTTTCGCCACGTACTTATTTTTCATTGAGTAACACGATGAGCCGATCACAGGCTTCGAAACACGCAAAAAGCATCTAACTTTTACTGCAACTCACCCCGTCGGTTTCAACCAATCAAATCTAGTCACTGTTTAAAGTGTCGTCATCGGACACGTGGAGTGCCCTGATTTTGGACACGACTACTACCGCTATGATCATCGATTCACCTCCGGCAAAGCCGTTTGCCCTTTGATGAAAAAAAAGGGAAAACAAAATCCAAATTTAAGATAAAACAAAGCTAGAGGGTTTGTTTGTTTGGTTTCTTTTAACTTCTTTAGAACGAGAAATGGAGGGTGGAGATGCTTGTAAGTTGCTGAGATGCACTGGGGGTGTACAACACAAGACGATAACCAACCGGATAATGCTCAGATTCAGGCCGATCGCTCCAAAACCTGTGAACGGAGACTCAGTTTCGGGTGAGTCATCGTTTGGTAACAAGAACACGAGTGTTACAAGCAAGAGAGTAAAGAGAAAATACTTTAGGGTTTGCAAAAAAATAATAGGAGAAGAGCCTTGGATGAAGGTAAAATAGATAACGCAGGAAATAAGGGATCCGTAACTCTACAGCTGATGCCAGAGAGTGCTGATCTGGAGAAGTCAACGGTTGGGGGTGATTGTGATATCAGTCGGACGGTAGGTGATAATTATCAATCTCATGACCCACAGTCGCCGTGCTTGAAGTTGAAGAAAACGGTTGCAGCAGTAGGGTCGTCGGATCAGGCGGCGTCGATAGTCTCCCGGGGAAGAAGGGTTACAGTTCTGGAGTCATGTGTGACGGTGTAGAGCGTTACGGACGCTTGCATGGATGAAGGAGAGACGGAAAACTACACGGACGTGGAGAGAATAAAGAATCTTGAGCACGACTCGTGTTTAAGTTTTGTATCCGACGGTTGGAACCATGTTTTATGGGTTAACGAAGCTTATAAAAAATGATGGGAGGAGGAACCGCCGTGGGGTTGGTGGTGAAAGAAGGGTTAGAGTTCCCACGGGGACGGGGTGCATTCTCATGCCGGGTAGGGTTACAGTACGTTGATGGAAAGGGAAAGAAGAAGCAGTGGAGAATGGTTCCTTCCGACGTGTGGAACATGAGCTCCGGTAGGCTTGCTTGGAGGCTTGATGTTAAGGCTGCCCTCACTTTAGGACTCTAAGCCATTCCCATCTTTCTGCAGGTAATTTATCCTCACCAAAATATTATACAACAATAGGGCTTTAAAACAAAAATAATTTTCCTTATATATATATATGTTATTTATATAGTTATAAATATTAGATTAGATTAGATTAGATTAGGAGGGAAGGGGGGATTTATAATATATATCGGTGGGTTTGAGATTAGATTAAGAATAATTATTTAATTTTAAATTTTAAAGAAATTATAAATAATTTAGGTATTATATAAAACGTTTATATTAGATAATATTTATATAAGATATTATAAATGTTAACAATATAAATTATTATGATTTGACATTTATTTATTTTATTTAGAGTTTTAGAAATATAAAATGTTTAAGGTTTAAAATCACCATATATTAAATAACATTCAAAATTTATATAACTTATATATCAGATAATTTTGTTACCGATACAATGTAAGCTTTATTCAATTAAAAGCATAAAAGCTATATCACAACACTAATAATTTCTCGTAAGATTCAGTTTAAAGTTATCATTTTGCACACAAAAAATAAAATTAAATATAATTTAAGTAAATTGAAAGACATTAACAAATACAAATAATTATAATTATTATTATAAACAATGTACGTTCTTTGTTTAATTTAGTTAAGTAAAAATTATCAATATTATATTAAGAGAGAAAAGTAGCAGTAATTGTCTTTTTAGTAAAAAAAATAAAATATACAGTAATTTAAGAAAAATACGTGGCAACAGCAGACAACACCCATCCTATTCCAATCCCACAATCAAGATAAAATCCGATGGCGTCACAAATCCTTCACCAACATCTTTATCGAATACGCCACGCGTCCCTCTTCCTCCTCTCTTGTTTCCTTTCACTAAATTACCTTTTCCACGCGCCATGTTCCCACGTAAACGCTTCACTCCATTTACTCATTCAAGTTTCAACTAATGTATTATTTATATTTATTAACATAATATGAAATTTATTATATATTTTTTCAATTTGATTTGTAGATTTTTAGCTCCATTTATGGTTAAAGTGTAATTTATTAGATGTACCTACACTATATATAAATTTATAATTAAATTAATATCATGTACTAAAAAGAAATAACTTTATTAAAAAAAATAAAACTATTTTTTATAAATAGATTTAAAACTTAATTTTATTATCAAAGTGAATTATATGTATATTTAATTTTTATTATATATATAAAAAATCCTATAATGTGGTGTTACAATATATTTTTAATATTTTATATATCATGTCATTAAAGTATTCATATGAACGTTTTAATTATTTATTTATAAAAGTTATCTAATTGAATTCATCAAATAATTTAAAATATTATAAAATAGGTATTAAATTTTTATAATTATTAAAACATTTTTGTTAATAATTTATTAAATATTATAAATATTTTTTTGAAAAGTTTGAAATAATTATAACATATGTTTAAAATATTTCTTAATCATTGATAACTTTCGTACTTGAATAATATATTATTTAACCATGGAGACAACTTGATTGATCCAAAATATTATAAATATTTATAATAACTTAATAAATTTAATAATTTTTTTAAAATTTTAATCACAAAAATTATCCATTAATTATAATTTAGTGAAGTATTTTATCTTATTTTTTTATATTTTTTCCTCCAACTTTTCTGGTGTAGCCATTATCCAGTATGGTTGAGAAATTTGGTAGTGTTATTAGTTGAACGGTGAAGTACACGGCGAGAATTAGCGAGTGGAAGGATTAGGATATAATAGTGCACACACCGATTTTAGATGTCACAAAGCTAATGATGAAGGACCACGTGTCCACATTCTCGAACCTCCGTCTGCTCTTTTCCCATTTCATTTATTGTAAAATATACTCCGCTCTCGAGACTATACCCACGTGTCCCCTGTCTTTCGGCACTGCTGGACACTAACCTTCTTTTCATTGGTTTCTACGGTGGGTCCATCTACTTTTTACGTGGACCCCACCTTTAAATTTCAACCAATAAAAAAACTCAGATGTCCTTTTTTTTTGCCCTGACCACGTGTTGGTTCTCTGTAAATTTGCCGCTATTCTTATCGCCTCTCCTACACAAAACCTTTACCCGGAAATTCAAGGGAGGAAAGTTTGAAGGGGAAAGAAAGTAGAAGAAGCTTTGATCTTTTTTTTTCTGGCGGTGGTTCCAGCGGTGTGAAGTGGAGCATGGTTGGCTACACGGATGGTGCACAAGATAAGACGGTGATCAACTCGATAATGCTAAGATTCCGGCCGATAGCTCCTAAACTGGTATCCGTCGAGTCAGGTACCGATGGGGCTCGAATTGATAACAAAAACTTGTTGCTTTATAAGCCAAGAGCTAAACGAAAGTACGTTAGGGTTCGAAAGAATAATATGAGGAGAAAGAAAAGATCATCATCAGATCCACTTCATCACGATGAAGCTTCTGAGAATCCTGAAAAAATTGTTACTTTGCAGTTATTACCAGAGAAATCTGAAGGGAACGGATCGGTAAACAATCATAACGGAAGAGTTTTGGAGGAAAATCAAGATCCAGTTTATTTATATAACTTGAACTTCAACGACCGTTGGTTTGATCGCATGGGAGTTGTAGAAGAACCCGATCGCACGATGTTGATGATTCAAAGGAGGAAGGAAACGGTGGTGGAGTCGTGGGTGACGGTGGAGAGCGTGACGGACAGTTGCATGGAAGTGAGGGAGTTAGGGAGTACGGACGTGGAAAGGATAAAGAATCTGGAGACTGACACGTGTCCAGGTTTTATATCAGATGGTTTGCATAGGGTTCAGTGGGTTAACGGAGCTTACAAGAGCATGTTGATGGTAGGAACGGAAGCGAATGACGCTCCACCACGGGAGATAATGGTGTGGCTGGTGTTGAAACAAGAATTGCCTATGTTTCGCACTGAATTTTCATGCAAGGTAAGGTTGCAGTATACGTGGAAGAAGGAGAAGCTTTCGAGAATGTTGCCATGTGATGTGTGGAAAATGGAGGGTGGTTTCGCTTGGCGCTTGGACGTGGAGGCTGCGCTCAGTCTTGGCCGGTGAGGGTAATGAGGATCCAAAGGGGTAAATAAAGGGAGAGAAGGAGACGAAATTGTAGAATAATCAGGTAATGTGGACTGTTTGTTTTACTAAAAAGAAGAGAATTCTACCTAAAACACAAAACAAAGACGGGTGTATGCTTAGGAATCCTCTACTCTTGGATTTTGGCTTTAATAATTCTATATTTATTGCAGTTTATAGTGTTGATAGCTAAGTATTAGGTTGGCAAAACAGCTTTTGCTGGCACCTGCTACCAATAACTTTTTTCCTTTTCTTTCTTCTCTTTCATTTTATCGGGACATGTAATTGACAGGTGGTGGATGCTCCTACAATGAAGACTACCATAATATATATATATGTATATAACCAACAAGCTGTTGGTTGAACAGATGTTGTAGCTGCTACTCGTGGAAGGCTAGATATTGAGTTTACCCTACATGTTTGTGTTGGGATAAACCTAAATAAGTCAGGGTATATCAGTTATATATATATATATATATATATATATAATTACTATGTTAGAGTAATGGGTGGTTCTCAATAATAAATATTTGTTAGATATTTATTAAAAAAATAGAAAGAGTGAATATTTAATTTTATTAAATTAAAAGGAATCTAAAATGATATTAGATAAAGAATTTAGAAGGGGTAAGTGTCTCTCCTAAACCTTATGTACCTTCATCCCCGTTGATTCTTATATTCTCATAAACAATTATAATGATTAAGAGAATAGACTGTTCAAAAATAGACAATGAAAAGAGTTTAATTATCTAACTTCAAAATTAATAAGAATTGAATAAATATTTAATTCAAAATTTAAAAATATAAGATTTATTTAATAAGTTTCAAATAAATATATAAGACTAAACTTGTCGTTAGACAAAAATTATGGACTCAATGTTTTCATCCCACGATAGGATAATTAGGTTGAACAATAGGGTTCCTACATGGAATTAAATTTTAGTGTTGAGTATTATGATCAATGATGGATAGAGGGTTGAAAAAAAATCGTATCTGAAAATTTTAAAACTTTCATATAATCTAGGTTCTTTTTATATTTTATAAACAATTTAATTTTGTATCTCTAAAATTTTATAATTTTATACTCTACAATTTTTAGTATGTCTATAAAAAAAATTCACACTCTAACCTATTGTAATTATATGATTATATAAATTAATGTTGACATATTAATAGCTCGTATTATATAATTTGTGTATTGTTATATGTTGTTATCATGTTTTATTTGATTTTCTTGTGTCATGTTCAAAGTTATGAACCTATTATTTATGCATATATATTATGTTTATGGTGCGTTTATGGGCCAAACGAGAAACGATGATCATGCATATTGGTATATTTGATGCATTAATAGGGAATAAATTTATTTCAGTAAAAAAAATGATGCAATCACATTAAAAATAAAGTTATATATATCAAAAAGTTAAGTAGACCCTCAATTTGTTTGAATTTTTCATTAAATCCCTTACACTTGCTGAAAATTTTAATTAGATCCCTTAAACTTAATGCCTTTGGATAAGAATAATCGAGTTTATCCACTATCCATGCACGCATACAATAGTATTTTACTATTTCTTTTTTTTGCGGAAGACGGCTATCAATAAAGTAAAATCACAACTGATAATTTGAGAAAATAAAAATAAAGATAAAAGAGACACAAAATTTACGTAAAAAATCCCTAAATAATATAGGGTAAAAACCACAGGCAACGGTAGAAGAATTTCACTATGAGAAAATAGGAATTACAATTTCTTTCAATCTACCAAGGAGAAAACAATGATAATTCTCTCTTGATAAAAATGAGAAAACAACTCTCAAGAAACTCTCTAAATTCTCTCTAGTATTGGAAGAAAGCTAGAATGCTTTGGGATGATTTTGAAGCTAAATGAGCTAGGGTATTTATAGTAGAAGCTTAAAGGACTAATCTTGAAAATACCCTAAATTACAATGACTAAATGTGAGATTTTGTCATGTCACTTTTCAACCATTATTAGTGCCAACTATGAACCATTATTGTTGTCAACTTACAATGCATTATGAACCATTATTATGCATTATACAACTATTATTAGTTGTATGACAACTAATAATTTTGCATGACAACTAATAATCTCCCACTTGAAGATTTGATTAGAATAATCATATCTTTACACAATTCTTTCTACCTTGTACCTTCATGTTGCTTATGTTTCTGACAGGCCAAAAGAGGATCGACACCAGGTAAATTTATCAACGTTGATTGCCTTCGTCATGAAATCTTTTATGTTCTCTTTGGTATGGATCTTCTGCATATTTACTGTCCCTTCTTCTACCTTTTCACGAATGAAATGGTATTGAACTCGTATGTGCTTTTTCCTTAAATGAAATGCTGGATTCCTTGCTAGATGCAAGGCGCTTTGATTGTCACAAAACAGAGAGACATACTCTTGATTGTGCCCAAGCTCCTCCAATAGCATCTTCAACCAAATTGCTTCTTTACTGGCTTGTGTAGCTGCTACATATTATGCTTCTGTTGTGGATGTAGCCACAACTGACTACAATTTTGAAACCCAGCTTACAGCTCCACCAGCAACTTTAAACACATATCTTGTAGTAGATTTGCTTTTATCCAAATCCCATGCATAGTCAGAATCAACATACCCATTGATAAGTACATTTGATCCTCCGTAACATAATGCAACATTTGAGGTCCCTTTGATGTATCTCAGGATCCTCTTTATTGTATTCCAATGCTCTTTGCATGGATTCGCAATGTACCGACTAACCACTCCCACTGCTTGTGCAATATCTGGTCTTGTGCATATCATAGCGAACATTCAACTTCCCACTGCCGATGCATACGATACTCAAGACATCTCCATCATCTCTTCTTCACTGCTAGGACTCATACTGGAGGATAATTTGAAGTTAATAGGAAAAGGGGTAGAAATTGACTTACAATCTTACATGTTGAATCGTGTCAAGATCTTCTTTAAGTAATTCTTTTGTGAAAGCCAAATCTTCCTATTACTTTTGTCTCGATGAATTTGCATCCCTAGAATCTTGTTTGCTGATCTCAAGTCCTTCATTTCAAATTCCCTAGCCAGTTATGCCTTCAATTCTTTAATATGATCTTTGTTGGGTCCTGCAACCAACATGTCATCGACATACAACAGTAATATAACAAAATCGTTATCACCAGACCTCTTAAAATAAGCACAAGGGTCTGCATTAAGTCTGTTGTATCCAAGGCACATAATGAAGGAATCAAATCTCTTATACCAACACCTCGGCGCATGCTTTACACTATACAAAGATTTGTTCAACCTGCAAACCAAGTTCTTCTTTTCTTTTTCTTCAAAACCTTCAGGCTGGAGCATGTAAATCTCTTCTTCAAGATTTCCATGAAGAAAGGTTGTTTTAACATCTAGTTGCTCTAGATGTAAGTTCAATGTAGCACACATTGCCAAAACTACTCGAATTGTTGTTAGTCGAACCACAGGAGAAAATATTTCATTGAAATCAATACATTCTTTTTGAGCATATCCTTTGACCACCAGTCTTGCACGATACCTCTCAACTTGATCGTCACCATTTCGCTTGATTTTGAAGACCCATTTGTTACCAATTGGCTTCATTCCTTGTGGAAGTGACACAATGTCTCATGTATTATTTTTATGAAGGGCTTCAATTTCTTCTTGCATCGCCATCATCCACAGTGAAGCATATGAGCTGTTTATTGCCTCCTGGTATGTTGATGGTCACCGTCTTCTATTAAAAGGAAGTATGCAATATTACTTTCTATAACATAATTTGAGTGCCAATTGGGACGTCTTCTAACACAATCTGATTGACGAGTTGTTGGAACTTCACAACTCTCTGGTTTTTGTTCATCATGTGCTGGTTCTGCTTCAGAAGAATCTCCTTGTTCAAACTCATTTTCCACATATATCTGTGTAGTCTCTGACTTTTCAGCGCTATCATCGTCTTCTTTTCTTTGTAGTTTATCTTCTACAAGATAACATCTCTGCTAATGATCACTTTGCGGGTAGTGGGATCTCACAAGCGATACCCCTTTACTCCATTAGCATACCCCAAGAATTTGCATTTCCTAGATTTTGGATCCAACTTTGAAATTTCTTGGGCGTTGTACATCACGTACACAATACTTCCAAATATATGGAGGTTTGAATAATCAACTGGTTTACCAGTCCACATCTCCATTGGTGTCTTCAGCTCTATTGCAGTTAATGGAGCTCGATTCACCAAATAACAGGCAGTATTGACTGCTTCTGCCCAGAATGATTTTTCTAGGCCTGAATCCCTCAACATTGCTCTTGTTCTTTCTATCAAGGTTCTGTTCATCCGCTCTGCCACTCCACTTTGTTGAGGATGTTTGCCACTGTGAACTGTCTTTTGATGCCTTCTTTCCTGCAAAAGTCATCAAATTCTCCATTTGTGTATTCTCCTCCATTATCTGTTCTGAAACACTTGATCTTATTTCCAAAATCAAGTTTCACCCGCACTTTGAAGTTTTTGAAAGTGGAAAACACATCTGACTTCTTCTTAATAGGGTATACCCAGCATCTCCTGGAGTACTCATCAATAAATGAGATAAAGTATTTTGCTCCGCCTAGGGATGTAACTAGTGCTTGCCATACATCAGAGTGAACCAATTCTAGAACAGTTTTGGCTCTAGAATTTGACATGCTGAATTTCAACCGATGTTGCTTACTTGTTATGTAATGCTCACACAAAGGAAGTGATACCATTGTTAAGCCTGAAAGTATTTTTTTCTCCACAAGGACTTTCATTCCTTGTTCTGACATGTGTCCAAGTTTCTGATGCCATAGCATTTTAGAATCTGAACTACATGAGGCAACAGAGGCTTCTGCTTCTAGCAAAGCTTCTCCCTTCAGCATGTACAAGTTTGCAGCTATCTTTTCGCCTTTCAGCACCACAAGCGCTCTACGAAACACCTTCATGATTCCTTTTCGTGTTTCAATCTTACTTGCATTATTATCCAACAATCCGTAGGATAATTAATTTTTCTTCAGGCCTTTCACGTGCCGTACATCTCGAACAACTTTAATTATTCCATCATACATATTTAATTTGATGGTTCACACGCCAATGATCTCCAAGGCATGATCATTACAACTATACACAGATCCTCATGAGACATGTTCATATTGATAGAACCATTCTCTTCTTGAGGTCATGTGATATGTTGCTCCCGAATCAATGAGTCATATGTCTGCATATTTCTTTCTACCTTCTAAGTTGGTTGACGCTTCACAGCATAGAACATCTCCATCATCTGAAGTGTTTGCAATATTGCATTGTGGATTGGAGTTTTTATTTAGACTCCAACAATCCATCTTCAAGTGACCATTCTTTCCACAGTTGTAGCACTTTAAATTCTTCTTGCTTCTCGACTTGATCTACCATATTTGTGACTGCTGCTTTGGCCACGTTCTGTTGATCTCCCTCTCATCGTTGTCAACGTTTCTGCTTGTTGCAGATTTACTGTCTTTTTTCCTTGTTCTTGCGCCGATTTTATTCTTGTAGAACAGCAGCTGCAACGTCATCGAAGACTAGACTGGTGACATTACTATTTATCAAGTTGATGATGAGTTGATCATACGAATTCGGTAGACTTTGAAGTAGAAGTTCAGCACGTTCTTGTTTTACTATTTTACAACTTAAGGATGTAAACTGAGAAAATAAAGTGTTCAGTGTGTTTAAGTGCTCCGTCACTGAAGTAGATTCTGACATCCGGAGAGTGTACAATTTCCTCTTAAGGAAAATTTTATTGTGCAACGATGTGGCCTCGTACAATTTGGTGAGATGATCCCATATCTCCTTAGCTGTCTTCTTTTCCTCGATGCTTGATAATACTTCATCTGCTAATGCTAGATGAAAGTTTGCCATAGCATTCTCGTCCATTTCGATCCATTTGTTGTCGTCTGTAAAATCTACCGGTCATTCACTGATAGCTGCTAGACAACCGTCTTTCCTCAGGATGACTTTCATCTTCAATTTCCACAATGAGAAATTTCTCCCATTAAATTTTTCAATATCAAATTTCGTTGTCATAGCTTCTATTACGGATAGCTCTTACTATTTTACTATCGTGAATAGTTCTCTGGAACCTTCAAAGAATGAGTAATACCTTCTTACTTTCTTATGTTGGAGGATTCACCTTTTGGTGACAACCACAAAGACAATAAGCAGATATTACACACTCAAATCTGGCTATGATACCAATTGTTGCGGAAGACGCCTATCAATAAAGCAAAATCACAACTGATAGTTTGAGAAAATAAAAATGAAGATAAAAGAGATAAAATTTACGTAAAAAACCCATAAATAATATAGTGGAAAAACCACGTGCAACGGTAGAAGAATTTCACTATGAGAAAATAGGAATTAGAACTTCTCTCAATCTACCAAGGAGAAAACAATGATAATTCTCTCTTGATAAAAATGAGAAAACAACTCTCAAGAAACTCTCTAAATTCTCTCTAGTATTGAAAGAAAGCTATAATGTTTTGGGATGGTTTTGAAGCTAAATGAACTAGGGTATTTATAGTAGAAGCTTTAAGGACTAATCTTGAAAATATCCTAAATTACAAAACTAAATGTGAGATTTTGCCATGTCAATTTTCAACCATTATTAGTGCTAATTATGAACCATTATTGTTGTCAACTTACAATGCATTATGAACCATTATTGTGTATTATACAATTATTATTAGTTGTATGACAACTAATAATTTTGCATGACAACTAATACATTTTTCTTCACCATTACACGGTTTAGTAAACCCTAAACCCTCTATAATTTCTAACACCATTTCCTTCTCGTTTTATCAAGGTTTTTCGATTGAAGGCCGTTTAACGTCGAAGGATCGGAAATGAAGAACGAAACGTTGCAAGTGTATTATACGCATGGTAAGTATTGAACATAGGGGATTATAGAAAGGTCATGTTGAATAAATTTCATGGTAAGCTTTCACAAAAGATTAAGGCTTGAGAGTTGTGATTCTTGGTCCAAAAATCAACCAAACTTCACCAAATTACAAAGCAAAGACTTGTGCATGTAAATTTGGGTGAAAATATTTGAAGACGTTTGCGATTACAAAACAATAGTTTATGTTTGTCGATCTGCAGTATGGATTGAATAATTAATGCTATGTAGGGTATTCGAATATTGAAATTTGAGTCGTTCCACAGTTTTTGCACCAATTTATTTCTAATAGACTTTTTTTTTCTTTTAAAGGATGATATGTACGGTAGGATGGAGTGGTGTTCCTGAAAATTTAAAATTATTATATATTTTATATTTTTTTAAGTTTTCTATTGAAAATATGTTTATGTCTCCTAAAATTTTATAAATTCAAGTTTATCTCTTAAAATTTTATAAGTACAAATTTATTTTTTAAAATTTTATAAATTTAAATTCGCCTTTAATATAAAATCATGTTGCGGTGAATGCTCGATTTCTCCGGCACTGACTTTTAAAATTATCATTTCACATCTTATAATATTTTATATACTTCACTAAAATCCTATGAATTAGGATTATGAACGAGATGGTGAATATTTAAAGAGTATAAATTAAATGGTCAATTTACTGTTCTGACTTTTTATCTCACAGAATTATGTACCACATTTCGTCAAGTAAATTGTTCACGTGTTCTCAAACATCACTATTTAACGGTATCAGTCTTGACTAATAAAGGAAAGGGTAAACTACATAAACGATTCTTAAATTTTGTGTAAGTTTTTGTTTTCGCTATTTAAGTTTCAAAAGTTACAAACAATCACTACCATTATCGTTTTCTAACAATATGGTCACTCGACCCCTTTAAAAACAAAAAACACAACGTGGTTTTTGTAAATCCTTCCTATTTCAGCCGTCGGTTGTGGCACCATTTGACTTATGAAGCATTTTTTCTAATTTCAAAAAAAAGTTTCTTCGATGCTGGATTTTTCATCTATTTCTTGGATTTACTTACCTATCTGCCGTGACCGCGAGTCTTCCTCTGGTGGATAGGTTGAGAATGAATCCTCACTTCCCATGGTCTCGTTGCTATCCATCGATCTATCCAGCTCCAACCCCAAATTTCTTTGCTAACACCGTAAAATGCTTGGCAAATCTACTATATTCCAAGCTTAGGATTTAAAAAAATTACGTTGTTCTTTTTGTTTTTATTTTAAAGGGGTCAAAGGGTGACAAATCAGCTCCTTAACTGTCACATTAGATTTCTGTCACATTTAACAGGTGTTAACGGCTAAGTGACCATTTGGTAAGAAAATGATAATGTTAGTAGCTATTTTATAACTTTTGAAACTTCAGGGTAAAAAATGAAAATTTACTCAAAATTTATTGACCGTTTTTGTAGTTTACCCTAAAGGTAAACACGAAGTAAGAACATTGAATGTTTTGGAACTACAAACAACATATTAAAATTTTTATAAACTTTAAGGGGCATTAGTACCATTATCCCTTTAATAAATACTAGGGAAACTATATACCTTTAAATGAGTCACCATCGTCAGTGTTATCCTAAGATTCTACCAAATCTAAACATATCAAACAATATCCAATATTCAGTGATAAAAATATGTCTATCATAAAAAATAACAATAATAATAATAAAAAGATCTCACTCCTTTGTATTTTTATTTATGCAATCATGGGATTTCGCTTGGCATAATGGCATGCATCTCCTCAAATCTAACCACTATTCCATGGAACAAAGTTTAAGAATATATATTAAAATTTGAATTTAAATATTTGATTTTGTAAATTTAAGACACTACAAATATATTTTTTAAATTTTTTAAAAAACTTTACAGGTAAACTACGTATTTGGTCACTCAACTATTATTTTGATTTCGTTTTGACAGCAAAATCAATGACAAACGAGTAAAAATGAAAAGAAATTACGGTGAAAACGGAGGTTTGAAACCAATAGCAAAACCTATGATTTCTAGCTTTTTCATTTTCAACTTTGCATCTGAGAAGCAAATTATAATTTTAGCGTTACTAATGTATGAGTTCCACTCAATTATGTATTTATATTTTATTTTAATAATTTAATACTAATATCCTTAAAAAATAATTTATTACTTAATAATTTATTTTAATTACTTGTAAAATTCATTTGGGAAGCTGAAAACCTGGCATTTGGGAAGGTGAGCATCAAGGGTTTTTTCTTTCATCGTTTTGGTGGAGGGAAGGAAGAACTTAGGGTTTGTGGAATGTTTTGTGCATTTATGTGTGATTTTCTTGGAAAGAATATAAGAATCCCTGAAAGATAAACATTAAATGATTTTGGAATATTTTATAAAACAAATCTTGGAAACTATTGTTGAAAGCAAATAAACATTACATAACTTTAGTAACTTGTTTTTGAAGATCTACAACTGCATACTCCTTCTCTTCACAAGCAATAAAACAAACTATATTTTGTATTCGTACACTAACACATGGAGCAACAGTGATGGCCAATGCATGTACTCTGGTTTCAACACTTGAGTCTCTCATGTTTGTAGGTTGCAGCTTTGATTTCCATAGAACAAGATCAGCAACATTGACTTTTGACAATGTTCATAACTATCATGTTCTTCATTTGTTTCTGCTATGTAATTTGTCGCACCCCCACCCATTCTACTGCAGACTGCAGTAAGATTACAATTTAAGAGTAAAATTCATAGTTCTTGGCTTGAAGGATGATTTGCCTCAACCCTCCAATTGGTGATACAATCATTAATAGAACACCTAGTACAATGCATATCTGTAAAAAGAGAATGGAAAACTGAATAAGCACCGATTTTGAAGCACGTTGAAGCAATAAGGTTAATTGAATCTAAATCAAGTTTTACATACCCAGTTAGTCCACCAAGATAACCCAAACTTTCTTGGTTTGTAAATGGCCAGCCACATGATGCAAGGGAGCTAAGAACAAAAAAGAGATTAAGTTACATTCTTCGAGAGAGAGAAAGAGAAAGGTATTTTTTTCTTGTAAGGAGAAGAATGCGACTTACAAAGTATGTTGTTGGTGCAAAAGCAAATCCTCCGAAAAATCCAAGAAGACCTCCGAAGAAAGGGAAGGTAATACCGATGAACATCGTGATTGCTGCAATAAAGATTTGATATATAAATTAGAACCCCTCTTTGTTGTTGATATCATGAACTTCATTTCCAACAAAATGAAGAGTTTTACTCACCAACATAAAAATTGCGGACGATGAATCGAAGTGTTCTACTCGGCCTGAAATGCAACTTCTTAACTAATACAGTTTCCATCATATCAAAAACTGGCATCGCATAAATCTGCATAGCCAAAGACACTTGATCAACCATCTGGTATGAATTGAGGACATTATCTTCAATGACATTAGTGAAATACAAACCTGGTAGCTTCCAATAACATGAACAACAACAAACATGTTAGCCATAGCAATAAGCCATGCTGGTTTCTCCAATGAGATAAGGATGTTATCTTTTACTGAATTGCCGAACATCCAATACCCGACTAAAGCAACAGGGAAGTAGCACAAGGCCACAACTATATAGGCAACGATAACGCCTTTCCACATTGGTCCCTTCGAAGGTTTCTCAGGTGTAGACGGGATGGTAGCTTGGATTTCCAAGACCACGTTGTGCCCAGCATAGGCAAAAGCGACATCCCCCAAGGCACTGAAGAAGTTGAAAACTGTTCCCGCTGTAGTTTTAGCTATGTAGCCATATTGCACATCTGGTTGAACTCCCTTATCCACTGAAGCTCCCCAAGCAATAGTTGAATAACTGTATGTCAAGACAATAATCAAACATTAACATCGAGACTGACTTAATTTATCCGAAATGGCAATTGAAATGATTTGATGGTACCTTAAGGACATGACTGCGGCGGCCAATGAGACTCCCGAAATGGAGTTGAAGTTGGGAAGGTGAGATAGCACAAAGTGAACAGAGGCAAAAATCATGATGAAATATGTTAGTTTGATGTCTTTGCAGGTACTGCAAACCGTGTCATGGAACTTCTTCAGTGATCTGCCTCCGGTAACCATATAAACAATGCAGACACCAACTTCGACAATAAGTTGTTGTGGCACCACAATGTAGAGTCCAAGTTTTTCACCAAAGGCATATTGACCCAGTTCATGATATCTATCGAAACGTTTTCCGGGAACCATTTCATGCATTTCAACCATCTGCCATAGTGTATAGAGGGTAATAATCCATGATAGGACTAGAACAGCAACACCGGGACCCCTGAAACCAAATTAGAAATGTTGGGTTTTTTTGCTTTCATCTTTTGATTGGGTAATTTAGACGAACAGTTGTTGAGCATACCATCCGAGTTCTGACATGGCGTAAGGTAGACTGAGGACACCAGCTCCAACCATGGCAGTGACATTGTGGAAAGCCGCGTACCACCATTTTGCATTTCTTGATGAAGTGATCGGCAGCCAATCATCAATTGCTTTCTGCTTTGCTAATTGCTCGTCGTCATACTGTGATTAACAAACAAAACTTATAATTACTGTTTCCTTCATCTTGAAGCACAGCAAACCATTTCAAACATGCCAATATTTAAAATAAATCTAAAATTTATAAAGTGTTAATAATATTTATCCTTCGTTACTATGATAAAAGATTACTTTTTTGTTTCGTTTCAACCTTTAAAAAATAGGCCAAAGTGGAGATAAGTGATAACTACAATGGCTGAGAGTGGAGGAAACCCCTAGTCGTTGGAGGGGCAAAAATCCAAATATAAGTTATGATTCAACAAACCGTGTCGGCCACTTACTTGGTTCCCATCTCAACACGCTTATCTCCTCTACTACCGATCAGTTTGATATTATTTTTGAAAAAATGATATTAAAAGTGCAGTTAGAAGTGTTTTTAAAAAATTAAATTTAAAATTGAATTGTTTAGGATTATTGTTAAAATATAATTTTGAAAAGATTGAATATTTATTTTAGACATTGTATTTTAAATTAAATATATAATATTTGAATTATATTTACACTTATTCATAACAAATTCGAAATAAAATTAAAATAAAAATTATTGTATTCTCAACATAAATATCGTAAAAAAATACATCATTTTGTATTCAATGAAAATATTTAAAGTTGAATAATTTGAACATTAATACAAAAATAATTATAAATGTATGTGTATTAATTTTAGAACTAAGTAAAATTAAATAATTGAGGACAAAAATATAATTTCACCCCAAAATTGATTTTTCATATTAAAAGTTAAAAATTTTAGCTCTTGATGTTGAATTGAAAATCACTTTTTCGATCATAATTTTAAATCAAATTTTAAGTGTTTAGCATTGCTTATGAGATGAAAAATCACTTTCCCTTACCAAAAGCATTCTCAAACTGGCCCTCAGATCGTTTTCGAATTTAATAACACGCATTCAAATTAAAAAAAAAATAAAGAATTTGAATCCTCAAATCAGATAAGTAGAGGAACTATATTACCCAGATTGAAAGAAGAGTGACTAAAGTTCAAAAGTCCGAAGACTATAGGGACAGAAAATAGAATTAGACCTAGTTTCTTCAAATACAGACAAAATTCTAGAGGCTAGACAATACAGCCACAGCTGAGCTATTGTCTAATTGCAAGAAAATATTGGAACATGAAAGTAATAAAAGTCAACACTTTTGGGGCATATAATAATAATAATAATAATAATAACTGTAAACAAATTCAGCATTTAACTTTTGTGAAGAAATATTTATGATGGGATTTTTATCTTTTTCGTAAAGACGTATATGAATTACCCGTGGCTATTAAGATTCGAACTCATACAAGATGAAAAGCAGGTGAGAATTCTGTCACTCAATTAATTAAATTCTTTTACTTTTAAAGAAGGATAAGCAAACCTCAACTCAACTAAAAGAATAAACTTTTTCAAGGAATGAAACGGTAGATGCATAGAAAGAAAGATGGATTGTGGGAGAAATTGATTACTTACAGTGCTGTTGCTTCTGCCATAATCTGAAGCTTCAGTTCCCATGTCGATGAAAGAAGAGAGAAGCAATGCACAAACCCATTTGGGCGTAGAATTTATAAACAAAAATATCCCACTTGTTGTTTTTGTTTAGGTCTTCCTTACAAAAAGGGCACCATATTCAACCCTCTTCCGCTCTTAGCTGGATCAAGTTGCTACTAAAAACAATTCATTTCTAAGCAAATGATTGTTTTTTTTATTTATTTTTGGAAAATTCTAGGAATTTGGTGTTTCTTTATAAATTAAAAATTCCCTTTACTTTATATTTTAAGCAATTTCAGAAGTATAAATTTAGATATATATATATTTTTTTTAAAATTTAAGTTAAGAAGTTGAAATTTATTAATGAGAAGATGATGTACCCTTTGATTTTGAAGCTCTGGTT
The DNA here is from genome assembly GCF_006381635.1 of Hibiscus syriacus. NCBI lineage: Eukaryota > Viridiplantae > Streptophyta > Magnoliopsida > Malvales > Malvaceae > Hibiscus > Hibiscus syriacus. The sequence goes on along the minus strand of NW_024062861.1, from coordinate 1,007,571 downwards.
GTCCAAATTTGAGTTTATAAAAAGCAATAATACCATATAGTTAGCAACTAGTTGATGAGAAGCTTTGATGTGGATGGTCAATGGAAGCAGAAAGTAGGGGGAAAACTGTGTTTAGATTATGGGCTGAATCTTCCATGTTCCCACATTCAAAGTGGACTGTGGGCCTCGGTCGGTGTCGTAGTTTTGAAATTCCAGCAAAACATGTTTTCTTTTTTACATAGTCCAAGATTAATTTTGTAATGATCTCTTATCATAATATTATTCCAAAATTTCAACACAAAATCTCTTACGACACGTCCTACCACCTAAGGTTAATTTAGTCCAAGTCAAATTTTATATCATATAATTCCATTAATCTTAGATCGTCTTTATAATAAAAAAAATTTAAATATTTTGTTGAAATTAATCAATCAAATATTAATAATTATAAAAAAATTTAGGTAATTACGGCCGACAGCAACCCACCCACTAAACAAATTAGAGAAAATGAAAAACATGGTAAAGGAATAAAGTACAAATGTGGAAAATTCAGACACATTTACATGACAAGCGAGACGGGAACTAAGACTCTGAAAACCAATTCCGTCTTTGTCTTTTCATCTTGATCTTTTCTTTATAGCCACTTGCCGGTTGGCACCATATATATATTAGGGGAAGTTATTTTTCCTTGAGATTTTAATTATGAGTATTTACAGAATATGTGCATGTTGATAATAGTTAAGAAAAATTTAAATAAATGTTATTTTGTAGGCATCTCAGATAATTTTTAATTTTTTTTATTTTGATCGTTTATTGTTAAAAAATTAACTATGTTATGATGTGTCATCATAAGATAATATAACATCATTATTAAAAATATTACAAATTGTCACGTTACTAGTCATGTTAACTTTTTAATTATAAGTGACCAAAATGAAACTCAATCGTAACATTACATATGATTTTTTAAAAATAATAATAATTTGACAATTTTGATTTTCACCAATATTATAATATTATATATCAATATATTAATTGTTTATTTACTATAATTTGAGTTATATGTAACATGTCAATCTTAATCAACTGTTAGATTTTAATAGTTTCTTATTTAAACAGACTTGAATTTGTTCTATATAATTTAGAGTGATTACAACTCCATTTTAAATCTTCCAACTTCATCTTTAATTTATTATAATTAATAAAATAACGTTTAGTAAAATAGGTTATTAATTTAATCAAACGGCGGATTTGACAAAATGATTGATGCTCCTAATTTTCACTCCACTACACATTCTAAATTTGATTTCCCAAATTAAAATTAAATTAATAAGATACGTAAACAATATAAATTTATTTAATTATCACCTCGTCATCTCTGGCCATGGAAAAGAGGCAAAGAATGAAGTTGATGAGCAGTTAGTTACGTGGCATTCACCTTTAAAGAAAAGTATTGAAGCGATCAACTGAAAACTTTGCCCGTGGAAGTCTCAATATCCGATGATTATCGTATCATCAACATAAATCAATTGATTTTCTCTCATCGTCTGCTTGCTTCACAAATGATGTAGGTTCAGCTTGGCCTTGCTTGTAACCAAATCCCAGCCCCGGCAGCAAATGTTCGTTGAACTGCCTCCCTAGCAATAAGGACACTTCATATGCGATGACCTGTGCTGGATATGGGGGAAAATTAAATTTCTTTTCTTATGGGGGATAAATTGGTGGTGTATGAGAAAAGAAACGAGCTTCCTATGTTTGGTTTCTAGGAAATTAATGGCAAACTATAGGAAAGTCTAATAAGTTAAACGCAATAACTTTCTGGATAACTCCTAAAGTTGGATTCCTTTTTAATGTTCAAATGTAAGAGCTTTAAGGGGAGGAAGAAGAAGAAGAAATGTCTCGTGGGCTAATTTGGGCTCATAAAATGGAGAAAATAGCCCACTTTTAAAATAGTTTCAACTTCATCCAAGTTCCGTGGCATACATAAACGCCTAGAAAGAAGCATCATTTCCCCAGAGAAATCAGAAACCCTCATAATCCAAGAAAATGGGAAGCAATCAAGCAGCGATCACGCGCCGCCTTCGGTCTAGGAGCGGCGGCGAATGTACTCAATGCGTCGATGTACACGGTGGACGGCGGCGAAAGAGCAGTGATATTCGATCGATTAAGGGGAGTGTTGGATAAAACGGCGGAAGAAGGGACTCAATTTCTGGTGCCATGGCTTCAGAAGCCTTTCATCTATGATATCCGCATGAAGCCTCACACCTTCTCTTCTATTTCTGGAACCAAGGATCTCCAAATGGTTAATCTTACCCTTCGAGTCCTTTCTAAACCCAAGGTATATGTCTTCTCTTTTACAAATATAGCATTTCATTCAATCTAATAATCTATTGATTATTCTTAAAATGGGTTATTGAAGCATCTAGATTTGTTGTTTTGCATTTTAAGAAAAGAAAAAGGCTTATTGATGCAGTTTTGATTCTACTTTCATTGATGTATGTATTTAATGCATGTATGTTTGATGTATGTATATATTTAATGCATGATGGATGTTGGGGATGTTCATTGGTGGAATCTTTTGCGATGAACAAAAGGTGGATAAGCTTCCCAAATCTATCAACGCCTTGGTCTGGAGTACGATGGAAACGAGGTGCTGAAAGCAGTGGTGGCACAGTTCAATGCTGATCAGCTTCTTACTGAGCGTCCCCAAGTGTCTGCATTGGTCCGGAGTTCACTGACACAGCGGGCCAGTGACTTTAACATTGAGCTAGCCGATGTGGCGATCACACACTTGTCATATGGTGCCGAATTCTCAAGAGCGGTGGAGCAGAAGCAGGTGGCACAACAGGAGGCAGAGCGATCGAGGTATGTTGTGATGAAAGCTGACCAGGAGAGACGTGCCGCTGTGATCCGAGCAGAAGGTGAAAGCGAGGCTGCAAAATTAATTTCTGAAGCCACTGCGATCGCTGGCATGGGATTGATCGAGCTAAGGAGGATTGAGGCGTCGAGGGAAATTGCTGCAACTCTTGCTAAGTCACCTAATGTGGCATACCTTCCCGGCGGACAGAACATGCTTCTTGCTATGAATCCATCTAGGCCTTGATGGTAACTTTCTGATATGAAAGCATCTCATGTGTAGGAGGAAGGAGCATAAATAAAGTTTTTGAGGATCATATGATTGGGAACATATGTCTTTTTAGTATTAGATCCCAAGTAAATGCAGTCATACGTTATCGAGGACACTTGAATGTTTGGTTTCTTGTTGGTAATAGAATTATTCAGAGGAATTAGTTAATCATGGCGGTGCACTACTAGAGATACCTCAAGGAATTTGCACAACTCTGTTACATATATAACAAGGTAAAGTAGTGATTATATGTAACCTAACAAAAATGAGTTCTGGATATCATTTGTATGACCAAGTACCCAATCTTCAGAACTTGAGAAATCTTCAAGTTTTTTATTTGAAAAAGAATCATTTTCCACCAAATTTCCCAGTTTTAAATCCCAAGGTTGTCACTATTGAAATCCAAATAAATTATTAAGCTCTTATCTTCAATTTCGGAAGCTTGACATCTCCATTCATCGGTCACTTCTCTCCATCTTTGTTCGCATTGTCTCCGATTGATTACATCAATATCTCTGATAATAAACTCACTGCTAAGCTGCTCCACAACGTGTCTTGCAATGAAACACCTTGTGTTTGGTTTGTCTTCCAATCTTTTGACCGGTGATTTACCATAATGTCTGCAAAAACATAACCTCGAGAAAAGGGTTGCTTCGTTAGATGGAAATTGTTTTTCCGACAAAGAGCAAGATCAATGTCCTTCAAATTTTTTGCATAACGAAGCATTGGTTATGCCTCAAAAGTTACATCATAAATAAGGTAAAGCTATGGGTAGAGTTGGTATGAAAAGTTGTTACAACCCAAGGTGCAAAAGCCTATTTTCATTACCTGTTATCTTTCTTATTTTTGTTAGTACCTAGCTTCCCTCACTGTATATCAATTATTTGACTATCAGTGGTGGTAATGGTCAGAGGGTCACCACCATGATCTGATGCCTGCTTTAGTTTAGCTGTAAACCAAATGATGAAGCTTTTCATATCGACTAAGAGTTATATCCACTTACACGATTCCCCAATCAAGGTTATTGACATCGATCCAACCCTCCATAAATTTAAAGGACAGTTGGGGATAGATGCATGTCCTGGTGAGCACCAATTGATCTGTTCTAATGGCCAAGTGAACCTATTAACATACCAATCCCCAATCCCCACCTGATTTAACAGTATAAAGCAGTTAAGCATACATTTTGTAAAGTTCAGACTACAAGTATTGAACTTCTATATACCTCGCAGAAAATTCCTAAAACTCGGGGAATAATTATAAGATTACATGGCGTGCAAACAAATTTCTGTTACACAAAGATCTCCAAGCAAAGCTGAACATTAGTTCACCCTCGGCTACTGTTCCACAGACATTTCTTCACGCCAATAATTCGTCATCAGTTTCTCAACAATATTCTTCAACGCCGGAGCACTAATACTGCAGTTCCGTTCAGCAAAACAAGATTTGCCTTCTTCAGCTGCCTTGCAAAGCTGTGGATCCAATGGCACCTTTCCGAGGAATGGTACTCCCATTTCTGTACACATTTTTGCTGCACCACCACCACTGCTATCAAAGACTTCACTGGCAGCAATGAGATCTAGCATTTCAGGTGCTTTCTCCCTCATATATTCAATAACCTTCTCAGTGAGATCACTATGTTCACCATTCTCCGTCATCTTCAAAAACCTAAAATCTCTCAATGGCTGACACAAGCCACTCATGTTCTCAACAACTCCAAGAACAGGTACTCCAACCTTTTTGCAGAAACTAACTTCTTTACGCACATCAATCAAAGAGACTTGCTGTGGCGTAGTGACGATGATTGCTCCATCTATTCCAGTAGCCTGTAGGAACTGAACAATTGAGATGTGCTCATCAGAGGTCCCTGGAGGGGCATCAACAACCAGAAAATCAAGCTCTCCCCAGTATACATCTTTAAGGAATTGTTTGATGAGCCCATTTTTACGCGGTCCTCTCCAAATGACGGCTTCATCAGGATTGGGAAGCATGAATCCAATTGACATTACCCCAAGGTTGGACTCAACATAAACAGGAGACCAGCCAAGGTTGCTCTGGTGAATGTCTTGACCTTCTAAGCCAAGCATTTTCGGAATACTTGGACCGCAAATATCAATGTCCAGTAGACCCACCTGGAAATCCTTAGCTGCTAGTGCAAATGAGAGCTGGGCAGAGAAAGTGCTTTTGCCAACTCCTCCTTTACCTGATAAAACCAGAATCTTATGCTTAACAGTAGCCATTCTCTCTGCAATTGCAACCAAGTCTGCACAATGCAATGGATTAAATATTAGAATTTCAGATTATAGATTCATATGTTGGATAACATGGTCAAACTAGAACAGAAGCAAGAAAAACATTTAAGTTTTGTAAACCGTCACCAATGTGTTTAGCCCTACGAATATAGTCAATCCAAAATATACCAAATATAAATTTGAACATATGGAAAAGAAAAAAATTAACATAACAACCCCAATGGAAAGAGGCAAATTACATAGCCCAAAAGCATTCATCAGTTCTCATTTTTGGCACATATGTTCACTCATTAAGAATTTAAGATATGAGGTAAAATCTAACAAACTTAACTGATCAGAATGCATCATTAACACTGCTAAATTTTAGACAGATAAAGCAATTATAAGAGAACATTTTCATATCGATGATTACCATAATTTAAAACAAGCACTTGAAAATAATAAAATGAAATTACAAGGACAACCAAAACACTTGACAGTTGAAGGGTGATAACCCGACTCAGAAGTCAAAACCCTCTGCAGCTTGATACTGGGAAACCATTGAACTACCACCATAGCATAAGAACTTCGAAGACTCAATATTCAAAATCATCCAATAGAAATTTCAGTTTCCTACACGAAATTCCAGTTAAAGTACTATGCTATTCGACCCTGCATCATGAGTAAGCTTCCTTAACATAAAACACTATAACTTTTGAAGCATTAACTTATCATTCAAAACAGGAAAACTCCATCTAACAAATTCTAGCTCCAATCGATTACGTAAGAACAATACAGGTTAATCAACAGCAGCTATTTTCTTTAGTAAAGTTCCATATGCTAAAGAAACCTAAAATTCTATTCTAGCCATAAAAAACAGTTCACTAAATCACCATGAAAATAATACTTAATGAAAAGGAACAAAAAACTAAACCCAGAAAATATAATGAAAATATTGGGAAGAGGAAACCTGGATCAGGGCCCTTAGGGGCGGTGGCACAAACTTCTTGATTAGGGCAACCTTGGCATGCATCGGATTTACCCGCCGACTCCGATTGAGGGCCCGGACAATCTGAAGATAAATGAAGAAAATTAATAAACTAGAAAGAAAAAAAATTAATCCACAAAATTGAATAAAGAAAATAAAGAGCATACGTTCATTAGCGTTTTCTGGGATTTCTCCGTTCTCCATGGGCTGATTCTTTTCGTTGAAAAAAAAACTGTGAGAAATAGAGAGGAGTGCTTAAAGTGCTAACTATGGCGGCAACAAAATTTGAGGGAAATAGTGTTCTTAAATCCCAAGTTAATTTCAAACCGAAATTTCTTCCTAATTGTATAATCATCCAAACTTTGAATTATTTGATTTGAATATTCTTCATCACTCTCATACTATATTATTATTTTTATGAAAGAATACCCTATCAATTGCTGCCATTTGGTGAAGAATGAGATTGATAGGTTTACAAATTGATTAAAGTTATTGTAATTTCATTCTTGTACCGGAAAGTTGATTTTTCTGATAATTTAGAACCAAAAAACCTAATAATGAGCTGAATAAATAAGGTTGAAAAAATTATATCATACATAATTTTTACAAAATCTAACCTCAATTAATCCATTGATAAATTTAAAATCCATGATTAAATAAAAATTAATAATATAATGAAATTAAATTAAAATTTTATGATTGGAACACTAATTTTCAATTATTTTCACTGATTTGATACCTGGTTAGCAGATTATTATTATTATTATAAAACTGTTGATTAAATCAGTGTTATCAGGGGTGTAAATGGAATAAGTTGAGTCCGAGTATTACTAAATTTGATTAGACTCGAAAAGTTAAAAATTTAGTTTAATTCAATTTTTTGATTTGATATTAAAATAAAAAATTGAAATCTAATTCGAACTTGAAAATACTTGAACTTGAAATTTTTTCAAACTTAGTTCAATTGGAACTCGAACTTAGATCTAAATTTTAATTACATAAAAACCTTATATTACATTCTTTTAAATAACATATACATTTTAATATTAGACTTAAGGGTTACTTTTGTCACTATAGTAGACCCAATTTAATATTTTTGTCCTTATGATATTTTTGCATCGATTTAATACTCGAAGTTGTTTAGGGGCATTATTCTAACCCTTAAAGTCCGTTGACCTTTGACTAGCAGAATCGTTAGTCTTATGCGTTTGTGGATTAAGAGATTATGTTAAAATATTTACTAAACACAACGATTAGAAATTTTTTCCAAAATTTTATTATTTATTTAAGTGAGATTAAGAGATTATGTTAAAAATTTAGAGATTTTTTTAACCGTTGTGTTTAGTAAATATTTTATTATTTACTTTTTTTTAATAAATTTCATATCATAATCAAACTAAATCATCAATATTAATTAACGTGAAAATTATTGACATCCACATGTACAAAAGATTAACGGATATCTTAGTCAAAACGGATTTCGAGGGTTAGGATGATACCCTTAAACAACTTCGAGAGCTAAATTAATATAAAAATACTATAAGTTTGAAAATGATAAATTAAGTCTACTACATAGGTAAAATTATACCTTAAGTCTTAATATTACTAATAATTTAATTTTAAAAATTAAAATTTTAATATATTATTTTTTCGAGTTATGAGATTTAAAGTAGAGTGTAAAGTAACTCATTTCGACTTGTTAATAATTCGAGTTCGAATCGAGTCTATTTATTTCGAGTATTGACCAAATTTTAATCAAGTTAAATTCGAGTAACTTATGATACGACTCGAGGATCAAGGCAACCTGATTTTTATACCCATCGAAAAACCAAACCAAAATCGAAGTCTTACGCTTAACAAACTGTTCCAAATACGATTTAAAGGGATACGGAATCATGCTCTACCCACAAATACATGGTGTACATACTTCAAACATAAAAGGGGTAATATGCGCTTAGGCTTACCGTAACTTGCTACAACGGCTGGCCTGGTTATTCTATGTGTTACCGACACGCCATTAACGAAACCTCAACTCATACAACAACGGTGACGGAATGCCGCAAACAGCTATCTACAGGGTAGGAGGAATCCAGATATATCCATGTGTTTGAACGTAACCGGCTTTAGCCAAAAGCTCATCCGCTTCTGCTGGTCCACGGCTGCCTGGTTGGTATGGAATCGGCTTCATTTCACCATTGTCGATTCTATGTAGAAGAGGCGTGAATATCTCCCATGCCGCCTGACGAACAAAGCAACATGAACCTTAGTTTGAATCCCCTATAAGTTATCGTCTTCCTGAGAATATACGAATTCTTACCTTCAACTCGTCTCTACGAACAAAATGCTGCTGATCACATCTTATCCTATGTGACAAAAAAAAAATTCAGTTGTTCATTACATGAGAACAGTAAACCGAAAAGTGAAACTAGTTATCATGGTTCTGATCTGCAATACGGAACCTACTAGCTTTATGAGTAAGCATTGCAGACAATGATATTTCAAGGATCGGAGCAAGGGCAAGGATCATATGTGTCGAGAATAAGACGTTCATAAGCCTCCGGGATCGTAACACCTTGATAGCGTTGCCTGTATGACAAGTCTAGCTCACTTTGCACCGTTGACATCTCCAGTCCGGGCTGCTTCACCTGCACCAGAGAAAAATTGCAAGTCAATAAAAACTAGACAACGCAAATAAATGCTTCTGAAATCTGATAACAAAAGCACGAAATTCACAACAATGAGCACCATCACATCTCGTCACCAGCCACAACTAAAGATTTCCGATAAGGAAACGAAAGTTTCTGGTTTTGAAAATATCTCAGAAAGAAAGTTCATAAGATCCTCATGCATAGCTAATCTAGTTCTATTAGCTTTTAGATAACGCGACAAGATTAGCAAACTCACCGTTAGCTTCATATACGTGGCTTCAGAAGGTTGCAGGCATATAACGAACCCATTTCTCCCTTGCTTTTTAGCTAAAGAAAGATTATCACATTTCCTCACAATTTAATCGAAGAAAGCAAAATTATAAAGAATCTTAGAGTTCTATTGTCATACACACATTTGAATATATCACCGGGAACATCCTTAAATTGAACGCATATATCCGCCTTTCTAGAATTCAATGCTTTCCCGGCCTTTAGTATAAATGGGACACTTGGAAAGTTTGAAACACACCAATAAGTGAAACCAACTAATCCAATTAAATTAAATTTACAGTTTGGTAAGCTGCTCGGATTTTCTAGGTCCAAGCCACCGAAATGTCTATATATGGGAGAAAAAGAATGATGCAGTTATACACCTTCCCATCTTTCATTATGTATATGGAGAATAACGGTTTCAAATGTCGGGGTATTCGAGTGATCGGGAACTGTTGAATCATCTCTGTAACCTTCATATTGTCCAAGTACAACCTCTTCATCTTTAATTGGAAGTACCGATCGAAGAACCTAGATTTCATAATATAGTAATCCGGAACTTAATCAGCTTGTCCTGCGTGTATAGATATGAAACAATTAGAAGTCACTTCCAAAAGTATAGAGTGAAAGGATGTGCACCTTCACTTTTTCATCGCGACAAGACAAAGAACCTGTGGTTGATATGAACTCGATAAATAACTTAAATAGGCTAATGATACATAGCATGTTCTTCCTCGAGCTTGTTTTTGTTTCGGTTTATAACAATTACCTGGAACAGGTGATTTTGGATAATATCGAGGATACAAAAGAAAAAAGAACCAAGTGGATATCCAACATAAAAATCACAAACATGGTGATTCTTCGTAAGTTTTGCTATAAAATGGATGAGTGCTATGGAAAATACCCATATTCATCAAAATACCCGCCACGACCTTCAGTTCCGAAAACCTCTCTGAATACAATCTACCAGAAGAAATGACGAACGTAGAGATTAATATCAAAAGAATATTTATAGCTTCACAATTAATGAAGTTCTGTCAGTCCAAAAACGGTAAATATCCGCATATCATAAACTAATCAACAGTACAGTACCTTCCCCATACCACTTTATGGTTTTCAAACATCCGCATATCAATGTTGTCACGATTCCAAAGGGGCAAGAAGAGTCGATTAGCAAAACGAAGCACCAACTGCAAGTGCCATAAAGCCGGATATTAGACGAGCCGATAAAGAAATCAACGAATACAAAGCACCTGTTTACACATTGATTACCAGATTCTGGACCAATTCCTTTCCCAAGTAGTGATCAATACTGTAAATTTGTGGTTCGTCAAACAACTCTCCGATCAAAATCTACTCAAGAATGAGCCATTCGAGGAAATTAGCATCACTATATAAGATATTGTCTCTCTCAATCAAAATTCCCGGCGCAGAACCATTGAAAACTTGTGTTTTGAGACGTTATAGAATGGAAAATTTATTAGCTTCAACAACACAAGGGGCCCTATTAATCATCTAAAATGATATAATTCCAGCAAAGTTGTTCATGAAACATAAGTACTTACATTTATTCATGCAATATTTCCTGATCATCCTGCAAACAGACGGATACACCGACGGTGGAAGTGCAAGATAGAATAGTCACCGAGATGACCCTTCTTGGATACTTTTCGAGATTTCGTGTTTCGCAATCTCCTTGTCTAACAGTTGAAAGCCCTCGGCAGCATCATACGACCCGCTTATATATTTAATCTACAAATAACAACAGTTGCCAGTTAAAAGCTAAGAAGCAAAAAATAATGCAACATATGTAATACCTATTTCCCGTATACGTTTCCATAAACAAATCACAGATGTCGCAGGACTTTTAAAATATTTCCGTTTTTTTTAAAAACCAGTAAAATTTTGTTTCTATACATAAAACATTTTAAAATAATAAAAATAAAACATTCGTTAACTTTTAGTATGTAAAATAGTCTTAAAATTCTATCATATTAAATATTACAATCATCATAAGTCTCATATGTTCGAGAGCATCATCATATATCTATTACATGCCATATATTAATATCAAAAGTAGACATATTTGTCATACAATTACTGATGAGGCAACCTTTGATTTATGATATCAGCTGCACTCCTTATTCCGCTTGTATGCTATTACCTATGCGTGAAACCAACACACGTCAAGTATTCACTTAGTGAGACATAATAATACAAATGAGGTGTAACCAAAACATAAGTATATAATAAAATATCAAAATACAAATTAAATCGTATAAATCATAATAATACATAAAACTGGCTTGGTAAACTAAGTTTCTTTCTCATAACCTGCGAAACAATGTTTAGTATGCCCAACATACCTATCAATCAGTATTTTACCCAAATTATCATTTTATTTGCCCAATGTATGTTGAATGAGAATGCAAGGTACATGAGTTGCACCTAAGTTCCGAAATGATAATTCACAAACTCATTATGAACACCATGGATGCACACATAGTGCCGAAAGTACACATAGTACTGATATGAAAATGCAACATATGCATTAAATAAAATTGATCGATAACCATCATACACAAAGTATCTCGAAATGCACCTCTGACTCTCAATGCACATACAATAGGCCTTTAAATCAAATTCGCATATTAAACATTTATTCTGAAACATTGATAGCTGTTAAAATAATATAGAAGTACATCCATCTATTTTAGGGCAGTTCATGCCCTAAAATTTGTTCGTAAAAATCATTTCCATAAACTTTATGAAAACATTTTAAGATACGGTAAAACATACTTTTATTAAAACATTCGAGGTTGACTCATCGCGAGTCATCATCATATCATATAAATACATAATAAATGCACTCACCTGGTATGCCTTAATATTATGCCTTAATGTAGTCCGACTATTCAACAACTTTATCCTTGCCTTTTTGTTTGCTTAACTTAGGGATTTTATTATGATCTACCCCATCATCCATAATCACACATACAATATAAAATACAATGTTAGTATATTTTCTAACATTTATGCAAAATAATAATACTCCAAAGTACTATTATTTTCGAATTCTATTAACATTCATTCTAACTTAAAATTTCAGATTGAATAGTATCGGTATCCCTCTTACATATCGATGCTTCTCTTCCATGGTACCGATACCCACTTCAGTATCGATACCATTTTTGCATTCTGGAATCCATTTTTCCATTACAGTATCGATATCTTTCTCTTGGTATCGATACATCCACACCAATATCGATGCTACTTTAATCAGTATCGATATTGTTCATCGTGTTTATCCTCTTTCCTCCAATTTAACCTTATAGTATCAATACTGTTCTTCCAGTATCGATATTGTTCTTCTTGTACCGATACCCTTACCCAAATTTTACGTATTTCTCTTTGATTTTTACCCAAATTTCACCTAAATCTCTTACTCTTATCTCCAACCATACCATCAAACTCATTATCACTTATCCAAACTAACTTACATCCATAAATCTCCTTATAACACCCAAATCTCCAAAGAACACTTAAAACTAAAAATCACACCCAAAAATCAAACATGTTTTCAAACACTTATAAGGCTCTAAATCTCTTATTTACATCTTTGACAAGTCAAATATGCTTTTAAACTCCAATTTCTGACCAAATTTCATCAAATCACTTAAAAATTCATTTTATTACATCACTAATAAATCACTAATCTCTTAGTTTTATTCACTCGTAAGCTTCTATATCACTTAAGGTTTCAAAACCAACCCAAAAAATAAAAGGAAAAACCAACTTGAAGAAATCTTACCTTTACTATGGAGGTACGAGGACGAGAAGAAGAAGAAGAGTAGAGAATCGAAGTTTTCAGCTTTTTCCTTTTTCTCCTATTCATCCTTAATAAATATCCTTAAAAGAATGAATATTAAATTCATTTCCTTCTAAAAAAAACCATAACATAATGCCCCTCCACTATTCCATTCTTAATAATAAGTCTTAAACATAATTTTCTAAATCAATCCTTGTACTTTTTAATTTATTTAAATTAACCCACCAAATTTTAAATACTTACACTATAATCACTGAATGTTAAGCCTATAAATCGGCTTGTACTGACCAGCTGTAAGAACTTGGATGCATCTTCCAACGGTGAAGCACTCCTTTCACTTACAAGATATCTGCCATTTCAATAAAATATCAATCAAGCCTACCACTAATACAATTTGGCCAAAATGAGATCGACCTCTCACCCGCGAATGCGATTTCTCAACTCATCATCTGAAATCTTAGTTCTTGCGTAGCCGAAAACGTGCACCTCGTCCGGCGGTAGAAATCCTTGCACACACACACCATTACCATCTAAGGTTAGCTCCCCTGGCGCACCGTGTTTAGCCATTGGCAAAGCCGAATTGATCAATGAATCGAGAAACTTAGCCTGGCAATAGATGAAAGAGAGCAGGGAATGTCTTCTTCTTGGCAAGATCACCGGAGGCACCGAGAACGATGATCGAAAGGCACCCGATTTCAGGCACATTCTCATTGCCCGAAAACGAATCGTTCCTGAAACTCTCTCTTTTTTGAAGGCATCGTTCACCTGATCCCATCTCCTAAGGCTTCGCTTTTTAAGAACCGAAACAGAGCTTGACAAAGACATGAAATCAAAGGTTTCTTTAGCTTTCCTCGGATCGATCAAACCACATGCAAAACAAACATAACAAACAAGCAAACAAACAAACAAAAAATGCATACTTTCCCATTGCATGGATCCAGTCATCCAGATACAGAAACGAACTTGAAATGAAAAACAAAAAAGCAACAACCCAGAATTCGAGTCGATGGAAACATATTTTGGGATGCAAGGATCAAGAACTGGAGTGAAAACAAACCTTTGACGGTGGGATTGTGACTTGTGAGAAGAATGATGCCCGGGGAAGAGAGAGAGAGAGAGGGAGATATAGAGAGAGAAAAGAGGGTTTGGTATGAGTTTGGTGTTGAGTTAAGGTTTGAAAAGTGGGTGTCAGTTTTTTCTCCGGTTATGAAAGAGTATTTGTATCGCTCGTGTTGCTCAACAACTCTTCTTGTCTCCATGTCGGGGATCGTTTCTTACCAGCCGCCGTAGTCGTACAATATTTTTCAGTCCTTTCACCTTACTTCTCCGTTTCTCTGTTAATGCCCTGCCAACTCTGATTGCTTTCTTTTTAGCCACGAATTTTCTATTTCCAATTCATCAAAAACAAGATTATTTAGTGAAGTAATGTAAAAACAAAAAACAAAAAACAAAAAATTTAGGGAAATAGGAATGGAGAAAATATTTAGAAAATTAAGGTGAAATTTATAGTGTTTGATAAAATTATTTAGAGAAAATTATTTCAAATTCCACTTAAACTTGTTTGCATACTCGTTTATATCACTACACTTTCAATTTTTTCAATTACAACATTGAACTTTATTTTTACATTCAATTATTTCACTCCATCGTTAGTCGATATTAGGACAATAACATGGCTAACGGTTGTTGACGTGGTCCGACACATCAAAACAACGTCGTTTTAGTGTCATTGTTCTAATGCCTAAAATGACGTTGTTTTGGACATTGAAATTTAGGGGTGTATTGATTTTGTCATCGAACTTTTAAACAATTTTCTTTTTTAACACTGCACTTTCTGATCATCGTCAACAACCAAGCATTGTCTGTATTGGTTATATTTCTTGACAGGATTGGTACCAAAATGTTCATATTTCACTCATCTTTCTTCTCTTGGGATTGATTTTTCATGAAACCCACTCAAAATCGATGAAATAAAGTTTAACGCATTAATAGATCTCCTTCTATGATTGTTCGATGAAACTAGTTTTGAGGTATGTTGTTCGTCTTTTCAAAATAATATTTTTCATCGTTCATATTTTTGAACAAACATCTCAAATCTCATAAATCTAAGAAAGTCTCTAAACATATAAAAATGATAGATTTTTTTGCTTACTTTCGTCGATTTTGAGTGAGTTTCGTGGAAAATAATAAAATGAGAAGGATGAGGAGTGAAAAACGAATATTTTGGTGTCAATTTTCCCACAAAAGACTAACAATGATTGGTCGTCGATGGCGATAAAAAATTGCAATGCCAAAAAAGTTAAAAGTTTAGTAGCAAAATCGACTCGCCTCTAATGTTTAGTGTTTAAAACGATGTCATTTTAGTTTGATATGTCATGTCAGCAATCATTGGACATGTCATCACCCAATTATTGATTTAACGACAAAGTACCATAATTAGATATAGAACTAAAATCCAGTGTTATAATTGACAAAATTAAAAAAAATAATAATATAAATGAGTCATCTTACAAGTGATATCTGAAGTAGCTTTCGTTATATTTTAATATAGATATATTAATGAGAATTAAAAAAAGAACAAAAAACTTTTCAAAATTTTGAGGGGGACAAATAAAACATGAAAATTTCAGTTATCTATTAATAAATTTTCAAAATCTTGAGGGGCATGGCCCCTCTAGTCTCTCTTACATGCCGTCATTGTGGATACTTTTTTATTAATTAATTCAATCCAGTTTAAATTATTATTAATAAATTATTTAATGAAATATTTAGTTATTTATATTTTTGTTAAGACTTTTAACATGACGTTATTTTACACAATAATAATTATTTTATGAAAGACATACTATAAAACAAATATTAATCAAAATATTTAAAATTTCTTATAATACATGTTCAACTCACGTTAATTTTATCAACCGAGTTAAGAGTCACTTGATTCATATTTTTCTCCTGATTTCTTAGCATCTAATTATATTTTTAAAGGGTGTGAATGAGAATAACTTTTTTCAAACTGAGTTGAAACGAATAATTGAAAAATAAAAAGGAGTGTTTTGTAAATACGATAAAATATAGGGTGACGACGAATCATAAAGAAGGAGATTATCCCACGCGGCCCAATCTATAGAGAAAATGAAATCAGATTCAGATGTTTCGAATCCGAAATTACATATAAATGAAATCCAACGGATCATATTTGCTTTGCACGCAGATAATAAAATACATCAACGGTCTTGATACGATGTTCAGTGTGTCGAATCTCAATAGTTTGATTTTAGAATCAAGAAAACAAAGAATAAAACTATTACATCAAATTTTAATTCAAATCTATTTTTGTTATGAGAAATCAATAATCAATAATATTTGTTTTGATTAGTTGTGTGCTTCAGAGCATACTTGAACGAGAACAGGTGGAAACTGAAAGTATATGCTCTAGGTCTAGAAGATGTCTATTTACTATTCGAAATATTATTTATTTTGGGGGTAGTGATCATCTTTCATGGTGCCATTTCCATCATATGAAGCACCGAATAAACAGTTTTGCAATGCGAGAGTTTGGCAGATGGTTAGTTCATCGAGCTTTGTGACGGGCAAGACAAAAAAAGAAAAGAAAATGATAAACTGTCCTAAAAGAACAATGCAAAGTGGAGTTATTCATGTTGGATTCAATGAGATTTCCAGTGAATTTTACTTGATGAAAATTATGAAGCTCATTTGCTGATTTCGGACTGGCTATGTTCTTTCAAGATGTCGGTGTCTCGTAGTGCATGTTCCCCAGTACTGGTTCCTACGGTTACATTGCTCTGGGTTTCAATCCACCCATTTTTGTTTCACTTAACATAAGTAATCTTCTGAATACTTCTGTTTCGGTCCTTTAACTTGATATGAAATATGCAAACAGATTATCCCTACACGTCGAAGGTAGACGAGAAAAGCGACGTGTACAGTTTTGGTGTTGTGTTGTTGGAACTTATAGCAGGAAGAAAATCTGTTTGACGAGTACAATTTTGGCGTTGTGCTATTAAAAATTATTTTTTTAAATTTTTTAATTTATTTTAGATAGCCTTGACTCCCACATTATTTAGTGTGATGCTTCTAGATGTCATTACTTTTTTTTATTATTATTAATAATATGAGGTTCGCGTTTCATATTCTTAAAAAAATATCATATTGTTAAAAAAAAAAATATTAATTTTTAATTATAATCATGTTATTTTATTTAACAATTATGACAGTCAAACCCCCTAATTAATAATTGTTAAGGTCACTCAATTTTAATTAAATTATCATCAGTAATACATTTAATGATTCTCTTTGTAACAATTGATTAATTAAATGATTTATTTGTAATAATTTGAAATTTTAGACGCCTTTATAATCTTACTACTAATTGAGTGATTAATGACATAATTTACCCTTTTAATTGATTATATATGTTTGTAAACTTTGATTTATAGAAAGAATAATGCGGTGTTTACCGATGCACATAAAAAGGGAAACTTTCTACTTAAGAACCAATGTAGTTGATGATGCACGCGCCAAAAAAGCACGTCAGGTCGTCTGCCCGACCACAACGGGAAACTGTGGTAAAGTCCTAAGAAAAGGGACGGGGAAAAAAATATGATCCGATCGATTATTTTAATTTAAAATTTTGATATATTTTTAAATTTTTAGATAATTTAAATCAGATATTTAGATAAATAATTAATAATCGAGTCAAATACGAATCAATTAAAATTTATTTTCAGATTATTTAAAAATCCAAAATAATATTAAACCATAAGAAAAAAAAATCAGGCCCAAAGATCTGAAGCAGCAGCCCGCCCGTAACCTGAATGCTGATATAACTAGTCCAGCCTTGCTCTGCCTTATCTTGCAGCCTTGATTTGTTTTTAATTTTAATTTTTCCTAACAATTTTGGTTTTGCTTATACTTTCTTTGGTGACTGCTAAGTGCTGTGGTTTGATAAATATTTAATAAAAGTATATAATAAAAGTATAAATTCATAAAATATTTATTTTGATTTTTAATTATAATTTATATTCGGATTAAATTTGAATTTATATTAAAAAATACACATCCCTAACCTTTGGATGATAACTGTGGACAAGGATAAATGTATCCGTATTCCGTAGTGTCAAGTGGCGCGTGCAAAGCACAACCTGAATAAAAAAAATGTTTTTTTCCTTTTGGATTTCTCATTTTTAGCACTCTCCCCACTCACTCTGAAACGAAAATAATGGTGGGGTTTTTAACAAAAATCGAGGGGTGATTTAGTCAATTGGTTTCCATCTTCATCTGGAGAAAATCAAGAGTGTGAACTCTGAGATTGAAAAATGAAAATTTCCTGAGAAAGTTTACAAAAGATCAAATCTTTATCAAGAAAAAAGAAGAAGAGAAAGAGTTGTGTTTAATTCGAACATTCATTTGCCTGTAAAGTAAGAAGAAAGATCCTTAATTTCTTAATGTTAGTTAAAGTTTTGTTTTGGATTATGTTCATTTGTATAGTTTTGCAGGTTGCTTTTATTGGAAAATTTGTGGTTTGGATTCAAGATCAAACACAGATCTTGTAACCTTTGGATCTATCTTAATGCTTTTGTTAATCTTTGGAAGCTGAGGAAAAGTTAGAGCCAAAGGGGAAAACAGGTGGATATGGCTTACCCTTTCCTTTTCTAAAACTAATTTAGCCATTTTCAGCTGAATTTTATGGTTTCAATGGTGATAAAATTGGGTATTTTTGGTTTTTCGTTTTAGGCGCATGATTTCTTTGTTTATGTCCCAAACTGATGCATGCGGTATCGTATGTTTGCTAATTAGGCATCTTCTGGACTTGTTTTCTGTGTTTTTAGATGTTTTCGACGTTATAAGTGTGGTTGATGTTGTTGTTGAAAGGGAACAATAAAGTTTCTCTGTTGGAATTGAGTCATATAACTCTTCTGAATGAAGATGGAGTTCTATATTTATGGGTGGATTGACTGGTTTTCTTCTTCGAGTTCGATGATGTTGTGTTTGCTTTGAAGGGTTTTCTATTCTTATCGAGTTTTTAAGTGCATGAGAAGCGATTCTCTTGTGTGAGCTACGATGATCAAACAGATACTTAATAGGCTCCCACGGAAACTATCTAGGTCCAGTGACAATCGTGAGGGAGGAGGAAGCTCTACATCATCATCAAATGCTTCTACCAGTTCAAGAAGCAGTGATCTAGCTAGTAACCATTATGCAAACTCGAGTGGCTTGACCTTTTCTGGCTTTAATTCGACTCCATATTCGGGGTTGAATCAAGGGAACAAGTTTTCTCAAGCGGTGAATGCAAAGCTGAACGGGAACATGGTTGCTTCTTTCGAGGCATTGCCTAGTTTTAGGGATGTTCCGAATTCTGAGAAGCAAAACTTGTTTATCCGAAAGCTGAACTTGTGTTGCATTGTGTTTGACTTCACTGACCTGACAAAAAACCTCAAAGAGAAGGATCTTAAGCGGCAAACGTTGCTAGAGCTCGTGGATTATGTTTCATCCACTAACGGGAAATTCCAGGAGATTGTTATGCAAGAAATTGTGAAGATGGTATCGGCGAATTTATTTAGAGCACTAACATATCCGCCCCGTGAGAACAGGGTTTTAGAAGCGTTTGATTTGGAAGAGGAAGAACCTTCAATGGACCCTGCTTGGCCTCATTTGCAAGTTGTTTATGAATTTCTCTTGAGATTTGTGGCATCACCCGAGACAGATGCAAAATTGGTCAAGCGGTATATCGATCACTCTTTTGTTCTAAGGCTGTTAGATCTCTTCGATTCAGAGGACCCCAGAGAAAGGGAGTATCTGAAAACCGTTTTGCATCGTATCTATGGAAAATTTATGGTCCATCGTCCATTCATCAGGAAGGCAATCAATAACATCTTCTTCCACTTTATTTTTGAAATCGAAAAGCATAATGGAATTGCGGAGCTTCTAGAAATACTGGGAAGTATAATCAATGGGTTTGCTTTGCCATTGAAGGAAGAACATAAGCTCTTTCTCGTGCGTGCATTGATACCGCTTCATAAACCGAAGTGTATACCCATGTACCACCAGCAGTTATCTTACTGCATAACTCAATTCGTGGAGAAAGATTGCAAGCTTGCTGATACTGTTATTCGGGGGCTGTTAAAGTATTGGCCGATCACGAACAGCTCGAAAGAAGTCGTGTTCTTGGGTGAACTGGAGGAAGTTTTGGAGGCCACACAACCTGCTGAGTTTCAACGCAGCATGGTACCCTTGTTCCGTCAGATTGGCCGTTGCTTGAGTAGTTCCCATTTTCAGGTAGGGATTTCGATGTTTCAGTACTTGCAATTGTCGCTTCTTTTAAGTATAATGCCTCTTTAAAATATAATTAGATTAACATCAGTTTCTCCATGGTTTGTTTATAGAACTTGGGGAATATCTCCATCGAGTCTCTTTTTTTCATTCGAGTTAAAGGCTTTATTTTCTGGAGATACCCGGGCTTTGCAGCTAAATTGCAACTTACTCGTTTAGTTATGATGTGAAGCTGCATTGAGTCAGTTATGCTATTAAGAATCTATACACATATGTTTATACTTGTTTTGTAGGTGGCAGAGAGGGCTCTGTTCTTATGGAACAATGATCACATCGAGAACCTAATAAAACAGAATCGGAAAGTCATACTGCCGATTATCTTCCCTTCTTTGGAGAAGAACGCCAGAAACCATTGGAATCAGGCAGTGCAGAGCTTGACTCTAAACGTCCAGAAGATTTTCTCGGACACTGATCCCGAGCTCTTTGAGGAATGCTTGCATAAGTTTGAGGAAGACGAAGCACGAGAAAATGAGGTCAAATCAAAACGCGAAGCAACATGGAAACGGCTAGAAGGGATTGCTGCAATGAAAGCTGCGAGTAATGAACCTGTGCTCATCTCCCCGAAAACAACCAACCGCAAGCTGTCCGGTTAGTAAAACGAGTTTGGCCACTTTAGTAGCAGATGTTCAATGTCGAGCTTGGTGGTTTGCAGACCATATCAGTTGGTGGAGATTTTTGCTGTTCCGAACTGTTTCGTGTTCACCCGGGGGATATATGGCTTGCTAGATTTTGATGTCACATGGGGATTCATCAAAGATTGATGCTATGTGGGGTAAATGCAAGGCCCTCTTGCTCATAAAATGCATATAATATGTAATGGATTGGGGGACGAAGGAGCAAAATGAGTTTGATTTGGCTTGTAAAGTTGACTTCTTTTTCATTCATAAATCTTCAAAGCTGAATTCCAAATCAGCTGAGTTAAACAACATACAAATCCTATTACCCATACAAACAAATAACGTTGCAATATAGGATAAGTTAAACAACATGCCATCAAATCATATTTAAGTATCTTTTATCATTAAACTTTAAGTTAATTGCATCAAACTTTCTCAAACTATGATTCTTTTTTTAAATTGGTTCCTAAACTTCTAAATGTTTCAATTTTATCCCTAAACTATGATTATCATTTTAAATTAGTCCTCAAACTTTTCAACATTTTAGTTTCATCCTTCATTCTAAATTGGTCCCTAAACTTTTTCAACATTTTAATTTCATCTCAAACTATATGTATATAATAACCAATTCCCTGTTAATAAAACCTTTAGGCCAAGCTATATATTATTATACGCTTGAGAAAATAAAGTTTAGATTATATATATAATATTTAATTATAGAGAATGTATTAGATGTGTTTTAGTGGTTCAAATAATTCTAAACTTGCTAATTGACTCTGGTTCAAAACCTTTATGATCATTTTTACTTCTTTTTTATTATGTCATTAACGTGTTATATGATACATATACAAGTTATTACGTTATATAAAATTAAGTTAGCACTTGTCTCAGTGATAAAAACATTGGAGCTCTCCCTCATGCGCTCAAATTTAGCTCCGTGGACCCAAATTCTCTTTAATTTGTTTTTTAAACCAGGTAATAACACATACCATCACATGATTGGAAGGTTGCTTTTTTTTTTTTTTAACTAAGTTAAAATTAAGACCAAATTAATAGGATGTGTAAGTATTAAATACTAAATGTGTAATTATATCTATTTTTTAACAATCATGGTATCTCCTCCGTTAAATATTAACGAATGGTGACTTGATTGATAATATCTAAATAATTAAGTAATTTGATTGATAAAATTAAAAGATCAATAGATATAAACATTAAGAAAACAAAAGGAAGAGCTTAATAAACATCGCAAACCTATGAAATTATCCACCCAAAGGGAGGGCCCTCCCTTCCCTTGTGTTTTCTTTCTTTCATTTGCAGTTACAGCTTGATTTGCAATTGAAATTTGGTTTTATCAGATTTCAACCAAATTTCCCCAGATTTTATGAGCCCTAATCACCCAATTCACATTCCCAATATCACCCCTTAATCAACCCCGTTTCAAAGTCTCAAACTTTCCCCTCCAAATTCATGGATTTATCTCAACCTTTAAAAAAGGGAAGAAAAAAAGGCAATAATTTGAAAGAAGAAAAAGGAAGGGAACGATTTCATCTTATTTTTTGTTGAATTTTTATGAATAGTTTAATATTTCTAAAAGAAATTAATAATTTCTTTTTTTTTCTCTTAAAGATTAGATAAGTCCTTCAACTTTCAATTAAAATAAATTATGTTCACTAGTTCAACCAAAAAACTAATTAAAGCCGGCTAAAAAAATCAATTCAATATCTCTACTACGCCATCATTCACACACAAAGTACTGCTACATCATGATATTGAACCACCGCGTTAGTATTATTAACTGTTATCTCAATATTATAACGATCCATGTTGCCTAAATAACATAGTTGATAAAATTGAATATCTTCAAGGATAAAATTGTTGATTTAGGTTTATTTCATAAATAAAACATATGCTTAAGTCATTGATATTTCATTAATCCAACCGTTGAATTTAACAATGTTATTGCATTTATTAAGCATGCAAAATTTTTAGTCAATTTTATATCTTTATGTAAATCCAAATGAACGTATTTATTAATATATATTTAACGGTATAAATTTTCACATAAAATGAAAAAATTGAAATTTTAATTTAATCAAAACTCGATATGCATAATTTCCGTAAATATAATATGAAATTCAACAGTTAGGTAATTGATTACCACAAATTTGGTTGGATTTTGCAGTTTAAAACCAAAGGATGAAAACAAAAATAGAAGGTTCTAACCAACACCATTGTTAACTACTAAAAGGTTTCAGGCTCTTATGGTTATGTATGTATGTATGTATGTATGTATGTATGTATGTATATATGTATGTATGTATGTATGTATGTATGTATGTATGTATGTATGTATGTATGTATGTATGTATGTATGTATGTATGTATGTATGTATGTATGTATGTATGTATGTATGTATGTATGTATGTATGTATGTATGTATGTATGTATGTATGTATGTATGTATGTATGTATGTATGTATGTATGTATGTATGTATGTATGTATGTATGTATGTATGTATGTATGTATGTATGTATGCATGCATGTGTGCATTAAGAAACAAGACATATTGCTTTCATCTCTAGCTTTCTTCAATGGGTTGCAGTGTTTCAAAGAATGGGTTTGCAGAGGAGGAAAGGGGCAGTAAATGTCATCATTTCAGAATCATTCATTGGAAGAAAGATAGAAATGACCATCCAGCTCAGTTGGTAGAGCACAAGGTTCTAAACCTTGAGGTCGTGGGATCAAGTCCCACGGGGGGCATTTCATAATTTGGAGGTCTCCTACGGAAGCTGCTCTCAACCTGGTGTTGAGGGCAGCCTACTATCTTACCTCCCCCTTACCCCATACATATGGGAAAAAAGGGACAGCCATTTTTTATTTTTTTCATTGGAAGAAAGATAGAGCAGCTGTGGATGGTTCATGGGAGCAGTTGCATGAAGGAGAAAAGCATGCAAAAGCTGATAATAGTAAACAACATGTGCATATGAAATTGAAGATCAACTCAGAGGGAAAAGGAGAGGTTGAGAAGGAGAAAGTGATGACAATGGAAAAGGAGAAGAGTGATAGATATGAATATGGACATGAGATGACTGATAGCATCGAATTCCCTCGATCCCCAAGTTTCAACGTCTTTTGCTCTCAACACACCTTAGGTTGTTGATTTTATGGTGTAAGAATGAAATTACACAGTCTAAGCATACTCTAATGGTGTAATTTGAGTTTTAACCTTTCAAATTAAATAAAATATCATCAATTGAACAACAGTTCAAAAAAAGGTTGGTTTTGATCACTTATGTTTTCGATTTAATATATTTTAATCATCGACCGTTAACTCTCGCTCAATAACGGAAATCTGACTTAACCTTGAGGTCGTGGGATCGAGTTCTACGGAGGGCATTTCATAATTCGGAGGTCTCTTACGGAAGCTGCTCTCAACCTGGTGTTGGGGGTAGCCTACTATCTTACCTCCCCCTTACCCCATACATATGGGAAAAAGGGACAGCCATTTTTTTTTGACTTAACATTTAAAGATCAAATACATACCACCTAAATGATCAAACGTTAGACTTAAAAAATTGTTGGGGTTACTCTTTCTACGACACTAAAAGCATTGTCACTGTCTACTTGGAGAGCTTGAAAATCTCGACATAACCGAAGAAGATGCAGAGCTTTTTGAAGACCCATTTTGGATAATAATTAACATTATTTAAAATTTATATTTATATAATGCTTAATAATTTGTATTATCAAACATGACAAGAATTAAATATAATTATGTCCAAGTAAAAATTCAATAAAATTGAAAATTTAGTTGCTATCAATCTAAATATATTATTGTTTGGGTTCACAACAAACACTTGTGGGTGAAACAAAGTGGCTTACATGGGATCAACCAATAACTAAAAACAAATCAAGAGTTAGTACAACACTGAATTAACTTGATGAAATCTTCGAGATTATGAAACCAACTACAAGCTTAGTTGCATTGGAAGTGCAACAATGAAGAATTTTTTTTTCAAAGGAATTGTTTTCACGAGTATAATTAAATTGCAGTCGCAACACAAATCATAACGGCTTTGATAAGGACACTGCAATCGCAATCGCAACCGCAATTTAGTACTAAAGTCGGCCTCTATTAATGGCTCTAGATGCCATAGCTCTCAAATTTGCTCTAGCTAAAGAAAGATTTTGGCCACTGCTTCCCCTAAAAGCTTCCATAAATTCTTCTCTTTGCATCCTTAAAGCTAATGCTGCGTCTCCGTCTTGGCCCGGTGTCCCTCTTCTTCTTCTCCCGGCGGCGCTTACTAGCCGCGAAAGATCATTCTCTCGTTGCTGCCTTACAGGGGTCCCCCTTCTAGTGTTTACTAGCCGCTCAAGATCCTCTCTCTGTAGCCTTGCAGCCAATGCAGGATCTTGAACTCGAGTTCGAGTTCGAGTTCGTGTCCTTCGGGTGCCGCTACCAGTTCCGCTTTCCGGACTTCGACAATCAACTTCCTTGCTATTCAAGGCACTAGCAGCCGCCTTCCTTGCTTCAACCTCTTTGGGAAACAGAAGCTGAATTGTATTCCAAAGAACTGTATTCACAGTGCAAGATCTTCCATTGCTGAGAAAAGAAAAGCTCATTAAGATTACAATGATGTTAAATTGATCTTCCATTGGTGGGGCTTCGAGCTCAGTTTTTACCTTATCAGCTGCCGGCACTTAGGGCACCGTTTCCCGCATTTATCCGCGGCCGATCTCAAACATTTCTTACAGAAACTACAATCAAAAGAGAAAAGGGTTTCACTGAAATGACAAAATCAGTCAAAAGATAAACAGATTTTGCCGGGTTTCGTTGAATTAAACATTGGTTTTCTGTTTTACCTATGCCCACAAGGAGTTGTGCTCGGTTCAAAGCAGATATCCAAACAAATCTATGAAGGCAATCAAAAAACATAGTTATTACTAGAAGATTAAAGAAAGCTAATCGAACATATACAAAAATCAAAATTCGAAAGACTCTTACTGCACATGAAAGCTCTTCTCTGAGTTTATCCTTACAATGAAGAGGAGCTGGTTCATCCACTTTCGTTTTCTTCTCATCCTCCACAACAACTTTTTCTTCATCACCTTGTTTTGAAATCTGTTTTTCTTCTTCATCAAGATTTAATGGAGCAATCAGAGTTGAAACATGGCTCCTTCTTTGAGCCCTTTGTTTTCTGG
Organism: Hibiscus syriacus; assembly: GCF_006381635.1. Classification (NCBI taxonomy): domain Eukaryota; kingdom Viridiplantae; phylum Streptophyta; class Magnoliopsida; order Malvales; family Malvaceae; genus Hibiscus; species Hibiscus syriacus. Next base: position 981,324 of record NW_024062861.1, on the reverse strand, counting down.
GGAAAAATTGAACAACTATATGAATCGAGAATCAGATAAATAAAGGGAGAACGAAACTTTTGGGATTAAAAATTTACCTTCTTGAAGTGGAGCACGGCGGAGTGTTGAATATCAAATCGGAGCGTTTCTTGCGATTAGATTGCTGCCGATCTGGAGTGTCTTCGACTACGAGACTAGCGATGATGAGAGCTTCCTCGTCCCATCCAGCCATGGCTGCCGCTGATTTGAATCTGGGACTAAACAAGTCAACGACATTTTGGCTATTCTCGGCACTGTTTAGCTGCCGAGAAACTTCTGGGCTTCTTTTTGGTTCTTCTTTCACCATTTTTTTCTTGGGGGAAAAACGGAAAAGGAAATGGAAAAGCGCTTCCTTCACGGAGATAATGATACGATTTTCTAACGGTCAAGGTTTTTGAATTTGGTTTGAGCTGTAGACTTTTGCAACGGCTATATTTCTTAACCCGAGAAAATATATAAATATTTGGGTTAATTGCATAGTCGTCCTCAACTAACAAAAAACTAAAGATAAACTACACGTTAGTACCTAAGCTATCACTTTTATTCCGTTTTAGTACTTAATTTTTTTAAATCATACTTAACATTTACTTTTTGTTTCATTCTAGGGATGAGGATTACTCATCTTACATTCCTAAATTCGGACAAGAAAATATAGACAACAAAGGTGATTTCTTTGCTCAAGTCACCCAGGAGAGAGAAGAGAGAGAGAAGAAATGAAGAAGAAACTAAGAGTGGGATGAAAATAAGAGAAACATTTAGTTTTTATTTCTTATTCTCCCCTGTGACATCACCAAAATTAAATGGAACCTAGCCTTTAAAATACTTCAGGGGTTAATACTTAATACGATCTTATGAAACGCGGGGTTAACTTAATCTTACACTCGAAGCGGAGTACCTTCTTTTAAGGTGACACATTGAGAAATACCTTGTCACCCATATCAAACACAATATCTTTGTGCTTCAAGTTTCTGTAAGATCTTTGTCTGTCAAAGGTCTCTCTCAAACATCCTAGAATTAAGCATACTTTCTCTTTTGTTTGTCGAATCAGATCGAGACCAACCATCTTCTTATCACTAAGCTCTATCTAATACAACATAGTCTTACACTTTCGCCCTTATAGAGCTTCATATGGAGTCATCTAGATACTAGACTGGTAGCTATTGTTGTAGGCAAATTCTACAAATAGAAGATGATCCTCCCAACTGCATACGTAGTCGATGATGCAACAACGAAGCATGTCCTCCACGATATGAATAACCCACTCATATCGATAATAAATTTATGGGTATAAAGTGGTGTTGAAGTGCAAGCGTGTATCCAAAATCTTGTGGAGTGCTCTCCAGAATCTTGAAGTGAAACATGGATCCCTATTGGAAATGATCAATGTCAAAACTTAATGAAATTTCAATATCTCCCGAATATACAACCGAGCCAACTTTTTTAATGTGAAGTCCAATGAAAGTTAATAGGAACCTAATATTTTCGTATATACTCAAATGAAGACTTAATCTTTCAAAAGAGTTGAATAAGGGCCTAATATTTTTGTATATACTCAAATGAGGACTTAATCTTTCAAAAAGAGTTTAATAAGGGCCTAATATTTTTTAATATACTTAAATAAAGTTCTAACTTTTTGAAAATATTTTCAAATTTGAGATCTCATTTAATTATATTAGAAATTATTAAATTTAGGGTAAATTATATGTTTAGTATCCAAACTATTATTTTTGTTTCATTTTGGTACCTATTTTTTTTTCAAAACAATTTCTAACGTTTAGTTTAGGTTTCATTTTGGCACCCCACCATTAAAAAATTCATAGAATTGTTGTCTATTGACATGGTATTTTTTTTTCATTTTTTTCAATGATGATATGTAATTACCTTATGGTGACACGTCAACATCACTGTTAAGTTTGTTGAAACATTTTAATATTTCGATATAACAAATTAAGTTAAATGGATTTTAAGATTTTCCAAATGATTTTCTAAGTATATTCGATATAACTATTCGAATATCAAAACATTACTCCAAATATTTCAAAAATCATTTTGATCCTTAAGTGTAAAATTAAGTTTTAATCATAAAACAATTTCAAAATAATTTTACAAAGTATTTCGAACCAATTCAAAGCCAAAATTCCAGATTACTCAGAGGGAACCGATTCCCCCCATAGAGGAACCGATTCCCCCTGAATGGTTTGGCTCCGAGATTTCCAGAATGCTCGGAGGGAACCGATTCCCCCCTGTTCAACGGTCGAAATATTTGAATTTTACACTTAGGGAACCGATTCCCTATGAGGGGGAACCGATTCCCCCCACGCTCCAAGCTATTTTATTAAATGTTTTCACACTAAAACGGCTATAATATCTTCTCTAATCATCCCCAACGTTCAGAAGTGATCCAAGGTGTATTTAAGCAAGCTTAGAAGCCATTGATCAAAGACAAGAAATATCAAGCAACTAGAATCAAGAGAATCAAAGAGAAAGCATCAAACCTCAAGTTTGAGCATTTCAAGCCTATTTTCATTCAATATTCTTTTTTGCTTTCAAGAACACTTTCTGTGCTCAATTGTATTCATCTTTGAGTGTTCTTTTCTTTGTTCTAGAATTGTGCAAACATCTTACCTTGTGAGGTTTTCTTGTAAGTTTGCAAATTTGTAATCTTCTCTTTGAGAAAAGAGTGTTCTCAAGAGTTGGGGTATACTCTTGAGGGAATTGTAAGGTTATCTCTTTGGCCTCAAAAGAAAGAACAAATTAGTGAATTTGTTGGAAAATCCTTAGTGTGGATAGCTAAGGTAGTGGATGTAGACTTTGTTTGAGAAAGTCGAACCACTGTAAATCGCTGTGCAATTACTTTCAATTTTCTGCAAAAGCTTCCACAAAATTTTTATTGCCAATTCACCCCCCTCTTGGCCAAGTTCGTCATTCGATTAACTCAACAATTGGCATCAGAGCCTAACTCATTTGAAGGTTTAATCGCCTCTTGAGTCGATCCGGGGAGTGTTACATCGATTACCAAGTCATCAATGGCCTCCACTTCAAACTTCGACTCCGGTCTCGATTCGATGCCCGTCAACAAGCCCTTTCTTCAATGGAGCTAACTACGCCTATTGGAAGAATAGAATGATGTACTTCATTCAAGCAAGTGACATGGGAGCATGAAATGCCGTAGAAGAAGGATACATTAAGCCTATCACTCATCCAAGGTTGTGGAGTGAAGGAGATACAAAAATGTTCCAGCTCAACTCCAAAGCCATCCATATTATTTTGTGCTCTTGGACCAGATGAATACGGAAGAGTTTCATCGTGTACAACCGCCAAAGAATATGGGACAAGCTTCAAGTCACACATGAAGGTACCGATGAGGTAAAGAAATCAAAAATTAGTATTCTAACGCATAGCTATGAAAATTTCAGGATGAAACCAAATGAGACATCAAAGCTATGACGGATAGATTTTCAACGATTGTCAATGGTCTCAAATCATATGGAGAGATCATCTCAAATGAAAAGCTTGTGAGGAAGTTAGTCTACTCCCTCCCAAAATCATGGCAATCAAAGAAGACGGCAATCATCGAGTCTAAGGACCTATCGTCCTTAACTCTTGAAGAACTTATCGGTTCACTCCTCACTCATGAGATGATGCTTGAAGATGAGGTGGACCTTGATAAAGTTGAAGAGACACCAAAGGAGAAGGATAAGAAGAAAAAAATTGGAGTTGCTCTCAAATCCACAAAAGATGAGAGTGATTCTAATGATGATGATGACGAGGAAATGGCATTGTTTGCCAAACGGTTCAGAAAAATGATGAGACCTTACCAAGGAAGAAAATTCAAACGAAACGAAGGCCTCAAAAATGAACCAAAAGAGAAGGACCCAATCATTTGCTATGAATGCAAAAAGCCGGGGCATGTCAAATATGATTGCCCACAATTGAAGAAAAAGGGTCAATCAAAGAATAAGCACAAGGCTCATGTGGCTACATGGAGCGATGAAGAAGGTTCCGATGAAGAGGAGCAAGAAGTAGCAAACTTGTGCTTGATGGCATTCGGGGAAGATTCTAAGAATTTGGGTACCAAAAATCAAAAATTAATCTATGTTTGTAGGGAAAGGAGCATTGCTACAAGGCACGGGAAACAAATTCAAACTAATGGTACCTTGATAGTGGATGCTCAAGACATATGACCGGAGACAAAAGCCGGTTCATTGAGCTTAACGCCAAAAATGGAGGAGAAGTGACTTTTGGAGACAATTCAAAAGGTCACATTGAAGGTATTGGTACAATAGGTAATACCTCTTCCATACAAATTAAGAATGTTTTATATGTGAATGGATTAAAGCATAATCTATTGAGTATTAGTCAATTATGCGATAAAGGATTCAATGTCTTATTTGAAATTAATGGTTGTAAAGTCATTGACATTGCATCTAATCGGATTATGCTTGTTGGTCATAGAATAGGAAACATTTACATGGTGCATTTAGATTCTATTGATATGACTAATTTATGCCTAGTTGCTAAGGATGAGCATGATAGTTGGTTATGGCATAGGAGACTAGGTCATGCTAGTATGAGTGTTTTGCAACGGTTAATTCAAGGTGATTTAGTTCGAGGGTTGCCTAAGCTTAAATTTGATAATGATAAAATCTGTGATGCTTGTGCTAAAGGAAAACAAAAACGAGTTTCTTTTAAATCTATTAATGATGTATCAACTAGTAGAGTATTACAATTGATCCATTTAGATCTTTTTGGGCCAACTAGAACTACTAGCTTGGGAGGAAAACAATATGCATTGTCTTGGTAGATGACTATTCTAGATACACTTGGGTTCTATTCTTAAGTACTAAAGATGAAGCATTAGAAAATTTCATCACATTTTCAAAAATAATCCAAAATGAAAAAGGATACTCTATCACTAGTGTTAGAAGTGATCATGGAACTGAATTTGAAAATCTTGGATTTATTGAGTTTTGTAATTCTAATGGTATTAGCCACAATTTTTCAGCACCTAGAACCCCTCAACAAAATGGAGTTGTTGAAAGGAAAATCGAACTTTAGAAGAAATGGCTAGAACCATGCTTTGTGAAAATAATTTGCCAAAATATTTTTGGGCGGAAGCCACAAATACCGCTTGTTATGTTGTAAATCGAGTAATGATTAGGCCAATTTTAAAGAAAACTCCATATGAAATTCTCAAAAATAAAAAGCCTAACATTAGCTATTTTCATCATTTTGGATGTAAATGTTTTGTTTTAAACAACGATAAAAAATCTTGGTAAATTTGATGCTAAAGTGATGAAGGAATTTTCTGGGTTATTCCTTAATTCTAAAGCTTATCGTGTATTTAATAAAAGAACTTTAGTTGTAGAAGAGTCTATACATGTTTTCGATGATAATCCCTTCCGAGGAAGGATTCTTCTGTTAATGATGATGTAGGTATTGTACAAGCAAATGACGTTAGACATGACGTTGGAGAATCATCATCAAAGGAAGAAACAAAAGATGAGGAAACTCATGATCCCCTCGAGAATCCAACCATTGAAGAAAGGGAAGTATCTTTTCCAAGAGAGTACAACTATGTCAAGGATGGTGAAATTATAGGTGATCCATCAAAAGGGGTAACTACTCGATCTTCTCTTAGAAATATCTGTAATTATGTTGCATTTATTTCATGCATAGAGACTAAGAACATCAAAGAAGCATTAAAAGATGAACATTGGATTATGGCTATGCAAGAAGAATTAAATCAATTTGAGAGAAGTAAAGTATGGCATTAGTTGAAAGGCCTAGTAATAAATCTACTGTAGGTACTAGATGGGTTTTTAGAAATAAACTTGATGAAGTGGTAATATAGTGAGGAACAAGGCTAGACTTGTTGCTCAAGGCTATACTCAAGAAGAAGGCATAGACTATGATGAAACATACGCTCCCGTAGCTAGGATGGAAGCAATTAGAATGTTATTAGCATTTGCATGTTTCAATGAATTTAAATTATATCAAATGGATGTTAAAAGTGCATTTTTAAATGGTTTTATAAAAGAAGAAGTGTACGTGGAACAACCTCCAGGTTTTTGAAGATTCAAATTTTCCGGATCATGTTTTAAAATTGACAAAGCTCTTTATGGTTTAAAACAAGCTCCTAGAGCTTGGTATGAAAGATTGTCAAAATTTTTAATTGAAAAAGGTTTTTTAAAAGGAAAGGTTGACACTACATTGTTTTTAAAGAGAAAAGGTAAAGATTTATTAGTAGTTCAAATTTATGTTGATGATATAATATTTGGTTCTACTAATGATGTTCTTTGTCAAGAATTTTCTAAGCTAATGCAAAGTGAGTTTGAGATGAGCATGATGGGGAGCTCTCATTTTTCTTGGGACTCCAAATCAAGCAAAGAAAAGATGGCATCTTCATTAATCAAGCTAAGTACGTCAAAGATACGCTCAAGAAGTTTGGACTGGAAAATGGGAAACCTCATAACACTCCAATGAGCTCTTCAACAAAGCTTGACTTAGATGAAGGAGGTAAATGTGTAGATGTTAAATTATATAGGTCAATGATTGGCTCTTTGCTTTATCTAACTGCAAGTAGACCGGATATTATGTTTAGTTTTGCTTATGTGCTAGATTTCAATCATGTCCTAAGGAATCACATTTACTAGCTGTTAAGAGAATCTTTAGATACCTTAAGGACACTCCTAGTTTAGGACTTTGGTATCCTAGAGACTCTAGCTTTAGCTTGCATGCTTTTTCTGATGCGGATTATGGAGGATGCAAATTAGATAGGAAAAGCACCTCCGGTACTTGCCAATTCCTTGGAAATATGCTGATTTCTTGGTTTTCAAAGAAACAAAATTGTGTTGCATTATCTACCACTGAAGCCGAATACATTTCAGCTGGTAGTTGTTGTGCACAAGTTTTATGGATGAAACAACAACTTTTTGATTATGGAATTGAAGTAGGTACTATTCCTATCAAGTGTGACAATACTAGTGCTATTTGTCTCACTAAAAATCCCATCCAACACTCTAGAACTAAGCACATTGAAATAAGACATCACTTCATTAGAGACCATGTCACTAAGGAAGATGTAGTTCTAGAATTTGTTGATACTTTGCACCAATTAGCGGATATCTTTACAAAACCCTTAGACAAGGAAAGATTTTGGACACTTAGGAGAGAATTAGGTTTGACCAACCTATCTTCACTTAGTGTTTAAAATAATTTTAGCACTTTTAATAAATCTTGAAAAATGCTTATAATAATAATTTTTGATTGCATTCTTGCTATTAGTTAGGGGGAGTTTGTGATTCTTAATGAAAATTAATTTTATGTTCAAAAATCAATTAAAGATTAATTTAATTATTTGAACATAATTAATGTTTGATATATGAGTTGCCAATACCACTAGAAAAGATTAATTTAGCATTTTGTGCTTAAAAAATCGGATTTTAGCATTTTGGTGCAGAGGGAATCGATCCCCCCCCTGAGGGAACCGATTCTCCCCCCCCCCACAGGGGAATCGATACCCCCTGGGGTTCTGTTAAAATCGACAGAACACCCCCAAAATCCCAAACCCTCATTTTCTTCTCTCTTCCGCCGTTTTTCACCTCCTACACCCTCAAATCTCCATTTTTGTCTCAAATCGACGATATTAATCGAAATTTACTTCATATATCATCTTCTAAACCTGTTGAAATCATTAAAGTCGTGCAAACAACATCTAAATCCCCTCAATCTTCATCTTTCAAGGTAATTTTTCTAAACTCTTTATTTCATTATTTTTGAACATAGGATTAGTTTTAATTAGTTCTAGGTTGAAATAGTGATCGGGCATTGATTATTTAGTGATTAGAAACTAGATGTTACAACTAATTTCATCAAAAACACAAGAATTTTTCAAATTTTTTAATTTTCGAAATAAAAAAAAATTGTTATTTTTTCAAATTATTGTGTTTTGATTAAATTATGTTGTTATTATGAAAACTATACATATTGTTTCTCAAAACCATATTTTTCAAAAGTTTCTCAAAAACTTTGCCCATTAGGATTGATTTAGAGAACCTTGAAATATTGAGGACTCAATTGAGTTTTGGGATTAATTGAGTTGCATACATTTGTTTTAAAATTGCAGGTTATTCTATCTATTCCGATTTCCTTCACCATGTCAAATCCTAAACGTCCTAGGTCTTCATCTAGTCGTTCTAGTCGTCAACCAAATCCACCTCCAAATCCTCCTTCTATTCCAATTTCTAATCCCAATCCCACTGATCCTAACTTGACTATTCAAAATTCGTGTTTTAATCATCCTGGTCTAGAAATCACCGATTTGGTATTATCAATATTTCGATTCTTACAAATCCGGGAAGAACGTATTCCTTCTCGTCAAGCTATGTTAGCTATCGATTTTAAATATCTTCCCATTTTACAAGAATGGAAATTTGATAAACTATTTGATCTTGAACCCATCGTTTACCATCAACTTGTTCGTATATTCTACTCTAATGCCGTATGTGTTAAAAACCAAGCTGAAACCGAAACCATAGGAATTCGTTCCTACCTCCTAGGACAATTCTTATATATTGACCCGACATATATAGCCAATACATTTGGATTAGATAATGATGGTATTTCGAATGAAAAACAAATCTTAGGTTCTCGTTATAAAAGAAGAGATAGTGCGAGTGTCTTAGACCTACATGAGCGTTTTCTTCATCTAATGATTTCTTGGTGGTTTCGACCATCCGGAGGTCGTTATTCTACTCTTAGAGCTTTGGATCTTTGGTGGTTACATTGTTTCGAAAACCGTATTAAAATTAATCTACCTCAGATTATTTTTGCTGAAATTGTTGAAACCGTAAATCTTGTTCCTAACAAGAAACACTGTCCATCTCTAGTTTACGGTTGCTTTTTGAGTAATCTGTTTTCCAAAGCTGGGCTTAGAGTCGGTCTAGATGCCGTTTTTCCTCTTAAGAAACAAATAAATCTTCTTTCCTTAACGAGAGCGGGATGGGTAAAGGACAAAGAAACCGGTGAATGGGTTCGTTCTTCTACTCCGGGAGCTAGTTCTTCACAAGCTCCACCCGAGGCTGACGAAGATCCCGAGTTTGAACAATTAATGAGGGATATTGATGAAGCTGAAGAAGAACCTGAACAACCCGAAGAGCAGCCCGAGGAGCAAGCACAACAAACGCATCAAATGCCTCCATATTTTCAATCCTTTATGGAGACATTCGATTTCCGATACGCTACCATGGACTCGCGCTTTTCCTCTATAGAGTCTCATTTATCCACAATGGGAGCTCAACAATTAGAGATTCTTCGGGAGATGTGTGCAAACAATGAATCAACCAACGCTCGTATCAATGAACTCACACACGAGATGGCCGCTATGCGAGCCCGTTTTCCTCCTACCGATCCGGATGCTTGATTTTATGTTTAGCTTTAAAACTTTGAACAAAATGAATATTGTTTCAACATTTTGATTTGTTTGATTTTGTGGATTGTTGGATTTTGGATTTATGAATGGTGTGAACTTATATGTTTGGTGTGTTTTATTCATTTTTGCATCATTTACATTATCATTAGCAATATGACCAATTTTGCCATATCACATTATTTATGAATATTGATTTATGAAACTAATGGCTAACCTCTCTTTTGATTGTGATCTTAGCAGCTTAAGCTTATAATTAATAAATCAATTGGCTAAATGATTTTCAAAACCTTGTTTTACAATGTCTTTTTGATTTAACAAAAAGGGGGAAAAGAATAAGTCTTAAATGTTTTACATGATAAATTGAAGAAGTGTTAAAGTAAGGGGGAGTAATTTCAAAACTTGATTTCAAAAATCTTAAAATTGCTAAAATGTTTTGTTATATCAAAAAGGGGGAGATTGTTGAAACATTTTAATATTTCGATATAACAAATTAAGTTAAATGGATTTTAAGATTTTCCAAATGATTTTCTAAGTATATTCGATATAACTATTCGAATATCAAACATTACTCCAAATATTTCAAAATCATTTTTGATCCTTACTTAAGTGTAAAATTAAGTTTTAATCATAAAACAATTTCAAAATAATTTTACAAAGTATATCGAACCAATTCAAAGCCAAAAATTCCAGATTACTCAGAGGGAACCGATTCCCCCCCATAGGAGGAACCGATTCCCCCTGAATGGTTTGGCTCCGAGATTTCCAGAATGCTCGGAGGGAACCGATTCCCCCCAAGGGGGTACCGATTCCCCCCTGTTCAACGGTCGAAATATTTGAATTTTACACTTAGGGAACCGATTCCCTATGAGGGGGAACCGATTCCCCCCACGCTCCAAGCTGTTTTATTAAATGTTTTCACACTAAAACGGCTATAATATCTTCTCTAATCATCCCCAACGTTCAGAAGTGATCCAAGGTGTATTTAAGCAAGCTTAGAAGCCATTGATCAAAGACAAGAAATATCAAGCAACTAGAATCAAGAGAGAATCAAAGAGAAAGCATCAAACCTCAAGTTTGAGCATTTCAAGCCTATTTTCATTCAATATTCTTTTTTGCTTTCAAGAACACTTTCTGTGCTCAATTGTATTCATCTTTGAGTGTTCTTTTCTTTGTTCTAGAATTGTGCAAACATCTTACCTTGTGAGGTTTTCTTGTAAGTTTGCAAATTTGTAATCTTCTCTTTGAGAAAAGAGTGTTCTCAAGAGTTGGGGTATACTCTTGAGGGAATTGTAAGGTTATCTCTTTGGCCTCAAAAGAAAGAACAAATTAGTGAATTTGTTGGAAAATCCTTAGTGTGGATAGCTAAGGTAGTGGATGTAGACTTTGTTTGAGAAAGTCGAACCACTGTAAATCGCTGTGCAATTACTTTCAATTTTCTGCAAAAGCTTCCACAAAATTTTTATTGCCAATTCACCCCCCTCTTGGCCAAGTTCGTCATTCGATTAACTCAACAAAGTTTTTAACTACAGGATATCAAAATGAAACCTAAACTAAACGTTAGTTATTGTTTTGAAAAAAATAAAGTTTGAGTACCAAAACAAAATAAAAATAAAAATTTAAGAACTAAATATGTAGTTTACCCAAAAATTTAACCTAATACGAGTAACCTCTAAAAGATAGATTAAGGGGTTGTTTGTTTACTTCAGAATGATTAAGCGTTGAATGATTCATATGCTAAATGATTCAGAGGCTCTGTATGAATTAGCTCTGAATGTGACATGCTGTTTGATAATGACTCCGAATCATTCAAAATATACTTCTGTGCTGAATCATTCAAAACTGTTTTGTTGAATCAATCAGCACTGAATCATTCAGAGGTGCAAAACAAACGCGCTGAATGTTGAACGGTTCAGCATTCAGCGCTGAATGATTCCATTCAGAGCCAAACAAATAGCCCCTAAACCTTCCAAAAAGAAAACCTATTCAAGCTTCTGTAGTTTCCGGCAAGGATATAAGATTCTTCTATATTTTGATTGTCATTTAGAATCTACATCATTGTCATTATCTTGTAAGAGAATATGGAAGGTATGATTCTTATGCAAAACCAGTGGATATTTAGTCACTAGAAATTACATGTTTAGTCACTAAACGTTTAGCATGTTTATATTTTGGTCACCAAATTATGCAACTTTTTAGTTTAATAATGAAACAATCCGAATTCCTTCCTAAATCCTTGCTTAATTTCTCTTTTTCTCTGGTTTTCCTTGTGGCGGTTTAGTTAGGTAATGATTGACAAGTTGAGAATACTATATTTTAAACAGCTTTTGTCATTTTGGTAAGGATTTTTGTGGCTGGAATACTAGATTCTGTACAAGTAATATGGGCAATTTTCATTTGTCACCTACTCATATTTTTGTTTTTGACTCGTTTTACCATAAGATCATGTCTTGGATTACGACTGCTCCAACACTTTTAAAGATTGAAAATACCATAAATTTATAGGTCATCAAATTGGTCTATAAAGTGTCATCCGTTAAACAATAATACGATCTTTACTTTTATCTCTCTCGACATCTGTAAAAAAATAAACGTTTCATAAAGTTAAGATCATCTTAAATTGACGCATTTGCACATGAGACCTGTTGTATATAGATTATCTACATATAAGTTTAGGAATCATTTGAGCTAGCGATTATAAGAGATAGAACTTCAGTAAAAATAATATTAATTATTAAATATTTGATCGATCATCCGATAAACGATATCTTATTGTTTTCTAAAACCCAACAAAGCCGGCATTTAGCCCTAAATAAAAAATAAAAAAAAACCATTAATTTTTGTACAACAATTATTGTGCATTAGAGGGAATATTCATCACTTTGTACATGCATGAACCCAAAGATATGACGGGCCTTCAATTTTATTACTTTTTTTAATTCTTTTGATTTTTCCTTTTGTGTTAAGGTAATGTCTAGCAGGACTCCCACTAAAATAAAAATAACTCATTTTCTTTTATTTGTCTTCTATATATGTATTCCATGTATTTTCAATGCACAATATCATGATAAAATTTTAGAAGAATAAATATAAATATTAATAAAATGAGAGTCAACATGAGTACGAAGTAACCGATATAAATTCTAAAATTAAGTTGTTATTTTTTAATTTGTTTAATTTTGAAATCTATAGAGATTTAAGAAATATTCAAATTGAATTTATTAAGTAGTTTCAGTGGCGAAAGAAAATGTTGTTCTTCCCAGATATCTCAAGCTCAAACAGTTGCGTCCGAAGGATCTTTATATATTGTCAATAGACTAATCATTTTTTAAAAGATACTACCTTATAACAACACTAAAATATTTAAAAAAAAAAGGAAGTATTCAAATAGAAAACGATGGGTCATGGCTTAATTCGCCTTCTTCTAGAATTAAAAGGAACTTAAAAAGTAATTTGACTCAAAATAATTGAAGAGTGAATACTTAATTTGTCTAATTTCAAAATTAAGAAGACTTGACAAGCTATTAAACCTAAACAAATGGGAATGACCCAGAGGATCAATTTGGTATTGATTTTGAAAAGTAATTGTTTAGTTTAAAATTTAAGTGTTTGGGCTGACATTAAAAAATATTTTAAGTAGATAAATTTTATACTTCGAGTGTTATTTTTAAAAATATAAAAGAATTCATGATATAATTAAGAACAAATATGTTTAAAAGTACTCTTAAAAAATTATAAATTAAAAATTCCAGCTCTTGAAAAACTACTTATTTTATGCTGTTTTTGGTCGTAGAAGTGATTTCGGCTAAAAAACTTTACTTTTAAAAAGCATTACAAAACATAACCTTAATTTGTGTGGTTTTAAAATTGAGAGGACCTAAAAATTGACGCCACCATAATTTTGGCTCCATCATTATATAAATGTACATATTTAATTTTTTATTATATATATATATATAATATAGATTCTAAAAAAAATTATTTGATATATATAAAATTTGACAAAAGATATTGATATCGTGATTAAACTGTCCTTAATTGTTTATTTTTAAAATCAACATTGACTAAATTACTGTCCATAACAATTTTTTAACCAAAAGCTATGATTGCAAAACCGAATATGGCTGCTTGTGAAGAAGCATTCAAATTGATTTGTAATCTATTTATTTATTTATTTATTTATCAGTTATGTTGTTTTCCTAGTTGAATTAAATTAATTTTTCTATAAAAAAAATAAATTAATTTAACCACTTTTTCAGCTACTAAATTACAATGGCTTGTTAGTCAAGGAACAGAACTCTAACTTGTAGCAGGGAATTTAAGAAATTAAGGAATCTCTTTGTAACTCTCCCTTACAGATGATAAAGTTGTCCCCAACGACAAAACTGGCCTGCTTTATCCCCATGGAATCTCATCAATTGTCTTTAAAATTTTCTTTTATATAAATGAAAAGGTATATTATATCATTAATATATAAACTTTTGATTATGCATCAATTTTAGCATTAAATTTTAAAATAATTTAATTTTAAACTTTACGTTTCGATCAATACATTGAACAGTTAAATCATTAATAGTTTGAAGACATGACATTTTGATGTTGACGAGAAAATATAAAATTATACTTTTTATTTCACCTTCTTATATTCTTCATCAAAATTAGATTTTTTCTATCTATTTTCAGCTGTGATAAAAAATTGTCTTTTACGTCATTTGTGGCTACTTATACATTGATGAATTTGTCGCATCGTCCACTTTATTGATTTAGATGTTCTCCAAGCTTTTTTTAAAACACATAAAATTAAGCATAAAATCCACTATTTTTAGGGGTTAGGAGATTTATCGTATTTAAGGAGTTTGTTCGAAAATCTGAATGATGAGAAGTATGTTTTCAAGGATACAAACAACATACGTAGAATCAAACCTCATCAAAAGACCGTCGAATGAGATCAAAGCATTAGAACGTTGAGACTTTAGGTGGATTTTTGTCGCCTTTGAGTGTATTTAAAGAAAAATCAACCCATGGAGAAGAAAGATGAGTGAAATACGAATGTTTTGATACCAGTCTTATTGTGAATGGAGGCGAGTGACAGACAACGATTGACTGACAACGATGACTAGAGGATCAATTGACGATTTTCTACATGAGAACAAGAAAAACCCAATTAAATCATCATGTTATTAATAATTTAATGGTTCAGTATCCTAATTGAAACATAAACTAAAGTTTAATGCTAGGGTTAATGAAAATAAACTTGGACTTTAGTGATGAAGGGGTAGTTTACCCTAAATTGAAATCAATGGAAATAAAGATTGTTTTGTTAACGAATACGACCCACGTTTTTGGTTTGTATATAAAGGATGATTTTCATTGTGTTCAACAAAGAGAGAGGTTGCCATTTTTATCATTACATATCTTCCATGCTTTCAATCATTGATCTCCCTTCTTCAACAACATCCTTTCCTTTTTAAAAAAAAATACAAATGCTTGAATGAGCTGGCTTAAGCTCAAGTACCATCTCCATCTTCCTTTTTAAGCACCCTTGTCACCGCGTTTTCGCCTCCTGAGTTTCGCCGGAGAATGGGACGTCAACCTTGTTGCGATAAGGCCGGGTTAAAGCGCGGACCCTGGACGATCGAGGAAGATCACAAGCTCATGAACTTTATACTCAACAATGGTATCCATTGCTGGCGAACTGTCCCTAAGCTTGCAGGTAAATTTCCTTCTTTCTTCCCCTCCAGTTTTAGTACTAAATTGAGGTTGCGGCAGTGACTGCAATGTTGTTTACGGCCGTTACGTTGTACTGCGACCACAATTTAATACTAATAAATAATATGAATCAACTGAATTAAATTTGAATGTAATGGCCACGAGGAGTTGCAGGGCTGTTAAGATGCGGGAAAAGTTGCAGGTTGAGATGGATTAACTATCTAAGACCAGACGTTAAGAGAGGGGCGTTTACCGAATCCGAAGAGGACCAGATTATTCAACTCCATTCCCGTCTGGGAAACAGGTAAACCTTGCAAACTCGAAACTCTTTCCCTTACGACCATCTGTTCGTATCCCCGGTTTATTCCGACACGAAAGAGGAACGTTTTTTCTAGGTGGTCGAAGATCGCGTCGCATTTTCCGGGCCGTACCGATAACGAGATCAAGAACCATTGGAACACTAAAATCAAGAAGAAGTTGAAACTGCTAGGACTGGACCCCGTGACACACAAGCCTATAGAGAAAACCGATGGGAATTCGTCGAATAAGCCGGACGACGACGAAGAACGAGGCATGATTCCGAGAAAAGACGACGAGAAACCGGAGGAAAGCCGATTAGATTTGGATGAAACAAATGATATTTTCAACAACTACCAAATGTTGTGTGAGAGCTTTGACTTGGATTCATGGTTGAACCAAGGTGGAAACACTTGTTCTTCTTCATATTCAATGGAAGAATCCAACAAATCTTCAATGGGGGAAACCAATTCCACTATCCAACAAGAATCTGTAAAGCATTGGGTTGATAGTGTGGATTCATTTCTCTCATGGGACAAGCTTTATTCATCAGACCTCAACTTTCCTTAAAATCCCATCACTTTTATCAATAAAAGTCAAGTGTTTGATCATTGCATGTCTTTTTTATTCTTTATGAACTGTTTCCCCCCTCTTTCAAGCTTCCAACAATTGACCTAGGAGTTCTAAAAGCTAGTCTCCTTTTGCAACTGTAAATTTCATCATTATGGAAGTTTCCAAGGTTTACTTCACTTGTTAAATAAACACTTGTATTAATAAGTTATTCGAATTCAATTCAAAGAAAAATTATTGAACGAATCAGAATTTTAATATCATAAAACCTAATTCGAGTAGTTCAAGAATTTAATCAAACTTGAGCGTACGGTTATTCAAAAACTTTTTAAGTGTTACCGATTTGAACCGAAGCATAATAGTTATGTTATAGTAGAACTGGATTGTGTCAAATTAAAGTATATGGACTAAATCCTAAGATAAAAAAGATAAAAGGATGAAAATCATAATTTTACCTTTGTTTAGGGATTCATTGAACTGCATGCTTAGCACTTAATCTAATGTGGAACCCCATGAGAATTGTTTATTTTATGCTCATTGTTCATGCATCTATAACTCTTTGCAGGCAAAGGAATCTTGGAATGCAACTCTTCGTATATTTAAAGATTATATTTTTATACTCATATTTATTATACGAAGTAAAAAGTTATATAGATTGAATAAGAATGAGATGATTATATATAGATAGTGTAGAACTCTGTTATTACTTGTGAACTTCTAGTCTCGCATGCATCTACACATACAAATATGAGACTTATGTGAATCTTTAGATATGTGAACAATCGATAGTCACTATATGTCGATTATCTATTATCCGCAAGAACACATCTCGTATGTAATCATCAATGATCATGTGTCGGTACACATAGTTTTCTAATCTAAGCCATAACTTTATAAGATTCCTAATCAATACTAATACAATGACAACTCCTGATTAACACCTATAGAATCAGAGATGAAGCCCAAATTAAATATTGGCACGGATCAAAATTTTGGACTTTTAAGAAAAATACAATGAGTTATTAGATATTTAAATTTAAAATTCAGAAAATAATATCTAATATTTAAACTTACAATTTATGCTAAATTGTTATTAGACCTAAAAAAAATTGATATCATGAAACTATCTTTCTTTAGTTCGGCCCTTACTTAATTAAGTATTTAATAAATTCTTATATTTTTTAATTTAAATACTTATTTTTACATGAATCAAAATATCTATTTAACCCAAATTTATTAAATATAAATTTTTTATAAAGACCAGGACCTCTTTAGGCCTCAACAGAGTTCTGTCCCTGACCAAAACGACTGGAATCATCACCAAAAACACCCATTTATCACCCTCTACAGTTGTTGATCACTTTATCAATTAACAAACTAAAGAATTTACAAGTATAGTGGAATTTAACATCCTTCATTCTCTTTATACACTGTTTGTCAAATTAAATCATATGAACGTAGAGACATACATGGTTGGATTATGCCATGGGACATATTTGACGGAACTGCATCGTGACTTACAAAAACATATATAGTTTATAAAATCACATTATGTGGAACAACACTTTCAAAGGATATGTGTGGGGTACAATAACCTTTTAACTTTGAATGATTAAAGATGACATTAACCTTAAAATAAAATTACAAACAATTTTCTAGTCGAATAAGAAAGGCCGTTCTAAAACGTTAAAGCTCCAACACACCTACCAAGATAAAGAATTAAATCCAAAATCAAACTCTATGAGTTTGTTAATAACTAATGTAGGCATGTTTTTATGTTGTCATCATTGTGCCATCTTAATTAATTAATGGGTTTATTTCCTTAATATTATACCCAAGTTGTAAATGTTCGCATAGTGATCTTATTTTATAATAATTAAAGGGGTGATGACAAATATTATAATAACTTGTAAGAATTATTTTATTGGCTACTTATCTTGTTTATGCTCCTCAATTAATCCCAACAATAAATTAAACAAAAGGCCAAGTGGTTGGATTCTTTAATATTATTTTAAGACTGATGCCTTTTACGTATGCTTCACACCTAATTACTTTTCTTAATTACTTTTAAGTCATTATTAAATTTTTTAATAGTCTAGGTAATTATAAGGGTAATATTTATTCATAATCTTTCTTAACAATTGATAACACACTGTCACCCTACAGATGCATCTATTCGAATGTAAGACCTTAAGAAAAAAAAGCTTCTTTTCCCAAGTAAGAGAGAATATTTAGTTAATTAAATCAATTTTAGTTAATTTAATTTTTATGATTAAATAAATTATAATTTCGGTTAAGTCGATTTTATCAATCAATTATCAATTATTTAAATTTATAATTTCTAGATTTATTTACATAGTTTAAAATAATAAAACATAATTATTTTAATATGATATTCATAAATTAAATCTTTAATTGTTTCTAATAAGTTGGTGTATACTTTTATTTTTCAATGGAATCATTTTTACTGTAGTACCAATGATTTTTAATACTCAAAGAACAACAAACTTAATGACAAGACATAAACTGACAACAGATAATTAAAGAATTATATGGTGATGGTATTTAATTTTTTTTTTATACATTTGATCATTTTTAATATTTTCTTAAATATTTTAAAATATTTAACTATTTTTATAATTTTTAGTACACATATCTAATATGTATAATATATAGTTATAAAAAATAGGAAAATATATGATTTTAGTACACATATAATATATATTAGAATTATAGATGTTTACACCTACAATCACGTAGAGTATATTTTTCTTCCCTGTGCCTGCTCCTAGCTACCACCATTCATTTCCAATCAAGCATGTCTAACAGCCACAGTACCTCTTCTTTGGAATTGGCTGCCTCAGAGAAGTCCATCTCAATGCCGAAAACATCAACGGCACCGTCTTCCGCGAAGAGCAAAGAGACCCATGCCCGGATTGTCGAAATAAAGGGATAATTAGGAGAGAAGACAAGGTAATCAAAAGCTAGAGCTCTGGAGGCTGTAAGGAATGGTGATTTATTGATTATGCTAGCAGCCTTTTTCGAGTCCTTCCGCCCCACAAGCACCAAAACACTCGCATTCTGTCTCACAGGAATGGTGAAACTCGGGTCAACAGGTAAGGTCAGCTTGTACTCGGGACCCTCGAGATGAAACTTAAGCATGTCGCAGATTCCAGCAGATGGGATCTGCATTCCTCTCTGGAGGACAGAGCCGGGGACAACTTCGGAGAAAATAAATTTATCTTCGGTCCAAATGTCGATGAAGAATTCCAGTTCGTCAAAGGAAAGCCTTGGAGGGGGAAGTGTTCGCCTATGCTGCTGTTTATAAAACAATTGATACAGTTTACAATAGGTTGCAGTAGGAGGATCGGGCCGTTTGCAAGTCGAAGGACATCTCCTTGCACATACACATTTCCAAAAGTAATCATCTTTAGCTATGTGTCTCCATTGCTTACAAACCAGCATGCAAGCTGCGAGGTCTATGCCATCTAAGAAAGGAAAAACAACCTTCAAAACTTCTTCAAATGACATTTCCGGATTGAAAATTGACTATCGGCAGCCAAAAGATAATTTGCTTCCTGTGAAAGAAACATAATTAAGTTTTAAATGTCTAAATCATCCATGGATTACCATTAAGCTCAAAACAAGAATGTAACACGAACATTTTACAGCAAGATGTTTATTGAAACAAAACATCAAACCATGCATTCAACATAAAAGATAATATAAAGGGTATCCTAACCGTCTTTGAAACTAAAACCGTAAACAAAATGACAATTCTTCTCTTCCCAGAGTTAGCTACTTTCGTATTGTACAAGAAACACCACGATCGGATCAATAACCTCTGAACACAAATACAATTTGAGCAATGCCAACTTACATCGACATCAAAACAAAAATCCAGCATAACCCCGAATTAGCTACTAGCTTATTATACTCCGATTGGACCAACAACCTCTAAATACAAATGCAATTTGTACAATATAGACTTGCATCAACACCGAAACATAAGTTTACAATACATTACATTTCCTTCCCAACTAGCCAGATACGCATCATAATACACACATCATGCGAATTTAAAGCATTCAACTTACAATATTTTCACATCATGTGAGTTTAAAGCATTCAACTTACAATATTTTAACAGTTCAACAACACGATGGATCGCCTATTCGACACTAGGTGCAATTATTACACTCCATATAATACCTTTCTAGCTTTAACAACTTACTTTAGTAAAACTAAAAAAACACAGATGATTCTGTGCTCCAAATTTCCACTTTCCAGAACAACCCCAAGTCTACTTCAAACAACAAAAACAAAACCCAAATTCATACTATATATAACTCTCAAAATACCACCTAGAAAAAACCATAACTTTGACTAGATTAATAGAAAGTAAAACAAAAAGACAAAATCAAACCCTACTATTACATGATATGTAAAAGAATCCGAACTTTGTAATGCATACAAAAAAATCAGCCAAAAAAAGCGAAAAAAATGGAGGGAAAAAGAAGAGAAGAGAAATGAACAAACCAGAGATGGAGAGAAAGCCAAAGAAGGTAGGGAAAAAGTAATTATTAACCTATTTATCAGTGGAACTTTGAGGGAAAATTCTGGAGATTCGAGTAAAATGGAAAGTGAGAACAATTACTTATAGAGGAGAGGCTGCAGGGTGCAGACAGAGTCGGCAAAACTTGATTATGCTTCCACCTATTTAGGTTCATCAAAATTATTCTTTTAAGGCTTAATGTAAAAATAGGCCAAATTTAATTTTTGACGTTTAAGAATTTTTTTTTTGTTACAAATTGATGTTTAACGTTTTTAATATTTATATTTTCAAGAGTTTGCTATTATGTTTGATCGTTAATTGACATATGTAAGACATATAAAAGTTTAGAAATTTTATTTTAAAATAAAAGTAAAAAAGATAATTTACTTTTATAAAAAAATCTAATTTTTTCTTAAATCTAAAAAAAAAACTAATTCCAATACTCTTTACCCACGTTGGTTGCTGCCGATATTGCCTAGGTCGTCGCCCTTCGTCATCACTCACTTCATTTAGCCATATTTTAATACACAACGAGAGAAATCATCGCTTAAATTTTTGGAATTATCACCCATAGTCAGAATCAATAAGTAGCTACAATCAACAAATTTTTACTGCAATCATTACTTGAATCATGGGGTTCGATCGTTGGATGTTCGGGCAATCAGGCCGTCGAGATTTCTGTTGTGGTGGCAGGTGGTAGTGAGGGAATTGAAATTAAGGTTTTTTAATATTTTTTTATAATTTTAAAAAAATAGTTTTTTAAATAATAATTTTAAGTTTTTTTAAAAATAAAAAATTTGAAATTTTATATACCTAACAAGTGTCAAATAACGATCAAATTTAAAGACTGTCCATGCACCTAAAAGTCTAAAGTTGAAAACGTTAGGTATCTATTTTAACAAAAAATTCTTTAACCACCTAAAGTTAACTTTGCGTATAGTTTGGACACTTATTTTTACATTAAGCCAATAAAAAATGTAACAACTGTAATATAAGTTTTAAAAGTTTGATGATTAAAATGAAAGAATGCTAAAAGTTTAATGACACCATTAGTATAATTTACAGTTTATTTTATTTTATGACTTTAGTATGTACCTTTCTACCTAATTTTATAGGGATGTTTTAATTATTTTTTGTTTTTTAGTTAAATTATTTGTAAAATAAAAGTTTAATAAATTTTATCAATTAAAAAAGAATGTTAGAAATTTTTTTTTTTTGAGTAATTTAAGATGATTGTAAGATAATATTTTTCATAATCTTTCTTAATCATTATAAACGCATACACCCTCTTAACTACTACTTCAACCTAAGATTTTAAGAATGAACAATACACTTTTTTAACTACCGAAAATGGACAAAGTTCTAACTTCTAACTATTATAATTCATGTGCTTTTCTATACGACACATATAATTAAAATCTCTAATATAATTATTATGATATTATATGATATATGTACTTGTACGATCCATAACATTATGAAATGAGTACATCCCTTATAAAATTCATGTATATGTTACGATACATTGTGAACCTTATCATTCCCATGTAATCAAAATAATTAAAAGGCTTGAACTCCGAACCATGCACAACTCGAAATGAGCTATTACAAAGGCTAAAATCCGGCCGGCGGAAATGACTATTGGCCGACGTTAACATCCTAGTGCTGCATTATTCGATTTGTACATCCCTGCCAAGAACTGCTTGTGATTCTTGATCCGACATGTTGTAGCTTGTACTCCGCTTGAAAGAATTGTTGCTAAATAACCGAGCAATGGAGCTCTTTGATCGCGGAGCTGGACGACGATCCCCCTTACTTGATCTGCAGCTGCTGTTGCCACCGCCACTGTCCTTTTTCGAAAGGTCCTCGGATAGTGTGTTGACAAGTTTCTCAAAGTGACGCCTGAAAGTCGGATACCTTGAAACCGATTTGGTAATCCCTTGTAACCTTCGTTACAAAGCATAAACCGATGGGGTTAGATTAGTTAGCATACCCGAATGTCAAGAAAGAAAATGTATTTGTTGCATTCTCACCGTCGGGCGAATGCATCAAGTTCAGCTCGTTTACGCTCAGATTCTGGTGGAGATCCGATATTTGAATCTTTCAACCGTGCTGGATCACCACACAGCAACACTAATTTGCCCAAGTAATCCTTTTCTTCCTCGGAAAGATTCTCTGCTTTGATTTGCTCTTTTAGTATCAAAAAGGGATTAAGAAACCAATCAAAGATGGCGTCTTTCGGTCGGTTTGTGGCTGTGATTTCCGTATTGTCACCTAAGTAAAAGCAATTCCTTAGATGATGTCAAAGCCATTCGAAAGCTCGTAATCTGTCACGAGTAACTCTTCTTCAGGGGCACAAGAAGGAAACAAATTTACTTACTCAACAATATGCCCGATTTATTGGCCTCCATGGAGCGCAAGAGTGCCTGAAGAAAGCAATAAGCAGGCAAGCCGATGCTGACCACTCTACTTCCTTTGATAGACTTAGCTTCTTCAATGTCTTTAGAAGTTATCAGACCTTCCAAAACCAGTTTCTCGCCATTGACATGGCACTGCTTAAATAAGCCCTCGAGTAGCTGCACTAATCGTGAGCAAACTTATTTTACCACCCAACTACAGCAAAATACAAAATGCTTGTTTTATTCCAAGGGAAGGAAACCACAAGCAAACGAGTCATCACCTCGAGTGGATTCAATTCAAGCCTCGTATTTTTAAGTGAATCAATGCGGGCTGGAGGACGGGGTCTAAAAGAATCAGTTCTCAGGATGGGTCCCCTTCTGTTTCTACGATACTGAGGCCTGTTCATAAAAGAAAGCTCGTAAATTTTCCAAAGTTTATAATGTCTAGAGAACAAATTATAGGAACGGTGAATGAAACCTGGGCAAGCAAGATCCTTCTGGCATGTCGAGGACATCGTTGCTGTATTCATCATATATGGACAACGAAGCAACAATGTAACAAAGCCCAAACCAAAACGAGGATTCCTGCAAATCAAAGCACGTACAGGCAAGTTATATGTCAAAAGGGAAAAATGAAAAAGAAGACATGGTCTCTATCGTGCCTGCAGGTTCCATTAAAACACTTGGGTCACATTCAATAAAGTATGAAGCTCGGAGAAGAAAACGGAACATGGATTTGATGTCAAGTGGTACCATGGATAATGCAACAACAAATAACCTAACACGATTATCAATGAGATCTCGTACTTCAAATGTCAAATAACTAATCAGAACCAAGCGTAAGAACTTATATAGCTAAATGCTGCTGCATTTATGAAGTTCTGCATCAATATTCGAATGAAAATCAACGGAAGATGATGTTTTATTGGAAGACTAAGCAAAGGAACTAAAACTAAATAGAAGATATACACCTGGTAAACCACCACCGCGGCATAGGCACCAAGGAAGATACTAGAGACCATTGAGCCCAACATTGCCCCAACAACAGCCAGTGGCCAGAGTAAGATAGCAAGGCCTGCGAATGGTACACATATTGTCTCCAAGAAAGGGCCTTCTCGACCTATAAGGTCATGAAATAACCGATTCCACCCTTTAAAGAGCATGTAAGGACTTTTGAATAGGGCAATAAGCGAAATCACAGGAAAATCAACCATGGAACCAAGCACTGCAGCTATTAGAGCAGGAAGTAGATAACGGATTCTGCAATGAAGTTCATAAAAAGCTCAGTAGTTGACCTGAAAAAGGATTTATATTCCGAAAAAAGTGAAACCCCACAATGCTTAAGTTCCTATCGTATGGGAACCTAAATAGCAAGCAGTTACAAAATTCTCCACATTCATGAACATAGTTCACTAAATTTCTTCTACAATTTCAACTTTGAACCAACTAGTTCATAGACGCTATTTTGTCATATAAACTGTAACACTAGATGTCAATGATGGCAGTATAAATGATTGTAAAGCAATAATAAAAAACAAATAAAATCACGTAGATTTAGTATCTATGTATAGGAATAAGTACTTGAATACAAAAGAAATTTGCATAGAAAGAAATCTACTCAAACTGAATTTATTACACTTAACCAACATCTGAGAATAGAAGTATAATCTTGTACGGACTCAATAGGTCCAGACCCCATAGATCCTCAATTTTGCCTTCTATTTTATTTCTTTAACAAGTGAATTGCACCTCGAACATTCAGGCCGGATCAAACAGAATTTGGGTCACACAACTCTAACACAAACTTTGAACCATCCGAAAGCATTTAGTGGACACGGTTGCCAATCTCTAAGCAAATAAAAGAATGAGGTAAACATGCATAACGCCGCCATATTCTTTGTGAGAGACCTAAATGATAAAACAAAGTCTGGACAATAGAATTTACTCAATCTAATTTCTTGGCAATAGAATCTATCATGCATTTACTAGAACCAATATGTGAAAGAACCAGTGAATTCAAAACCGAAAGACCATAAGTTGTGATCAATTTAACTTCTAATAGCGGGAGAAACAATTCAATGATAATAAGGAATAGAATGATGCACAAATTTAAACTTATTATAACAGGCTCCCATATAAATTTTAGACTTGACATACAAGTTGCTGAGGGTTTCATAATCAGCAATGCTCTTTGCTGATAAAAGGATTTCTTGACCGAGGAATAAATCTTGGCCATGACAGTAACATGGCTTAAAACAGGAAAAGAGAAGTTCGCATCTAACCTTATCTCGTAGTATTGTCCATTTGGAGGCTCTTTCTGTTGCAGGTCTTCCATAAACGAGTTGTAGGAGTGGAAACAAACATCACAGAAATCCTTGACAACAGTGAAGCTGCCCTTGACAGTGCTCCAAGTACCATCCTGAAAAACAGGCCAATATGTAAGTCCCCATATTGTAGAATTGACGACATGAAGGTAAATATTTATGACTTACATAAAAACAGTGGAAAAACACATTGGTCTTTCCTTCTCCTACAACATCAAAAGTGGCGAATATTGGAGAAAGAAAGCCGTACAATATTCCCCCCAAGATACTTCCAACAATGCCAACAACCACCCACAGTATCAAGACAAATGGTAGGAATAAGCAGATAACAAGTTTCAGAAATGGCCCTAATAGTTTTGCTCTGCCAATTAAGACAAGTAAGAAACGGAATACATCGAAAATGAGGCAACGCAAATGGGGAAGTCAAGGATCAAGAAAAATCACCTCACAATGCTATAATAAGTGCAGTAACAATGATATGGCACAAGGCCTAATATGATCGATGAGTTTCCGACCATCATAACAAGGCATACCGGAGGGCAGAAAATGATTCCTGAAGATTAACAGTGCATTAGAAGATTAGATTGCTTAGTTCAGTACCTATGATTCGCCATATATGCATTGACATTGCATTTAATCACTAAATTGCACCATTATCAGGCAGCGGAAGTCCCAATCCCCATTTCCCAACCCTCCACTTTACAGATTATAAAGGAAAAACTATCAATCAACATATAATTCTGCAACTAAAAAACAATCAAATGGAAAATATATCCTCAAAACACCAATTTAGGGACACTAACCTTTAATTGTGCCTAATAGAAGCAAGCCAATAAAGTAAGGCAGAAAGCAGATAAAGTTCCATAAAGTAGCCAAAAATCCCTGTGGAGGCTCCATTATTTCTCCTGAAATTCACTTTCAAGATCTTCACAAAATTCACTACAATTCCATCTTACAGCTTAAACCTCCAAAGTTTTCCCTGCAAAACACTGGTGAAACCCCAACTCAACAACTGAAAAATAAAAGACAAAAACCCAGTTCACTAACACCAATCTGCTTCAAAACCCAACATTTAAAATCAAAATAAAAATATTCTGAGACCTTGGTTTAATCAAAGCCGAAGGCTTTAAAGCTTTGAATGAATATATCACATGGGATGTGCAGTTTTTGAGCAAATTGGAAGTTGATAACCCTTTTTTCCCCAGAAGTCGAGAGGGAATCGAGGTTCGTGGATTAATCAGTTACTGTCAAGAGCTTGGAAAAAGCAAAGAATTCTTTAGTTTTCTCAGGTTTTCTTTATTCTTTTCGTTTTTTTTTTCAGTTTTCTTTGGTCCCAACAGGAAGTTAACGTAAGTAAACAACATTTTCCGTCTTAGAAATGTAATTAAACCTTAAAAATCCGCATTAAAACGCCGATTTTGTCGTAATCATGCTCCGTTTAGTGAACAGATGGGGAATTTGATTCTAAAAGCGAACGTGACATTAGCAGTGGTTTACACGCTTCGTTTACATAATGCCACGTTGCAAAGTGAATAAAATAGCGCGTGGGTCAACTTGCGTCTATGATCAGTTGGTTCACTGTTGAGTCGATATCTTTGCTGTCCAAAAATCATAAAGAAAATGATTTAAGACTGAACTAATGCGTTTGCTTTAGCTTACCACCCAACTTTGTTAATTTGTACTTTTGAAAGGACTGCTTTATTACATCTCTTTGGCTTAATGTATGTTTTAGTCCTTGAAATTCCCTTTTAGTCCCAAATTGATCCTAAACTTATATTTCATTGCCCACTTCAGTCTAATATTTGTAACAGTGTTAGAAAATTCGGTTAACATGTGACACTCACTAAAACACATTATAGGACACTTTCAGCTAATTAGAACGTGACATGTAATCTTCATGTGGATTAATATTAAATATATAAAATTTTAGAAATTAAAAATAATTATTTTTAAAAAAAATCATCGGAAAAAAAAAGCAAATCATTTATATAAAAAATGAAGTATATAAATGTTAAAATATCAAATAGTTATTAGAAAGTTAAAAATTAATTATACCAAAATATAAGTTTTATAATAAAACACGTACCAAAAACATAAATTATACCTTTCTTCATTAACTTTTAATGTAAAAAATCTTCTGGCATAAGTCTCTTATTTTAAAATAATTAGTTGTGGCTATGATTTCATTTCTTTTGTCCGCTTTAGAGTATTATGACAGATCTACTCGAGTATAAATAAAATTTATTATATATTTTTATATAGAATATTTAATTGTATCCTAATAAGATATCTCAATCTAAAAATATTCGAATCTCATAAAAATGTTAATTAAAAAATAATTTTAATTTAATATAAAATAATTAATTTTACCCTCATATTCTCGTATCACTCGACCTTCACATAATCCATATATAATGCAATTTGGTACATTCTTTTTATCAGTTTATTGGAAAGATTTCAAACGTTTTCGATTCTTCTACAAAGTCAAAGAATATAGAATCTACACTTAAAGTTTATATGCATACAATGTATCTAAATTTTGATCTTAATCAAACTTTGGGTATTACTTTGAAAGTTTACTTTTTTAATGCAATAAATCAACGTGAAAAATGTTAATTTAAATTTATATATCTGCTGATATAAGAAAAGTTCTAACTAGTCGGCAGAGTTTTAGTTACATCAATCGAATCAACTTAAACCAATCGAATTTGTTCGGTATATAAGATAAGGTTATTTTTTCTATAACTACAAAAATATTATTTTACAAATATATTTATTTGAATATTATTTAATATATTTAAAACATTTTAGATCTTAAATTCTAATTGAGATACCTAAAAGGGACAAAGAACTACATCTTATTTATAAATGAATAGATAATTTGAAGGTGATTGACAACTTCGATTCAAACTTTAAGTATTCAGGGTCATTACAAACTGAGTGAAAAAAATATTGGCAGTTTCCTTTAGTGGTACGTGAGTGGCTAAACAATTGGTGCTCGTACACCTAAAAGGGACAAAGGCTACATGCTTATGTTGTAACACCCCAACCCGTACCCGACCTGAATACGAGTCCGAGATGTCACATTGACATTTTCAAAACCTTTGTTATTGTAAAATAACTGAACATTTGGAATTTATATTAAAAGAAAATACAATCATATATTATTCAATTGTGTTTGGTATAAAATTTTGAGATAAAAACGTGTTTATGAACGGTGAAATACAATATGAACAGTACTACAGTAACCTGCTACAGTGATTTTCGTAAATTGCACATAACACTCGTAAAAATTTAACCGTTCATTTCTTTGCATTTATACTTATATAAATATGTTTAAAATATTACAAAACTCGATCAGAGCATAAATACCTAATTTACCTACTTTATTTATATGCCAACCTATTTATCACATAATACTACATACTGTGTAATTTACTTCTGATCTGATCTTTGAGCAGAGATATGTTGTTACTTTGAACTTAGCTTTGATCCTTCTGCTTCTCAGTACCTACGTGTAAATCACTTACACGCTAAGTCATAGACTTAGTGAAGCAAAAACATAATAATAATGCATTTCTCATAAATATAAACATTCAATCTATGAATTCAATCGTGTCGCATATAATTCAGTATACATGATAACATAAGATAATACAAGTACTTTTAATACCTTTTATCGTATAAATATATATATCGAACATTTCTCTACATACCATGGAACACATATACTACTTCACAACAAAACATACATAGTAGCAAATCAATTTATTTATTTACTCTCTGTAAAGACCATGTATTAGCCCATGTATACTTTTGAGAACTTAAGGTATGTGAGTACATTGAGGTTGTGCACACATATGCTGTCACCACAGCTCGATCAATGTCCCGAAGGACCAGTCCATAGATTCTGAAGAACCTAGGTAATCAGTCCATATGTCCCGAAGAACATAGGTAAACAGTCCATATGTCCCGAAGAACATAGGCAAACAGTCCATATGTCCCGAAGAATATAGGTAAACAGTCCATATGTCCCGAAGAACATAGGTAAACCCTCGACCCTTGGCATGCCAACTATACCCTAGCTCTCATATCACATAACATGGGCATTATCATTTAACAGTTCACATTACTTGTCATTTCTCTTCTGTCATATACCACATGTATGTGTAACCATATATTCCATATCATATCACATGTATCACGTATTGCCTATTCATATGTCATTTCATATAACATATATCATATGTGCATGTAATCACATAGATCGTATCATATAGCTTCATTCATATCACATATTCATATAAGCTCATAGTTCTTTCACATAGCTCACTATCTTATTTTCATATCATATATCTTATAATAGATTCTTATATCATCATTTGTTTCCTTTCTACTTATTCATAATCACATTAACATGTAATGCAAGCAATATGTATTAATACATACATGTAATCACATAACTTATACCACATGATTCATGTAGTCATTTAGATCATTGTCTTTTAACACATATCCCATAATCACACAAATCATCACATAAATTACCAATCAAATCACATTTTAGGAGTTACTTCTTACCATAGTAACTCCATCACTAGCTCATCGCAAGCCAATGTTTATTCAATAATATAAGTACAAATTAAATTGCACTCACCTTAGCCTTGCTTTGATTCGATTATAATCCTTTGATTATTCCGGAACTTGTTTAGGCTCAATATCTACATAAATATATCATTTCAAAACAACTATCAGAAGCCTAAACTTTAAACTTGATGTTAATAACTTAAACCGGTTTAATGAATCAAATTCTATATTTTCATTTAGGGGGGAATCGATACCCCCCCACGGGAATCGATACCCCTTGAACATACTGGAATTTTTCGTTCAAGAGGGGGAATCGATTCCCATTCATAGGGTATCGGTTCCCTCTACCCAGAAATTGTATTTTAAGCTCGAAAATCATCAAATTTTCCTTCAATTCTTCTATTTTAAACCCCTACCATGTCATTAAACTCAAATACCATTACTTAAACTAACTTATATCCATGAAAATCCTCTATGACTTCAAAATCCTATCCTTTATATGAAATTCAAGAATCATACTAAAATTTCAATATGTTCTAAATACAATTCTAACACTTCTATCTTCTTATTCTCATAGATGACAAGTCAAATTCAACTTAAAATTCAACTTATCAACTCTATTCCATGATTTCATATAAAAACTCATTTTCTTTAATCTATCATAACTCTTTTATCTTTTGCTTTTAAGATAACTTAAGCTTTCCTTAAGCTTAATTATCATCTAGTGATCATAACCCAACTTTTAAAACAAAAAATAATTAACAAAATAGCAAACTCACCTTTGATGTCTCTCTCTCTCTCGTGTGGAAGAACAAAGGAGATGAAGTGGAGAAAATATCTCATCATCCTTATCCCACATGCCTATATATCATTTAATTATAATTTTCAAGTCAAATGACCATTTTGCCCTTTAATTCTTTGGATAATTACTATAAACTTTTAGGAAATATTTCCGAACAAATCATTAAACTATTAAACTATTCTACTTTAATCACCATATTCTGAAATTTTACAATTTTGGTCACTAACCCGTATTTTGGGATGTTACATATGTATAAATGAATAGATAATTTGAAGGTGATTGACTACTTTGATTCAGACTTTAAGTATTCATGGTCATTACAAACTGAATGAAAAATTTTTGGCAGTTTTCTTTAGTGGTACGTGAGTGGCTAAACAATTGGTGCTCGTACACCTAAAAGGGACAAAAGCTACATGCTTATGTATAAATGAATAGATAATTTGAAGGTGATTGACTACTTCGATTCAGACTTTAAGTATTCATGGTCATTACAAACTGAGTGAAAAAATATTGGCAGTTTCCTTAAGTGGTACATGAGTGGTTGATCAACTGGTGCTCGTATACCTAAAAGGGACAAAGGACTATATGCTTATTTATAAATGAATAGATAATTTGAAGGTGATTGATTACTTCGATTCAAACTTTAAGTATTCATGGTCATTACGAACTGAGTGAGAAAATATTGACAGTTTCCTTTAATGGTTCGTGAGTGGCTGATCAACTGCTGCTCATGAAAGTTATTCTCACTTTTCATATTCTCATTGTCATGTATGTGGGATGTGGTATAGGTAGTTTGGTTGGTTTTTGATGAAAAACCAACCCTATAATTACCCATTAGCTAAGAGGTTCCTAAGCATCGCAATTCATTCTAAGTATTTTCATTTGAGAGCATTTGGAAATTTATTTCATCTAAGTGAGGTTTTGAATGTTTAAAAGATCATTGACAATTTTGATTTTCGTGTATCTAAACTTGGAGTGATCAACGATAATTCATGGTTATTTGATATATTTGATAGTGGTGCAACCACATCCCATATCTCAACATAACTTTCATACACAAACTTTTGATTTATATGTGGATTATATGTCATAATCTGTATATAGAATAATAATATTTTTAAAATATATTAACTTTCAACCCCTTTTTTTGTTAAAATAGTTTTTACCTTAATAAAAACTATTAGTTATTAATGATCAGCACTTGTTGTTGATAAAATATTTTCATATACACTTATTTATTAACATGAAAAATGTCACAACATCATTTATTATAATGAGATATTGACACGTCAATAACTAAACACATAAAAATAACATTTTAGCAACAGATGTTGATCGTCATTCAACTAACGATTTTTATATAAAAAGTTTGTCATTTTGACCAAAATTACAACATTAGAATCTAAAACATTTTTAAAATATATGATTCAAAATGATTATTAATACAAACATTAAAACTTTTTTATAGGAGTTAATGGCTTTATTAAAAATAGAAAATATCCAAATTACAATGAAGATTTACAACCACAACCGTAAACTAAACACATACTACGTACATTTTTCTATAATCAATAACACAAAAACTTAGTCACTCAAAATCACACAATGATCATACAAGGAAAAGGTTAAAATACATAACAAGATAAACTTGAACAAAA
This sequence comes from Hibiscus syriacus, assembly GCF_006381635.1. Classification (NCBI taxonomy): domain Eukaryota; kingdom Viridiplantae; phylum Streptophyta; class Magnoliopsida; order Malvales; family Malvaceae; genus Hibiscus; species Hibiscus syriacus. Next base: position 948,975 of record NW_024062861.1, on the reverse strand, counting down.
GATAAATATGAACAAATCTGATTGTATCGACAAATAAACCATAAAAGGGGATCAAGTTATTGAAAGACCACCGACAAACCGTAAATCAAGGTCGAATGACGTGAAAACCCCATCCATGAACGAAAATCATGTATCCAAATCCAATCCGAGAGTTTAAAACAGAGAAGATCGGCATGATAATAAATATCCTAAGTTTGTCTCCTTAATGTGTTTGATTTGGTTATGGTATCATCTCAAAAGGGACCATTAATGGCAAATAACCCAGGTCTGACCATGCAAATCCAGTACAAAGGTACCCAAAGGACTCTAGCCCATACCATTTATTTTTATAATAATTGCACATAATCTTTTAACAAAGAATATTATATTTAATACGTTAAGCTTAGGTTTATTTACATTGTCACTTTATCTAAAAAAAACGAATTTTTAATTTATTATAATTACGCTTTGTTAACCAAATACGTATATATACTTTTTTTTAACAAAGTTAACATTGACGATTTAATATGTTAATTATAAAATTTCAATGATATAATTGTTAGAACTAAATCATAATAAATATGAAAATTAACTTGGATCTAATTTTGTCAAATCATCAAGAATAAAATACTAGATGCTTGTTTGTTCCTTTAAAAAAATCATTTTTCAAAATCACTTTTCAAAAATAATATTGAAACCGATAAAGACCGAAATCATATCTCCAAACCTGCATGTTTCTAGGGTTTATAAAAGTTGAACAAATAAAAGTTGGGGAATACATATTCATGCAATGCTAGTCCATGATTGGATAGCTTTAGGATCAGTTTCCATACGCATGAAATCTGAGGCTTGGGAATGTAAACAAGAAACAAATCTTATGGGAGGTGTGACAGTATCTATCTCGTGCTTCCATATATTTGCCATGCCTTTGCCATCTTCACATGTTTCTAGCAAAAAGGATAACCTTCTTTTTCACCAATATATATGGATGACAACGTATTAGATATATGTATTTTTGAAATATTCGAAATCATAATTTTACCTAAATATAATATTTTGTCTATATATTATCTGAGAATTATTTTTTTAATAGAAAATGAGCCATTATCTTAGGCTTTTACACGAATATAGGGGCCGGCAAAGGATCAACAATAATAAGGGAGAGGGATTTTGAGGGCGCCATCTTTGTTAAGTAATCAGTTGTTTCATTTGTTTCACGAGGAATATGCAAGAAACCAACAAACCATGCTTTAGAACAGAAGCTAGCGATGGCTTTATTGCAGCAAAAGGATTGGTTGACAATGGAGGAGAAAGGAGATGAGGCATCACTACTATCAGTTTGAGCTAGTAACTTCTCGAAGCCGTAGTTCCATGCTAATTTTATTCCTTCGTGGATTCCCCACGTCTCAGCTTCAAGAACCGTTGTGGTACTGAGTGACTTGCTAAAAGCTCCGAGGCAAGATCTTATATGGTCTAGGAAAATGCAACCAATCAAATAACTAAATATGTATGTAAATATTATCTGAATATTTTTATCTGGATCTAAATTAAATATCATTATTCAATCGAATAATTAAATATGTATGTAAAAATTCTAAATTTTAAAATTTTAAATCATTTATTGAATATTAAATTTATAAAAATATGAATTTAAATCTACTAAAGTTTTAATTTAATAGATATAAATCGAATGGAATATGAATAAAAGAGGAGAAGATTCATGCATGCCAAATGAGGAATATATGTCATTGGAGTAGAGGGCCCATTACACATGGACTTTTAGGTTTTTGCTCTTGTGTTTGGTCTTTGGTCGTGGCTTACCACCACCAATGTCACTATATGTCTATGTCTCTTCCTTACTATACATGTGGGGTGTGTCATTGGAACATAATCATGTTTAATAAATCTTGCAAGATAACTAATCATTTTTATTAATATAATAATTTATAATCACCACAATAATCAATCAATTGTGGTTCATTGATTAATTGATTTCTTTAATTATTTTTTTATAAGTTTTGAGTTTCATTATTTTAAATTTGGTGGTAATCATCAAAATATTATCAAGTTTTTAAGGAATCTTGTGTCTGAAATGGGAAGTTTATCCCTTGATTTAATGAGAACTTAACTAAACTTTGCGTTTAATATTGTTTTTTTTCCTTTTCAATTCCCACGAAAAAAGTTAGAAATTTTAATTTAAACTCAAATAAAAGGATTAATAGAAAAAAATGACCTTTATATTATATAAGTTTAAACTCAAATATATTTTTATATAAAACAGCTGCTGATGCTAATAGAAAAGAGTAAAAAGAAAAGAAACATATTTATATTATGAAAATCATATAACCATTAGAGTTTCTTTAGTTGTTGAACAACCATGTTTTAGTTTAATTCGGTATAATTTAATATTTTTTTAAGTTATTTGTATTATTATGTGTACTTACTTATTGGGTTTAAATAAAAAAATAATCTTGTCAAATTAGACTAAACTATAAAGAAGATAAATCTTTTTTTATCAAATATTTAATATTAATTAAATTGAATAGCCTATATCAGTTGATCCAAGTGTTTGGATTTTAGAATTTATTGACCGACCTCAACGGTAAAAAGAAAAAGATTATTTTCTTTCTAGAGATCTGGAATTTGAGCAGTTATATCCGTAAGGTATATGTGTTTATTGTTAATTAAATAAAAAAATTCTGAACATATATTATCTTATAATCAACTCATACTAATAAAAAATTATAATCTATCAGATTTATGAGCAAAATTTGCCAGCCGACCAATGTATATGATAGGTGTTTTCAGCCCGCCAATCAAGCAAGCATGTCCATGGCAATCAGCAACCACGACCCATGTGCTTTTCTTTTTTTTTTGTTGCCTTCCCGGTTTCTAGGGATTTGATCTGACAAATATGAATCGATCTGTGTCGCATATTTGATTTTAGTAGGTGAATTTTCTAGTGAAAATTTTTTATATAGACAATGACTCAAACTCAAGACCTATTTAAACAATATTAAAGTACTTATCACTTGAATCAAGCTCCCACAAAAGCAGCAAACGAAACCCACGCCCATATTATAACTTTCTCCATATGTCTCCATCTCATTTGTTTTCCTATGTCCCTCACCCTTAGTGGCTTCCTTTTATTTATTTATTTGTCTCCCTCCACCCCATTCCATGCTCTCAACTATTATATAATACCCACTTTCATCTTTTGTTGGAGACATTGATACAGATCATAAGCTTCAAAGACAAAAGAAAAGGGGAAAGAATGATGAAGTTGAAGTCAAAGAGGTTTTGCAGAGGCAGCTTTAGGTTTGGCAATGGTGGGAATGGTGCAAAAGGCGGTGAAAAGAGATGTGGAGATAACAACAAGAATAGTACTATTAATGAAATCAAATGGGAACTTAGGCCCGGTGGGATGCTTGTTCAAAGGAGAGAAACTAGTGGTTCAAGTGTTGGTGAAGGGATGATCACTATCAGAGTCTCAACTGTTTCTCAATGCCATGATGTCTCCATTGGAGCAACTTCCACTTTTGGTAAGCATTTTTTATACACCTTTTATATATCAGGGACGAAATTAGCATTAAATCATGGGGTAAATTGTTTAATTTTAAAACTGACAGGGACCTAAGAAGTATTGAAACCAAAAATTGAGATTAGATTCTAAGGTGTTGAGTTAGTTTAGTCCTTTAAAATTTTGGGTTATTGATGAAGTCATTGGGCAAATTTTCTCAGGGGAGTTGAAGATGGTTTTGTCATTGATAACAAGCTTGGAGCCAAGGGAGCAAAGGTTACTATTCAAAGGGAAAGAAAGGGGTGATGATGAATATTTATACATGATTGGGGTCAAAGACAAAGATAAAGTGCTTTTGCTTGAAGATCCCGCCATAAAAGAAATGAAGAAGCATCATAGAATGACAGGAACCCAACAGATTGGCTCACCTTATTGTACAATAAGTGTATGACTCTTGATTGAAACCAACAAAAATATTGTACTTACTAACCACCAAGAAAAGTGCTAAACACATGGGTGAAATGTTTCACTTCGGTTAGATTAGGGACTTGGGTTGTATTAAAAGCTAAATATAATTTAATATGAAAGCTGATGCATTGCCACATATTTTGGCATAGTTTAATATGGTCATAAAAGTATGTTGATTCCTCATTTGATGTGATATTTTACTAACAATTTTCATTATTTTTAATTAGGAGTGTCAGGGGACACTTACGTCCACAAATTACTTGAACTTGATTGTGTTATTGTTAATCAAGCTTGATACAACTAGTTCGAGCTATCAAGCAAGTCAAATTAGAGTATCTAACCCAATAACGAAGATTTTATTTGAGGCCTACAGCACAAAGGCTTAATATAAAAATAAGTGTATAAATTATACAGTTTTTCTTATTTATGTGTCTAAATTATTTTTCTATCAGTTCAGGTGTATAACGTTAACAATCGTTACTATTTTAATTGCTCAAATTGTAACGACCGTTAAAAAATCTTGTTAAGTGACACATGTTGAATTCTAGTAATTTTGAAGATTTTTTTTTCTAAAAAAGTTAAAAATAAATTAGGGGAATCCGCTCCTCGCCTCTTCAGAAACATTGATTGAGTTCCCTAATATATCTATTTCATTCATTCATCCTTTCCGCCCGGACATGCGTTGAAATAGAAACTTTCGTTGACTCCGTTCGAAAGTCACTTCCCACATTTTTTTTTCGTTTTACACCCAAAACATATAAATTTGCTATAAGTAAATCCCTTAGGTGCTTGTGATGAAGGTGGTTGTGTTGTTGGGTGATTGTGTCATCGGTGGGTGGAGATTTGGTCAACGGTAACGATGGCAAACGGTAGTGGCCAGCGTGGGTATAGGGATTCGAATATTTTTTTTTTTAAAGTTTGAGGTCTTTTTTAAGATTTTCAAAATTTTGGGGTTTTTAAAATAAATTATTTTTTATTTTTTATTTTAAAATAAAATCTTCGAAATTACCAGAACATGACACATATTACTTAACAAGATATTTTAACACTGTTACGATCGAGACTTAAAATGACAACATTTATATCTTATGGCGACTAAAGGGGAAGATTAACATTTTGTCCCTTAAATTTTTGGCAAGATCCTTCACTGCTAAATTATATAAATAATTGTCAAAGTTGAGGGAAAGAAGACTTAAAGAAGGAAAATTTTAAGGAAGAAGAGCTGGCAATTGATGAGGTATTGAGTTTGATTACAAAAGTTAGGTCCCTCATATGGTAAAGTTTATTTAATTCAATCAAAAAAAGGAAATGTTTTATATTGAAAACCCTGTAAATGCTCATTTCAAGGTCATTCCTAAGTTATATATTTGCACGCCTAAACACATATGGTCCCATGACAGGTTTTGCATATTCCTTGTATTTGAAAGCAAATATGATATGTAGGGAAGCTTACTTTGAGAATGATTTGCAATATATAATCTATAAGTGGCCAACACATTTATATACTTTTTCTGGACTTGTTTAAGTTAAAAGTGGCAGAATAATTTGGTACACCAATATTGTTTATCATTTCAGTTTATTTCTAGTTATGCATCTTTAATAATTTTGAGTTAGTTTAGAGTTTATGATTTAAATTCCGTTTTCTCCGGTTCGAAAACTGTGATGTTGATTGTTTCACAAAAAATAAATTAAGAGAAAAAATGAAGATTTATGATGGATGCAGAGGTTCTCGGATTACTATGGCCATACAACTATATATATCTCGGCTTCTATGATTTAATGTACTATATTATAATCCTCTAATAATATTCTACCTATTATAATGAAATACTTTTTCTTTGTGAATATATATACTTTTTTCGTTTAAAGGTTTTCCATATTGTAATATGAAGTTTCGTCTGGGTCAACTGTAAACTCTTGAAAAGAGTTACTATTCACAGCATTTAGACATAATTAATTGTTTGTACTTCAGTAATTTTCTGCTGTTTTTTATTTTATGATTTTGTTGGATAGTTTTCGTGGTTGAATGATGCAGGTGGAAGCACTACTTAAGGTGTAATACCTTAAATTCGAGTGGGTCTAAAGTGCCACGTTAGGTTACTGAGGCAATCACTAAATTAAAAAATCTTTTTCATTTACATTTAAAACTTGTTATATTTTTCCAAACTAGACATCTATAACCGTTATAAAATACTTTCAAGAGCTCCATGACACATAGTTTAAATAAAAATAATGAAATCTCAAGTTTACAAACTTGGTACAATAATAAGGGTCCTATGAATACAATGCCCACTAAAAGCTACAGTACAATACTCTGGAAGGGATGTTGGAAGTCCTACTGTGATAGTGCTTCTCGAATGACTCATCTAACTAACCTACGAACGAAAATATCCGAACGTTGAGCTTACAAAGCCTAGTAGTATAATCACTAATCTAGAGTAACATTATAAGTCTCATAAACATAAGCATGCTAGAAGACATGGTAATAAGCAGTAGGTACATGCATGACCATAATCAAGTGCTACTTACTTAAGGTTCAATTGTTCTATCACTATTGTAAGAATCTCATGCTTCCCTTAGTCCTCTGCTAAGTGTCTCGCCATGAGTATACGTATATTGGGTCTTTATCCACAATATCGAACTACTATGCATTCTCTAAATCCAACACACAAACTCACTACTAGTACTCAGTCTCACATAGTCGTTAGATACTAGTTACAACTGGGGGAACCTGATGTCAAATAAGTCTCGATAAAATTCCCACGAAGCTGCTAAATGATCTCATGATCCTCACAAAGCCTTCGGGTAGATCATGGAAGGGAACTCAGTGTCACATAAACCTCGGTACAATTCCAAGTCAAACTTAGCATTGGATCGGTCTCACATAGCCGTCAAGCCAAGCATTAAGGATATCTATTATGAAATACCACTTCAATCACACATGTATACCTGGTGCCCAAAGGCCACACACAATAATAAATGCTACACCAGGGCAACCAAGGTAGCTCAGCTACACACTAGCTTAGCTTGTTATACTCAAGTAAGGTTATCCCTTCACTCGTTATTATCTCGCTCGTTCTCTCATCTAGAACGTTCTGCAGTGGTTTATTAATCTTTTACATCTATTAGTTCATTAAATCGCGATATTACGGTCATTTAACACTTGAGGTTACAACAATCAAGCTTTAAATGCCTTAGATATGTTGGGATTTTGTCTCGGCTTGACGATCGACGATGATGGCTTGACGATTTACGACGACTTGATAGAGAACATTGGCGGTGACAGATAAGCTTGGCAGCAACTTGAAAGGGCTATGATGAAAACCCTAATTTTACTTTGATCTAGACCATTAGATGGGATTTAGATCTGACAGTCCATGATGAGCGACGACTGAAGCTAAGGGTAAAACCCTAGATCTCTTGAATTTGGACCACTGGATCTGGCCATCCAATGGTTGGGGCACGCGGCGGCTGAAAGAGAACATGATAAAACTCTAATTGCTCTGGGTCCTTACGTGGACTTTCGGCTTTGGGTTTTACTTGTAATGGGTCACAACTTTATATTATACTTAGTAAAAGAACATTTAATATATATATATATTTCATTTATTTAAAAATAATAATGATAATGATAATGATGATGGGTCGGGAAAAATGATGATTACGGCAAATGATCAAGAATTCATGGATTTCGTAACAATTAATCATTGAATTAAAGTGTGTGTTATATGATCAAGAATTCGGTTAAATAGTTAATTGGCCGGTTACGATATCCGTGAACTCTTGATAATTCTAACATGTACCGTTACTAATGGCGGCATTTGAAACATCAGAATTAACCATTAAAGAAGCTAAGTTGGGACAATGTGAGAATTGAGATTCTCATTGTCAAATTATTTATATTAGTGTTATTACATGTCTTCGACATGTATTTCTTCCTTTCGTAAAAAATTCTTACGATTTTTTAAAATCCGTGAACTCTTTTTTTCTTTCTTCTATTTTGATCCTATTTAGTACAAACCTAAAAAAAGTAACCTACAAGATCAACAAAGGCATGCCTTACAAAACACATCTTATTAAAAAACATAACTGACTTGACGTGTCTTTGCAAAAGGGTGTTACATTCCTAAATATTTTTTTGAATGATATTTATAAACATAATAAAGAAAATATAATATTTATATAAAAATGTATCGTTTCAACTATTTAATCTCATTTTATTGATTGATTTGATTTAATTCAAATAAATTTTAGTCTTCTCCTATCTTCATTCTCTTTGATTCAGATTTAAATAAGACTTTAAAAATGTGATACAATTTTTGCTAATTTTAATTAAAGTTTCGTGTCAAATTTATTCACTTAATTTCCTCGACTATGATAAAGGTGGAGGAAGTGATGAAAACGTTTCAAATTTCAACAATTTTCACTTTTAATCTCATGGCAAAAATCTTAGCCACTAAAATTAATAATAAAGTCTTTTGATTAAGACTAATTAAGAAATTATTTCTGCTCTCAATTAATATATATGAATGGAATTCATTGACCTTTTATGTTGCATTAATATATAGTTTATAATAAAAATATAAACGAAGGTATACAAATATAACATACATATTAAAGAAAATTAGTGTATATATATATATACATTATGATTTGGTGTGTTTATAAATCTCATAATTGTATTTGGATTTCGAGTTTTTTTTTTTACAATTCGTACCTAGGAGAGGGGGGAGAAATTATGATCCCGGTGAGTATTGAACTCGCAACTTAAGAGAGAAGAAAGACGTGAACTAAGAGCTTTTATCCATTTACTCTAGACATTGTTGACAAATTTTGAGCTTCGTAAATCTAACTTAAACCCACTAGATCTATAATAGGTTAAGATCAGTAATTAATTATGTTATACCCTCAATTATAAAAATGTGATTAAACCAATAAGTTAAGCAGATGGTGCCTTAAGTTAGTTTGCAGCTAAAGCAAAGAGTCCACAAATAGCACAGGGAACGGTGCAAAAGTAAGATCTGCAATTAAGGTAAAAAAGTAAGATCTGTAAGTAATGGAATCTCTTTGGATGTTTGAAACAACTCTTCTGGTTTATTCATGCATATGTTTGCTTGCTTCAGTGTTCATTTGTCTATAGATGTAGGTTTTCCTCTGATTCTACTGTGATGATTTGCTCTTGGCAGGTCACTAACAGAGAAAGTTGGCCTCAAACTGATCATAAGCCGAGCGTTGACTGGAGAAACATGGCCACCGTGCGATTAATATCGACGAGTATAGTCCATGGTGGCAATAACGATGCATCAGGTGACGAGAGGATTGAGCTAAATCCCTGGGATCTTCAGCACCTTCAACTGGAGTATATCCAAGAGGGGCTTGTTTTTCCCAAGCCTAAACTACTTACGGAAACGCTGATCCCACACTTGAAAACCTCTCTCTCGCACGCCCTACACCATTTTCCACCGTTGGTGGGTCGCTTAGCAACAACTCAACACCAAGATGATGACACCGTCTCTTTTTTCATTGACTGCAACGATACTGGAGCTTTGTTTATACATGCAGCAGCTGATGGAGTAACCGTTTCCGACATCATTAAGCCTGTTTACGTTCCTCCTGTTGTTCACTCGTGCTTCCCGTTGAATGGGCTTTATAACTACAATGGTATCACCAACCCGTTGGAATACAAGTAACAGAACTTGCAGATGGTATATTCATCGGTTGCAGCATTAATCATGTCGTGGCGGATGGCACATCATTCTGGCATTTCCTTAATTCATGGTCTGACATTTCTAATGGTTCCATTAGCTTATCCAAACCCCCTGTTTTTCGACGATGGTTCGCTGATGGAATGGATATACCCATTCGTATTCCGAGGTCTTCTGTAGATGTCACACAATGCAATGACGACTTCATTCGACCACCTATACGAGAAAGGATTTTCCATTTCTCAAAGGAAACCATTGCAAAACTCAAAGAAAAAGCTAACGACGAGATCGGATCCGACAACATCTCCTCTCTTCAAGCTTTGTTGTCTCATACCTGGGGATCTGTTGTCCGCAGCAGAAGCCTTGACCCAAATGAAGAGACGAAATACTGCATTATTGTCGGTGCTAGGCAAAGGTTTCGGGAGCTTCCGGACGGCTATTTCGGGAATGCAATCCTCGGCACCTTTGTAACTATGAAAGCAAAGGAGGTACTGGAACAAGGAATTGGCAAGCCGGCATGGCGAATGAATAGAACGATTGCCACAATGACCGGAGAATGTTTCAAAAGGTTGTTTAAGCCTTGGTTGACAAGCCCGCATTTCGTAACTTTGAGCAATGGCGATGCTCTGACGGCAAGTAATTCCCCTCGATTCAATACGTATGGTAATGATTTTGGATGGGGAAAGCCGATTGCAGTAAGATGCGGGCCATCAAACAAGTGTGATGGAATGCTCACATTATATTGTGGAGCAGAAGAAGGAAGTATCGACGTTGAAGTATGCCTGTTTCCAGAGGCATTAGAGGCTCTTGCAAGTGATCAAGAATTCATGGATACAGTAACCAATTAACCATTGAACTCAAGTGTGTTTTATTTTCATGTGTTGTGTGTTTGTTCGCTGCATTTTCATGTCATTTGAGTTCTTTGGACAGTGTGCACTATTTTAGAAGATTTGTTTTTCGAAATAAAACTAAATCTCTACAGACGCGAACCATCTATTTTTCAAAAAGAGGAATAAAAAACACACGCGAACCATCTATTGTTCAAATCGATCCTTTAAATCTTTCTAAACCGACGCTACTCGAGAGGCAAAGACAATAACAACAAATAAATCTCTACAGACGGAATTAAGAATTCAGGAAAGAGTGAGAGTGTTGCAACGATCCCATTGAGGTTGCAACGATTCATCAAAATCATCGCAGTTACAACCACCATCCAAAAACCGTAGCTTGTTCTTAGCAAGAAAAACAAGTGGCAAATGTTAATATAGAGCTATAGCTCTATCATGTAATTAAGCAAGAGAACAAAAGAGGAGAGGAAAACTTTTAAGATCATTTTTATTGTAAATCTTAAGCTGCATATACTAAAAATCAAAAGAGAATTATATACTAAGCTGACTAACATCCCTAACTGTTTCTTTAGCCAACTTGGTACGCAACATAAGCAGCCACATCAGCAAGCATATAACAAACTCTTAATAGTTGCCTAACAAACTCATGCACAACAACTCTAACAGACTCAAGCACAGCAAGCAATGTAACAGCTCAGCAAACACTGCATTTCATAGTTCAACATTCACCCTGCTTGGTAGATCTTGAAACTCATCACCAAACAACCAGAAACTTCATTCATCAACATTCACCCTGCTTAACAAACCTTTAAAGCAACCAAAAACTTCATTCATCAACATCCTCACTCACACTTGCACTGCATAACTCAGAAGCCAACGACTTATCTTTTAGTTGAACAATTAGCAGCCGTAATCTATGCTTTAGAAATAAAGGAGCAGACAGTGGTTTTGTGAAAATATCTGTAACCTACTCAATTGCTGGAACTTCATGAACCTGCAGTCGTCTAACAGCAACCATCTCTTGGACAAAAAACAATTCCAACTCCACATGCTTAAATTTTGAATGCAGTATTGGATTGGCACATACAACCACATCACTTGAATTATCACACCATAGCGTAGGTGTACCATAAAGAACAACATGCAGCTCAAAGAGTAAAGATTGAAGCCATCTCATGTCTGCTGCAGCACAAGCAACACTTCGATATTCAGCCTCAGCAGTGGATCTAGCAACAACATGTTGTTTGCGAGAACTCTACGAGACTAAGTTGCCAGAAAAATAAACACAATAACTAGAAGTAGACCACCTATCATCCATATCCGATCCCCAGTTAGCATCAGCAAAACCAGTCAATGTTAACATGGATGAGGGTAAAAAGCGTAAACCAAAATAAATGGTACCCTGCAAATAACATTGAATTCGCTTCATAACTTGAAAGTGAGTATCAAGAGGAGCCTGCATGAACTGACACACTCGATTGACTGCAAAAGCAATATCAGGACGAGAAATGACAACATATTGTAATGCACCAACAATGCTTCTATAATAAGCTGCATTTTCAAAATGAGTTCCTTCCTTACTCGACAGTTTACAATTCGACACCATTGGTGTTGGAAGGCTCCTGGCACCAGCAAAACCACTGTGTTGCAACAAATCTGTGATGCATTTGCTTTGGCTCAACACAATGTCACCTGCCTCATAACAAACCTCCACTCCCAAAAATAGCTCAGAGAGCCAAGATCCTTCAAAGAAAATGGCTTATTCAATTTGTTAATGACAGTCTGCACTTCATCAGATTTGTTTCCAGTGATAATAATATCATCAACATAAACCAACAAGTAAATAACACTAGTGTCTGTTTTATGAACATAAAGAGATGAATCAGATTTTGTTAAGGCAAACCCTTCAGACTCCAAATACGTACGCAGACGCTCGAACTAAGCTCTATGAGCTTGTTTAAGTCCATAAATCGCCTTGTGGAGTCTACAAACAATGTTTTCATTCCCTAACTCATATCCTGGTGGTTGAAGCATATACACTTCCTCAGTAAGAATTCCATTTAATAATGCATTATTAATATCAACTTGCCTTAACATCCAACCATGAGTCAAAGCCAGAGAAAGAATAACATGAATCGTAGAAGGCTTAACAACTGGGTTGAATACTTCATGAAAGTCCACACCTGGCTGTTGAAGAAAGCCTTTTGCAACAAGGCATGCTTTATAGCGTGCAACAGAGCCATCAGTATTTTTCTTTACTTTAAACAACCACTTACATGCTACTACACGCCTATTTACAGGAAGAAGAACAAGTGACCAAGTTTTATTCTGGATAAAGGCATCATATTCTTTTTGTGAAGCAACCTTCCAATGAGGAGACAAAAGCTTCCTTTATATTACGAGGCTCTTTATCAAAACATGCAATTTGAAATACTTTTGGTTTCCAAATCCCACTTTTATTTCTAGTCACCATAGGATGAACATTAAGTGTTACATCACTAGGAACATGAGTTGTATCCAGTGAAACAGATGGCTTAGGTAGCTCTTCACGTGAATCGGATTCACTATCAGCTGTAGATAGTTCAGCATCACATGGTTCACTACCAGCAGTAGGTAATTCAGCAATGTTATCGATCAAATGGTTAGAACTGGTATTTGTCAACCCTTGACCAGTTTCACCATTAAGAGTTGATAAAACTTCTTCTTCAACAAAACCACAAGTAGCACGTTCAGTATTGCTACCGTTGCCAACTGATGACTGTTGTTGTGAAACAACAAGCACAGGTAATACTCCATTAGAAACACCATTAGCAGTATTAGACTTTTCAACCTTGCATGCTCTATAAGGAAAAATTGTCTCATCAAAAACTACATGACGAGATATGAAAATTCGACCATTTTCATCCAAGCACTTATAACCCTTGTGAGATGAACTATATCCGAGGAACACATTGCTGAGAACGAAATTTCAGCTTTTGTTTATTGAAAGGCCTCATAAAAGGGAAGCAAACACAACCAAAGATTCTCATATCAGAATAGTCAGGCAACACTTGATAAAGTTTCACAAAATGAGATTTACCATCTAAAACATCAGTTGGTAACCGATTTATCAGATAAATAGTTGTTGTAAAGGCATGACTCCAAAATTTTAGTGGCAGATGTGCTTGAGCCAACAAAGTCAATCTCATTTCAACCACATGTCTATGTTTTCTCTCAGTCTTCTCATTTTGTTCTGAAGTACTCAGACATGAAAGTCAATGTTAAATGCCATGATCACGAAACCATGCATACAAAGTCTGATATTCACCTCCACCATCACTTTGCATAACTTTAATTTTATGTCCAAACTGAACTTCAACCATTTTATAGAAATGAACGAAGCATTGTGCAACTTCTGACTTACGCTTAAGAAAATAAAGCCATGTATATCTACTGCATACATCAATAAACGACACATAATAAATATAACCATCAGAAGAGGTGAAAGGAGCTGGTCCCCATACATCCGAGATAATTAACTGAAAATGAGTTGTATATTCAGTCAGCGAATTACAGAAAGGCAGCTTATGTGCTTTACCTTGCAAACAAGCAGTACAAACTTGTGAAAAACTACTAGCATCAGAAAACACATGACATGATTTCATAACTACCTTTACTGTCTTAATGGAAGCATGACCTAAACGTTTATGCCACTGATCCAAAAGAGCTTGTGATCTGGACACATTATTGACAAGACACTGAGGCTCCTTCTCAACACTAAGCAACAACTGATATAGCCCTTTTATCTGTGAGCTTCCCTCGCAACAGAATTGACTGAGTCTGCGCATCCTTCATAAAGATTTCGAATTGATGAAATTCAATAAATACATTGTTATCACGTGTAAACTGAGATACAGACAATAACTTCTTCTTAATAGCTGGAACATGAAGCATATTTTGCAAGATCAATGGTTTAAAACTAGACTGCAAATAACCTTGACCAATATGAGCAATTGAAACTCTCTTACCATTGCCCATGAGAAGAGTATTATTACCTGTATAGGTAGATCCTGAGTCAAAAACTGACAAATCATTCGAGACATAGTGAGTAGCACTAGTATCTGGGTACCAAATTACATTCGTAGCAGTCGGCTGACTTGATACATTCGAAGAGGCAGCAGGTAATGTAGAAACAAATGCTGCTGATGACACATTTTGAGGAGAATTGTTGAATCGAGTATCAACAGGCAAAGAAGTAAATGATGCATATGGTAAACCATGATAAAATGGTGCTGACATTCCTGAAGTACCAAGATACTAAGTGGATGGATACATAAAACCAGCTGGATAAGGAGATGGCATATAATGTGTATAAGCTTGCATTAAAGGTGAAAACAAATGAGAAGAAAAGTTATCAGCATTCGTACTCAAAGATTTCTTCACAGTATCGTTATGTAGAGACTCACCATTAGTAACACCAGTGAAGTCCCTATCAAACCGATGATAACATTTTTGAACAGTATGTCCAAATTTACCACACAGCTGACACTGAGGTCGATTTGAGCCATTAAATCATTCTTGACCTCTCCCACGATAGCTATTGCCTTGCTGCCCTCTTACCTGAGAAGATTTTTTCTCAGTTATCTCTTCATCAGTGGAAACCTTAACTGGCACATCACCAGCACGGGTATCACTCGAATGAACCACCATGTTGGTTGAAAGACCATCACTAAGAAACATCTTCTGTCGAGCTTCACAGTCAAGAAGCATTTCAGTCAAAGCATCTAAGGACAATGTATCACGAGAGCAATAGCAATAATTGATTCAAACTCTATAGACAACCCAACAATCACAACACTCACCTGCTCCTGCTCAGTAATAACACACCCTGCTGCATTTAACATATCACAAACAGATTTTATCTTTGCCAAATATTCACTTACAGATAATCCAGTTTTCCTTTATGAGTGCAAACTATGTCGAAGTGCAGAGATCTTAGCACTAGATTTGGCACCAAACAGTCGTGCGATGGCATTCCAAATAGTAAGGGAAGACATTAACCCTGTGAGATGAGGTAAAACATCCACACTAATTGTTGTGAACAACCAAGAGGCTAGCAATTTATCTTGCTGCCTATACACAACAAACGTTAGATTTTCCTCAACTTGACCAGAATCATTTGTAATCCACTCACTCGGAACAACACTATCAGAAGAAATATATTTCATTAAGCCATAACCATCTAGTATAAGTGCTACTTGATGCTTCCAAAGTAAATATGTATCTTCAGCCAGTTTGACTATATCATGTTTGGGAATATGCTGAACAGAAGAGAGAATAAAAGGAAAACTCGAGGAATTCCCAAGAGAATTCATCGGAGAGACTACCTGTGGATCAACCATAACTACCACCAAAACAAAAACAAGTCAGAAGTAACACACCTGAGAAGACGCATTATTCGCGAGCAGTCGATCAAACCAGTAGCAGAGAATTACACAGCGAAAGGCAAACCTCCAGGAAACAACGACTGATACCATGTTAAGATAGAGCTATAGCTCTATCATGTAATTAAGCAAGAGAACAAAAGAAGAGAGGAAAACTTTTAAGATCATTTTTATTGTAAATCATAAGTTGTATATACTAAAAATCAAAAGAGAATTATATACTAAGCTGACTAACATCCCTAACTGTTTCTTTAGCCAACTTGGTACGCAACATAAGCAGCCACATAAGCAAGCATATAACAAACTCTTAATAGCTGCCTAACAAACTCATGCACAACAACTCTAACAGACTCATGCACAACAAGCAATGTAACAGCTCACCAAACACTACATTTCATACTTCAACAACAAAGAACGACTCCACACATTGTAGTTCTCAATGTCAATCAACTGATGAAAACCCAAAACAATACCAAAAGTATCAAAAGGATGAAGATAAAAAAATGATTAAATTTAATTGAAACATCTATTAACGAATAACAAAAAAAACTGAGTAAAAAAGCTAGGGGAAGAAACGCAGGTAATCAAAAAGAACGAAGAGAATAATCGAAAGAAATTTTTTGGGCATAATGAAAGGCCCAAAAAATGAAAAGTTAATAGCCTGAGAAATAAATTCTTAAGTGTCTGATATCATGTTAAGAGAAATAAACTCGTATTTTCGGCTACCCGGTTATTAGGGTATCAAAAAATCGGCCCATGACCCGGCCTGTAACATCGGGATACACATAAGTCGGGTACCTGTTGATTCGGGTAATAGGAAATCTATTTCCCTTTTTTTCAAATTAAAAAAAATTACACTAATTTTTCTGAAAAATTAAAATTCAAACAAATTTAAACATTTAAAAATTCGAATTACATAATTGAAACATAAAGTTTAAAAATTCAAATTGCATAATCTAAATATAAAACTTAAATATTAAAAGTATAAAGAAAATTCAACTAAATAAATATATTAAAATATATTAAAAAAATAATTAAAAAGGTATCAGGTACCGGGTCGGCGGATACTCGGTTAAGTAACATTTTATGACCTGGGCACAACCCGAAAACCTAGAAAAAATAACGGTCGAGTATCCAACCCGAAAATTCAAGTATTTTCAATATAAATATCCGATAAATTTTAACCAGGTCGACGGGTCAACGAGTCGGGTCATTGAACTGGAGTGTGTTTTCTTTTGGTGTGTTTTATGGCCATGGAGATTAATGTGAGGACTCTACACATCAATAATGACATTAAAATTATTGAGAATTTCCCAAAAGTCATTGTTAGATTTATAGAAATGCGTAATTTGGAGTAAAAATTAATGATATTTTAGTCTTGCACATGAAGCGGGAATGGGGTACAAGGTTTTGGGAGACAAGCTATGTATAGTTTCAGGGGTTATTGTCCCCCTTTCTATCGTTAAAAAAATATGTAGGAATAAATATCTATTTAAACATTTAAATTTTAGTTTATTTTGATTTTACCCTTTCTATTTTTTATTATTAATTATATTTTACTCCTTAACTATAACTCTAACTCCGTCCTTAGAGACAAGTATTCATTAAATGCTTATGTTCCAGGTTGACTTAAGTGATGAAAGAGGGAGGATGCTCCAGCCATTTTTAGCTAAATTGAAGAAGAAAAGTTTGCCAAATTAATTAGATCTTGAAATTTTAGAGAAGAAAAGAGAGCAGCTACGTTTCTTTATAGTTTCCTTAGAAAATACAAGCCATAGAAGATAGGTTTTCTCATTTTTGAAACTCCATAATCCCTTGAGATGTCATTCAAGTTGGAAGTTTAATCATATGATTTTCAAGAGAACTAAGTTCAAAGTAAATATTTGAGTAAAAACTGAAAAATCTGGGGCTATTTAACAAAAATAAAAATATATATATGATATTGTTTGATAATAGGAAGAAGAATAGAAAGATGGAGAATTGATGATACTAGCTAATGACATTTTTTATTCTTGATTAATATTAATTTCTAAGTTCAACCGTCGACAATCCCTCCTCTCCCCTCTTAAAATAATCACTCTTATTTACTAAGATATCAAAGGGACAAGGATCTTGTCAAAGATAAGATCTTGATTTTGATCTTCAAGCCAAAGATAATTACAATATTTTAAGATGAATTTGTTATTATTACCGACAAATGCCTTACAATTAATCTCTTCTTGTCTTAACTAAGATTAAACCCCTTGATTACTTCTCCTATTAACACCTAGGATTTATTTTGTTAAGAACATTAAGATCTAAAGAAATCCAACAAACACGCCAACATAATTTATTTACACTATTACAAATCTAATTATAATAAAATGTGGGTTATGATGACCATTGACGGTCTACTCTTAGTTGGGGTGAAAAAATCACAACTCATTGTTTTTTTAAAAGAGGGTGTAAGATACATCAAATAAATACGTTTAATAAACACCCAACTACTAAACACCAAGAAATTTGTAATAGCAAGAAAAATACATCAAATTTTAAATAAAAACACAAAGAAATTTTATTAAACACCCAACTGCTCACACAAAATAAACATAATCCTTTTTTGATAGGGTCCACGTTCGATTTTAACCTTCTCCATTTTATCCAAAAAATAATAAAAGAATAATTAAATGGAAACTAAAAGATAATCTAAAAATGTCACATCAATATTGTTGTTAATTTTTTAATGATAGATAAATAAAAAAGAAATAAAATGTAACATTAAGTATGATTTTGAAGAAAAAAAATAGACCAAAACAAAATAAAATAAAAGATGGGTTACTAAATAGATAATTTATATATTTTTAATTATATGTGATTTCACAATTTTAACCATCGTACAGGTGCCTCTCCTACCCATACTCAAATATGGGCTTGGTGAACAAGATGAATAATAAAGAATGCATAATCCCCTTCAATCTTGTATGACGGTTTATAAACAGGTCTTCAATATTTATATCAAGCCTAGAGTTATCTTATCTATTCGTAGGCTGACAGAGTATATGAATGCGGCCGCTTGACAATAAATTTGGTGTTGACATATCTCTCGGTTCTGTCAAATATCTCGTTAAAGGTTTATCGATGTATGAAGGATTTGAAACTCGTCTTGTGGGAGAATTCCTCGAGGCTTTTATGAACAAAAGAATTGAAGTATATATTTTAGTAAAAACTAACTTACTATAATACCCCAAATAATAGGATAGTGATTAAATTGAAAGGAATTAAAAATATGGAGGACTAAATTGATTATTTGATAAAGATGAGAATGAGTGAGAATAGTAGTTTAGACTAAATTGTTGTGAGGAAAGATTAAAAAGGGTATTTTTGGGTATTTGGAGATAAATGAATTTAAAATTCATTTATTATAGTAGATGTATATTAGAGAAATAAGAGAGGATGAAAAAGAAAAGTCAAACACTCGCTTCTTCTTCCTCTTTTACGTGAAAAAGCCTTCAACCCTAGCTAAAGGTAAGTTTCCAAATTAATGATTTATTCCTTCAAGTTTTGTTAGTTATCAAATCCTTGCCTATGATGGAAAGTTAATAAAAGTTTAGAGGGGATTAAAACTAAGTTAAGAATGAGATATTAAAGATTAAAGAAAATGGATTTTATAATGGTATGTTAATATATGAAGGTTTAGGGACGTTTGTTGGTAAAATTGACTTGTCAAGAAGGTAAATGAAATATTAGAAGCATTTGTTGAGTGAAATAACAAGTTAGAAATTATGGTGTGATTCTTAAAATCAAATGCTCTTGAGGAATATTAGATGTTTTAAGTGGTTAAATGAAGGAAAGTTATTAAGGTTAAGTTGAGAAGTGTTATATAGTATTGTTAGGGGTAAAGGAGATGAAAATTGGCCCAAAATTGGGTAAATTTCGAGAGGAAAATTGTAAAATCTGGGTAGGGGTATCGGTACCCTATGGAACAGTATCGATACCCTAGGCAAGAATTAGGCTAAATTATATAAGAGGTATCGATATTGATTCAACCAGTATCGGTACCCAAGCAATGGGCATCGATACCATGGTAAGGGTATCGATACCAGTAAACATCGAATCTAATTTTGGTATCGATACCTAGAGGGAGTATTGATACCATAGCATAGCATAGGGGTATCGATACTATGGTGAGGGTATCGATACCAGGCTATATCGAAGCTAATTTTGGTATTGATACATGAAGGGGGTATTGATACCCTAATAGGGTAGTATCGATACCATAAGCAGGGGAATCGATACCAAAGGGCCAGAAATGTTAATTTGGAGCTTATAATGTTGTAGGAAGTTAATAATAAATATTTTTTATTAATGTTAAGTTATAATTGTTAGGAAAAATATTAACAATTAATATTATGCATGTCTTTAATGAATATGGAATAGATCACAAAAAAGCTCCTGAGTCGAGTAAGTCGAAAGGCAAGGGTCAAGTTCCGGAATAATTATCTTCTCATTTTAGATATCTAAGCAAGGCGAACCAGGTGAGTACATTTTATGATATGCAATCTAGATGAAAATGATTATCAATTATTTAAGAAGATTTGTTTTATTGTTAGTGTATGCTTAATTGTAATTACTATGTTTATTGAATATATTGAAATGATATTGTGTATGAGTTGTTCTAAAAGAAATGAAAATAATAATGCATATGGGTGCATTGTTGGCATGAAAGGATGCCCTAGTTGAAATGTATATGGGTACATTATCAACAGAAAAGCATAATTTGGTTGAAATGCATATGAATGCATTATCAACAGAAAGTATGCTAGAGTTGAAATGCATATGGGTGCATTATCAACAGAAGAGCATGCTAAAGTTGAAATGTATATGGGTACATTATCAACAGAATAATATACTATGGTTGAAATGTATATGGGTACATTATCAACAGAAAAGTATACTATAGTTGAAATGCATATGGGTACATTATCAATAGAAAAGATGTTATAACTTAAAGTACATAATGGTGTATTATAAACATAAATGAATGTTACAAACGAAAAGAAAAGAATCATAACAAATGATTATGATAAATGGGAAATATAATATGTATAGATATATAAAGGTTATTTATTGCATTATGACTCACTAAGATATATTTAACGTGTGTATTTCCACGCGTAGGTAGCAGCAGAATTAACCAAGTAAAGGGGTAAAGTCATAACATCATATATCATTCACCAAGGTTGATTCACCAGTAACAATAGGACGGTAGTGATCCTTTTGTAAACTTATTGGCATGTAATTAAACTTAATATAACATTTTGTGATGTGTTTTTTATGAATACTTAATTATTATGTCTATTTATATGGAATGCAACAAAATTTTAAAGATTTTTCAAAATTAGTAAATTGTTTTTAAAGTAATGTGACATTTGTATACGTGTATAGAAACATATGTATGTATATGGGTGTTACAGTTACCGAGAACATATAAGGTGTACCCACATACTTTAATATTTAATAAATCTGGGAACACTAACTTACACAGTGTAAAATTCTTTAGTTTTACACAGATTTAGAATTGTTGAATGAGTAAAAATAGATGGTTGAGATTGACTCATTGTTTTTTTGTTTCCATTGAATATTTTCTCATTTTCTACTATTAATTTTAGTCATCTATTTTCACTCATCCAACGGTCCATATATATGGAATGGGATCTGTTACACAATGTAGAACTCTTTTAGTTTTACACAGATTTAGGATTGTTGGATGAGTGAAAATAGATAGTTGAGATTGACTCCTTGTTTTTTTATTTCCAATGAATATCTTTTCATTTCCTATAGTTAATCTCAATTATCTATTTCTATTTATCCAATGGTCATATATATATATATATATATATATATATATATATATATATATATATATATATATATATATATATATATATATATATATATATATATATATGAGATAAGATCCAATTACGCAATGTAAAGTTTTTTTAGTTTTATATAGATTTAAGACCATTTGATGAGTGAAAATCGAGGGTTGAGATTAACAATAGAAAATAAGAAAATATTCACTAAGGAAAAAACAAGGAGTTAGTCTCAGATATCTATCTTCGCTCATCCAATTATGTGTAAAACTATATATACATATAACTTTTCAACATGAACTTGGGTCAAGGCTCTCTCTTGAATAGGAAGACTCCCATTCTAAACATGGACTTCTTGGGCCTATACATAACTTTTCAGAAAAGGTTAAACTACATGACGGGCCCTTGTATCATAATTTGTGTGATTAATATTATCATCAAAATATAAAATTTTATATATATGATATAAATGATGGGAAATGAATAATTTTGTTCACAATCATTTTTGACTCGAAAATATTTTCTACAAGCTGGGACCAAAATGTGCTAGGACTAGGGGTGGCTTAGAATATAAACCCTAATAATCCAAACTCGAAACCTTAATCCTAAGATCATAATACATAAAAACTCTACATTTTAAACTATAAATTCTAATTCTAAATGTTAAATCATAACACTTTCTCTACTATTATTATTCCTTAATTTTATTTAATTAATTAACATAGAAGTGAGATATTTAGGTTTAAAATATTGTGAAAATAGCATTTATCTATAATTAGCATTTGACATTTAGGATTTAGAATAGAAAGTTCAAAGTATTATAATTATTAGAGATTTTAAAAAATCTATAACCGATGTTTCAAATAAGTATTTTATAATTAATCTCTTATAAATTTTAATAGAGATGAGTAAAACTTGATTAGATTAAAAAAATAATATTGATTAAATCTATAATTAGCATTTGACATTAGATTCAGTAAATAATATTAGAAGTTCGAATTCTAATGTTAATAATAGAGATGAGTAAAACTTGATTAGATTAAAAAAATTGCTCAACTCGACTTGACTAAAAATTCAAAGAGTTTGAATACTGAAGTATGACTTATCAATTTGACTAACTTGAATTTTTTTTAACTCGATTCAACTTGATTCAATCAAATTTTCACCCCTAATTCTTTCTACCTCTAATTCATCCTTCATTTCATGTCTATTTTTGATCAAATTTGAATTACATATTCCTCTACCACGATGTAACATATGTATAACTAAAATTCCTATTTTTAACCCAAAAAAATATTTTTACAATTTAATCCCTCAATTTTACATTTTATTCAATTTTATTTATATTATATATATATTTTACAAATTTTTTCTCCCATCAATTCCTTGATTCCTTTATACTTTCATCAATACTTTATCCTCAAAATACATTCTTTTAAAAAATAAAATTGTAAATATATTTTATAATTTTAAATGTAATTTGATTTATTAAATAATATTGTATTGTGAAAAAGAATATGAAGAAATATATATTTATATATTATATGATTAGAGAAAATTGTTAAATTGGACCAACCCGCACCATAACATTATAAATATTTATTGTTAAATTTAAATTGAAATTTAAAAACTTGACTCGAATTTTATAAACTCGGCTAGTTTATTTTAAAATAATGTTTGGATGCTAAAACATGCCTCATCAACTCGACTAATTAAAAGAAATGATGTGACTCAATCCAATCGAGTACTCACCCCTAATTATGAATGGATTAACCATTCGTAAGTTTCTACGATATTCAATTTAAATTAGTTAATCAATGAATCAAATATGTACTAAAATATTAACTCTTGGGGTCAAAATTTTCATCCTGATAACGCATGTATTAACTCTAAGATGGTGATGGTAATGTGGATAAGATACTTTGCTGATATTACGGAACAATGAGAAAAGCGGAACACCATTTTCACATATTTCTCATTAGCTAGCTTACTATACCATGTTAGCAAGTCAATAAAAGACGTCCAAATTAATTCTCAAGAAATGTAGGCCAATACATGTTCCATTAATCTCTTATGGATCTGCAAATTATGGACCTATTAATAACGTTGAAATATTCACAAGTATAATTAAAATTTAGATTATACATTATTGTATCTTATATAAATTTAAAATTAGAATTCACTAAGTGATTTCAGTGGTAAAAAAAAGAGTATTGTGTTCTTTTGAGGTCTCGAATTCGAGCAGTTGCATTTATATGGTATATGTGAATTCATTTTCAATTGATTAAGATACTATATTGTAATTACGCTAAACTAATAATCAAATTTAGAGTTTTTCTACTATATCCTACCGTTTATAAAGTAACGGCAAGGAGGTATTCAATGAAATTGACTCTGATTATGAGGTACTTGAATTTGTTGAGGGTTGATTAACTATTTAAACTGCCAATACGACTCCCCAGGACTTGAAAAAAAACATACCCTGAAATTACGAGTGATTTGGACCCACATAGTTGGATTAATCACGCCATACGTCCCGGCTTTTACCCTTTATATAAACTCCCCCACCATTGAACAATGCGTAGCCTCCCACTATATCCCAAATGGAACTCTCAACACTTTCATTCATCTTTCACATTCTCTTCATTTCCCTCCATCTTGCTTCTTCCTCACCAGTTCAAGACCCTGAGTTTGTTGTCGATGAAGTTCACAAGTAATTCATATATATATATATATATATATATATATATATATACACTTACATACACGTATTCTTGTAATGTATATGTATTGTATAAGATTAATATATACTTTGTAATGTATTCATTTGCAGGAGTATCAATGCTTCGAGGAGGAGCTTGGGTTACTTGTCTTGTGGAACGGGGAACCCCATTGATGATTGTTGGAGGTGTGACACTAACTGGGAGAGGAACCGCCAAAGGTTAGCCAATTGTGCCATCGGATTCGGGAAGAATGCCATGGGAGGAAAGAATGGTCGAATCTACGTCGTTACCGACTCTGGCAATGATGACCCCGTGAACCCTAGGCCGGGTACATTGAGGCATGCGGTGATCCAGGACGAGCCGTTGTGGATCATTTTCAAGAGGGATATGGTGATTACGTTGAAAGAGGAGTTGGTGATGAACTCTTTTAAGACGATCGATGGTCGAGGTGTGAACGTTCATATTTCTGGCGGACCGTGTATCACCATTCATTATGCTTCGAACATCATCATCCACGGAATCAACATACATGATTGTAAACCGGGACCGAGTGCGATTATAAGAGACTCTCCCCAACACGCGGGGCACTGGAGACAATCAGACGGTGACGGTGTGGTCATCTTCAGCAGCAAGCATGTATGGATTGACCATTGTTCGTTGTCGAATTGCAATGATGGGCTCATCGATGTCATCCATGGATCCACCGCCGTGACCATATCGAACAACTACATGACCCATCATGATAAAGTCATGCTTCTGGGCCACAATGATGCCTATACGCAGGACAAAAACATGCAAGTCACTGTTGCCTTTAACCATTTCGGGGAAGGACTAGTTCAAAGAATGCCGAGGTTAGTTTTGAATCGGTTATACTTTAGATTTTCAACTAAAATGGTAGTTGTTCAAATTTGGATTTTCTAAAACAAATACTAATTTCTTTTACTATTAAGATCATTCAATGAATTTCGGTCCAATTTTCAAATTTATATATTATTTTAAATTGCAGGTGTAGGCACGGATATTTCCACATCGTGAACAACGACTACACTCATTGGGAAATGTACGCCATTGGTGGGAGTGCAAACCCTACTATCAACAGCCAAGGAAATAGATTTCTAGCACCCAATGATAGATCAAAGAAAGAGGTAATTTCAAACAACTCATCATCCATTTACACAATTACACTCATACATATATAGGATGGACCTAAAAGAGGCGGTTACTTAACATAAAAAATATTACGTCCATCCTTATATATATTTATATAATGGTTTGAGATCATGAAAATGTAATGACGTTGTGTAGGTGACGAAGCATGAGGATGCACCGGAGAGTGAGTGGAGAAGCTGGAACTGGAGATCCGAAGGGGACATGATGTTAAACGGAGCGTTTTTCAGGCAAACCGGCCATGCTGGTGCATCATCGACCTTTGCTAGGGCTTCGAGCCTAAGTGCTAGACCATCTTCACTTGTGGCTACAATGACAGTCACTGCTGGTTCACTCAACTGTAGGAAGGGCTCCCACTGCTAGCTTTGAAAACCTTATGACTAGCGGTTTAAGAAGTATTTTTATTTCTAGTTTTCCCTTTTTTTGGCCTAATTTTAAAGATGATTAAGAATGTAATGAAACGACAACCTCTGCATGTTGACTGAAATTAAATCCTATCGTTAATTTGTACTAGTTTACTGTATGATGGAGCAAAGCATGCAACTGCAGTTTAGCGTTGATTTAATGTTATCCTCTATATTTGTCTAAAGAATACTTTTTTTTCCATTATAGTGACTGTCTTTATCATTTATTTATTTTTTATGAAAGGGAAAAAAGTTGTTTGGAATCGAATTCAAAATTCTACCAGCCAAAATGAAGATAATGTTTCTTATAATATCATAACATCATATAATTTTTTGATACTATCAATGAATCAAATCATATATACTTTCTTCATCTCATTATTTTTATCCTATAACGTTATATTTAACTTCATGTTAAGTTATGTGAAAGGGGGAAAATGATAAAATTATTCAATGACCGATAGATTAAAAGAAAATATAAATGTTATTATTTGTTAATTTTTTAATAAAATATTTTGAATGATATAATTTTAAAAATTAAAAAGAATAAATTTAATGAGATGAAGAAAGTATGATTTAAAATTAATTTAATTAAATTTCATTTTAAAATTATAACAAGTGTTTCGTGATAACATTTGTCTTATATAGAAAATATATTAGTTCTTTCGATGATTTATAAAATGTTTTTATAAATAAAAAGTCAAACAAAAGCATTAATTATAATGGAGGAAAAGAGAAAGTGTTCATATAAAATGTTGTGGACGTTTGGAAATTTTGTGGCCGCAAAAGGTTTATTACTTTTGAAGAACCAAAAAGTCTACGGTACTCATTCTTTAAAGTTAAGTCTACTATATGAATTAGTTAAGGTAAAGTCTTAAGAAATTGAAAAGATAATTTCAAAAAAAAATAATATCAAAAATATTTATCTTAATTAGATTTTGTGCTATTCATAACAAAAATATTTTATGAAAAATTATTTAATAAATGATTAACAACAAATTTATGTATATGCAAATTCATCAATCTTGTTTTGATTTTTTATTAATATTTTAGTTATTTTATTTCAATAAACTATACATTGGTATGAAAGGACAAAAAACTTATGAATTTTTATTCAAATAACTAAATTGAGAGATTCAATCCTTTAAAAATATTCCGATATTAAATTAGGGTAAAGTATACAAATGGTCCCTCGATAATAGAGTGATACTTTATTGAGTTCCTCGACTATTAAAAGTTAAAAATTGGTTATCGACTACAATGCATTGCTTTTGTTGAATCCTTTGACTATTAAAAATTGCAAAGTAGTATATGTTCTAAGTACTCCAAACCATTTGATAATGAACGCTTAATCACCTCTGCAGTCACTAATACTCGAACCCGTAACCTCTAAAAACAATAACGATTTTTTTAACCACTGAAATAAATTGGTTTGTGCTTAATTTAGTCAATTAAATCATTTTTTCAACCATGTCAAGAACTAGTTTTCGTGTGTGAAACAAATAATGGTTTATAGGGAGAAAATTTTGATATAAAAAGAAGAAGCAAGTAAACCCCCAACATTTTGGGCGTAAATCATGGAGAAACTGAACATCCCCGTAATGTCATTGAGTGTAGTGCTACATTTCCCCCATTCATTGCAATTAAAGTTCCTCACACCCTCAAAACAAAACTATCCAACATCAAATATCAATAGAGCTGGGTATATGGGCTAAAGCCCGCGGGCTACCCATTTAACCTGCGACCTGTACGGATTCCGGGTCTCAAAAACTAAAGCTCGTTTAAATTGCGGGCTTATTAGCTCGGACCGTTAAATCCGTGGGTTTAATGGGTATACTCGCGGGTAGCCCACTTAATTTAATTATTTTTTTAATTTATTTTATGTTTTACGGAGGACAATTCACGTTTAGCCCAATTCACGTTTTATGTGCATTTTAGCCATAACCTAATTCACGTTTTATGTGCACTGAAATCTGAAGCTCAATTCACGTTTTAATTTGATGATATCCAATTTTGAAGTTCGAACGTATTAATTTTACCTATGGTAACATAATATGATAGCATAAGCAAAAAGATTTTCATCTTTTTATATATGTATTTACCATTTATAATTAATACCATCAATATATATATAAATAAGACATAAAACGTTTATTATATTCCAATAATTAATCATAAGAAAAACTATATACATATACGTTAAAAAAACAGAAAAAAAAATAAAGTATTAAACCATGTATAAATATAATAATTAAATTAAAAAAGTAAGTAACATAATGTGCAAATATGCAAATAATATATAAAACTTGAAGCAGTGATAAAAAAACATACATAAAATTGGAGTGCAAAATTAAAATAATAAAATATATTTGAGGATTATATTGCATTAATTCAAAAGTGGGTGGAGCCCTTACACGATTATCACATTAAAACTTGTCATGGTTGCTCTAAATCCCTAAAATATATTGTTTTGGGTGACTTATATTATATATACGCCGTTATAAAATTTTAGGAACCATAGCCTCATTTTTTTTTTGTTTCCCTTCTCCGTCGTTTCTCTCTATCTCCCCAACTTCTCTCTTTTTTCACATAAACAGTAACAGTAAACGGGTAAGCCCCTTTAGCCCGCGGGTTAAATGAACGGGTCGCGGGCCTTAGAATTTAAGACTGTTTATGATTGTGGACTTTTAAACCGCTCCGTTTAAGCCCGCACCGTCAAAACTTGCAGGCTAAACGGGCGGGTAGCCTGTATACCCGCTCTAAATACCAATGTAATTATGTTGTTATTAGACATGTAAACTTTAACTCCAATTTAAAATTCTGATCGAATTAATTTGAACTTAAATTTAATTTATTTCGATTTGATCATTAAAAGATAGGATAAACTACACGAGTGATCACTTTCACTTAAGTTTTGTATTTTTTTTCCTCACTGAATTCAAAAAACATAATATTTGGTAATTTTGTTTTTATTTAGTTAAGATTTGATCACTTTCATTTTTATTTAATTAATATGTGGTCACTGAGGGTTAATTGTCGTTAGACCTTTAACGGATTGTTAATGTGGCACAGGGAATTTATAAACTTAATAAAATTAAACTACACAAACGGCCACTAATGTTTGAGTAATTTTTTTTCCCATTGAAGTTTAAAAATTAACAAATAGGTCATTGAACACTGATTTTATATTTAATTTATTGCAAAAGTTTTCTAAATTTTTGTTTGTCATTCGAAATATTTGATTGCTTCATGTCCAAAAGGGTTATTTTCTAAGTTTTATTTTTAAAATTTAATATATATATATATATATATATATATATATATATATTGGAAAATGAAAACTTACTCAGACACTAGTGACCATTTGTGTAGTTTACCCTTTTTAATTTTAGTGACCAATTTATTACTTTTGAAATTTTAGTGGGGAAAATGAAAACTTACTCAAACACTAGTGACCGTTTGTATAGTTTATCTTTTTTAATTTTATAAATTCAGTGTGTCACATCAATAATATATTAAATGTCTAATTGCAGTTAACCCTCAATTACCACATCTTAATTAAATAAAAACGAAAGTGATCATATATTATGTTTTTATGAATTCAGGGAAAAAAGTATAAAAAACTTAAACAAAAATGATCAATCTTGTAGTTTACTCTAAAAGATATGTTAAGTTAATCGATCGACGGAATCGGCCAAGAGGGGGTGAATCGGCAATTAAAATTTTGGTGGAAGCTTTTGCAGAAAATTGAAAGTAATTGCACAGCGATTTAGAGTGGTTCGACTTTCTCAATTAAAGTCTACGTCCACTACCTTAGCTATCCACACTAAGGATTTTCCAACAAATTCACTAATTTGTTCTTACTTTTAAGGCCAACGAGATAACCTTACAACTCCCTCAAGAATATACCACAATTCTTGAGAACACTCTTTCTCAAAGAGAAGATTACAAATTTGCAAACTTACAAGGAAATCCTCACAAGGTAGATTGTTTGCACAATTCTAGAACAAAGAAAATAACACTCAAAAATGAATACAATTGAGTACAAGTAGTGTTCTTGAAAGCAAAATGAATATTGAATGAAAAAATAGGCTTGAAATGCTCAAACTTGAGGTTTGATGCTTTCTCTTTGATTCTCTCTTGATTCTTGTTGATTGTTGTTTCTTGTTATTGATCAATGGCTTCTAAGCTTGTTTAAATACACCTTCAAATGATTCTGAACATTGGGGATGCTTAGTGGAGTCAATAGAGTCGTTTAAGTGTGAAAACAATTAATTAAAGCAGTTGGGAGCGTCAGTGCATCGATGCATATCCATGGCGTATCGGTGCATCAGTGTAAAATTCAAATATTTTGATCGTTGGATCCTTAGTGCATCGGTGCACTAAGAGTGCATCGATGCATCAAGTGCATTCGATGTTTCAAAATAGCCAGAGTGCATCGATGCATGGCTGGTGCATCGATGCATCAAATGCATTCGATGTTTTCATAAAATCCTCAGTGCATCGATGCATGAAATGCATTCGATGTTCAATTTAATTCATGGTGCATCGATGCATGGATTGGTGCATCGGTGCACCACTTTGATAAATTGATTTTAGGCTTGATTTTGGTTCAAAATACTTTATGAAAATTGTTTCAAAAATAGTTTAAGTATAAAACACAATTTTACACATTTAGTAAGGTTTGAATTTGAACTTGAAAGACTTGGAGTAATAATTTGATATTCGATTAATTAAATCGAATATACTTAGAAAATCATTTGTAAAATCTTAAAATTCATTTAAACTTAATTTGTTATATCGAAACACAAAAATATTTTCAACAATCTCCCCCTTTTTTGATATAACAAAACATTTGTGTTATTTTAAGATTTTCTAAAATTTTGAAATCAATTTTGAAAAAGTACTCCCCCTTACTACAACACTTCTCCCCTTTAACACTTTTACACTTCTCCCCCCTTTTGTTAAATCAAAAAAGACAATAAAATGTTTTAAACAAGGTTTTGAAAAGCATACCCAATTGATTTTAAATATATATATAGCTTAAGTTGCTAAGATCACAATCAAAAGAGAGATTAGCCATTAGTTCCATAACCAATATTCATAAACAAATGTGAAATAGAATAATTGGTCATATATATCTAATGATGCAAAAGTAAGAAAATTCAACCAAACCAAATATATATATTAAGTTCAAAATCCAATCATCCAAACCATAACAAATTCAAGCATTTAACAATCCAGAAACATAAAAAATAATCCAAGTTTGAAATACTAAGAATGTATGGAGAAAAGGTCTAATCCATCGGAGGGTCGGGAGAAGGAGGATAATGAGCTCGAACTTCAAGAGTGAGCGCGTCCATACATTCACGTATCTCCCGCTGAAACTCAGTAATCTGAGACTCCATGGAGGCAAACCTCAGATCAAACGATTCCAAGAAGGATCGAAAATATGGTGGCATTTGATCTTCTTGTTGTGCCGGTTCCAGTGCAGGCTCATCGTCTGGAACGTGATCGTCGATATCTTGCATAAGTTGTTGAAACTCAGGATCATCGTCAGCAGCCGATGCCGGAGGAGGAGGAGGAGCACGAGAAGAGCTAGGAGCAACTCGTGAAGAGCTAGCTCCCGGAGTTTGCTTACCGGGTCGAAATACCTAAAGACCAGTTTCCTCGTCTTGTTTCCAATCCGCTTTCTTCAATGAAGTAAGATTGATTTGATTTTGGAGTGGGATAGGATTGTCGAGAGAGACGTTTAGACCGAGTTTGATAAAGAGGTTACTCAGAAGACATCCATAAATCAATGTTTCAACATGTTTTGAAGGAACAATGTTTATGATATCCACTAGTTGACTAAAAATAATGTGGGGCAGATTTATTTTGATCTTATTTTTAATACAGTGAATCCACCATAAATCCCTAGCACGAAGAGTGGAGTACCTACCTCCGGATGGTCTAAACCACCAAGAGATCATCAAATGAAGAAAACGATCGTGATGAGATCGTAGAGTACTAACACTAGAATTTGGAACATAGGGATATTCCATATTTTCATTCTCATTATATAACCGATCATCATCTAACCCAAAACGAAAAGCTATAGTCTCGGGGTCAATATTAATATATTGGCCTAAAAGATAGGATCTAATGGCTATAGTCCCTCATTGAGTTTCGTTTTGAATGCATACCGCATTGGAATAGAAAATGTGGACTAACTGTTGATAAACGAAAGGTTTGAGCTGAAATATTTTATCAAACTTCCAAGCTTTAAGAATCGGAAGGTATTCAAAGTCAATATCTATCATAGCTTGAAGAGAAGGAATACGCTCTTCCCGGATTCTATAAGATTGAAAAGAATTTCTGTACCTAGAGTACAATTCATCTCTATGATGCTCAGGCATGTTAAAACAAGATCCTAATAGAGATATAGGTAGAGGAGGAACGGGATTAGGAGGTTGGTTTGAACGAGAACGACTCGATGAAGTCTTAGGGCATTTGGGATTTGACATGTTTTAAAGATTCGGAAAAGGAATGTAACATGCAATTTGAAACACATGTATGCACAATAATCAATCCCAAAACTCAATTGAGTCCTAAATAATTAAAGGTTCTCTAAACCGAATCCTAATGGGCAAGGTTTTGAAAACTATTTGAAAACAAATTTTTGTAAAATCATAATATGTATAGTTTTTATGAAAACAACATAATTAAATCAAAAACATCAAATTTAAAAATTAAATTCAAATTTTCGATTTTTTTAATTTCGAAAATTCAAAAATTTCTTTGAAAATTTGTGAAGTTTTGATGAAATTGGTTGTAAAATCTAGTTTATAACCATCAAACAATCAATACCCTATAAAATGTTCATCCTAGAACTAATTAAAACTAGTCCTAAGATTAGAATATGATAAAATAGAGGTTTTTAGAAAAATACCTTGAAATTTTCGGATTTAAGAGGAATGAGATGTTGTGTTGCACGATTTAATGATAGTAGCAGGATATAGAGATGAAAAGCTCGAAGATTCCGACAAATTTTTGATGATTTTGAGCAAAAGGAGATTTAGAGAAAGAGAGGCGGTAAGGGAGTGTTTTTGAGGGTTTTGAAACAAAGAAGAGAATCGGGGTTTTTAACAAAAACCCGATGGATGCATCGATGCATGGCCTTGTGCATTGATGCACATTCAAGGCGTGCATCGGTGCACCTTCATGGTGTATCAATGCACATTCAAGGATGCATCTATGCACTGTTAGGTGTATCGAAGTATGAAGCACAAAAATGTCAAAAATCTGTTTTAAACACTCAAAATGCTAAATTAATTGGCTCTAGTGGTATTGGCAACTCATATATTGAAAATTAATCATGTTCAATCAATCAAATTAATCCTTAAACTACTTTTGAACATAAAATTAATTTTCATCAAGAAACATAAACTCCCCCTAACTAATAGCAAAGAATGCAATCAAAAATTATTATTATAAGCACTTTTCATATATACTTAAAAGTGATAAAATTATTTTAAACACTAAGTGAAGATAGGTCAGTTAAAACTAATTCTCTCCTAAGTGTCCAAAATCTTTCCTTGTCTAAAGGTTTTGTAAAGATATCTGCTAATTGGTGCAAAGTATCAACAAATTTTAGAACTACATCTTCCTTAGCGACATGGTCTCTAATGAAGTGATGTCTAATTTCAATATGCTTAGTTCTAAAGTGTTGGATGAGATTTTTAGTGAGACAAATAACACTAGTATTGTCACACTTGATAGGAATGGTACCTACTTCAATTCCATAATCAAAAAGTTGTTGTTTCATCTATAAAACTTGTGCACAACAACTACCGGGTGAAATGTATTCCGCTTCAGTGGTAGATAATGCAACACAATTTTGTTTCTTTGAAAACCAAGAAATCAGCATATTTCCAAGGAATTGGCAAGTACCAGAGGTGTTTTTCCTATCTAATTTGCATCCTCCATAATCCGCATCAGAGAAGGCATGCAAGCTAAAGCTAGAGTCTCTAGGATACCAAATTCCTAAACTAAGAGTGTCCTTAAGGTATCTAAAGATCCTCTTAACAGCTAGTAAATGTGATTCCTTAGGGCATGATTGAAATCTAGCACATAAGCAAACACTAAACATAATGTTCGGTCTACTTGCAGTTAGATAAAGCAAAGAACCAATCATTGACCTATATAATTTAACATCCACACATTTACCTCCTTCATCTATGCCAAGCTTTGCCGATGAGCTCATTGGAGTGTTATGTGGCTTCCCATTTTCCAGTCCAAACTTCTTGAACATATCTTTGACGTACTTAGCCTGTTTGATGAAGATGACATCTTTTCTTTGCTTGATTTTGGAGTCCCAAGAAAAATGAGAGCTCCCCCATCATGCTCATCTCGAATTCACTTTGCATTAGCTTAGAAAATTCTTGGCAAATAACATCATTAGTAGAACCGAATATTATATCATCAACATAAATTTGAACTACTGATAAATCTTTATCTTTATGCTTTAAAAACAATGTAGTGTCAACCTTCCTTTTGGAAAAACCTTTCTCAATTAAAAAGTTTGACAATCTTTCATACCAAGCTCTAGGAGCTTGTTTTAAACCATAAAGTGCTTTTGTCAACTTAAGAACATGATTTGGAAATTTTAAATCTTCAAAACCAGGAGGTTGTTCCACATACACTTCTTCCTTTATAAAACCATTTAAAAATGAACTTTTAACATCCATTTGATATAATTTAAATTTATGAAAACATACAAATGCTAATAATATTCTAATTGCTTCCATCCTAGCTACGGGAGCGTATGTTTCATCATAATATATGCCTTCTTATTGAGTATAGCCTTGAGCAACAAGTCTAGCCTTGTTTCTCACTATATTACCACTCTCATCAAGTTTATTCCTAAATACTCATCTAGTACCTACAATAGATTTATTATAGGCCTTTCAACTAATGTCCATACTTTTCTTCTCTCAAATTGATTTAACTCTTCTTGCATAGCCATAATCCAATGTTCATCTTTTAATGCTTCTTTAATATTCTTAGGCTCTATGCATGAGATAAATGCAAAATAATTACAAATATTTCTAAGAGAATATCGAGTTGTTACCCCTTTGGATGGATCACCTATATCTCACCCATCATTGACATAGTTGTTCTCTCTTGGGTAAGATACTTCACTTTCTTCAATGGTTGGATTCTCGAGAGGATCTTGAGTTTCCTCATCTTTCGTTTCTTCCTTTGATGATGGTTCTCCAACATCATATTCAACGTCATTTATATTTATAATACCTACATCATCATTCAAACAAGAATCCTTCCTCGGAAGAGGATTATCATCGAAAATAACATATATAGACTCTTCTACAACTAAAGTTATTTTATTAAATACTCGATAAGCTTTACAATTTAAGGAATAACCCAGAAAAATTCCTTCATCACTTTTAGCATCCAATTTGCCAAGATTCTCTTTACCGTTGTTTAAAACAAAAACATTTACATCCAAAAGGATGAAAATAGCTAATGTTAGGCTTTTTATTTTTGAAAAATTCATATGGAGTTTTCTTTAAGATTGACCTAATCATTACTCGATTTACAATATAACAAGCGGTATTTGTGGCTTCCGCCCAAAAATATTTTGGCAAATTGTTTTCACAAAGCATGGTTCTAGCCATTTCTTCTAAAGTTCGATTTTTCCTCTTAACAACTCCATTTTGTTGAGGGGTTCTAGGTGCTGAAAAATTATGGCTAATACCATTAGAATTACAAAAATCAGTAAATCCGAGATTTTCAAATTCAGTTCCATGATCACTCCTAACACTAGTTATAGAGTAACCTTTTTCGTTTTGGATTACTTTTGAAAACATGATGAATTTTTCTAATGTTTCATCTTTAGTACTTAAGAATAGAACCCAAGTATATCTAGAATAGTCATCTACCAAGACAAATGCATATTGTTTTCCATACAAGCTAGTGGTCCTAGTTGGCCCAAAAAGATCTATATAGATCAATTGTAATACTCTACTAGTTGATACATCATTAATGGATTTAAAAGAAATTCGCTTTTTTTCCTTTAGCACAAGCATCACAGATTTTATCATTATCAAATTTAAGCTTAGGCAACCCTCGAACTAAATTTCCTTGAATTAGTCGTTGCAAAACACTCATACTAGCATGTTCTAGTCTCCTATGACATAACCAACTATCATGCTCATCCTTAGCAACTAGGCATAAATTAGTCATATCAATAAAGTCTAAATGCACCATGTATATATTTCCTATTATGTGACCAACAAGCATAATCCGATTAGATGCAATGTCAATAACTTTACAACCATTAGTTTCAAACATGACATTGAATCCTTTATCACATAATTGACTAATACTTAAGAGATTATGCTTTAATCCATTCACATATAAAATATTTTTAATTTGTATGGAAGAGGTATTACCTATGATACCTATACCTTCGATGTGACCTTTTGAATTATCACCAAAAGTCACTTCTCCTCCATTTTTGGCGTTAAGCTCTATGAACTGGCTTTTGTCTCCGGTCATGTGTCTTGAGCATCCACTATCAAGGTACCATGAGTTTGAATTTGTTTCCCGTGCCTTGTAGTAATGATCCTTTTCCTACAAACATAGATTAATTTCTAATTTTTGGCACCCAAATTCTTTTGGGTCCATATTCATTAGTTTCCAAAATCCTAGTCCCCTTAGGTATTCATTTGTGTATGATATCTTTATCTTTAGTAGTAATGAGTCCTTTAGGAACTCATATACTTCTAACGATTTTTCCATTA
This sequence comes from Hibiscus syriacus, assembly GCF_006381635.1. Taxonomy (NCBI): domain Eukaryota; kingdom Viridiplantae; phylum Streptophyta; class Magnoliopsida; order Malvales; family Malvaceae; genus Hibiscus; species Hibiscus syriacus. The sequence goes on along the minus strand of NW_024062861.1, from coordinate 912,078 downwards.
GAGGTTCTTCGGTGACCTCTATGATTGTAGTTTTTAAAATTTTTTCTAACAAAGTTGGATTTTGAATTTTCTCCATTTTCAAAATGTTTTGTTCCAACTTTATCAAAAGAAGCTTTAAGATCATCAATTTTCTTTTGATGATCATCATTGACCTTGAAAGTAAATTTGCAAATCTGAATTTTTCTTTTCAAACTCTTCTAGTTTGATTTGCAATATTTGATTTACTTTCAAATCATTGTTGGTCTTGGATATGAGCTTATTTTCATTTTTCAATTTTGAGACATCATTTTTATATTTTAAAAACAATTTCTCATAATCCGAAGCCAACCTATTATATTCCTCTAATAACTCATCATAAGATAAATCATCTAATTCAGATGAGTTAGAGGTTACCTTAGAATCTTCCTCGAATACCATCAAGCACAAGTTTGCTACTTCTTGTTCCTCTTCATCGGAACCCTCTCCATCGCTCCATGTAGCCACATGAGCCTTGTGCATATTCTTTGATAACCCTTTCTTTTCAATTGTGGCAATCATATTTGACATAGGGTCCTTCTCTTTTGGTTTATTTTTGAGACCTTCATTTCGTTTGAATTTTCTTCCTCGGTAAGGTCTCATCATTTTTCTGAATCGTTTGGCAAACAATGGCATTTCCTCATCATCGTCATCTTCATCTGAATCACTCTCATTTTGTGAATTTAAGAGCAACTCCAATGTTTTTCTTCTTATCATTCTCCTTTGGTGTCTCATCAATCTTATCGAGGTCCACCTCATCTTCAAGCATCATTTCATGAGTGAGGAGGGAACCAATTAGCTCTTCAAGAGTTAAGTATTTTAGGTTCTTATCCTCGATGATTGTCGTCTTCTTGGATTGCCACGATTTTGGAAGTGAGTAAACTAACTTCCTCGCAAGCATTTCGTTTGGAATGATCTCTCTAAGATTAGACCATTGACAATCGTTGAGAATCTATCCGTCATATCTTTAATATCTTTATTTGGTTTCATCCTAAAATTTGCATAGCTATGTGTTAGAAGACTAATTTTAGATTCTTTTACCTCGTCGGTGTCTTCATGAGTGACTTGTAGTTTATCCCATATTTCTTTGGCGGTTGTACAAGATGAAACTCTTCATATTCATCTGGTCTAAGAGCACAAAATATGATATGGATTGTTTAGAGTTGAGCTGGAACATTTCTCTCATTCACTCCACAATCTTGGATGAGTGAGAGGCTTGATATATCCATCTTCTACAACATTTCATGCTCTCATGTCACTTGCTGAATGAAATACATCATCCTATTCTTCCAATAGGCATAGTTAGCTCCATTGAAGAAAGGAGGCTTGTTGACGGGCATCGAATCGAGACCGGAGTCGAATCGAGACCGGAGTCGACATTTGAAGTAAAGGCCATTGCTACTTAATAATCGATGTAACTCTTCCCGAATCAACTCAAGAGGTGATTAAACATTCAAATGATGCTCTGATACCAATCGTTGAGTTAATCGATCGACGGAATCGGCCAAGAGGGGGTGAATTGGCAATTAAAATTTTGGTGGAAGCTTTTGCAGAAAATTGAAAGTAATTGCACATCGATTTAGAGTGGTTCGACTTTCTCAATCAAAGTTTACGTCCATACCTTAGCTATCCACACTAAGGATTTTCCAACAAAATCACTAATTTGTTCTTTCTTTTGAGGCCAAAGAGATAACCTTACAACCTCAAGAATATACCCCAATTCTTGAGAACACTCTTTCTCAAATAGAATATTATAAATTTGCAAACTTACAAGGAAATCCTCACAAGGTAGATTGTTTGCACAATTCTAGAACAAAGAAAAGAACACTAAAAATGAATACAATTGAGTACAAGTAGTGTTCTTGAAAGCAAAATGAATTTGAATGAAAAATAGGCTTGAAATGCTCAAACTTGAGGTTTGATGCTTTCTCTTTGATTCTCTCTTGATTCTTGTTGATTGTTGTTTCTTGTTATTGATCAATGGCTTCTAAGCTTGTTTAAATACACCTTCAAATGATTCTGAACGTTGGGGATGCTTAGTGGAGTCAATAGAGTCGTATAAGTGTGAAAACAATTAATTAAAGCAGTTGGGAGCGTCGGTGCATCGATGCATACCCATGGTGCATCGGTGTATCAGTAAAATTCAAATATTTTAACCGTTGGACCCTTAGTGCATCGGTGCACTAAGAGTGCATCGATGCATCAAGTGCATTCGATGTTTCAAAATAGCCAGAGTGCATCGATGGATCAAATGCATTCGATGTTTTCATAAAATCCTCAGTGCATCGATGCATGGTATGTGCATCGATGCATGAAATGCATTCGATGTTCAATTTAATTCATGGTGCATCGATGTATGGATTGGTGCATCGGTGCATCACTTGATAAATTGATTTTAGGCTTGATTTTGGTTCAAAATACTTTATGAAAATTGTTTTAAAAATAGTTTAAGTATAAAACACAATTTTACACTTTAGTAAGGTTTGAATTTGAACTTGAAAAACTTGGAGTAATTTGATATCCAATTAATTAAATCAAGTATACTTATAAAATCATTTGTAAAATCTTAAAATTCATTTAAACTTAATTTGTTATATTGAAACACAAAATGTTTTCAACAGATAATAGCTTGAAACCTAAAAAATCCAAATTTAATATTAACCTAAATCAAAATTTACACAAACAAATCATAAAGTGATACAAACTTAAATTAGATTTGACTTTAAAAATAATAATAAAAGTAATGCTTATAACCTTAATTGTTAATTTATTTTAATTTGTAACTTGTGAATTATAATTATCATTTTATTATGGTTATAAAATAGGTAAATTTTGGCTTTATAATACTTTTTAATATCAAATTGCAAATGAAAAAATAGCAACACTTAATAAAAGATATATATTATCTCCCTGTTTATGAGAAAATTATAAATAAACAAATGTCAACAATGATTTAGTTTATCTGGGATCGTTTGATTTATGAAATGTAAGATTACATTTGAAAATAATATTACTTGAATGTAATATCACTTTGAAAATGGTTTGGACAAATTTAGCCCCTCTCAAAGTGGAAGCCTTTGTATGGAAAGCAGTTCAAAAAAAAATTGGTTAACTACATGATTGATCGTTTTCGTTTATGTTTTGTCTATTTTTCCTCATCAGTTTAAAAAAACATAATATATGGCTACTTTCGATTTTATTTAATTAAGATATTGTCAATGAAAGTTGATTGTTGTTATATCTTTAAAGGATTGTTGATGTGGCACGTTAGTAAAAGGGTTTAATGAGGTTTGCCTTTTCCTTTAAAAAATATTACTTTGAACGTGTTGTATTACCTTGTTTGTTTATTTAGCGTGAATGTAAGATTACAATGTTTAGTTGGAAAAATATAAGATTACTTCTGTTCAAAAAAATATACATAAGGTTACTTGAATGCATATTTTACAAAATTATCCTTATGATTTCAACAAATTTAAATTTAATACTAAATTATAAATATTTGAATGAAAAATTATAAAAATATTTTAATTATTATAATATCTAATTTTTGAAAAAATGCATTTAACATATAATTAATATAATTTGTTATCAAACTTATATTTTAAATAATTTCATAAGTATCATATTTATTTATATAAACATAATATAATGAAAAAATTAGTGGACAAATATATAATTTTTCAATGTATAAGATCCAGTTTTAATAACTCAAAGTTAAATTATTATTTTAAATTATTATTTTTTATAATAATGTCATTTTTACCTCATAAAATTATAAAATGATTAATATATTAAATATTAAAATAAAAAAATAATTTTAGCTACTCAAATTTGATAATATGTTACTAAATTAAACTCTTTGTATATTATTATTATGTTTATAACTTTGAGTAAAAAATAAAGAATGAGAATTGAAAATGATCTATATAAAAAGAATTCATTATTTTAGGGTTATTCTTATATAAAGTGATTGGAATTATATAATACCTAAGTATTTGAAGATAATGACATTCACACCATTTTAATTAAAAAATACTACTATTAATAATAAGTTATTACCTCATAATGATATTTTCTACAAACTAAAAATAAAGATATAATTTTAAAAAATTTATTCACTTTGATAATAATATTTTATGTGAACCAAAATATCTCAATAAAAAATGTTTAATACAAAAATAAGTATCAAAACTGTCTCGAAAAACATTTTAACGCTTAAAGAAATTTTTGTTAAAATATGTGCTAAATTTTTCTCAGTTATACTTTTAAATATCTATGGTTATGTTTTTTTAATTTTTAAAAAAATTTAATAATAAAAAATTATTTTAAAAAAGCTTAATTTATTTATAAAAATATCCAATTTTTAATGAAACTATAAAAAATATCTAAAAAACTAAAATATCTCATTTTAACCCCTATTATCAATCGTCGTTTGTCATCTCCAACCGCCATCATCGTCGACCACTTGGGTTTTGATCGGAATTACACGACGATTCGAATGGTGGTGAAGTGTGGCATATGGACGTCGGGATCGACCAGAATCGACAAAAAAAATGACGATGGCTTAAAACCGAACGAAGCTTTGAACGTTTTTCCATAGAAAACGGTGGCAGTTTACGAATAAAGGTCAATAGGGTTTGCTCGGGAGTCGACGTCAATGTTGATGAATGCGACAGTGACGGTCATGACTGGTCGATCGGTGATTATAGAAGGAGGAATTGGAAAGGGAAAAGGGAGAAGACGCACGGGTTGGGCTATTTGGTTTTTTAATAAATAAATTATCAAAATGTGACATGTGTCACTTAATGACCAAATTTAATGGCCGTTACGATCCAGACACCTAAAAATCTACGATGAAAACATTATACACCTATTATATTTATATATATATATATACGCAAATTTAAAAAAATAAACTTAACATGTTTTTAAAATAATATTAGCACCCTTAAACATAAAATTTCACCTATTAATAATTTTCATCCATTTGAAAAAAATTCTTCGTACAATTTCTAAATTTGACACCAAAAATAAATTTTCTTTAAATTTAACACCAAATTAACTTTTCTAGCTTTGTTCTTATAGGCATTAAAATATTTTTCGAAATAAAGTACAGTGACTTATTTTGTATTAAGCCATGAAAAAATATGGCGTTGAGGTCGAAACATGGATGTGTACATGGACAGGACACGTGCTTTAACTATTCTATCTTTAAGACCACAGAAGTGCCAAGTGGTATAATTAAACAACACGTGTCATACATTTCATGAATGACTTTTAGAACTTGAACTTTCATGTCTGATCCTCCTCTTTCACATCCATCCCCAACTAGGCAGCGGCGGATCAAGATTGAGTTTATGTGAATTTTTTTATAATTATTTATTTATTTTATTAATTTTATTTACTTTAAAATTTTATTTATATTTATTTATAATATTATTAATATATGTATGTCCAACAAAAAAATTATTTATTCTGTCACTACAACTAATGGTATAGAACTAGAGATAATTATAAAAAAATATTTATTTATAATCTTTTAGTTATTGAAACACATATACATATACACACAACTACTCGAATCATATACCTTTAAACAGAACAATGTTCTCCTTAATCAATGAATTACTTGATAGGTCCATTCATTACAGCTTTTAATACTTTAATAATTGAATCCATTCAAAATGGTTACAAATAATCACAAAATCTTACAGTATTTAAATATTGTTAATTAAACATAAAATTTTTATTAAAAATATTTAAACATTGTAAGATTTTGTGATAATTTGTAACCATTTTGAATGGATTCAATTATTAAAATATTGAAAGCTGTAATGAATGAACATATCAAAGTATTTTATTGATCACAATTTATTAAAAATATTTATTAAGCCTCTGGTATCTTTTAAAATTTTAATTAAATTCTCATAGTTTTTAAAAAGTTTTCATCAAATCTTTCAAAAACATTAGTTAAACCTTTAAAATTTTCAATTAAATCTTCAAACTATTTCATCAAAATTCGCTATCATTTTTATTATGAAATCGAAACAGCTCTGAATCCAAATACCACATGTAATATTAGTAATTACATTTGAATCATGAATGAAGCATACCAAATAATACTTTAATTTATAGTAATGAAATTAATGTAGAAAACTTTTCATATTTTCCCAGAAATCCCTTTGCTTACACTTGAATCTGAAATGAAACCCCAAAACATCAAGCAATCCTAGAGAGAGAAGAAGGCAGGGTTGTTAGAGCAATGCCTTGACAAGGTTTTGCTAAGCAACATTTCATGGTTGTAGGGTTCACTTGAATGAACATATAATTCCCAGCGAAAAGATCACCAAAATGAGCTTGACTCTCCTTCAATCTCTTCACCAGCTTCCCAAACGAAACCCTAGCAACCTTCACTTTCTTCCTCAAATACCTCTTCAGGCTTGGAACCTTAACCCTGAATCTCTCTTGACTGACACCCTTCGTAGCCTCGGCCATGGCCTTGATTTCCCTGTAAATCTCTCTGCAAATCCATCGTCTTCGACCTCATCACGCCCTTTCTCATGCTTCAGTCTCTGGTAAGAAAACTTGGTAGCCGAGGCCATTCCAAATGGTTTTACTTTGGGGATCTTGAAAAAGCTGAAATGATTGGAAACAAGGGTGGGTGGGTAGCTACTGCCTTCCAATTAAGCTTGTAATAACTCCATATTGAAATGTAGATGGTTGGTTTCGCTATAACAGTTGGACTGCATTCAATGCAAAGGTATAGGTTGGCGGCTTTTCTCCATCACTTTTTTCTCTCTTATTTTAATAATTAAAACTTCAAAGCTTTTACGATTTCATTTATATTTTAATTTATTTATATTTTAGTCACGTTAAATCATAAATGAAAGAATGATATAATAATCATATGTACTTATATGATAGAATTTATGTGTTATTCACGTCATTTTCTATTTTATCTTCTTCATCTAAAAATGAAAAATTTATAAAATTTTATCTAAATGAGTTTAAAACTCAACCCTAAACTTAAAACTTAAACAATTATGTTATATAATATTCACCGTCCAATGAGTGTGGAATCAAGATATACGACTCATTTTTCACCTCAAAATCATTGAAATTTTGGATAATTTTATAATTGACATAATGTCAAAATTAGCCTTCCAACACTTATCAAAATAATAATTCTAATTCCTTTTTTTTCGTTTAACATTTTAACCTCACATGTTCCAATTTAGGATAAAAGATCTTTAATGTTAGATCGAATAGTCACTTTGACTCTTATTTTTTTCTAGAGCATATTAACACTTAATGTTTCATTTTATGGTAAAAATATCTCTATTTTGGAGCGTTGACAATTTATTAACTATGGGTTTTCACCCCATATCAGAGTCTTTTTGTTGCAAAATAAAATTAGGTGCTAAAAATTCTAAAAATAGAGATTAAAGTGACTATTTAATCGAACATTAAAGACAGATTTTAAATATTATGCCTATATAATTTTTAAGTGAAAAATGTTTAACCATAACATCGTTAAATAAAAGTTTATACTTTAATGATAAATATAAGAATGAGACAAAAATTGAGTAAAAAAAATTTGCAATCTGCATTGTTTTTTCTAATTGGAAAAAAGCTCAAAAGACCATTACATCAATCGGGAATTAACTACGGGATCATGTAAACGTTTAGGGTAACAATTCTGTAATAAATTAGCAACAGCTTCAAAAAATAACAAAGATTCATCAAAAGGATTTAATAAATTTGATAAGACCATCAATAATCATGTTTATTTTCCATCGAATCAATTGGAAATCAACTATAGACTCTCTCTCATGACCGTGCAATTATAAATAGTTCAATAAATTTAATGACTATTTTATAACTTTTGAATAATTATTAACCAAAGTAATCATTTAAACAAAATTCAATAACCTGTTATACATTTTACCAATTTTATAACATATGACAGACAATAAGATAATAAGTTGAAAAGAGCAGGAAGAAATGAAATAATCGAATTTCCAAATGTACAAAGAATTCAAACCAAAGAATGGACAGAAAGGATGATTGGCTTTGACCTATCACTACTTCATTTTCTCAATAACAAACCAAACCATGAATGATGGGGTAAACACTGTTTTAATTCAAAAGTAGAGCTTTATTTTGGTTTGGATCGGACTTCGGCATATCGGACACGTTTGGAGGTCCTTCGCGCATTCTTCACAGGTCTGAAAGAACAAAGATAAAAGGGCAGTATTATGTCAGCATCTTCATCTACGATTACCTACACCAATAACCGATTACGACATGTTTACCTGATGTCCGCAACCGAATGCCATGTCTTTCGTGTTACTAAGGCAAATGACACAAAGCTGTTCAAATCAATCGCAAGAGAATATAAATGTTAAGCGTTCGGATGAATCATCATATATGCAGTTCACGATCTTTAAGTCTTTGCTCCTTCAGAATTTCGGATTGAAAGTTGAACGCAAAGGCGATTTATCATTAATAGAAAATACAGGCCAATCGATGTTTTAAAATTTTCGTACCTGGTTATCATAGGTAGAACTCGGGGCTGGGGGAGTTGGGCTGTGGATATTACCATCTTCCGGATAAGGCGGGACGCTTGGTGGGAATCTAGTAGAATGGGACGGTTTTGAGCTGTTGAAAGATGCTGAACCATGTTGAAGACTGGTAGAACGGGACGGTTTTGAGCTGTTGAAAGATGCTACACCATATGTAGGAGGAGGTAAGGGAAATCTCTCGGGAACATTTCCCTTTCGACCACTGCACAAATAAATTGAAAATCAACATCAAACTTGAAGTCATTAAAGGGTAAGACATAAACCTTTAAAAAGGCCAACATGGAACGAATCATTACCCCAAAATATTAAGCTCAATGGTTGCTTTGTACTGTGAAGGAATCTCCATTAGCGCGGCTAGAGCAAATTCCGTCTCCATCCGGGATGGGGATGTATTCTTCGACAATCTCCGTGAAATTCACAAACTAGAGTAAAAGGAGGATAAGAAAACCGCAGTGATTGAAGCATATAATGATAATACCATTGGAACAAAGACAGTAATATTGAACATTAAACTTTTTGTATGCAACTCAGAGTTTACCTGAAATTATCAAATGCTCGAGCAGGAATGTTGTCGTCAAACTCCTTCATCATATCCCAGGGTCCATCTCCAACACAACCAATATAATCGACAGGAAGCTTGCTGAAATATGAGAAACAAGTAAGAAAGAAAGCGGTTGCACCGAGAAAGAGAAAAAGATATTAAATTATCGAATGCTTGAGTAGGATGTTACCTTGCTTGCACTATGGCATCAACAGTTTTTGCTCTTGCGGACTTAGCTGGCCTGCTGAGTATCAACGCTTCTAGTTACCTAAAACAAACATTAGTGTTAGTGATTAACCTATATGAGACCTTCATGTCAGCATGCTTTATTCATATTATTCCCGTACCAACCCTTAACTACACAAGTTACTTTCTGCCCCTTTTTATTTCAAGAAAGTCTCGAAACTAAGTGAAGTAACCCACCAAAGTGAGAAAAACCTGACCATCAGCGATTATCACTAACACGTGGTACTGGCCACTGCTCTGCTCAACATGGTCATTGCCATTTCAATGATAGGAGCAATGTAGGTCCTGGAAAGAATTGTAATAATTATTTTGATCACATATGCATCAAGGTAACTACGAATAAGGATAAAACACAAGAGATAAGTAAACCTGCAAGTCGTATGTGGCACAATTTCTCTATACGGCCTAAGACTTCCTCGATCCATTACAAAATCGTCATCCGGGTAGAAACTAAAGACATCTTGATCATGTGATGCGGCAAAAATACGAGTAATTCTTACATCTGCATTCAATAAATAGCATTCTCGTATGTAAAACAAATGAAACCCTACCATCACGAATCCAAAGCAAGGAATTAAATTATCCTCATCAAAGGCAGCTAATGTTTTCCCATAATTATATGCTTGTTCGTAAGGATTTAAACCATCTCCAATGTGGTGCAAGCTTTTTCTATTGAATGATATTTCCCTACAAAACAAGCTTGATTAAGTAGATTCCAGTACGGCAACAACATAGATTACTCCTGGAAATTAAGATAGTTGAGCTTAACCTGTCCACTCATTGCTCTTTGTGAAATCAATACCGACAATGAGATTGGAAGATTCAAGACCAGCTTTAGCAAGAGCCTCTGTAACCTGTAATCAATCGATTAAGCAACAATTACCGCATCATTGTCCTGCATAAGGATAACGCATAAACTAATATAAAAACTAATAATATCGAAAGTAATGTAGATATAAACCTGATCTAAGGAGTTGTAATTGTCCGCAATTCTTGAATACCTCCGGTCTAGTGTCCTTTTATCACTGCCACGGTTTTGCGAAGGTGGATAATACTGCAGCTCAGGTTGTGATGGAGGATAATACTGTGGGGAGGCATAGCTATACTGCGGCACATAATGGGGACTTTCTGATCATACAATGACTGAGTATTGCTGTTACGAAATCCCATGATGAATTCTGCCTCTGATTCCCTTCCTTTGAACTACTGCCTCCCATCAACTTAAATATCTATAGAAATTCCCAATTTGTTACAAATATCGATTCCTTTGTCCGCAAATGAATCAAAATCAAAAATTTCAGCCCAAATACCGGATAACCTAAAAGCCAGATATAAATGCACAACCAAGAAGCAACCAGAGAATCACAATTAAGGAATGAAATCACCAAAGAAACTTCCTGAAATCTTCTACAAAACCCTCTTCTCCTTTTCAACTATATCGATACGGCACACAATATCAATCTAAACCAAATCAATATCAAACAGAAAACAAAATATATATATTATATATAAGAACACCAACAGATAAAAATGGAAACCCCCAAAGCAAGCATCAATATATATACATTGAAACGATATATACTATTGGACTTTCCTAGAAACTTCAAATTTCCTTCTTTACCAAAAACTCAGAGACCATCAAACGTAAGCTTCTCCATCACTATCTTAAAACAAGGAAAGCCTTCCTTGCTAAGTATATTTCCCAATAAGTTACTTCCTTGGACTTATATTACACCAAGACTCAACCTAAATGAATTAAAGAATCAGAACAATCATATATATATCATAATAAAGACTTTATTACCAGCAAAGACAAAACTTAAATTCACTTTCAAGAAAAGTAAACGGTGGCTGCGGTCACGAAACGCCAAAAAAACACCGCTGTTTCGTATCAACAGAAAAGCCATGAATTCTGAAAGAGACCCTTTTCTGTTGGCGGCTGATAATTGGTTAAAACTAAAGAGAGATTGAAAAATAGCGCGTTCTCAAGATCTGAAGTGTGAAAGTAAACAAGAATTGAAACTGGGTCGAGTCTAGAAGGGGAATTACAATACCTCTAATTGAAATAGGCAAACTTGCAGAGCATCATGGGGGATCTGAGTATCTTTCATTGCCTTCAAATTTGAGATAAAATGTTGAAAGAGAATGCAAAAGTGGGCTTGCTTTTGAAAAGTATACCTTTTTATCTGGATGTTTTTTATTAATGAAACTGCGAAATGGACGTCACATGGAAGTCGCTGGATTTACAAGTTCTTTGTGTATCCGTGACTAGATATCACAATCCATCGATAATCATTTTGGTTTTTTTGGATTAGGATGATAATTATAATGTTTACGGATATTGGTCCTCTTATAAATTTAAATATTTTGAATTTATATGTTAAAATTATTATTTATTATAAATTTAGAATAAAAATAGATAAATATTATTAACATTCATTCACGTGTCACTTTAGGTATTACATTAAAAATTATATATATTTTGATAAAAAAAATCGAGGTGTTAATGAAAAACTGGATATTTTAAGTATGATTTTGTAATATTCTATAAACTCGTTTAGTGACCAAAAATAAAATGAAAATCATGGTCAAGTGTAAATTTAGAAAAAGTTTAAGAACTAAAATAATAATTTTCCTAAAAGTAAATTTTATCTCGCAAATAAATAGTTTACTCCAAGAATTTGATTTTAGTATTACGTGAATTTTTTATATAGAAATTATGTTAAAAGCTACAAAATGTTAAAATTCAAAAAAAAATCAGATAATCGGGATAAAAATTTGGAATTTTTTGTTAGATAGTAGAGAAAGGGCAAAAATGTCATTTCCTATGTCCAATAATACTAGGATCTAATATGGGCCGAAAATATTACAAGCAGTGGTAAAATCATGGCAAATGTTTTTGAAGTAAATTTAAGAATTAAAATATAAAGGAATAATAAATAATAATCCATCTACCATTATGAAGCAAGGGTAGATACTATGGCTTCAAACCAAGTTGAAGGCCTTTTATATTGGGATGAAGCAAGCAAAAGCCTCACATATAGTGTAACAGCTTCTTAATTTGAACAGATATCGACTGATCCGAAATAAATGAGTGGGGGTAACATTTCATCCCTACACCTTAATTCGGTTCGGCATTCTGAATACCGATATTGTAAAATCCGAATATCCGTATCAACCTCCTAAACAAGTTTGTCGTCTGGAGGATTATTTTATCAACTACCGCATCGGCGACCGAAAAACAGGCGTATGTAACACAACACACAAGCAAACTGTAAGACTTAGGATTACAAAGAATCCTTCAGCCTGACCTTCTATAGTAGCTATAAGCCAAGGCAATGGTCGCTGTAGCTCCAACCACAGCTGCTGCCGTAAGAACGTCACGTTGCTCCCATGATTCTACCCAGCTTCTCAGTTTGCACAACCCAGTCTTTCCGGGCACTTCTCTCAGTTCTTCACTTGGTTCCGAGCTAGCAGTCATGACTCATGCAACAGGTAAACCTGTTAGCACTCTGACAACAACCACCCACATTTTCTGTTGTCTTCTAAGCAGTAGTTTCTTCATGCTTCTCATTTTGCTTCGCTTCGGTCCCATTTGGAAGCTTCTGTTCGCCTCCTTCAGTAGAATCCCCCATTTTACCCCTGTAGATGTTGACATAGAAAGGAATAACTGAAAGGTTAATAGAGAATATGTGAAGACATGGGGCTTCTTACCAGCAAAGCACACTACAAAGTAAACAAGCACAGCCTTTGTTGTGAACAAGTTAAGACAATCAATGACAGCAGCAGTAATAGTAACCTATGAACTCTTCCAGTGAATACTGAATAGATTCCAATATTCTGCAATTTAATTATGTAGTGACATAGATTCCAAAAATGATGAATGTACCGAAAAATAGAACCAATTGGAATACCACAAATTCGACCAACTTAAGCAATGCATAGATGAAATACAAAAACCTCCAAAGGCGTTCTATTATTTCTCCCTTTGCAATTTGCTGATCCAGCAATTCAGGTATATCATCAGGAGTAACATAGCCATACCTAAACCATTCGGGGGAAAGACCCAATAATATCAAAATCCATTAAATGCCATAGAAGCATAATGACACAATGATGCCAACACTACCAGTTGCCCATAATCTTTCCCTCGGAATCTAGGCTGAAGATAATCAAGTTCCCAGCATACTTGTGCCCTCCAATGTGAGTTGAGAGCAAGCACTTACAAACACCTGGCCCTTCAGTCCTCGCAACTCAATCTCCCTGTTCACAAGAACATCCTCAACGAAGGCATCCACATTGAAGTCCGTCAAACCCCTTCCACCAATATAATTAAAGAGCCTCAGCACAAAATCCCATCACTCATAATCTTAGCATTCTCTCATTCTTTTTCAAACAAAGGCAAAAAAATCCAATCTCAATCCAACAAATAAACATAAGAAAATAGTAAATAAACAAAACACATGCTAATCCTCATCATAGCTACAAATTTACAATTACAGAAGGATGATAACATTCAACTCCGCAATCAGCTTCGAGTTTTTGACACATGTCCATCAAACCAGGTATAAATCATAATTCAGCAAACGTTAATTTCCTGGTTTAAGTTAGATAACGACACGGAAAATGTTTTAAAAAAGTACTTCTATATATATGTATGTATGTATGTATCTATATTTATATGCATATGCGTGTAAATATAAAGCAGATTTTTACTGGACGGTCAGCATATGAAGAAAAACAATCAGATTCATACTCGATAGTTTACCAAATGTAAAGCTCAAATCCTTCTTATTCTTCTTTTACAACAGCAGACCATGTAAAAGGAAATTGAACAAAATTTAGAAAGAAATTGGTTCGAAAAAGGAAAAGGAAAGCTTACTTGTATTTGATCATCTCAGGAAAAATCAGCACATTGCCGTCAGATTCTGCTCCGTCAATAACCGTCAACAGTGTCTATATTGAAAGAAAAAATAGAGAAAACTACGATTAATAGAAATTTTGAAACCTCAAAAGCAAACGACAGTTGACCGAAACGACAGGAACGCGACTTGAAGGGGTTGTCGTTTTTGCGAGACTTAAGAGCGGAGGAGAGAAGATTAGGGAGGCCATCCTCTTCGGCACGGGAAGCCCAATCGGTATAAGACTTGTGGCGGAGGAACAAGTGGCGGTCGTATGGCTTGACGGTGCCGGCGAGGTTAGTGGAGTTAATCTCATCGCGCGTGAAGCAGAACTTCGCCTCGTCTTACGGCAGAAATAGTAGAGAAGTTGCTAGAATCTATCATTGGAGAAGAAGAAGAAACGTTGTGGATATGTAGGTTGAGAGAGCGGGCAATGCCGGTGAGGAGAGATTTCAAAGCAAATGGAAATGGAGCGTGTAAATACGCGCGAGTGGAAATTGAAGCAGATGGGCGGCTCCTTTTATTATTATATTTCAAGTTAAATTAAGATACACTACAATATTTAGTACTTAAACTGTTGTTTTTATTTCGTTTTAGTACATAAATTTTATTGTCTTTTAAAATTATACATAATGTTTAGTTTAGGTTTAATTTTGGTATCCGACGTTAAATACTTAACGGTGTGTTGACGTGTCAACAAAAGGTAATGTAATGTCATCATTATTTTTTCTTTAAAAATATCACGCCAACAGTTCTATTAATTTTCAACGTCAGATATCAAATTGAAATATAAATTAAACGTTACGTATGATTAAAATAAATAAAATTTTATTATCAAAACAAAATAATAATAATAATTTAGATATTAAATGTGTATTTTACTGTCATAGACTGTACGACTCATGGACTCAGCGGTCGGAACTTACTATGTTAGGCTTGTTTACCTAGTGAAAAATGAGCTTGATTCGCATGCTCGGTTCAAATTTACAATTTCAATTACTAATGAAAAGAAAGTTGAATTAAGTTTGCAAACTAGTAGAGTCAAACATTAAGATACTTGAATTCAACTCTCTTAACAGCTCAAACTGTACGTGCTTGATCTCGACTTACAATAACAAAGCCCGATTATTCGAAACGGAATGATTTGCTAGCACGAGTGTCACATTTACACGCCATTCATCTTCTAAATAGTTACAATAATAAAAATAAATCCCATCTCTAAATACTTACCCCAAGGCTTCACATCTAAACCAGGAACCTTATCGTTCATAGGTACCTTTGGAATGTCGGTTTGGGCGGCTGAAAAGTCCATCATTGCTTGCTTATGCACTTCAGGAGGATTCGCACAACGAATGAGTGCCCAGTTTACGCTCTGAAAGAATGGATGTTGTTTAATTTCAGTAGCACCACGTCTACACGCGAGCCAAAGCAGTGGATCAAGTCCCTAGCAGCAAAGCTCACATTAGGATACTCTGGGAATCTCAATGGCTGGCCAACAACATTGAAGAGTGTTGCTAGCCTGTTCCCAGACCCTTTAAATGGTGTTTTACCGAACAAAAGTTCATAGAAAGATCCCGAATGGCCACCAATCTACAGCACTTCCATGGCCTTCACCTTTAATGATCTCGGGTGCCAAGTACTAGTGAGTGCCGACGAACGACATCAACCGAGCATTGGTAGGTTCTGCAATGAGCTCAGGGAGAGGATTAACTTGATCTTTTCGCTCTTTACTTTTCTTGTCTTTCTTTGCCTTGCTTGGAAAAAACGGGTCCAAAACATGCAGGTTGGATACAATCAGGCTGCATCACACAAGTTGGTTCAATGCATGTAGGCTGAGCATAGTATGCCGAATTTTTCGATTCCAGGTATGAGTTTGAAGATTTAACGAGAGTCGGAGAGACGGAACATCGAAGAGAGAGGTCAAAATCCGAGAGCATTATGTGACCATCTTCTCTTGCCAAAACATGCTGAGGCTTAAGGTCTCTGTAAATGATCCCAAGCATGTGAAGATACTCCAGAGCAAGGAGAACTTCTGCCGCATAAAATCTGCAGAGAAATATAGAAAGATGAAAGCAGATTACAATAAGTAGTAAACTACTAGGCTTTAATCTCTATCACTGTAATCTATTTATTCAGACATCGCTATCATCCGATATTCCCAATAACACAGAGTAATTCAAACTGCAAAACTGTAAGAAGTAAGAACCAAATAGGGACAAGAACATCAATAATTGAATTAACAATACGTTGATCAGGGATCCGCAAATCAACTCCGATAAGACATTGTTGACAAGAATGATGATAATGTGACGGATTTGGAGATGAATTACGAGCAAATAGACACCAGTTATTCCATTTTCAGACAATAAATGATTTCGGGTTCAATTTCTAAAACTTTGATCTCTGTCTAATAAAATTGATTGATGGATATACTGTTTGTCTTATCAAAAGAATACTTCTTTTGTATTTTCAAACAAACAGCCTGAACTTCTCAAATCAAAAAGAATCCTAAATTCAAGTGATAATTTTGTCCTGTATAATTTATGAATGTTAAAGAAAATTTTCAGAATATCCGAATTGATAAAATGATAAAAAAAACGATACGACAAATTTATTGACATGTAGAGTGATCGTAAAACTCATCGATAGATGATGACTTTCGACAATAATTAATGATGATCATAAATTCAAATTCATGGAAAATATAATAAATTAAAAAACTATTTTTAGTTTCTTTGTTAATATTAAATTGTGTGATATGTAGAGTGATCGTAAAAATCATTGATAAATAATGACTTTTGATAATAATTAAAAATGATCGTATACTTAAATTCATGAAAAATATAATAAATTAAAAACTATTTTTATTTTCTATGTTAATATCAAACTGTTACATCATTTGAATGTCAATATTAAACTGACATTATTTAAATATCAATATTAAACTGTTACATCATTTAAATGTCAAAGAGTTAGTAATCAAACGATAAAAAGTTATTGTAAAACATTAGTGTTTAAATTAAAATATGTTAAAATTTAATAATTAAAAAAATTATTGCTAAAATTTTAAATTTTAAAATTTAATAACTAAATTAATACAAAAACTACAGTTCAAATTTACTCTATAATAAAATGTTTAAAATGTAAAAAAATATAAAGTTCATATTACGTTTAAGAAAATTTATTATTTACCTTCAAGAATAAAATTGGTTCTCAAAATCATTAAAAAAAAGTATAGAGAAAGTTATACACTAATTCATAGTTTTTTTTCTTGGAAATTAGTCTCACAGCTTGGAAAGTTTGCATTCTAATGTCAATAAAAGAAAAGATAAAATCAGACCACTTAGCTCTCACAGTTCAGCTTTAAATTAAATTTTTGAGAGTAAAGTGGACGATCAAATCCTTGAATTTTGAAATCTAAACATGACAAAACTTCCGTAGAAAGAACTTCCACCTACACCACCACCACCACCGTAGCCGCCGCCAAGACCACTATCATAGCTACTACCATACCCACCACCAGCAGCTCCAGCACCATATCCCCCGTAAAACTCACCAGAGCCTCCGTAGCCACTTCCCATGCCGTATCCTCTGTTAAAATTTCCTCCATAACGACCCGAGTATCCAAGGGATGGCTCTCCGCTGTAAGGCCCTACACCACCAGTGCCAGCACCACCATAACCTCCATAACCACCAAAATCACCTCCACCATATGCCCCATAACCTCCAGCTCGTCCCCCATAAGCACCACTTGATCTATTGTAACCACCACTACCAAATCCACCACCTCCATATCTACCATAGCCATCTCCGAACCCGCCACCATATGCATTCCTAGAATCATTATGTCGCTTAGATAGAGGTGGGGGTGGGTTCGGTTTTTTCGGCTCTGCCCTTTTTATCTCCACCTACCAGCAAAGGGACACATCATGAGACTCAGTTTAGTGTTTCTAAAATTTTAACATAACATAATGGATACTCTAAATTCACCTCACTCGGGTAAAAAGAACTACAGCTAATATAATTAAGGATTGAAAGTAAAGGCTCGTCAAAGCAAAATGGTACGCATTCATGGAAATGCATAGCCCATAAAAACGATAAGGTATTTCACGAAACATCAATTCCACGGGCAATCTACATACCTGAGCACCGGCAAAGTCGATCTTGTTTCCCTTCTCCAAGAGATCATCAACCGCTTGTTCCGTTTCAAAAGTGATGAACCCAAAACCACGGGAACGATTGGTAGCATGATCCCGCATGATTTGGTGTTCTCTGACTTCTCCATATTGTGTAAAGAAGTCCTTGAACTCATCTGTCAATTTGCACCAAATAGATTAATATTTATGAGAAATATCTACAATGAATCAAGGCATTCCCGACAAATGGCATCAAGCTTCAATGTTATATGCATTAAAGAAAGGAAAATACTGGTATCACCTTCGGATACAGTTGAAGGAATTCCACCTACAAAAATCTTCCTAGTCTTGAAATCTTTACTTCCGGCGGCTCCTTTTGGTATTGTTCTCTTAATCTCTACCTAATAGGCCAGGAATCGAGCCAAAGAACAGTACTTCAAGTAAAAAACAAAGCAGCATACACCAGACTAGAGTAAGAAAACATAACAATAAACAAAACATTGAGACTAAAGCGAATCTTACTTGTTTCCCATTAATAACATGAGTGTCCTCGATTACTTTATCAACCACAGAAGGCTCTGCATAAGTCACAAACCCGAACCCACGAGGCTGTCCCGTTTTCCGGTCCTTCATTATCACAGAATCCGTAATTTCACCATATTTGCCAAAATGCTCAAGAAATTGTGCTGCAGAAAATACATAAAACAGCCCAAATCGGTACAGACTACAGGAGAAGCAATTCATGCTATAATCATATTCAAGGAGATTAATAAATATCTCCAACAAACAAGCTAAAGAACTAACCAGAACTTGTCTCTCTCGCTAAACCTCCTACAAAAATTTTGCTGCAAATTTCCAAATATCGAATATGAATCATAAATCACTTCCAAAGTATTCATGCTAAAAGGGACCTTTCAAAGAAACAAATACCTCTAAACATATCAATATAATCCTACATAAGTCTAACTAAAAAGAGAAAAGAACCTAATTCCTCTTCTTTCATTTTTATTTTAAAATGACAAATACCAAACATTTTACCAAAAAAAAAGTATTTCTATTTCACTTAATTTAGCGTATATTTTCCAAGTCATTAACTAAAAGGTAAAGGAAAAAGGCGCAAGTTTTCTCATTACCTTTTTTCTATCATTTCCTCAGGAAACCAAGTAAATCTAAAAGTACACACACACACATATATATATATATATGTACAAATAACGAGTCAATTTACGTGTTTCACGTGTAATTAAACAATGGGTAATAGATAATTTCAATATTTTCCTTGACTTCCCCACCCCCAAAAATTTTCTCAAGAAACAAACAGAAAGGAAAGATGTTTACCCAGGACTGGCGCCATCGCCAGTGTGAGGATTAGACTTGTCGTCTTCGGGATTGTCAGAGGATCTAAAATGGTTGGTTTCGGCGTCGGGAAGGGGTTCACCGCCTCGAGGGTCCATCGGCAGAATGGGGAAAGAAGGAAAGAAGGAAAGAAAGCGTAACCCTAGTAATGTGTTGTTTTGTAGTTTCAAAGCTTTTGAAAGCTTGAAGTTAAAATAAAACCCGTTAAATAGCAAACCACCGACAGTTATTATTAGCTAAACAAAGACAATGTTGTGTAAGAACGTTGTTTAATGTTTAGGTTCAATTACATCACAGGTGACCCGTTTATTAGTAAAATTATAAATAAGGAATTTAATTTTATAAAGTTACATAAAAGTCAACTAATCATATGTTATAAAGTGTTGTTGGGAAATATTTTTAATGATTTTCTTATTGCACTTCACGTCATTGAATCATTAATAAGGTTACAAATAACTCATTCAATTATTAGTAAGATTAAAAAAATCATTTTAATTTTAAAAAATCACAAACAAGACACTCAATTAATCAAAAAAGACAATTCATTTTAGATTTTGGGCTTCTCAAAGATGGTATATTAGACAATATAAACAATGGAGAGACTATCATTAGTGAAATGAAGAATATATCTAGAAACAAAGAACAAGTGGTCGATATTGATTAAGGTTTAAGAAGTTTGACAGTTTTGGAATATATTCTTGGGAATCTATTCCAATGAGTTGCACAAGAAGATCAAGGTGGATCTTATAATGAAATTTGAGGTTCATATGTCATTCTATACGATACTCGATGTAGTTGATGCAATGACACATGATTTAATTATTATAAACTTGTAATTAAGTGACTTGATTGTAACTCGCTAAAATTTAATTTTTAATTAATAAAATATTCTACATTAGAGAATAATATAATATGAACTTCTAATGACATTTGTAACAATCAATTAATTTAATGAGTCGTTTATAACTTTTAAAATTAAGTGATATATTTATAATTTTTAGAGTGTATTTAGTGACTCATTTATTCATTTTACACTCGTTAATTCCTTGTCCTTTTACACCCAAACTCATGGCCCGTTTTAATTTTTAAACCCAACATATCAAACAACTTTAAGAAATCCTAGAGAACCGAGACCAAGCCAACGCCAACAGGATATCCACACATGTATCATACGGCTCATTCGGCTCCTCCACGCACCCATCACATGTCGACGCTCTAGTATCTCCTCGCTCCGATGCCGATCATTTTTATAGATATTATATAGGGGTGAATTCGGTTCGATTTTTTATTAAAATTTGAACCGAATCGAAATAAACGATTTTTTAAAATTTAAAATAAAACTGAAATTAAAACCGAAATCGAATGGTTAAAAAATCGAAATATTTGAAATTGGTTTTTTCAGTTCGGCAATTCGATTTTTCATAAACCAAAAACATTATTAGACATACTTAAAAAAATCATTGTCTTCTTTGATTTTCAATGAAAATTTCACTTTAAACTATAAATTCAAAAAAAAAAACTTTGCAGATGCTGAAAACACATACAATTCACATATATATAATCTTGGTAAACACATATATAATCCATACAAAAACTATAATCCACACAAAAACTATAATCCACATTGTTATGGATGATCCACATTCCACATATATAATCCATACAAAAACTATAATCCACATATTGTTTGCAGTTCGGTTCACACAACAAATTAAACAACCAAGTCAAAGTGTAATTCAACTATCAAAATTAAATAGAAAGTTACTTAAAACTATAATCATCCATGCATGAAAGAACAACCAGCAGCCTCTAGCTTTTCATTTGCAGCTGTTGAAAACTTTTAAGCCTTCAAGTTTAACTTTACAGTCAGCTCTCTATCACCCAGCCTTCGATCTATATTATACGGATAAGATTATCATACAAAATTTAAATCATAATTACATTTGAATTGAAATATATTTAAATTTAAACTAATATTTAATATTATCAAAACATATTTTAATATCACAAACAAAAACAGTATTTAAATATTATCATGTCATAAGCTTTATAACATTAAATCATAGAAATTTCAATCGGTTTTGTTTCAAATATTATCATGTCATAAGCTTTATAAAATTAAATCATAGAAATTACTGTTGTAAGTGTTCCATCTTCGATCAATCATCAATGGTCATCATTGTTTCATTTAACCTTAAATCTTCGAAACCTATTAAAAGTCAAAAAATATTTAGAAGTAAGAATATTTACATAAATGAGTCAAAAAATATATTTACAATTGTTTATATAATTATTATTTACCACTCTCAATGTTCTCCATTTCTTCAATTTGTTCCTTTTTTTTGGATTGCTACAGGTGATGCTCTCAGCCAATTTTGTCCACAAATGAGACACTCAACAATTTTTGGAGTTAAAGAACTCCGAAATGAGTCAAGAACACGACCTCCAGTGCTGAAAGCAGATTCCGAAGCCACTGTAGATACAGAAATTGCCAAAATATCTCGAGCCATTACAGAAATTATGGGATAGGTTTGACTTTTGTTCTTCCACCAATCAAGCAAATCAAATTTCTTAACATCAGGTTCTACTTTGTCCTCCAAATACTTTTCAAGTTCAGATTTTCCTTCACTAAACACACTTTCAGCCCTCTTCCTTTTGTACTTGGTCTTGGAATAAACAAACAAATCAAGTAGCTCATCATTTTCAACCCTAGATAGGGGTGTTCAAAATTCGGTTTTAACCGAATTAATCGACCGAACCGAATTTGTTCGGTTAATTCGGTCGGCCACCGAATTAATTCGGTCAGGGAACGGTTAAGGATTTTTTTGGAATTCGATTAACGGTTAATTCGGTTCGAAATCGGTTAATAATCGAATTAACCTTTAAATATAATTATATTAAGAGGCCTAATCCATTTAAAATCCATTTAAAACCCAAATCAATATTAATTAATTAAAATAATATCAAAACTAAATGCAAAATGTTTGAATCAAATTAATTAGATATTATTTATAATTAGATATTATTTAAATTAATTGTAAATTGTTTTTTAATTAAAAAATATTAAATTCTAAAATTCTATAAAAAATCGGTTAATTCGAAAATTAACCGAATTAACCAAAATTTATTCGGTTCGGTTAATATTTTCGAAAAAAAGTTTGGCTCGGTTAACGGTTAAAGAAAAAAAATTTGGTTAATTCGAAAATGGTAGTTCGGTCGGTTCGGCCACCGAATTAACCGAATGAACACCCCTAACTCTAGAGACATTAGATTGAGAAACAACACTTGGTTCCTCTTGGGATTTACCACTTAACAAACTATAATGATCAAACAACTCACTTAAAGTTTGTTTTACAATTTCACTCAACTGCTCAGCTTTCACAGCATCGTAAACTTCTTCAATCACAAAGATTACATAATCCATCTTATGTCTAGGATCTAAAATCATAGAAATGAATAAGAGTGGATTAAGATTTTTCACATTCCCCCAATACTTGTGATATTTTTCCCTCATATTTGAAGCCATAAGTTTTATACTTGAGTTTAGATCATTTAGCTTATCATTAATTCTCATTCTAATGCCAAACACAACATGAAAATAATAATTGCTATTAACATATGAAGAACCGAACAACTTCAATGTATATCATAAAAGGCTCTTAAAAATGGCAATAAAGCACGAGCATGCTCCCAATCTAAGTCAGTAGGTAGACCCTTCATTTTTTTAACTTGAAAGCTCATCTCTATACTTAAAATCCTGCTCCCAACTTGTCAAAAGCTGTTTCGAATTTCACAGCAACATCTAGCATTAAAAATGTTGAATTCCATCTAGTTCCAACATCCAAGAAAACTAAACTCTTGCTCTCAATTTTTTCTTGCTCAACACACAACTTAAACCTTTGCATCCTAGCTGGTGATAGCCTAACATATCTAACAGCCGAACGAATTCTAGAAATTGAGTCATCCAAATCTTTCAAACCTTCTCTGACAATTAGATTTAATATGTGTGCACAACACCTCATGTGAAGGTAATCACTTCCTAAAATGCTATGTTTCCAATTGTTTAGCCTTTTTTTATATACTTGATCGCAACATCATTGGAGCTAGCATTATCTACTGTGATTCTGAGCACCTTATCTATTCCCCACTCAAGCAAGTGTTTTTCAATGCATTTCCCTATCACATCACCCGAATGACTTGGAATGGGTGTAAAATTTAAGATTCGTTTATGTAATTTCTATTCATCATTAACAAAATGAACAATGAGACACAAATAACTAAGGTTTTGCCTAGAAGTTCATATGTCAGTAGTGAGATAAACCCTTTGATTGAAATTCTTAAAATACTTAAAAAGTTTATCTTTTTCTTCCAAGTAAATTTCCATGCAATCCTTTGTTATAGTGAACCTAGAGGGAACTTGGAATCTAGGCTACATCATATTGCAAAAATCTTGAAATCCCTCATGCTCAACAACTCTAAAAGGCAATTCATCCATGATAATTATCCTAGCACAATATTTTCTACATTGTGTTTGGTCAAATTTCCAAATAACTGAACCTGAACTTTGTTGCACATCCTCTTATAATTTAAAACACAAAATTTGTTGTTTTTCATCTACCTTGTTAAATGGGTACTTAGGACAACGTTTCAAATGATTATGCATGACACTAGTTCCACTTTTAGTTGGACATTTAAGGGCCCACAATAATTACAGCTACATTGTGGAATATCTCCAACTACACAAGGTAATTTTGTAAAATGTTCCCAAACTATATAACTTGTAGTACCTAACATGCCTCATGTTTTTATTAAAGGTTGCTGAAGATTCGATGGGATGATTGAAGAAGCTGCAGTCGATTGATAAGTTTTGACAACATCATTTGAATTATTTGTAGTATCACAAGGAATCTCAACATCAACGCAAAACATTGGAGTAACATTAGATGATGAAGATTTCATTTTCTGCAGAAAAAAATAGTTTACAATGACAAGAAAATATTGAAAAATGAGAAAGTTGAAGCAAATAGAGGAAGTTGAATCAAAACATGAATTTCTAAAAAAAGAAAATCATAAATTTAGTTATTAATATTCTGGTTTAGATTTAATGTAATGCAATTTTATACAATTATATATTAATAATGAGTTAAATTATATTATTTAAAATGATAGATATAAGTAATATTATTTTTAATTAAACTATGTGAATTATTAATAAATTTGTAATCATGGGACTGGTAAGTGAGCAATCTAAAGAAGTTCTATCTATGGCCCCCAATCTGATAGAATAGACCCGTGACTTTTCACTTCATGTTTGAAACAATTAAATTCAATATCAGTTTTAGCATGTTTTCTTAAATTATCCACATTCTTTGTAAGAACTTAACATGTCATGTGTCACTGGGTTCATTAAGCTACAAGAAGTTTGACATAGAGATCAAATTGAGATAAGAAGGAATGAGACTAGGTTGCATAAGGACTGGAAAATGGTAGTACCACATCTAGCAACATCTCTTTATCAATCCAGCTGGTGGTTTTTTATTTGGTTTGAAGAAAATATTATTAATATGAAAAGGTTTTTAATATGTAGTCAGAATGTTTGCCAGCTAAAGATAACGACATTTTTATCCTATAAAATCTTAGACAAACACCACGCAGTGACAATTTTAAACTATTAATTCCAGCGTTGAGGCACTATCCAAGACACAATGGTGTGGTGGGAGATGTCAAAATTTCATTATTACAACAAATATCTAACGAACAAACATTGGGTTGAGTACATGATCAAGCCAATACCATCACACGGTAATAGAAAAGTAAGCACACTTGAACATCTCATCAGAACGCTCAATCACACTGATCTAACAAGGGTAGTTAAAAATAAAGAAAGGAAAACAGATCCAAGCATGAGAGAGAGTAAAGATGTAACCTTGATTTAGCATAGTTCTTCAACCAATGAAAATAACATTTTGATTTCATACAAAAAATTCATAATTGATATGCAAAATGCAAGATAAGAAAATAGTAAAAATCAAAGCAATACAATCTCGAATAAGTAGAATTAACAAGGATAGAAGCGGGGAAAACAACTATCATGACCTACAAACATTGAAACCCACAAAAAACCCTAAATTCACATCCCAAAATTAACAGAAAAAAATTCAAATTATTTACCTTATGAAATCACGTTCAAGATGCCAAGATAAAGGGAAAGAGATGAAGCTCTGTCGAATCATTGCAGTTGAAGACTTGAAGCTCTGTCGAATCGTTGCAGAAATGAAAATTGTGGAGACTGGGGAGAGTGGAGATTGGAAAATCAATAACGGCTGAGTGACGGGTTTGAGAAGAGTGGAGAAAATATTGCTACTTAGATTTAGGGTTTTTTTGTATTATCTCTTAATCGCTTATGGGTAAGGCCGTAAGGGTAAGTGTCTAAGTGGGTAACTATTAACATCCCAAATCAGGGTCAGTGACTAAATTACAAATTTTGAAAACTATGTGCTTGATTTCAAAACAAGTTAAAAGTTCAATAACTTAAATATGAATAATTCCTTATTGGATTAGATGGTAATTATGGAAATTTTGAAGGGTATAATAGTAATTTCACAAGAAAAATTTTTGTTATTCCTTTATATAGGATATAACACGTGGTAATGTAGAGAGACAAAGTTCCAGTTTCCAAAGTTCTCTTCTTCCCCTTTCTTCTTCACGTATGGAAGCCAATAGCAAAGGTAAGATTTCTTGTTGGTTTATATTTAGCTGAAATTAGGATTTGGTTATGATAATTGGATGATAATTAAGCTTAAGGAATGCTTAAATCATCTTAAAAACAAAGGATGGTGGAATTAGGAGATATTAAAGATTAAGAGTTTTCGAATGATCTGGAATAGAGTTCTTTACTCAAATTGGAAGATAAATTTGACTTGTCAATGGTTAAATTAAGAGATTTGGAGTGATAGAATTGGATTTAGAACATATAGAAAATTTGGTATGATTCTTGAATGATATGTGGAGGAGTGAATTTTTAAGTTAAAGAGGTATTGAATGAAAATTAATTAGTTTTAAGTATGTATATGAAAGTTAGGAATATTAAAGGAGTGAAATAAGAAGTGTTGAGCTGAAAATGAAGTGATTTTTGAGCTCAACATATGATTTCTCGGCTAGGGGATTCGGTACCCATTCAAGGGGAACCGATACCCCCTCAAATGAACCAGAATTACAGAATATCATGGGGGAACCGATACCCCCACAGTAGGGAACCGATTCCCCCTAAAGGAAAAAATGAATATTGGTTTATTAAGTTCGTTTAAGTTATTAGTATCGAATTACAAGATGTAGGTATCTAATAATTGTCTTAAATTGTATAATTAATATGAGTGTATGTGCTATTTGTGATTATATATATTACATGATTTGTATGTGTGTATGACTATATAATGGTGATACAAACCTATAGGATAAGCACTATAAAAACTATGATATAAAAGTTATAAAATGAAGAACTATAAAATCCCTATGAGAATGATTATATGAGTTATATGGAACGGAATTAAATAAATAGAATAATCTAGTATTTAAATATTATAAGATAAATGATATAAGTCATATGTTATTGTAAATGTTAGTGTTATAAATCATGTAAATTGGCAAAAGGGGAAATGAGATAAGATAAGTAGCAATTACCTATAAGATTCAAATAAGATTATTTGAATATGTAGTGTAAACTATATATGGGTAACTTAGATATTATACAATTTAAGCATGGAATGGACATAAGATATAGTCAGGTGAAATTATTATGTGATATGAGTATATGAATATGTTAGAGAAGTAATATAGGAAGGTCGATATGTTAAATGAAACTATAATCTAAAACTATTAGGTTTTTTTATATGATATGAAATATAGTACCAAAGTACTTGAAATCATGTGAGGATGTTATATGAATTAGAAATATAAATTATATGGCATTAATGTATTAATTATAGGAAAAAAGAGTACATGATGTTGTAATAAATTATAGAAATTGGTGTAATGAAATTATAAAAATAAGTGAAAGAACAAAATGAGTTAAGCGACAATAACCTAAACTATATTATGAATTAGTGGTATATGAATATGATATAGAATATGTAATAAGAATCTATGTGTTAAATGATAAATATGAACTCATTAGAACAAAAGATAAGATATTTGACTATGAGTATTGAATACGTATCTATGTGATATGACCTATGAGATCATATGAAATATTATATGACTATGTGATTATATGAAAAAGAATACAATTATATGTGATAAGCTCTGTGATATGTGAATCATATGAAAATGTTCTATGCGTAAGTGAACCATATGTATATATTATATGTGGTATGTGATTTATATGACAATGAGCTATGTGAAAGAACTATGAGAATATGTTTATGTGAATGTATGATAACATAAATATTAACGCCCATGTTATGTGACATGAGAGCTAGAGGTATAGTTGGCATGCCAAGAGTCGAGGGTCTACGCGGTCTTTCGGGACATATATGTTTTATTTGGAACATGTGTGAGGTCTTTTGAGACACATACTTGATCCTTGGCATATGTATATAATTCTTAAGGAATTTTCTACGTGGTCCTTAGGGACAACCTTATATGGCACTTTGGTGCATTTCTACGCGACATTTTGGTGCAATTCTACGTGGCACTTCGGTGCATTTATACGAGCTGTGGTGACAACATTAATGCATAACCTCTATAGACTCACATATCTATAGTTCTCACATATGTACATGGGCTAACAAAGAGATAACAATAAATATATCACATGTAATGTATATGCTTTTGTGATATGAATGCCATTATATGATTTATATGATGATGTGTGTATTGATTGGTTAAATGAATCATATGTTGATTAAAAGAATAGATATAAATAATGAAATATTGATAGTGAAATAAGGTTAGAGATAGAATTAATGTGTAACATGTATATGTGTATATTACGTTGAATATAATGTGGTATTGTTTTGATGTAGCATCATGAAAGGATATGTTCATGCATGTTTATATAGTTATAGTTTTTTATAAGTTTAATGCCTCACTAAGTCATCGACTTAGCGGGTGAGTGTTTCACACGCAGGTTATGGAAAGTGAATATAGAAACGGAGAGGAGCAACGCATGTCAACATCTTCCTTACAAAGTTCATATCAGAAAAGAAATGTTTGATATGTATTTTATTCTTTTAGATGTAGTTGGCATGTAATATAAACGATTTGAATTGTATATGCTCTGATAAGTGTGAAAACTTTTATTTTGAAATAATATGAAGTTTTCTTTAACGGAGATTTTTTATTATTTTGAACAAGTAAAGGTTTAAAAGTTGATGTGATACCTCGGACTCGGATCTGGGTAGGATACGGGTTGGGGGTATTACACTAACAGGCTGGACTGACCCAATTTCTTATTCGGTTCAATATGGAACAAATGGGTTCCATATGGAAAACCCAAACCGAACCGAATTAGAAGATTTGAATATTTAAACTAACCCGAAAACTGAACTGTAAAAGGTCAAACCGAACTGAACCGAACCATTTTAATCGGTTCGTATAGGTTTTTCTGTTTTATCGGTTTCGTTGCTCAGCTATAATATTATCTTACTTCACAACAACCCTATCAACAAAAACGAATATATAATACTTGAAAATTTTGTTGAACCCATGCTTAAAGGGATTTTAAATCCCTACGATTTAGGGGAAAAGATCATTGAATCTCCTCCATTTAATAGAGGATTCTCTTCCCTAGGTATAAAACCCATTTGTTGCAAAGAAAAAAAATGAGCTAGAGAGAAAATTAAAGAAAAAAATGAAATCAAAAGATATAATAAAGGGATTTCCCTTTCAGCCGGTTATCGTTCTTAACGATCGAAGAGTTTATTTGACAATTCAAATGGTGGAAACCCCCATCGTAGTGAGGAAAGCCTCGCACTTCGAAATCAAGCCGATTTAATGGTCGATGAAGGAGATTGAAAGAGAATAAATTGAGATATCACCAGCTAAATCTACTTTAATTGGAAGCATTGGAATGTCACATTCTTCACATCAGTAAATCATCATAAGTGTCAACTTTGTTTTGCATCACTATAAGTAATATAATGCACAACATGATTCTGATCACCAATGATAATTTCATCCTTAGTTACTCATAATGCTTTAGCCTCATTAAATCTCTACAGATGTCTAATTTCTTTTCTATGCTTATTCTTAATAGTATAACACAATGAAGAAATAATCATTTCCTTAGAATTATTAATCCCTGTGAAGAATTGAAATTTCTTCCAAAGCTGTTTTGCTCACGAAACTAAATTTTATGCTTCTTAGATCTCATATCATAATAATTAAATTCTCTTTTGCTTCTCAAATCCGTTATGCCCATGAAATTTAACTATTTTATGCTTCCCAAAGTCATTATACCCACAATGATTCTGTTCAACATAAAAATTTTATTTGTCACGAAGGAGAAAATAATATGCTCATCTTCTATAAACCTTACCAAACATAAAAATTTATAGTCTTTATTTCTCATTTCATCATAATAAGAGAGTTCTTACAAATTTTATATATTCACTTGCCATAATGCAAACCTGGTGGTGAGATCCAACATTAGAATTTCATACTTTAAATATGTCATTACAGTGATCGATAGAAGCAACATGACTGCTTTGATACTAATTTGTAAGACGATAGCGACAAACATAATGACCACACAATAAAACAAGCACCAATATTTTACGTTATTTTTTCCCTGAGAAAATCACAAGCAAAAAATGAGAAAAATCACTAATGTCGAAAGTAGAAGAATACAAAAAGAATCTTATGGATAACTAATCTCTAACTCTAATCCATATTATCTATTTATAGAGATAATTACTTGATTACAAACGAAACCTATAAAGAATAAATCTAATCAAAGTAGGTTTTATACATAAAAGAAAGAAAAACTTCACACTTTTAATTAAACCAAGTTTTTTTACTTTCTCTAATTATCTATTAATTAATTTGCGCTACA
This sequence comes from Hibiscus syriacus, assembly GCF_006381635.1. NCBI lineage: Eukaryota > Viridiplantae > Streptophyta > Magnoliopsida > Malvales > Malvaceae > Hibiscus > Hibiscus syriacus. Next base: position 881,245 of record NW_024062861.1, on the reverse strand, counting down.
TTAAATTCAAGTCAAATTCTAACAACTTCAATCACTTATTTTCAATAGTTATAAGATGATCATTATATTTATCGAACAATTATAAGATTATCATTAAATTTTATCGAACTATTATAAAATGTTCATCAAATGTATCAAACTTCTACAATTATTATAACATCAGACGATAAATTTAATTATTTTTTATAAAGTTTAAAATTTTGATGTTTAGAATAATCATTTAAACATAATTGAAAAAACTTTATTATTGAATATTTATTTATTTATTCTAATATCGTATTTTTAATATAATACTAAATCTAAGTTATAAATATTATTTCAAATTTTCAACCATGAATCACAATAGTTTTATTTTCTAATAATCATTAATATTTATAGAATGTTTAACTTATATCAAATAATATAAAAATTTATTATAAAACGATACTCTTAATATAAAATTTTCATTTATAATATCAATATTAAAATTTTAGGTCTTATTTAAAAATTTAACACCTCGTCTATTGTTTAGGTGAGTAATTAGTAATGAGGGTAATTGTATTAATATAAACCGAAGTGTAACAAAAATTTACCGTTGTTTGATAGCCAAACTAGTCAAATCCAAATTAAACAAAGGACTGTGACTCCACAGCAAAACGACGACCAGGTAAAGGCACTTTATAATTTAAACGACAAACCAAGTCGGAAACCACGTGACGAGTACCATCCCTTTTTTGTATCCAATAAATAAAATTACCGCCCTTTTCATCACCACCAATAATATCCCGCCACGTATTCTTCTTAGGCCCCCACCGCTCCCTTCCTCTGAATCCCCTCCTAAACCCTCTCTTCTTCTTAGGGCTTTATTCAATTTCCACTTCTCATTTAGAGCTCAACTGTCTCCTAATTATCAGTAAGCGCAAACTTCCCTACCTCTGGCTTTAGCAAAAAATGTTGATGCCAAAGATGATTCGCTTCAATATTTTGCTTCTTTTCACCGTTTCGTTTACGGTGGTGACCGGAACGACGTCGCATTCGAGCTCCGGTCCTCATATAGCCGACGTCAACATACTTTTACCTCCGAAAATGACGAACCCCGTCGAATACCGGCTTCAAGGGAGTGACGGCTGTTTCAAATGGTGCTCTTTTCCTACATTAAAAAAAACGTATATGTCTACGAATATCAGTACGTATGACTTATTTCTATTTCGGATTTTTTTCAGGTCGTGGGATCATCATGAGATTTTATCAGTTCTGCCGGAGTATAATGTGACCAATCCTTGCTCGACAAGTGCTCGGCTGAGATCGATTGCGCCTTACTCTGGTAGAAAAGAAACTGCGGTTTACGCTAGGGACGTCAACACTGGGATCGTAATACGGTGCAAGGTTTTCATCGATAATTTTGATAGAATTCAAATATTTCATAATTCAATTAAGCTTGATCTTGATGGTCTCGCTACTCTCCGAGTTCGTGCCTTTGATACTGAAGGTAATTTCAAACATGGAAAAAAAAGAACACAGACACGCACACACAAATAGGCTACTATTCATTCCTTTTTATTGTAGCTCGTCTTAACTAAAGGAAAAAACAAGGCCAAATACTTAGTAATTTAATATCTGTCTATCTATCTATCTATATATATTCAATAACTATGTGCATGATTTTAGTTTTACATAGAAAGATGATGTTATATTTTAGATTTTTATAATTTGTTCATTAATTATAATTTTTTATTGCAACATTATTATGAAGTAAATTGTACTTATTAGAAAGCAAGTAGCCAAGACAACTGAGTTAGCATTATGTTATTTTTAGATTACGTTGAAGAACGTTAATCCTTATTGTTCTTTCTTTTGGAGTATGTATGTATGTGTTTATATATAACAGAAGGTGCATAGTGTAGAAAACTAACAAGTTAGCATTATGTTATTTTAAGCTTATATTGAAGATTATTCACCCTTATTGTTTTTTTGGTGTGCGTGTATATATATAATGGTTTTATTATCATTGCCTTTTACATGTATTCCAGACAATGTGTTTTCCTCATTGGTGGGTTTACAATTCATGTGGAAGCTGATGCCTAAAACTAGTGGATTGAGTCATCACCTTGCTCATGTTCCCTTGAAAGATTCTCCCTTAAGTGATTGTAGTGGACTATGTGGTGACTTAGATATTCAGATACAACTTGAAGAAAAGGTAATTGTTTGGTACAGTTCCCATAGTAATGAGTTTCAATGTAATCTTGCATTAAGTCGAGGCTTATTCTGTAATATTTACTGCAGGGTGTATTTTCGGATTTATTTGTTGTAAAAGGCATTCATATCGGCCATGAGAATGTTTCAGTACAGTTGTTTGAGCCACCGTTAGAGGCTATGGATGATACGATTGTTCTAACTGTTGCAGAAGCTATGTCACTATATCCACCATCACCTGTTTTTGTCCTTATTAATGCTACTCTTCGTTATAGTCTTAAGGTTATCCGTGGGAATGTCCCTCAAGGTAACACATTCTAGTGATTGAATTGATGGGTATTTCTTTATACTGTCAAGGTTTTTTTTGGAGGAAACTGGCTATTTTTGTTGCATTGATTGATACTCTTGGGAAAAGTCTCAAGTATCTTTCAACCCGTATTTGCAGAGATAACTCTTCCATCACCACATCATCGATGGTCTGTATCAAACAGTTCAGTTGCTCGAGTGGACTTTACGATGGGTGTCATTCACGCGTTAACGTTGGGTGGAACAACTGTCATTGTTGAAGATACCAGAGTTGATGGCCATAGTCAAATGTCATCTCTTAAGGTGGTCTTGCCAGATACCTTATCTTTGTACATTTCACTATTGTCTAGTGGAGATCCAGTAGAGGGAATGCAACCCATTCCGCCCATGGCACGTTGGTATGTTGTCTCTGGAAAACAATACCTCATTCAACTCAAGGTTTTTTCCCGGGGTCCGTATGCACATGAAATCTACATTACAGAGGTATCTTATTGGTTATTTATTTTCTCCGTGTTTCAGTGATATAAATGAGCTATGTTAACATCAAAAACATTTTGGCCTGATGCACTAGATGATTGGGTTCTCAAATGTTTCTTGACAATACTTGAAGGGTCAATCATTTTTTTTGGTTAAAGAT